>NW_027094087.1:80081872-80681872 GCF_029207755.1 Chamaea fasciata | reverse complement strand
CAATGAACAGAATGATGCTGCCATCCAAGCAATCTTTTACATTCAAACAATTACAGAAATGACAGAACATCTTGAAAGACAATAATAGGAATCCATTTTTCGAGTAGTGGTTATGCCCACAATATAGTCATAAATATATAGTTAGAAACTGGAAAGGTATTCCATACCAGTGACTGCATGTATTCAGTTAGATTAGTTCTTTAGTAGTACTCTGAGCACTAGCTGTAGAGACAAAAATAAATGTCAGTAAAATCTAATAAAAGCACACAAACAGCAACAGTTTAGAAAGAGCCTGTTCAGCGACTCACAGTTACACTCACACAGCCTCATTTATACACCAAATACGAATCATCTGTTTTTACAGAGCATTTTTTTGCCACATTGTTCTCATTATTCACTTCTACAGAGTCTTGTTGGAGCAGCCACTTTAGCCTCAAGAGCTGGGAGGGGGCCTCATCAATGTGCATAAATTTTTGAAAGGAGGCTTTCAAGGGGATAGAGGCAGGCTCTTCTCTGTGGTGCCAAGCAATAGGACAAGAGGCTATGGGCAGAAACAGATGCACAGGAAGCTCCACCTGAATATGATGAAGAATTTATTTACTGTGTGGGTGACCACACACACTGGAAAAGATTGCCCTGAGAGGTTGTGGAGTTTCCCACACTGGAGAAATTCAAGAGCCATCCAGACAAAATCCCATGCCATGTGCTCTGGGATGATGCTGTTTGAGCAGGAAGGTTGGATCAGATGGCCCATTCTGACCCACACTTCCAAATCCAGTGATTTCTGTAAGTTTTCTATAAGACATTTACTGAGTTTGATTCACTTCCTATGCAATTATTAACTAGTTCTAGTAGTAGTAAAGCAACAGAACTGTCATTTCTACATGCTACTGTGGATGTTATTCTTAAATAATTCTCTCTGCATCCTCAGGTGCTTAATTATGTTGACTTGGGCAACTGTGAAATGCTAGTTTGTTGCTTGTTATAATGCTCCACTGATATGCAAAACTAGAAATTGAAATAGTCTGAATTTCTTAACATCAGACAAACGACTGCTCCCTAAGAGCTGGCAGTAATATATATAATGTTTAGATATTTGTTTCAGAAGGGTGAATAGTACAGAGCATGCTAGTTTTTCATAAGAACATAGTATCTGGCACATGTATATTCTTCATATCAGCTACCCAGAACTTCGTCTCTGACATGACAGTGAAATTCAAGGATCTTACTTCTACATCTGGCAAAATGTCTTTTTGCTGAATGTAGTGTATCAGAACTTGAACTTCTCTTGATGGAAGTATATCAGTTCTGGTAAAGCTTTAAATAAGTCAGGTAAAATTCAATTAAAAAGGACATTAATTACAGAATTAATTCTGTTTGGAGAAAATGAGCAGAACATTATAAAATTCAGTTCCTTTGATATTTATGAGTTTGGATATTAATTATCTTTGCTTTTGATCCACACATATTTGTACTTTTCAGTACCATTTCTTCAGTTCCTATCCTGACAAAAACCCCAAGAAACAAATCCCACACCAGGATCACAAACCATCCAGTCTAAACCACTTATCTGTATCTTTTGAGAAAAGAAAATTGGAACACCAGGCAACAGCAATGCCAGGCCCACAATATGACTTTGAATAAACCTATGTAGTAACTCAGAATGCGATTTGAAATGAAGCCTTCAGGAGAAGCAATTCCAGCCATTATTTGATCATTTGCAATTTTCTTCTTTGTTAAGAAGAAGTAGTTGAAGGTGCAAAAGAACTTTCCAATTGCATCTTCCACTCCCACTTTATTTCCTGCAAATATGCTGATAGGAACATAAAAGGAATCTGCATCTTTAAAATTGAACTTGCTCTTTTTTGAGGAAACTATTTCTAGAAATGCCACTATAACTGCCAGTTCCTCAAGCATATGCTCAAAGACTACCGGAAGACTGTCTTCAGAGTTAGGCTAACAATCATAAAATGATGCTGCAAAGTACCCACTTGTGTTTAAGCATGCAAACAGTCATTATACATACTTTCTGACTGTGGTTCATAATATCTGTTGGTTTCTGAGCAAAATTGTAGCCAGTTAATAACATATTCATTCTTTATAATATGAAAACCCAGATGGGAGAAGGTTCCTCTCAGTGATGATTTCCATTGTGTGCTTATTAAGTATAGCAGAAAAAAATTCATTAATCAAAACATAATTTGACAAATTCTTGATTATACCAATATGACTAATTGGAAAATAACAGTCATTCAGGAAAAAAGGTACAAATTTAGAATATGACTTTGCATATTTGATTGTAGTTAATAACAAGCACAATGTAAAATCAAAATACAGGCTTTGGAAAGCTAGATAATTCGTGTTAGACTGCATCAAAAGCAAAGGTATGTTATGGTAAACAGTGATAATCTATTAGTCAACACTGAATAATTTATCTTTTGAATTTTATCTCTTTGGAGATTTGCGTCATAACTTCAAGTGCTCAAGCAAAAAACTTTGCAAGTGTTGGGTTGACCCTCTCTAGATTCCAGGTGGCCACCACAAAAGTCTATCACTCCTTTTCTCAGCTAGCCAGGGGAGAGAACATATATTGAAAGGTTTGTGGGTCAGGATAAGGACAGGGTGAGATCACCCACCAGTTACTGTCATGGGCAAGACTCAAGTTGGGGAAATTAATTTAACAATAAATCAGACTAGGAAATGAGAAATAAAAGGATATCTTATCACACCTTCCCCCTATCCCCCTTTCTTCCCAGGCTCAACCCCATTCCTTATTTTCCCTAATACATCCACCCAGCATCGCAGCGGAGTGGGAAATGAGGATTGTGGTCAGTTGTTCACACCTCACTCCTTCCTCCTTAGATGAAGGACGCCTCACACTCTTCTCCTGCTCCAGTGTGGGGTCCTTTGCATGGGAGACAGACCTTCATGAACTTTTCCAGTATGAGTCCTTCCCGTGAGCTGCAGTTCTTCACAAACTACTCCAGTCTGGGTCTCTACTACAGCATGCAGTCCTTCAGGAACAGGTTGCTCCAGAGTGAATCCACCATAGGGTCACAATTCCTGCCATCAAACCTGCTCCACTGCAGGCTCTTCTCTCCATGCAGCCACAGGTCCTGCCAGGAGTCTGCTCCATCATGAGTTTCCCATGGGTTCACAGCCTCCTTTGGGCACTGACCTGATACAGCTTGGGATTCTCTATGGGCTGCAGGTGGATCTCCACTTCCCCATGATCCTCCATGGGCTTCAGCAAGAAAATCTGCTGCACTGTGGTCTGTAACATGGGCTGCAGTGGAATCCCAACCCCAGCACCTGGAGAATCTCTTCTGCCTCCTTCTTTACCATCCTTGGTATCAGCAGGACTGTTTCACTCACATGTTCTCTGTCCAGGCTTCCCTTGCATGGCAGTTTTTTACCCCTTGTTAAATCTGTTATCCCAGATGTGCTACCACCATTTATGGGTTCAGCCTTGGCCAGCAGGAGATCCATCCTGGAGTCAGCTGGCATTGACTCTTTTGAAAATGGGGGAAGCTTCTAGAAGCTTCTCACAGAAGCCACCCCATAACTCCCTCTCTACCCAAACCTTGTCACATAAACACAGTACAGCAAGATATTGCTTCAAAGGTTAATTGTTTTCCAAGGGTTATTCACAGTGACATTACTTCTGCATGTCCCTACTGATACACGCTATTAAAGTAATTTTATTTCTTCATTAAATTTGTGGAGATAAAAATTATCTATTTCCAATTGAAGTGCTTTTGGTCTGCAGTTTTGAGAAAGTGTTCCTTTGGTGTATCTAAAAGTAATAGGCAAGGGATTCAGTAATACACACTGCTACTTTTGTTCCTAGAGTACTTTGACACCAGTGGTAAAACACAGTTTATTTGTAGGCTATGAGTAAGAAGTGATTCAAAACACTCTAAAAAAGAAAATTATTATTTGAACAGTGTAAGAAGTTTATCAGAAAAATTGTCTCAATTTTATTGAAAGAGTACATTCTGCCATTTGAGGTGATGATATTTTCCTAGTATCATAGAATAGAATTTCCGGACTTGGAAAGGATCTGCAAGGATCATCAAGTCCAACTCCTGGCCCTGTGCAGGAGAATCCCAAGGTGTGCCTCGAGCATTGTCCAAACACTTCTTGAACTCTGTCAGGCTGAAGCTGTGACCACTTCCCTGGGCAGCCTGTTCCGCCCTGCGAGGGAAGAACCTTTTCCTAATATCCGAACTAAACCTTCCCAACACAACTTCAGGCCCAATCCTAATACCCGAACTAAACCTTCCCAACACAACTTCAGGCCATTCCCTTGGGCCCTGTCACCGATTGCCAGAGAGAAGAGATCAGCACCTTCCCTTTCACTTCCCCTCACAGAGAAGCTAGAGACTGTGATGAGGTCTCTTCTCAGCCTCCTTCTTCAGGCTGAACAAGCCAACTGACCTCAGCCTCTCCTTATATGGCTTTCTAAGCCCTTAACCATCTTCATAGTCCCCTTTTGAACACTTTCTAGTATACACAAAACCTTTCTAGGTCCTAGAGGAAAGAAAATAGAGATATATTCTCACATCTTTATAGCTACATTTAAGTCTGTTTTGTAGTTGATAATAAAATATTTCTGGGAAAATAAACAGAAAGACACAGGAAGAAAGGTGACAATATTCTGCTTCTTTTCACTTTCCTATCATTAAGCATGTTCTCACAAATATGATCTCATCTAGTACTTACAAGATAAAGACTGATTATTTCTTATCATAGATTATGAAATTCATTAAATTAACAAATGTTCAACTTTATGTTATACTATTATACATGTAATACATAAAAGCTTTTCATTCTTCATTGTTGTTTATGATCAATTAGAAAAATGGCAAATTAATTTCTTTACATCTTCTTGTGCTTTGCATTGCATTCCCAGTGTTGAAAAAGTGGAAAAACTGTTGGAAGAATTAAAATTTGGTTTCAAATGCTATGATTAAAATTTTCTCGTTCACAATTTTTTGGTATTTTTATGGATATCATATGAGGTTATGGAGCCCAACTAGCCTGTCTTTTCATAAAAATAAAAGCCCCAAAAGCAGCCTAAAATCAAAATAGAATCAGACTTATGGCAGTGGGGCCCAACCAATATTATCAGGGTTTTGTTGGTTCACTGAAAAATGAAAATAATTTTCCCAACTTTTTACTCTATCCCTTGACTTTCTTCACTTTTTTTTTCTTCTTTTTTTCTCTTTTTATTTGTTCAATATATTTGTAAGTACTATCACAGACCACACAGAGGAATGTTTCATGAAGAATTAAAAATAATTTTTAATTAAGTGTATCAACTGCCTCAATATGATGCACTCTCTGTGCTTGGTTGGCCTGTCTTAAAATGACTACATTCAAAAAAATGTCAAAAGCCAGAAGGTTTGAATTGGCAAATTCTTAAGCAACTAAAAATTGATTAAAATATCCCATGTAGTAACCTGAAAGGAGTTAGAGCTGTATTTCATATGGCCACACTTAGACTAAGTTTTTTTGTTTATTATGGGATCCACAAATACTCTTCAGAAGTCTGGTTTATTTTACATCTTTATTGTGAACTTGATTTTAAACAAAATGCAACCTAACAAAAGATTCATTGCAACAAAAGATCATCCTGAAGCATGTGCACAAAAACTCAGTGTTCTATGAAAAATCTGTTACTTACATTAATATATTGGATTAATGTGAAGATGTAGGGCCTGTATGATTGTATGTTCATGTAATGCATATGCTCTTTTTAACAAATAGGTGCAAAAAATGAGATATGCCTGAACTATGAGCATAGGACAGCACATGTAGGTGAACTACATATGTGTGAACAGAACCAGTTGTCTGTACAAGAGCCCAGTTTTGGGGCTTTGGGATTTTTTGTCTTTTATTTGTTAATTTTTGACACCTGTAATTATGAACAGACTTCATTCTGGTTTTAAGAAATCTCCACCTTTTACTGTTGGACAGTACTTCTGTATCCAAAATAAATTATATCTTTGTGTAAATTATTTCATAATGAAAACTCCTCTGGAGAAGCTTTTCAGTTGAACATCCAGAGTGAGAAAAATCATAGTATTTATGCATATAAAAATAATTTGGTTTTGATGTTTTCCCTATATTATGTTTAGTTTATGTACTGTTTTTCTTTTGATTGCCAGTTTGAGAGTCTGGGCCTTCCTATGTATCAAATTAATTGCTTGGATGACTACACAAAACATATTAAAAAGTGTACAGAAAGAGTGTGCCCTTAATTATAAGATTAAAGTTTCAGAGGAATTGCATGCATTACTGTGGATTATGAAAATCTTTCTTTTACTTTGAAATGAGTTTTCATTTGCCACTGGAAAACAGAACTTGCAATACTTCCCCGGCCCTATAATAATTTTTAAAATTAAAAAGGATCGTAGCTTATATGAAGTTTGGATACTACATGTTGAAGTTTTTGGAGGTACATAATATTTGAAGAATTAAGCAAGCATAATTCATTTGGAAGCCTAAAAGATAACAGAATTTTTCATGCAGATTTGCAATTCATTAAAAAAACATAATATTGTTAATCAATTCTTTGATAAATTCATGTTAATGGATGAAAAAGGTTTTGAAGCACATTGTGAGATCTTTAGTCCGAAACTGACCTGATATTGCAGCTGCAATACTGCTAAAATTGCCATTATTAGCACAAAGAGTACTTCCATCAAGAATTTGCTGTATTTATTTTTTTTTAATTTTGACTAAAACCAGAGAGCATAAATAACTCTAGCAAAAATATTTTGCAATTTTTTTAAACTTCAAACTTATTCAGTTTTCAGTAGATGAAAACAAGCTTATTTTTTAAAATTATTTTAAAGTTTAAAATGTACTTTTATAAAATCCTGGAAATGAATACTTTAGTTCAGATATTTTTGACAGAATCTTTTGCCTCAGACTTTTTCTCTCTTGGTTTTTTTTGTTTGTTTATTTGTTTGTTTGTTTGTTCGTTTTGGTTTGGTGTGGTTTTGTTTGGTTTGGGGTTTTTTTTGTCAAAAGAAGCTGTCCTCCACTTAACTTTCTTATGATCAGAAGGACATCATAATGTCCTTCACTTATGATCAGAATATTGAGATCCAAAGCTCACTTTTCCAGGAATTAGAGCAAAGTAAATTGCCAGTGGCTGTGGAGTTCCTTTGCCTTGTTCTGAGGAATCAACTGAAGGTACACAGAGAAATGAATCAAGTATTTTTGCTGCTCATTTCACTACTAGAGGAGAGGGAAAGATAATTTGGTTTGATTTTGGTTTCTTTGTAGATAGGGAAAGAGTACAGTTGTCACCTCTTTCTTCATTTCTGAAGATCTACAGATCCAAAACAATGAACATCTAATAAAGACTCTCTTATGGCTATGTTGTTACTGTTAAGCGAGTTATTTGTTAAAACTATGAATCTTTAATTATTCATACAGATAATTTGATTTACAGAATAGGATTTTTCATCTGAGTAAATCTTTGATCACTTTTATTTCTTCACTAAACCTGTACAGAATGTTGTAGATTAAAAAAAAAAATCAGCACTCTCAGAAGAAAAGTATTAAAGAAATCAATGTAAACCAAACAAATTTAATTCAGAGAGGAAGTTGAAATAAAAATTTTTTGAGAAAGGGAGCAGAACACAGAAAACCAACTAGCCAAGGCCCAATAGTAACATATAATCTTCTTGGAATAATATTTCATTTCTATTCGGTTCTGCACTGAGGAAAGGGAACACCTTTTCACTTTCATGTAAAAAAGCAGGTAAGAATTTTTTTCCTAACAATTGTTATAGTTTTCGTAGTAAAACATATTAGGTAGAGTAATAGATGAGCCTGACACTTTTCATATATTCTGGTAATCCATTACATAGCCAGTTAGTATGAAGGAACAATAAAGCTAACAAAAAATACGTCTCTAAGTAGATCCTCTGGGTTTGTTCTATATGCAATCATTTGACCAAAAAAACCCCCAGAATAAGAAACCAATTTAATTGTTATCCTACAAGTCTGAGCTTGAATATTTTAACTAATAATTAGAATTTTTTGTGAGTTTGTTACCAACTTCAGTAAATTTTTATTTACTAACCATTCATTTCCATTGTCAGCCCTAGTATTGGAGTGCTGACATTTTGCTTTGCACAGGAAAGAATTATCTTTACGGATCTCAATATGAAAAGCAAGGACACTCGTTGGTTAACTGGATGGCTAAGACTGAAATTGTAGAAAAGGAGTTAGCAATCTCATGTCTATTCTGCTGATTGGAACCCTAGCTGTTTTAACACGAAATGAGTCTTTCCTTATAACATGCTGCTCAGATCCCATCTGTGGTGAGGTTCTCCTGCCCCAGGGTTGTTTATATCTTTACAGTTTACATCTCTGAATGTATTTATCAGTCTTTTACCTGTACAGTGCTGAACATTCTAGGTGGCACACCAGTGTTCAGGCAGAGCATGACGCTCTTGTACGGTTCTGTGGGAGCAGACCTCACAGGAGGGATGTACAGGTAATGCTGGCAAGGGCGGCACTCATGGCACAGTACATGCTCAAGTTATCTTGCAGCCACTCACACTAACATACCAGTCTCTGTAACCAAGGCGTTTGGTTAAACTCTGCCTAAATGCTGCCTGAAACCACTATCTCCTACTGCAATATCTTCCATGGTAGCCCATGATACATTTGCCTAGAATCAAACCTTATCCCAAAGGCAACCCTTCTCCAATGACACATCACAGAACCTTTTGCCTAGCTTAGTTTCATTCTTCTTTAAAAACAGCTTTTAATATATATTATACTGCTGTCTTTCAAATTTTCTAGCTGTTTTTTCCAGTACCCTGTGGTCTAAGAGATTTTTTGAAATGCTCTTAGCTAAAGAGTGTTTTCATCTCTGACCTACAGCAAAAAAAAAAAAAAACAAAACATTTTCTCGATGGGAATTTAAGTTTATACTTTACTCCTATATGAACCCATAAATGACAGGGGCCAGCATGGACATGTAATATATTTACAAAAGTTGTCATATCACCCAAAGCTTTCTGGATTTCCAGATCTTTTCTTTCTCTTTTCTGTTTTCTGTTGTGAAAGATCAATAATTTCCTTTTCAAAACGCATGTCCATTGATGAGGTTATAATGAAAATAGGTTTATTCAGGCATACCATCAGTTAATTTTCTCTGGAAGAGATTCAGTGGCATAGATCTAGTAAGTAATTGCAATGAGAACTTTTAAGTAAGGGCGCAGCTAGCGAGAGCACAAAAAATAGATCCTCTCTGATGCAATTGGGAGAGTGAGCTAGAGTCCAGATACTTCTGGTAATGAGTAAATATTATCTCTAATGCTCTAAATTCACATTCTGCTATATACTCTTGGTTTCTTCCATAACAAACACTGTTGTAAGAGTACATCAGAAGTGGAGGTGCTCCTTTAAAACCACCATTTAAATTGGAGAGACCAGAACTGTCTTATTCTGCATTTCAGGTGAACTTCAGAGAAATAAATAATTTGAGGTTATGGAGAGATTCCCTTGACATCTTATGACAGATATTGTAAGCAGTCCCGAACATGTGGTCGTCTTTATCCATGTCTTTTCTTTGGTGAGATCACAGCAAACATCCTCTTTTCTATCCATTACCTGTTATGCCAAAAACTTGCTGAAGTGTCAGCATTTTTTTACCCACTCAGTTGTGCGCAGAGGCACACTGCTTGTGTGATCGTTTCAGGTTAAAACAGATTAAGATACAGAAGGAATTTAATCAATTCTTATTGGCAAATCTAATTAACTTTGACTAAAGAAGAGCAGAAATATACAGGTCGCTAGTAGTTCAAAGGAAGTTAGTCCTTATATAAAGCTATATATGTCAGCTTCTCAAGTTCAGATATGTCTCTGCATGATACTTCATGGAGGTAAATAAAGCCTTCAGTTTCCACTTCTAAAATCCAGATTGTCTCTCATTTCCTGTTCATCAAAACTGTCGGAGCAGGGAATAGGCATCTGTTGTCCCTGAAGTGAATCAATTCCACTGGTGCTAACTGGGGTACCTGTTTTGTGGGTAGGTGTCTATTTTTTGAAGGTATTTTCAATAGAGTTCTGATGGGTACTGAGCAATAGAAATCCAGGTTTAGACATTGACAATAGCTCCTCAAGACCCTGAAATCTGTAAAAATAGCAGGTCCTGTGCCCTGGCATAAAGCAGGCAGCTCGTTTAGTTAAATCATTTTCAAAAGTTGTTTACAGACCAATTTCAAAGGTGTATTTTACCACTGTTCCAGACCAAAGAAGCAGGGAGGAATGGAGAGTTCCTGCCTAGTCACCTATATTATTACCTATAATCTTCTTTAGCTGACTATTTGATAACAAATAATCTGCTACATACCAGCTCACTCTTCTGTTGTGCCCCTGGCTAAAACATGTTGAATATTTGATTTGACGTTCACATTTTGATTATGGCAGAAGCAAATTAATCTAGGCTGACTTAATTGGAAATTCATACACTTTCCCAGGCAAACTCTCAGACAGGTAGCATAAATGAAGCTGTTTAAGGATTTTCTGACTGTAAAATTGAAAGGGAAAAAAAGACAGTAATTTTAGTAAGTTACATAATGTTATGAAATAATAGAAAATGAACTGTCATCACCTCAGTCTCGTTATATTTTAATTCACAGCTGAAATGAGCCCAGGCTGCCTCATTTATACCAATCAACCTCCTCCACTTTATTCCTGAGCTGAGTGGTTCAGGAAACCAAGACCCAAGTCTAACCAATGCAAAGAAAAGAAAGTATTGTCAAAATTAGTCTCCAGAGAACTCCTTAGCATTCAGGACAGCCAGCTGGGGGACACTTTAAGAAATGTATCGCCATTCAATGTGGTGCAGAATACTTAGAGAAGCTTTTCTTGAGCCTCTACTGGCCAAGAGTATGTGCTTCAGGAATTTTAAATCTGGTTAATTCATAAATGACCTATTTCACGTTGTGCAGTGCCATCCTGATTCTCTTTTTTGACATAAATGTATCATTAACTGTTGTCAGGAAAAGACAATAGACATGCCATATAAATATTTAGGGAAGTAAAGAATGGTCAAATATGCATTGAGGTTAATTTTCAGAAGTGGCCATTAGCACATGCCCAAAAAAAGCTAGAAACAGGCAAGAAAAAAAAATACTTGCTAAGACTAGAAAGAAACTTTCCTACTATCTTTAGCTCAGGAACTTCCTGAAGTAGAATGGCAAACCTGGGAGAGGATCAATGATCACAATTCCTGTGGCTTTCAGTAGATTTCTTTTTAGATTACAGAGGAAAGGCATCTCATGACAGCAGTGGGAGACGATAAAAACACAAGTGTCATTTAACACTTGAAAAGTATGTTTTTATCGTTTCCAGAAACTGCCCGTTGTGTGAAATAAATGAGATGAAAGACAGTTTGATAATAAAACAAAATAAAATATGACTTTGCTATGAAATAAGGTAAGAGCAAAACAATCTGGACTTATTTGAATGGGAAATGCTTTTATTCAGAATCCACCTCAAAACTGCTTTAAAAAACAATGATAAAACACTGCAATTTAAACATTAAACTTTCATCAGTCTTCTAACTTTCCTACCATCAAAAGTGCAGCATAAATAACATGAGCAAAGGGATTGTAATGTTAAGCTGCAAAAAGAATTCCAAATTTGTGGGATTCAGATGTTTAAGTAACCTTTAAAAAAGAAAAATAAATTTAAAATGTGTCTTTTCTCCTAAATGTGATATAACTTTTATTTTACTTTGTTCTTGTTCTTGTTCCTGTTCTTGTTCTTGCTCTTCTTCTTCTTCTTCTTCTTCTTCTTCTTCAAAACATTGCTTTTAGTATATCAAGTAATTATTCGTGATTTTATGAATCCAAGTGCCGTTGTAGAGATATTGACAAGACTTAATCAATGACCATGTACAACTTTAAATTAAATACAGTCTTTATAAGAAATAAAAAACGGCTGTTCTAAAATAAACTGTTTTCCCTTGGGTTGGGAGTGATTTGAAATTCTTAACAACTATTAAAAATAAATCATTCTTATTATTTTTAGCACAGAAAAATTTTGAAAACAATTAGATAAAAGCGTGGACAAGAGTAAATGGGTAAGAGTAATTCAAAGGGACACAGACGCAAAAGTTCTACCTAACAAAAATATATTCCTTACCCAGCCCTCCTATTCAAGAGTAGATGCTATAGAAAGTAGCCAAAAGGATATTTAACATGTGTTTCTAAACTTTTAAAAAATATACATATAAATAAATTGCAAATAGTTTGAAATTTTATTAGAACACTGCTCAAACGTATGTAACACAGGGTGGAAAATAACCAGCAGTTAATCAAATTTAATTTCAGCTGAACTTCATTACTTGCACTTCTTGTATATAATTTTATTTTACTTGAAGTCATCTGAAACAAGTATTTCAAATGATAGATTTTTCTGAAATTTGAAATTTTCTTTAAAAGTATCGCTTCTTTTTCTATTATTTTATAAGTTCTTTTTCTTTCAGCAGGGAAAAATTCCTTTGCTTTCCAGTGGGCTTGTTTTCTAATTAGCAGAGAAAACATAAGGGAAAATTCCCTGGAAAAGTCAGAGACAAGGCAGAATAAAAGAGTTTTAAGACATCCATATTTAATATCAGATTTAATAATTAATAATTTTAAATTACTTTTCTTTTCTTGGATAATTTTGCTTAAGGATTCCAATATTGCTTTCTGCTATACAGGTGTCTGCAGGAGCTAAAAAAATCATTAAATTTCTTCTAATTTTTTAAATGCTGAAAGCACTATACTGGACAAACAAAACCATTTAGTTCTTATTAATCTGTATCATGTTGGAAACCTGTATAAATACCTTCTATATCAGTTTTTTTTAAAAAATGTAGTATCTAAATTTACTGGAAGTTAATGAACCTTTCCCCCAGACAACTGTTTATGACTGTGTTTCTTCTATAGCTCAGTGAGAGGGCCTGGAATAACAAATAGGATGTCATTCCACATAACTAATAGGCGTCTGGCACAAGAGGTATTAATTTTTCTTGGAAGATACTACTTTGTTGACTTCAAAGGGAGCCTGGATGACTAGGTTATCTTAGAAATCTCAGCCAAACACTGTTTTAATGGTTTTGGAAGGGATGATCTAAATAATGATTGTATCTATACACATCAAACGAAAATGAAACAGCAGAGAATATTTTCATTAAATCTTGCAAATGATGAAAGATCCTTTGAATGGGTAGCAGGAAATCCTCTAGTCCATCTGCTTGCTCCAGCTCGTTCACAATGACATGTCTTGGTGCAATGTGTGACAGTTACTGACTGTGGGTATAAGCACTGTCTCTGTAAGTGTCAGCAGTCCAGTGTTGGCTGGGACTCTGCCTGGACCTTATAATAACCTCTGTGCCTGGACTTTGGCCAAGAATCTGTAGGACATTTCAACAGGTCTTTCTCCCCATCTGGTGTGTTAATTAACCTTTGTTCTATCACGGGCTGCTTCTATCGCTTAACGTTATCATGAGTCTGAGGAGAACAAAAATGCTAGCAGTGAAGAGAGGCCAGGGACTGCCAAAGACACATTTAAGTTCCATAAAAACATGATGAAGGACACTCACAATAAAAGCTCTGTCAGTGTAGTTTTATCGCCACAATCTGTCACTGCTCCTGGTATACGATAATGTTGAGCTCTTACAAAAAAAAAAAAAAAAAAAAAAAAAAAAAAAAAAAAAAAAGAACAAGCTGAAAAGAAAAAGCAGTTTCATTTCCATTTGAAAATTATTTTATTTTACCACCAAGCAAGCTTGAATGAACTTGAAATTCATCAGACTCTCACAGGAGCAGCTGAAATTCCTGAAAAGTGAACACAGAAAGCCAAAGACCCTGCAACATTTAACTCCCTCTTTAATTTGTCAGAAATTTTACAAATTATTTTCTAGGTCAGTCGCAGAGGGAAATGGAATAAGGACCCATCACACAATAACCTTTTATCACATAGAATTATCTCTAATGTAATACTAAGCATATGAAAAAACAGTAAAATATAATAACTAGAGTATTCCTTTTCTTCATAATTTGAAAAGAACAATAACTAGTATATTTAACCACAAGTATAGCAAATATATACTGATGTGTTTCCAATCACTATGAGAATATTGTCCATGACAAGAGGGTATTATAAAAGAAAGGCTTTACACACATAAGGGTTTAAATCAGGAAAGAGACTAATAGTTTTGGACAAAAGAAGATATTCTGGTGCTAGCTAGAAAAAAAAAAATAACATATCCTTTTTGTTTAAACTCTAAACATTTTAAGAAAAAAATATATTAATTCAAAGGAAATACATAATCAGGCACTGTTCCATACCTTGGCACAGTGCAATATCTAGGCAACAAAGAGCTGAAGATAGACATTTACAGTAATATTCAGAACACATAACTTCAGGTGATTAAATAAATCCTAGATTCAGAATCTGGTCACACATGGTGCATATATCAAAGTAAAGAGGTACTGCAGAGGAAAATCCTAACTTAGTTTTGTAATGCCATCTGTCACATTCTCTCACACTCTCTTTCTGTTGAGTATAATGGGAAAATAAAGATTACATTGCTAATTTCATCACTTCAGTAATTAAAATTATATAGAAGAGAGCAAATCCTTGAGGTTCAAAAGTGTTTCCAGAGCAGCATTGAAGCACTCTTGTTTTCATTCTTCTGCAAAACAGAAGACTTTTTCTTATAAGATTTAGTTTCATTAACACGTATGATAATGTCTTTTCCACTTGACTATTCAATGAGGAAAATTCCACATAAAACAAGTATTTTTGTTTTTAATATCACAGTAGATATTTGTGGTTGTAATATTGAAGCAGATTCTTCAAGAAAAAAATGCATTCTGCATATTCACAGAACAGAAAGGTTCGAATATTCCTGGTAATGACATATGAGACTAGAGCAGAAATTGTACAGTGGGCAAAGCAAATTAATATTGAAGCCTCAAAGACATATATGTCATTACTGAGGCCCAATAAAGAAGGATTAAAGAAAATATATGTATATGTGTATATGTGTATATGTGTATATGCGTATATATGTGTGTGAATATATATATATACACAGTATAAGGAAAGAAATATTAAATATTATATGCTTTCTTAGGAGTGAGAAGAAATAAATACTAGAGTGCATCTAAGGTCCAGAAACAATTTCTAGATTGTGTGATGTTTTCAGCCAGGTCATATTATGACATTAGAGTCATTTGTTATGCAAAGAGGATACAAGGGATCTAGTATGTTTTAGTGGGGATGCAATTGTGTAGATCGTGCCATGGCGCTAAGGAAATGAGGTAGAATGTGGCAGGTACAATAAGAATCTCATATTACATTTCTACTCAAGATTTTTTACTACTCCTTTCCACTTGTTTCTTACCTGTAAAATGACAATTTTATTTCGGCACTCATCAGTAAAGATAAGAACCAGTATATGACTGTGAAGTTTTTTTAAATCTAATTTCTTCTTATCCCTGAAGGGGTTGATACTTAAAATAGAAAAGAAAAAAAAAAAAACAGAGATGGACTTAAAAACTTTACATTTAATGTAAGATTGTTTAGTGTTACTGAAGGGCAAGAAAGTAGATCACCATCCCTTAGCTTTTTTTATTTTTTCTTTAATTAGGCTGGGACAGACAGGCATTTACCTACTACTGAAGCTGGTAGCCACCTTCTCTGGTTTGGGTGAAAATGTTCATGTCTCTGCAATGAGGACTCACAGACATTTCGAGACCTTTAAACTATCTCTTTCCTGAACAGATTAAGTTCTGTGTAGCTGATATTGAACTCCTTAAGCTCAGTTTGACAAGAATCAACACAAATTTCATGAATGTGCTTCAGTTTTCCTTGCAATGGAGAAATTTTTGTTTCTGAATTTACAGGAACCTGAAGGCAGAGAGTCTCTTTGGGTGTATTATTTACATTGCAAAGAATAAAGTAACAAAGGCCAGTATCTCAAAATTATTCTGCAGTTCTTCACATATATGTAGAAAAAATATTTGAAAAAAATTATATCTATTTTTAATCTGGTTCTTTTTTTTGTCTTTTTAGTTTTTAAAAATGACTGACTGATATAACATTAAAGAGGAATTTAGTTTATGAACACACATGTGTAAACAGATGTTCTTTATCCCATGCCATAAAAGAAATAGGATTAGTGCTAATCAGATTCTGAGGGCAGCATATTACAGAGATAAGTGTCTTTCAATACCTTTACAAGATATTTTCATACAATTATCATACTCTCCATCTTGTTTTTCACTTACAGAGTCACTTGCTTTTTTACAGGTATACAATTTTTCATTTTGAGGTAATTTTAAATATTTTATGCCTTTGGTTAGCAGAAGAATATTTCACTATATATCAAAGAACAGAGAATTAAATTAAAAGCTATTAACCATTTCCATTAGTCTCAATCACTGCGACAATAGGTCTTTCATTTGCAGACTTTGTGCATGATTTTACAATATATGGGAATATTCTATATCTAGAATTCACTGTATGAATTTCCCTTAACACACACAAAACTTTCGTAAATAAAACTAGGCCAAAAGTGTGAGAACCAGGTGTTTTCCCATTACATTTTATGTCTTATGGAAGAAATCACTCAAATCATCCTCCTTTTTAGTTGGAATTTTTCATTTGCTCTCAGGAAATGACATGCCAGCTATCTTTAGTTTTCCACAGTTTGTGTTGATGATTAAATAAGAATTTGATCAGAATTTCTCTTTAACATAACAATAAGATGTCCTATTTATTTTCGGAATAAATTTTTCTTTCAGAGAAGTCTGCAGCTCATCTGGGGATTAATGACATAACAGAAATGGAATTAATGTAAACAACAAATTTTATAAAATGCATATAGACAGCTCCTAAGATGGTAAGAAGGGGAAGGCAGGATAGAAGCTTTGCTTGCTGCTCTGAGTTGCTTAATTTACCACCACTGCTTTAGTGTTTATTAGGACATTACTTATTAGTTTTACTGCAGTACTTAGCAGAATGAGTCTCCAAGCATTCAGAGTCTCCAAACCACAACTGGTATTATAAATAAGTAGTCAATCCAAAATTCCCAGCAGAATATGCAGCACTGATTCACAAACAACATCACCTACCGCATTCTCTTTTCCTGGAGTGAGGAGAGGTGACTAAAAGTTAATACAGAATAAAGAAACTGGAATATTTTTGGATTTGGGACTCCTGTTTTGCTTCAGGGATGTGAAAAGTTGAAGATTGTGACTTCAGCTTCCTGGGTAGGTCTTGCTGCTAAGCAGAGGTTGCCCTCCCTCTGCAGAAGTTTTCTCCCTGGCAGTTGAGTAGTAAATGTGCCCTTTCACATCTCTTGTTTGGCTGAGTAGACAATAGGATGTGAACAGTATATTCCACAACTTTTTTGCATTTATATTGTTAAAAACTCTTGTATGATCTCAGCAATAAAAAGTAGAAAGCATTTTCTGTGTTTAATATGTCACTTCTCAGGAGCTTGAAAATTACACAGGGAATTCAATTTGGGATTTTTCACTGTGAAAAGGAGAAAAATTAGAAAGCAGCGTTGAGTTGGTGTACTAAGTCTCCTTTAGCAAATTGCATTAAGAAAAAGAGAAAGGCAGCAGGAAGTTTACAGAAAGAATTTGCTTTTTTGATTAAATTTTTCAGTTTCCCTGCTACTGTGTTCCCTTCTATTATGATGACTATTTCATTTGTAAAGCAAGTTCCCAGTATTTCCAAAGTCTGAAATAAGCTCTTTTATGTAATAGAAGATTGTAAAAACAATTAACAATACATGAAATAATATCTGCTGCACAGCAAGCACAATATATTCTAACTATATTTCAAGACAATACATTGCTATTATGATGATTACTATTATTTACTATGGAGATTTTTTTTTCCTGTGGTTACCTAATCTGTTTCATATGGGGAATTAACTTGACCTATACACTAAATTCTGTTTCATCATATTAATTTGCAGATAGGCTTACTGGGAAACCTGCCCTTTCTTTTTTTCATAGCAAATACATAAATAGGTTGATGCAGTATAAATTTTAAAAAAATAGTTAAAAGAAAATTAAGCTTAATGACATCATTCTTTTCTCAACTTTAGCTTGGAGGCATAAAATTTGCAGAACAATATATAGATGAACAATCATAATAAAAGAAAAAATATTTTTAACAAGTGTATTTAATTTATCTATCTTACTTTCGCCTTTTAAAACATCATCATAGTTGACATTTTCAACCCCAGGTCAAGAAGTAATTGGTAACATATGAAATTAAATCTGAATTTAAATTCCTTTTGTCATTGTGGAAAAGAAAGCTACTTTTTGATTAACACTTCTATAGGTACCTTAAATCTTTTATATAATTTATACCTAATTCATATATCTTAGGAATAAATAATGGCCTAAGTCACTGATTATTAGATTCAGCAAGTTCTAAACATTTTATGCTGTGAAATTTAAATTTGGAAAACATAACCTTAAGGCCTCACAGTTTAAAACAGATATTGGACTTGTCTGTGTACATAGACCTATGTAAATCTAAATTACTTAAAATTAAAACAAAGATTTTTAAGGTGTCTCCAATTTCTATTTGTAGATATAGAATGCATTAGTATTATGTCATGCATATTTCTCAAACATCTGAATTATTTAGAATTTAAAAAATGCTTATTTCATGTTATCATCAATTGAAATTCCTTTGTTATACACATAAATAAATATTGTTCAAAAGTAGAAGACGTCACTATGAAAAAATATCGATGAGTTTTAGTAGGGCTTTTTGTACACATACCCATACGTGCACATGGCATACCTACATGGGCTTACTGAAATTGCACTGAAGACCAACTTAACTGCCTATGAAATTCAGAACTTCCATGTGTTTTTGTCCTTATTCACAGTACTTCCATTCTCTTGCTAATGTGAGCCCAACTTAAGAAAATGTTAAGTGACACTGAAGTGTCAGTTATTCACAGAATGCAATTATGCACCTATTTAAACATGCTTCTACTTCAGTCCTAAATTAATAATGTGCACAGTGTTTAACAGAAAGGTGAGGGGTTTGACGTTTTTCATGTTTTTCCAAAGGAATTCAGATTTCCAGCAGGTAAATTTTACAAGGTGTTTTCAATAAATATGGTAAAAATGTCAGTCCTATACCCAAACCTTACATGGGTGAAAAGGTAAGCTGCAAATTGCCATAGAAAATATTGAAATCAAGGTTCAGTGACAGAAGTAATATCTTGACATTAAGTAGAATAGAGGTCTAAAAACTAACTTTTTGCTAATTAGGACCAAATTACATTTCTTTTTCAAATCACAGAATATTAATCAAATTGCAATGTTTAATTCTTCGTTGTCTTATAATTACTAGAAATAGAATCCTTCTAAAATTTAACCTCATGTCAGGTGCCAAACTTTTAAAGCTTCAAAGCTAAACTTAGTTCACATTTCAGAGATTTTATCTCCCTACATTCTTTTCCCATGTCTAATATATTGAATAGACCTTCAATAAGATGGGCCCTGACACTAAAGAAGGGAAGGGAAGGGAAGGGAAGGGAAGGGAAGGGAAGGGAAGGGAAGGGAAGGGAAGGGAAGGGAAGGGAAGGGAAGGGAAGGGAAGGGAAGGGAAGGGAAGGGAAGGGAAGGGAAGGGAAGGGAAGGGAAGGGAAGGGAAGGGAAGGGAAGGGAAGGGAAGGGAAGGGAAGGGAAGGGAAGGGAAGGGAAGGGAAGGGAAGGGAAGGGAAGGGAAGGGAAGGGAAGGGAAGGGAAGGGAAGGGAAGGGAAGGGAAGGGAAGGGAAGGGAAGGGAAGGGAAGGGAAGGGAAGGGAAGGGAAGGGAAGGGAAGGGAAGGGAAGGGAAGGGAAGGGAAGGGAAGGGAAGGGAAGGGAAGGGAAGGGAAGGGAAGGGAAGGGAAGGGAAGGGAAGGGAAGGGAAGGGAAGGGAAGGGAAGGGAAGGGAAGGGAAGGGAAGGGAAGGGAAGGGAAGGGAAGGGAAGGGAAGGGAAGGGGAAATTTTTTTTTAACTGAGAACAGTTCAAGAAAAAATGGCATGAGAATTTTATGACCTTTAAGAATCAGTAGAACATAGTCTTGCTACATTTTCCTTTTTTTAAAAAAAGTATTTTTATCAATGTTTTTCAACATTGTTAATATTGGTAATAGCATATGGAGTATACCACTACAACTTGATTAAGCTGGTATAGCATTACAGTGTAAATTCTCACCTGAATTGCTGTGGTAACAAAAATCTCCTCAAATTTAGCATGCAATTTGATGGTAAAGCTGTGCAACCTGAAGGTTGAGGACACTTGCAGAAGAGGACACTTCACTTTTCATGCTGGCCACACATTTCCTCCTCTCCCCTTTATTTGGTGGCAGAACAAAACCTTGTCTGAATGGTTGGTGAAACATTCAGGAAGTTAAATGGCATAAATGGGTTTCTTATCTTTTTTGTGTTATAGCAATTTTTTATGACTTAAGTCCCTAAATGGACTCACTGCAGGTTCAAATGAGAAGAATTAGGGATTAAGGGAGGTGAGGGCAGAAGAGGTCTTCTTTTTGATAGTAGATACATAGAAGAAAAATGGTTTGAAGAGATCATCGACCATGGTCTAGCCCAGCCTCTCGTTCACAGGAACAGGTTGGGAGTAGCTAGTCAGTAGATTGGCTTAGCTGTAACATCAGCCAACACTTTGTTGGCTTACCTCAGTGGCAGGTAGCCCGACATTAAACAGTGAGGCTTCCAGTCCTGCTTATGCAGCAGTTCTGTGTCATACATTGCCTTGCTGCAACTCCACGGCTACAACTATGCATTTCACTATTCTATGCTTTGGTGCACTTAGACACCAAATGCAAATTCATCTGTACTGAGGAAACAATCAACAGTACTGAGGAAATAATCAACAATGCTTAGGAAGTAGAGAATCTTTTGAAGAAAGTGATCACAAATCTAAAAAGAAGTCCATACAATAAATTATATCCCATCCATTCTCACCATTCAACCCTGATGCTTTTCCCCATCTCAAGGAAGCTTTTGCAGGAGCAGGCAGGGGATGTCTCTATTTAGCTTATCTTCTTGCTTCAGGGCATTTTTATGAAAGCTGTGTTATGGGAGGGAAAAAACATAGCCATTATACTGTACTGCTATCATATATCTAGGATTATTTTCTGGGAAAGTGTCTTTGTTTCATGACTTTAATCCAGCCATGAAATCTTAGCTCCACATGAGTCTTCTTTGTGATAATTTTGGTGCTAATCATTGTATCTGATCCTCCTTTTCTTCTGCATTCAAACAAGCAATCTATACACTAGTGATTTTTCTGTCTTCCCCTCTGAAGAAACACACATATATATGTAGAAATAAATTGTATTAAAATATTTTGTAGCAGATGGGCTATATGGAAATATTTTCTAGAGACAATTAATCTTTGTGCTATTGTGCTGGTACAGTATATGGCCTCTGTGATTATACATAATGTATCTTTCGGGCATAGATTATTGCTTCATTTTATTTATGTTCCTCTCAGACTGGCTGTGTATAACAAGCATTCTGTCTTGCTAATTAACTCCAGTGATCCCTTTAAGTCCTGATTAAGTTCTATTATTAAATTATTAAGACCTTTCCCTAGTGTTCTAGAGGGGTTTTTCCCTCTAATTTTGAATTAATTCTTGAAGCAATAAATAACCTTATGAAATATTTTTTCTCTTTTTTTCCTGTGCACATATTTCAAGACTGTCAGGCTGGCAAAGTATTAGAGTTAGAGGTTATAAAACAAGGGATTTCACCTGGCAAAACTTTGAAGGATGTTTATAATGATACTTTCATACTGTAACTTATTTATAATTACCCAATGGATTGCAGCAGTTTTAATTACTAGACAGAGAAGCAAAAACAAAACCTCGTAAAACTCACAAAGAAAATTCCTTTCAAATACATGGAACACTTTATGATGTAAAATTATTTGATGCAAAAGAAATAAGTTTTTGAGAGATACATATTATGCTATGATTTATTCTATTTTTTCATTCTCTGATTATCCAGTGTCTTTCTAGAAAGCAAGAGTTTGCATATATATTGATATGCTAGTTTTTATATCCATATCAATAAGACTAAGCAATTGTTTTTAGAAATGGTTGCTTTTCTGGTAGCTCTATCTTAATTTCTTTGTTTTATCTGCATTAAGTGACCTGCTATAAACTTTGGGTTTTGAAGTCCAAGTTTGCCTTTGTGAACCAAGTACAACTGAAACCCCACGTAGAAATTTTAAACAGTAATAGGATGTGACAGCACAACATGATTCAATCATGTCAGAAGATGAGAGTTGTATAGAGAGATTGGTAGTACATTTTTTTTTGTCTTTCCGAATGACTGTTTCTGTTAGCAATTTTCATTGAAGCAGATGACCTCTTTAGCCTCATACAAAAGTAGAAGCAGCAAATTCTGGTCTATTGGAGTAACTGGGTCTTAAAGAAGGCTAAATACGTGTAATGTTGTAAAGAATGACTTTCTAATCATGCAAATGATAAAACCTCTCACATTGTAGCATCCAAATAATTACTTATTTCTGTCTCTTGCTGGTTTTTTTGGCTGTCTCTCACTTTTGACTTTATTTTTAATAATTATCTTACTTTATTATTTGCTTTGGCCTAACAGCCATGACATACTTTTAATCAAGTCTAACAGCTATGCATTATATTTTATAATTCACACTGAGAATTCAAGTAACCAAGGCTATAAAAACTGAAATACACTTCAAATAATCACAGGAAACATTTCATTCCTTCCATAATAGCTTCCATGTTTACACTATGGTGGTACTTTCCTGCTGCTCCACACTCCCAGGTGATAAAATCTCCTGCTCTTTAGTAGTAGATTATAGATATGGGAACCAAAGATTCATTTGATCACCCTTTATCTGCTTCAGAAACAAAGGACTAAGCAAATAATCAGTATATTTTCATTATTACTCCTCCCAGCCCTGGAAAATTCATAAACTGATTTGCATCTCAGACATTTTTTATGGTACAGTCATGAATTGATTTGGTTTGATTGAGGGTCAAAGCACATGAAGCTGATGATCAATGAGTAAGTATATATTGAAAAATGTTATGCATCTCAACACATCACCTTCAGAGATCACACTGAATATCAAAATGGCATGCTTATCTTTTATAAGATATATTTTATTTTCATAGAATGGTAGAATTACAGAATCATAGAATGGTTTGGGTTGGGAGGGACTTTAAAGATCATCTAGTTGCAACTCCCCTGCCATGGGCAGGAACACCTTCCACTATACCTAGTTGCTCAAAGCCTAGATACTTTCCGAGCTACTCATGAAAAAAACAGTGTTTTCCTGTAAATATGTTGAGCTGTTAGAAAACCAGATTGAAAACAGTTTATAATGGCAGAAACCACAAGTTTTATGTGATTGTCTTGAAAAGTGCTTTGCAGAGATTGAAAATTTTACTCATAAAGACCCCTACATGTGTTATTACAAAACAACAACAAAAATGTTAACTAAACAAATGACAGAAATTAAATCAAATAATGGGGGGAAAAAGTTTATTTTTGAGGAGGTTTTGGCAAAGGAATTGGAAACATAAGCAATAAAAATGTTCAAGGTGTGACTTTTTAACTAGAAAACAATCTATTCGACTTATTTGACTGCTTTACATATGTAGAATATGGCTTCTGGAAAGCAGGTTTTTTTAAAACACATAAAACCAATGAATTGAACTAATCTAGACAGATTGTATTGACTTCAGTGTCATTCTACTGGGAGTAGACTGCCTTGTAATATTGCGGAATGAATGAACCTCCCTGGATCTATAATTGCTAACATCCTTCTCTGTAAATCCCTCTTTGGGGCTTTTGGGTTTAGTTTAACCTTAAAATTGTTTTATCTTTTGTAGAAGTTAACACTATGGTGAATTTTCTTCTAGACCTTGAAGAACATGGATTTTTTTTTTTTCAGTTTCTGATCATATGTTTAAATTTAGTCTTTTGAAATATTTCCTTTTGTTAGAATTCATTCACATTCCTATAGAAGACATACAATTCATTACTATCTTTTCAAAAGGGCAACAGATAAATCTGATTAAAAACCAACCAACCAAACAAAAAAACCAACTGCATTTCAAATTAACAGTTAATAATAATGAAAACAGTTTTCATTTAAGATAATTTTTTGTATTTCTCTCTCCATACTACTTCTCTTAAGAGCAACAGAAACTATTTGTTATCAGTTGAAGCAGATATTTTCAGCTGGTTTTGGTTGAGAGAAATATGTGAGACCACACACGTGAAGACATACTGCACTCTATTGGCAGATAGTACCCTACAGGTGTCAACTAGACCATTTTTTTAAAAGCTCCTATATTTCATTCAATAAGAGGGAAAATTCGAGTTCTGGGGCTGGATTGAAGAATTATGAAGAGGAAATAAATTTCTACAGATATGACTTCTTAATAGAAAATTTGAAACTATCTTTTTTGCACAATAGTTTGGTTTGAGATATGTAAAAGTTCATTTTAGGTTTCAGCTTTTTTTATTAAATCATATAATGCCTTCATATTTGCAACATATTTCAATTTGGGCCTGGACTCAGGGAAGAAAATCTTGTAAAAAAATTTCAGTTTCAAAAATCTTCTACCAAACTGAAGTGCTTAAAGTATCTCCAGATGGAATTTTATCCTGTAAAATAACAGAAGTAATTGAACTGTCTTCTTAGCAGTATACCTGTCTCTGCCAACCCTTAAAATCCAAGTCCTAAACCAGACAGCTGTAATGGAAACACAAACTTTGGGGTTTGCTGTGGTAATTGATGCTTTGGCATATCCAGTCATAGACTACGAGTGTAAAATTTCGTAGAGATTTTAGGGATTGCTTAAGATGAAAGGTTTAATAATGATTATGTTAATTACTCAGTCTATGATGCTAACCTTATCTTTTACAGAAAATTCTAGTAATAATGTTGTATATAGTGTTGATAAAGAAAATCTTTCATGTTTTAGGGTGTTTTATTCTAGCTCTAGGACAAAGCTATAAAACAAAGCAGAATTATTCTAGCTTGCCCAAACTGTGAACAAGATGCCCTGTCTTACATAAAAGGTACCCCCAAGTCAGCATGTAAATTTATCCCAAATCAAAATTCATCAGTTTTACTGAATTTAGAAGTAATAAAGAACATCTGTTTTTCCACAGCTGAATGGTAGCACATGCTGGCTCAGCATAACCATGAAGCAAAACCCTGTTAAGACATGTACAGCAAAATCACAGATTTCTTTAAATTAATGCATATAAGTATTCTCATAGTCTGGACTTGGCTAAGTGTTTTACTGTCTCTTTTTCATTAACTAATATAATCAGTACTTTATCTTACGTTTTGCTCATGGAAATTATGGAATTGCAAGTCTGACTTTGAGGAATGCAGAATCTAATGGAGAAAACTGTAAAATCACATAATTCAGAAGCACAACAGCATTGGGGATGCTTAATAATCTCTTCTTATTATTCTTTAATTATAATTGATTTTAACAACATAGATATTCTGGCATAAAATTTTCTCAATTATCCAACTTTTTATGGCTATGAGAAGTTGTGGCTATTCTGAAAGTTTCTCTTTGAGGAAATATAGCTTATTTTTAGCATATCACGGAAAAAATATATATAATACTAGTATTTCCAACTACTTCTTGATTTTTGAAGGCTTTTGTATGAAATGACTTTCAGTCTTGCTGCTTAATAAGCCATAATAATAAATGCTCTGTGAGTCTCAATAGTTCTAAGGATACTGTTAAGAAAAGGGATGTAAAGAAAATTTTTTGGTTGGCAGAATAGTTTGCTTGAAATCTCTTTATGGGCAAAACTCTCAGCTTTCCTTCAGCCTCCTGCATCACGTGCTCAAGTTCTGAAAAATTTCAGAATACCAAACTGAAATTTCTTTCCAGGTTTATCTCCTGAGGAGTACAACATTCACACTGAGATTAGAGACCAGAAGGAGCAGACTCAAACATACCCTATTTGTAAAAGGGTCTTTGGAGGGAAACCAGAACATCTTGGAAGAGAAGATGGAGATTTCTCCTTCAGCATATCCACATCCTTCTACAATACAGAGTCAGGACATAATTTCAATGTGCGTGAAATACTGACTTGAGTAAAGTTTCTGAGTCTGAGATTTTTTAGATATGGTTTTCAGTTGAAGGCATACTATTTGAAATAGGTCTTATCTGGAAGAGAGATTACTATGCTGGAAACCTCTTTTTTAAAAGACCCCGCAGACAAATGAAGAGCTTATTGCAAAGAAAGAAAGTTACACATATAATATTAATCATCACAGAATCAAAGAATCATTTTAGGTTGGAAAAGACCTCTAGAATAATTGAGTCCAACCTTTGACCAACCACCCACTACCTTGTCAACTAAAGCATGGCTCAAAGCGCTGTAGAAGGTCACAACCACATGTTCATTACCTTCAATATAATGGAACATCTTTTCACTGAATGTAGCACCAGCTGTTGTAGGTCATGTTGTAACTCCTTCTTCAAATGCAAGAGGTCAAAAGTTCTCTTTGACTGACCTGAAGCTCCACTGTTACATGTCCAAACTTCAAGTTCATTACGCTGGATGTGCACATCAGCTGGTACAATTATTGTGAATTAGAGGAACTCACCTAGAAAAGTTCAAGGACATGTACATTTTCCACCTTTTATACTTATATAATAGCAGATAAATCAAATTTCACAAATATGTATTTCATTTATTTTGGGTGTAACTAGAAGACCAGAACGACCTGGTTATATATTTGTGTTTAGAATGAAAGAGGAATTTTAGTTTAGTATGTAGGCAAAATTAGTCACTAAACTTTAAAATTAAACACTTAACTAGTGTTCACTCAAACTATTTTTCTCATTATTAAAGCAGAAAATATTTTGTCTTTTCCTAGAATTTTGATCAATATCAATTTGCTGAGATTTCCTAGTTAAATTTAATTTCTGTCTTCTTAGTTTTGTTATTGCATCATATCAGTGTCTTCTGAATTTTTTTAATGAATAAATTATTTGTTTTAGTTTTTTTTTAGCTTTGTGATGCTATACACTGAGAAGAGCTTCTGTTGTTGTATTTTTCAAGTTTCAGAGAATATAAAAAAATTTGGTTTTATTTTCATTGGAGGAGTTTCCTCATATTTGGCTTATTTAGGATAACACACCATTGGGATAATGTTTCAATAATTATATGAGCTGGAACTTCTAGAGGTGCTTTTTCCTTCAATGACTCTTCTGTATAAGTCAGTTTTCAGATCAAATGTGAAATTCTTGGGTTTCTTTGATCTTTTTTACTGGATAGTTTAATGTCTGTTGGATTTTATAACCCATGCAAGCAGCTTCCGCTTTTTCTTCTCTTACCCATTGTATATGAAATGAAATAAACTGATTCTCAACTGATTCTAAGTATTGCCTATTGACAGAGTGACAGCCTACTTATAACTTATTTAAAATTAAATTAATACAGCCTGTATTGTGAAATTTGCTATTGCTTTGTACTATTAATTTCAGCTAACTACATCTTACTCACCAAGATGAGCAAAGATATTTCAACCTTTAAATTTAAAAAGACAAAAATGACATAAGAAAAGACAAAAATTAATATCAAGGTGTGATGGCACGATGTAAGTTGTTTCATCAGATGAAATTCTTGTGAAAATATATATTTCAAATATTTTAAAACCAATATCCAACTCTACTGGTTGTTCGGAGTTACATGAAGTTACCTGCTGATTATGACAGTTCCAAGGCACTGGAAACAAGAAAACAAACAAAATAATCAAGCCAAGATACATGTGAACAAGTAATTTTCTTGCTTCTAGAAGCCCCAGAGTAGGCTAAACGATCTGTGAATTTGTTATTCAGCAGGACTGTGGATCTGAACCTGGATCTCGGTCAGTTTGTGGTAGACCCGCCACTGATGTAGCATCTTTTTAAACCATCAGTGTTTATGGATACATTGGTGTCCCAGTTCTGTAATGTCTTTCCTGGTCTGAATTCTAGTTCCTTTAGAATGTCAGTCACAGAACATCAACAAGGCTTTTCTTCTTAAGATGCCTAGACAGATTATAATTCCAGAGCCTTAGCTGTTAGACAGTCTTACTACTTCTACTGATGAGCAAATCCATATTTTCCCATGTTTTACATTAATGAAAGTCAGTGGGTGTTCCAGGGTGCACAGAAACAGTTGAAATAATTAGAAAGCAATTTCCACATGATTCTTCTCCTCTCCATGGAGCATTCAAATTAATTTCCTTAAAACACGCATTTGGAAAAAAAGAGCTATGGTCTGCTAGCATAATAAAAATTGCTAGCTTTCACAAAACTCTGGAAATCACAATATTTGCCATTTACAGTTGATTTAGATAACATATCAATCATAGTGAGAGAGTGGTTTTCTTCTCCATCTTCATTTTCCCCTACACATATAATTTCCACAAAACTGTAATACACTCAAAAGCTTACTTACAAAATAGACAATAGTAGTTTGAAAAGCATTGCCATTTTCTTGTATTTTTATCTTTCTCAAAGCTCTAGATTGTTTCAGAAGGAAGTACCAGCCATTTACATGACTAAACAGTTTTAGAGATGCTTTTGGACTTAAAGAGAATAGGTAATTGTCCCAGGTTCCCTTTCAGTTTGACTCAAGGCTGTGTGAGTTAAGATGTAACCAAATATGCGAGTAGAGAGGAGGGAAAGTCTTCCACCTTCCCTTACCTCTTGAATCTCCACAACTGTATTGTAGACTCTGGTCATTTTGTTCCATTTAGTTAAAATGGATATGGAAAAGAAATACTTTTGTAAAAGTAGAAAAATAGCAGAGGTTGAAGAATAGCAAGGAATCACTGTTTTATTGTCAGGAAAACAGATTCAGGATGAGAACTGTGGGTTCTACTGTCACTGTCCTTGCCCTTGTAGAACTTGGGTATTTGTCTATTTTTTTGGTTCTGATCTTGAATGGCTTTTCCTTCACACCACAAAACAATGATGTGGTAAAAAGTACTTGTATGAATTCTTTGCTGACGTGGTAATAGGCTTTGCTTGCACTCACGACCTCAAGAATTGACTGTCCCACAAATGTCCCTGAATTGTTAACAGCTTTTTTTTTTTTCCTATTGTAACATTTTTAGTGGCTGTTTATTAAAGTACTTTCCTGAATACATATATATCTTTGAGTGTTTGCTTTCACTGCTTTCAAGTGCTCTGCTGTTTACTGTCTTTAGCTTCTGCAGTAATATAATGAAGATAACCTTGAGTTTTTGTTGTTTCCCCAAGTGTCTCGTATTTTAACTCACTGAGTACTGCAGAAGCCAAGGACTACTGTGCTTTACTCTGGAGGTAAATCTAAAGTAAAATAGAATTTCAGCAAGTCATATGATATGTCTCACATACTGACCATATTCATGCTACCAAGTTATGCTCAGACCTAAGATGTAACACCTGAAAATCATGAGGGTCATCACTGTTTCCTAAAGGTCGAAAAAAAAGTGCAGAATATCTGATACTTAAAAAAGAAATCCAGAGAAGAAAAATATCAAGAGAGAAAGCTCTGGATCCTGATTATCCACACTGTTTAATTCTTGTCTCAACTCTGCCTTTGAACTGCTACTAATACTACTCTACCAGAAGGGCTAAAACCTCTGAGCAGCATGTGAACCAACTGGTGCCATTTGGTCTTCACCCTTTAATTATCAGACCAGAGACTATCTTCTGTAATATTAGTATTGTTTATATTGTCATCAGGCTTGCATTCTTGCTTTACAGTTTTTTTAGACAGTGCATGAATGAAGAAAAAAGATTCATCTAAAAACCAACAGGGAATACAACTATTTTATACAAAGCATGAGGAAAGTTGTGTGAAACAGTATTCCTTCCACTCACAGCTTGTGCTTCAGTCTTGATTTGGAAAAGCCCTCAGGAACATGCTTAACTTGAATCACTCTCAAGTCAATATATTTACAAGTGAATAATATCTGTGGTTGTTTCACAAAGTGTTTCTTCAGTGCATCTGAAGGAAAAATAGGGGAACACCTACAGAAACATTACCAGTCGCCTCTGTCTCAGCCTGACAAGAACAGCACAGGACAGAATGCATTTGGGGATGACACATGAGGGGTTATTGCTTAGGGATACAATGGCCCTGTTCTTTCCCAGAGACTGTGGTATGTGCATGAGTGGCATCTCTGAGGAGCAGTTCAAGATGTGACAAAATTGTCTCCCCGTTTGTACAGAGCTTAGTGCCATGTAAGGAGGGGGGTGCAACAGCACTGTTCCTTTCTCACTGCACTTCAAGGAGCTCTGTCAGGCTTGTCATGCTGCAGCCTCTGCATCCCCCCAGGTAAGTCCCTGTGTCAAAATCTAGTTTTTTTCCCAAAGTGTTTTAGTTTAGAGGTGCTCTGATCAGATCACATCCAATGTTTAAACCACCTTAAACCTATCACAATTCAAGCAAGATACCTGAATTTTACTACGTCTTTCCATATGTCTGGTGCTTGCCTCAGACATTAGTGTGAGTAAAGAGTAAAGGCACCAGAGCTTCCCATGGTCTTTGTATTCCTTCATGATATACAAACTGCTCTTATTAATAACAGGAGGAAATTACATCTGGTGAATCTTTGTTAATGGCATTAGTGAGGGGTTAATTTGGCACGGTAATTTTCATTGGGAACCTGTTGAAATCTGCACAGAAGGGAGTCCTGTTTTTAGCACTGCTTTGAATGTCTCTGCAGAAGAATTCAGGCAGTCTTTCCTTTGCACACTGATTTTTTTTTTTTCCTTCTGAAGAAGAGGCATTTATTGTGATCCATGGAGGTTACTGCTCTAGAAGGCTAAGGAAGAACGTTTCATCAGAGAAGACAAATACACTTGTAGAAATAACAGTGAAATTTGATAACCTTCTAATCTATTTATCAAAGGGCCTGCAGTTTCATTTCAAGGCAGGTGAAGCAATACTTACTGAACCCAGAAAATGAATCTACCTCCACAGGACTGAGATATCTAAAAAAGGGAGAAAGAAACAGGCACAAAACCGTTAGCACCTGCCAAGTCTTATTAAGAGATTAGAATTCTTAAAAAGACAGCGAGCAGCTCAATATTTCTTTTAAGTTTCTCTTGCCTGATTTCTCATGCATGCTGCTGTGCACTGCAGTGAAACAAACAGGTCACATTTCAGCTCCTCAGAGATTCAAAAGCACTTTATGGCATAAAGAGCAAGCAGCTTCTCTTCAGACTTGGTAAATTTTTTAAGAAATGTATCTTTTTAAGAAATGTATCTGTGGCCAAGTGATTGACTATTAGGAAACCGTGTGAGGGTAAGCGTTGGCAAGAAACTTAGTTCCCAATGTGACAGTAGAGTTACTTTACACATGAATGCTCAGTGATTTAGGAATTGTTCTGAGATACACTGAAATATTCTACTATTTCAACAAGTTTCCTCTTTAATCAGTGGAAAACAGTTTACAAATAGGCTTCTTCTGAAACAGTGATGAAAGCAGCACTGCTAGTCATGCAGATCAGAGAGCATAAATCCCAGTGAAGCTGACAGGAATACAGACAAATGTTTCAAAATGGAAAAAGCTATTTCTGGCAGAAATGGGGGGCCTTCTTCCTCTGTGAAATGCTAAAACTTGCAGGGGAAAAGGCCGGCAGCTGACAGAGTGTGAACCACATGCCTCCTGAGAAGGGACAGTCAGCTGGCCCATTGCATTTTGTTGCTTCATCACCCTTTAGTTTAACCAGAAATTAGATCAAACAAAGGCTGAGGGAAAACTGCTCACTTGCAGAAAGAAGGGGGTTAGTGCACTGAGCTGCCTGTAGAGATGTAGTCTATCCCTGGCTGGGAGCAGGAAAAGGGCAGGCTTAAGAGGAGCAGTGCAACGTTTTTCCCTTTAAATTAAAGAGAGGTGAGGTGTTCACTGCTCTCATTACACCCATGGCTGGGGCAGGACACACAAACCTGCAAGGCTGTTATCCTCAGATGGACAGGGAGGTATGAACCTTTCCTCCCTCAACTGTCTTCCCCCAGTTGGAAGCCAGGCACCCAGGCAGAGCTCCAGGCTCTTGCTGATTGGGCTGACATGACCAGTCCTAATTCTATTGCATTTGGCCCATTAAAAAAAATAAAATAAAAAACAGAACTACTGACCTTTGCCTTTGTAAGACACTGCTTGGAGTACTGCATCCAAGTCTAGAGTCCTCAGCATAAGAAATGGACTTGTTAGAGGGGGGCTGAGGGGCCACAAAGATAAAGAGAGGGATGGAATGCCTCTCACGCAAAGACAGGCTGAGAGACCTGGGTCTGTTCAGCCTGGACAAGAGAAGACTTTGGGGAGACCACACTGTGATATTTCATTACCTAAGGGGGCTTATAAAAAGGAGGGAGGGAGAGTTTTTACATGGGCAGATAGTGACAGGGCAAGGAACAAAGGTTTTAAACTGAAAGAGGGCAGGTTTAGATAAGACAATAGGAAAAAGTCCTGTAGTGAGAGGGTGGTGAGGCACTGGAACAGGTTGCTGAGAGAAGCTGTGGATGGCCCATCCCTGGAAGGAGAGATTGGATGGAGTCCTGAGCAACCTGACCTAGTGAGAGGCATCTCTGTCTGTGATAGGAGGGTTGGAACTAGAGGGTCTTTAAGGTCCCTTGCAACCCTAACAATTATATGGTTCTATGAACCTAGGTGTCAAGTGTTATCCTTGAACAGGTCTTCCCTTCACTTACTGATATTGCTATAGTGGGATTTTTTGAGGTTTTTTTTAGCTCTGAGACTACAATACTTGTTCAGTTTTGCTTGGAAGTGCAGACAATAGACACAGAATATGTAGACAATTGACTGACTGGAGAAAACACATAAAATGCACTTGTGCAGAAAGTGTCATTGAAAGAAAAAGATCTTTTTGCAAACAGAAGAACTCTGTAGAGAAATATTTATATTTAAAAGATTACATTTTATGAAGCATCCTACCAATGCTGGGAGTTGAAATTAATCCATTGTGTCTGAATGAAGAAGCCAATATGAAAACACTTTTGGTATACAAGGCATTTTAACTTCAGTTGGTTTCCCCGGTTCATGTTCTATATTTTGAAGTTGTACTACAAAAGAAGGCTTAATTCTCAACTTTCTCACTGATCTTGTAGGGCTGAGATAAACTGAAGTACAGATCATGTTAGAAGAAAAAGTAACCTGACCTTCTTCAGAATGAGAATGGAGACAGCACAATGGGACAAAGCAAAATATTTTATAACTTCATTAAGTTCTCCTGGATGCATTTACGCAAATATCCCTTTCCACATTCTGATTTTTTAAAATATATTGCATAATGATACTGCATATTCATTATAGGAATGTGAATGTTCCTCTGCAGCTCCTCTAGCTTAGGCCTATTCAATGACAAAACATCATTCAGCACCTGGATATGTGTTGCAATCCAATAATTGCACAATAGCTTAAACACAATGGGGTCCTCAAAGACAAAAAATACTATATTTATTTCCTAGGATGTATCATTTTTATTTAAAGCGAACCCATATTTTATAAGAAAACTTTACAATTAAGTTTTAATTTAACAGACACTATTGATCTAAGCTCCAAAAAGATTTAGTGATTTTTTTTCTAAATTTGCTTTCAATCACCTTGTGTTCAACTTAATTAATTACATTTTGTACCCTCAGCACTTTTGTGTTTAATTAGAGTACAGCAGAGGAAGATTTTGCTTTAAAATCTTGCAATATCTCGTATATGCTCATTTATGGAAAAGCTTTTGTGAGTGGATGTAGAGCATCTCAGTCACTGTAAATTAAGTAGAAATAGGAGCTTTTGTGTGTAGATGCATTATTTTAATGGATTAATATTAGCCTCTCATATTCACATTTATTGACCTTTTACTCTCTATTACGGTTTGCATATTTGTCAAACACTTTTTATGTCTTCCTGTAGGTGGTAAGAGTTACCCAGTGTTGACAATGCCTTTGAAAACTTGAATTTAAAAGTATAAAGCATCTACACAGAGCTGCACAACACTGGAAAATGTTAACATTAAAGAGTTATAATTAATTTCCATGATGGAATTATGTTTTAAAGTAACAACATGATACAATACATCATTTTTAGCAACAAACTCTTTATCCTGGCTTGTCTTTTGCCAATGCTGGTTTCTCTGCTCTTTGGAAATGTTCCTTACTTGCAAATTCTTTTTTCACCTTCTTTGCAGAAATTGAGGAAACTACTACATAAATCTAACAAATCTTGTGACAGCTGCTATATTTTCCAATTTCTATCAGAATCCATAAAATATACTGTTTTCTTTGAAATTTGCAATTATATTGGCTTAAGAATAATAAAGTCATTTGTCTATACAAGAAGCTCCTCTTTTCTTAAAAAAGGGTCTATTTGTAAGTTGTAGAAGAGTTTAGGGAATGCGTTTAAATCTCTCTCCATCATCTCAAACTTTTTAGTAGCTATAGTAACTACATGAATAGTAACTTTATATTAATTCAGACCTTTTCTATCATTACATAAGGAAAAACCCCTTTTTTCCTAATTTTCAAAAAAAAAAAGTAAAGAAAACTGATGGATCAGGCTAAAAAGGAAATAAAATACTTTCTATGAACATGACTGCTAACTATATATAAGTAAGGATAAATATCAAGGGATAGTTTCTGAAGTTTAGAGGGTGTAAGAGGAATCTAATTATATCTAAATGGAAGCCATTAAGAAGACGAAAACAAGCTCCTGACAACAAAAAGATAACAGACATAACCTAAAAAAGATTCCAAAATACAATCAGAAAATATTTTTTACCCATGAGGACCATCAGGAGTGGTACAGAAAGCCTCTGCAGGCTCCATCGTTGGTGAGGAGGCTCAAGAAAAATTCCTGAGCAACTTACTCTTCTCTCACAAGTGGATCTGCTTTGAATTGCGTGGATGTTCTAGAAATCTCCTGAGGCCCTTTCCCACTTGGAATATTCAATGAATCTATTTCATGATTCTGCAGACCTGCTTCAAAACCACGTTATCATATAGCCTTCAGTGACCATTTTTGTAATGACAGCATGTCTTTATTCAGTACATGTCTTATTGATCACAAATGTTGTTGAAATCAGATCCTCAATTTGATTGTCCATTTTGTAAAAGTGAATCTTCAACATAATATTTTATAAGAGTACATGATAATTAATCTAGTTTTGTGATTTTCTCAGTCTCAGTCTTGGATTTTCAAATGTTTAGAATAGCTAATGTTAAAACATGACTTTGCATATGCTTAAAAAGACACCACTCCATGAAACACTGTCTTCTATTAGACAAAGGAAATACAAATCGGTCAGTCAATCAGTCAGTCAGTCCATCATGTAAGTCAGTGATTTGTTCTGTGCTTCAGTAAACAAAGGATTTAACTAATAATGTCTGTAGAACTTTTTAGAACTATAAAATGATTTGGAATGAATACAAAATTGATGAGTACATGTAAAGCAATTAATCATAATAAATCAGTTAATCACAGGTACTAGAGTGTAGAAAGAGAAAAAATATTCCTCTTGGTTTTTCTCTAATATTTCCTAACAATTTTTCTGAAGTGAATTCTGATCTCTCCTTTCTTGTGTCTTTTGCTTATAGACTATTTCAACATAAATAAGACCAGGATGAATGAATCAGTTTCCCAATAAAATAATAAGAGTTGCTCATTATTGCATTGAAATGAGTCCTTGTCTTACCCTGTCCTTCAGGAAAAAAAAAAAAAAAAAAGATAATCAACTGTCTTCATTATAAGATTTGTCAGCATGATAGAGCTACTACTAATGCATTTTAAATTGAAAATAAATAGCAGGGCTGACATTTATATACAATGCTAGAATGCGACAGAGTACTGTATGCAGTGACGTGTGTCATTGGCTGATGCAGACTGAACACATTATCCCCCCTGCTCTTTCTGTGCGTAAATCAGTGTAATTATTTAATCTTTAATTTTAAACAACAACCACTTTTCTTTAGCTCCCGCATTCCTTTTTTACAGGAGCAAGATAGAGACCGGAATTATGCTTTCATCTCACAAGGAGGACTTCCTGATGGGAGAAATTATATAGCAAATTTTGATATGAAATTACTTTGTACAGCTTGTCGCAAAGTCCTTGGCATGTCTCTTAACTGGTCATGTTCAATTCAAAAGCAGAATTGTATGCCAAAAGTGTTGTTTCTAATTTTGTGGCTACAGCACTTTTCGGAATGAGAGTTTACCAATAATATTGTGTTAGTGCCCAAATTCTAACATATTTTTGAGCTACTTAGAAGAAGTTAAATTTATAGACAAAGAGTACCTGAAGTCCCAAAGTCTGCTTGTTTGCATGGATGCATGTCCTTTAATGGAACAATTGTATTTGAAAAAATCAAAAACAGAACCAAATTTCACAATGGATGAATTTCTCTATAATAAGGTTCTTTTGTTGGGAAAATGCCACATTTCCCAAATACAGATATCTCATTGCATTCTGTTCTTCACTTGTGCCATGATCTGTGGATGCAAGGCAAAACTGCCCAGTGAAATAAATTTTAATAAACCTTCTTTACTATTTTGATCTATTTCATATCCCTAGAATTAGTAGCAGTTTATCATTAGTTTGTGAATAAATATATTTCTTAACATAGGAGTTTATTGTAGGGGAGGATAATCTCTTTAAATCTCTGCATCCCTAGGGTAGCTAGGCTCTTTCAACAGGTGAGTCATAGTTGGAGCCAATGTGGCTCCACTGATTACACAGAAACTGACAAAAAAGATGACCCTGGCACCTGAAATATCCAGCTAGTAACGCTTCATTAACAATTTAACTGATATAATCTCCACCTCTGCAATACAAGTACAGCCTTGCTTGAGCTAAGAATAAAACTTCCTGTTGGAGACTGAAGATATGAATTCCACCTGCACTTGCCTTTCCAGTGGTTAAAGCACAATCTAAGATTATTTGGTGCTGAGAGGTGTTTGAAACAGCCACAATTTCACAAAGTGCATCGAAAAAGATTCATAAAAGGAACCCTAAACCCATATTTGACAAAACAGATCCAAAATGAGAGAGTAAAGTGTAGAAACTTATATAACTACATTTTAAATTATTGTACCCAAAAGAACAAAGTCTGTTTTGTAGTTCCATATTTCTGGTCAGAGTATTGTAGACAAGAGAAGTGAAATGACATCAGTCTGGGGAGAATGGAGATAGAGAAGTACATCTCTACATTTTGAAGAAATACCTGCAAGGAATCGAATGAATTTAAAGAGAGAGAGGCTATCACATATGATGCTGTATTTCCTAAGTGTCCTTAGCCCTTTATTCTCCTTTTCTCTTGTACCACTCTGTCTAATTCTGTTAACTGAACATATTTTTTAAAAAGATATTAAAAATTAACTCCTGTCTTGACAATTACATTTTGAATTAAGTTCTTCAAAGATTCTTCACAAACAGGACTGGGAAATTCTACTTCTTATTCAGTTTGCAGTAGAACATACAAACTCCTGGCACCAGAGATTGTTTTGTTGACATTGAAAGCAAGGTCCAAAACAGCAGGGTTAGCAAGTGTTCCTTCTGAAGTGTATCCTGGGATTCTGTATATAAACCTAGATGCTTGATCTGATGAACTCGTGAGAGACTTTAGAATTTTTCCATCTTATATTTCCTACTACACTGAGTGGTAAAGGTGGAGTGTTTCAGTATTCACATCAGACAGAAGGTCATATGGAAGGACATAGAGAGTCTTTGGCTTTGACTGACCCTCTGGCCAGGTCCTATGGCCCACTTCTCTCTTGCAGACTTGGAGTCTCCCACAGACACATGTTCCAGGGGAGGTTTAGATTGGGTATTACGAGAAATATCTTCCTTGAAAAGGTACTCATGCACTGGAACAGACCATCTGTCTGGAAACTGGAAATCTCCAACAAACTTATTGATGGGGTGTTTAGGGACGTGGTTTAGTGGTGGACTTGGCTCTGTAAGGTTGATGATTTTACTTGGTGACCTTAGAGGTCCTTTCTATTCTTACTTATTCTGTGAATCAGTTCTTCATGCTGGTTTGAATCATGACTTTTCCCTCGATTCTACTCATGTTCTGAGCTTTTCCTTTCCCTAAAACTTAGATAGATCTTCTGGCCTCTTGCCATCTTTTGATATTCCAACCCACAATTTTCCACAATCAGGATTTTCATAAAGGTTGATTAATGCAGACACTCTATCCTTAAATATTTTTCATGTCATTGCTGGTCCACAGAGCATAAAGATACAACATGGGACCAATTAGCTCTATAAGGAAATAGTGCCTAAATGCCTTTAATCCTCATAAAACAGGAGTGCCCAAGAAGAGTGAAGCTCCTGTTCTGGTAACCTCCAGGAAAATGGTTTACTGAGAAATCTCAGCAAGTCAGATTGTCACTATTCTCCAAAATGAGGCTGTCTCACAACTCCGTGCAAAATCAACTTCAATTACAACACAATGTAATATCCCAAATTATCACCTGTTTATTTGAGACTAAGAGTTCTGGAAACAAATAAAGTGGAAAGAATTTATTACAATGTTGAGACTACAACAGTACAAACGAAATAGGTTTTATCTAGTTTGACAAACTTCTGGGAGTTCAGCATGTCATGGACTTCTGACTTTGTGACCAGTTTTCTTGTAACATTTTAACTATATAAGCAGTGCAGGAGTCACCAATTCTGTTACACACAATGGGATTTTTGGTGGTTTAACACCCATAAAACCAGATGACTGTAAACAGATTTTATTTTTAAAACTTAAAAAATTTAAAATTTACCTTAAAATTAAAAAATCAAAATGTAACTTTTAAAAAGTATTTTAGCTCTAGACTTGTCAGTAGTCTGCTTCATTGTTGGATTTTGTCTATTGCAGTTAATCTAAATAGTGTAAGTGGGCCCTGATTCTGATCGGGAATTGTGGTTCCTATACAAGTCTGTGAATAAATAGTAATTAAACATGAGTGCATTTAGTGCTAGTGAACAAGGAAAGAACTGAAAGAAAAATACGAAGCTAAAAATAAAAAATCAGCTAGCACAACACGGCATGGTTGGGTACTAATTTAGTATAGATAAGTCACTAAGAAGGAAAAAATTAGACAGGGGAGATTTGCTGAGTTTCCAAGCAGCTTGTTAGTATTCATGAGAGTGGATCTTTAGTAATTATCATGACACACAGATAGTTCATAGCCTAGATGAAGGATTCTGTGTGTCAATCAGTGAAAATGTAATCACCCCCCAAAAAAGAGACGTCTGAGGCTGGTTTTTGAGATTAACCAACTTTGAAGGAATTTTGAACTTTAGAATTTTTAGAACTTTAATGGCAAAGAAGCATAGGAGCTTAATGTATTATTTTCTCATTCTGCTGAAGAGGACAATTTTGCCACTCTACTCAGCATTTGTCAGGCCATGCCTGAAATACTGTGTTTGATTTCGTTTCCAGTTATACAAAAAGGTTTGGACATGCTAAAAAAGGTCCAGAGAAGGGCATAAAAATGATCAGTGGGGAAACTGCCATAGGAGGAAAAGCTGAAAATCAGCCTTGAGATGAAAAGATTTAATGGAGATCTCTATGGAGACATTACATTTACATGACATTACATTACATTTAATGGAGACATTACTATGTTCCAGTATTTAAAGCATGTTACATTTGTTAAACAGATGGACGCTTCCTGTCATGGTTTAAGCCCAACTGGAAATAAGGTACCATGAAGCTGCTCACTCAACCCTCCCCTCTGCCCCTCACACTAGTGGAATGGGGAGGAGAGCAAAAATAAAACTTTCAGGTTGACATAAGAATAGCCAGATAATTAAAAATAAAGTAAAATACACTGGTAATGGTAAATTCTAGCAATAATGATAATAAATTGGAAGAAGTAGGTAGTGCACAATGCAATTGCTCACCACCAGGTGACCCATGTCAGAATCCCCTTCCCAAACCCAGATCAGCCCCCACTTCAGGGTAACTTCTTCCATTTTACATTCCAGGTATGATGTTCTGTGGTGTGGAACATCCCTTTGGGTCACCTGTCTTGGCTATGCTTCCTCCCAGTTTCTTTTGTGCACCTCCTCACTGGCAGAGCATGACAGGATAAACACAGCTTAGCAAAAGACCAAATCAGAGTGTTATCAACACCATCCTCATTCAAAATCCAAAACATAGCACTGTAACAGCTACTGATAAGAAATTAGCTCTGCCCTAGCTGAAACAAGGACACTTCCTTTTTACAAGGAGTCACTTGGAAAGACAAGGGGTAATGGATACAGGTTACTTCTGGGGAGTTTCCAGTTAAGCGCAGGAGGAAAATTTTTCACAATAAGAAAAATTAGCCATTGGAATAATCTCACCAGTGAAGTGGAGGACACTTAAGATTTGTCTGGAGAGGGTGTTGGGCCATGTTGTCTATTTTGTTGCTAAGAAAGGCGTTACCAGCTGACTATTGGTCTATTAATGTTTTAAGATAATTCACAGGCTTGCCATTGTGCAGATTGCGATCAGCAAGGGTGAGGCTCCTGGCATGAAGAAAAGCAGCTGACCACAGAAAAAAATTATTTGGTTCTGTGTTTTTATCCCATTACATATTCCACAAAATACCATTGTGTACAGCACAAGATGACAGATTATGCTGTCAGTGCTGAGTTCCTAAGATGTTTTCATAAACACAGCATCTGAATTAAAAAAAAAAAAAAAAAGAATAAAACCTGTCATTATGAGGAGAAATCTAGCTTAATCAAAAGGAAAATTAGCTAGATCACAGGCTAGCAGAGAAAGATCTGCAATTACTGTGTTGAGTGCATTTAGGAAAGAGGTATTTTGGAGGAGTCAAAGGAAAGCTACCAGACAAAACGGGTTTTGATTAAGGAACAAATTTCTTAAAAAAGTGACAGGGAAAGCTTAAAAATAGCTATGTTTTCAGAAGTTTTAAAGTGTGTAAATTCCAAACAAATTGGAAGTTCAAAAGTAGTTTCTGGTCTAATTTTAAATAAGGTTCTGTTAATGTTTAAATAAATAATAAGTAGTCTTTGTCTCTTTTAAACTATTTTGATTACATTTTCTATATTTTTCTGCTTTTCTTTTTTCTCAGTCGTTTCTAGGGAATGTCACACAGGAAACATGGTGTATGCTTCTGATGTTCCAGCTGGCCAGAAGCCATCTAAATGTGCAGGTTTAAGCTGCACATTAACTTTAAGTCTATGAATTAACAGTACTGCACAAGAAGACATAAGACTTCCTTACACCTCATTCCCAATTATTCTCTTCTCCCACGCTTGCAATTCACAAGGCTGCATCACAGGTCTAATTCAGCTGAGAATGAAATCAGTAAAAAAGACCCAGTCTTGCAAGGACTTGTATTATAAAATGCTACTCTGTTTTCATTTGTAATTTATCCTTCAGGATTTTTTTTTTATTAAACATTTAAGTTGTCCTTTTAGTATATTAGACACATAACTTCTTACCTTATTTTATTAAACAAAATGGGAAAACCAGACCAAGCATTCCCAATGGTTGCTTTTGTAAGTTTCCCTTAAATTGACTTTGACAACAAATATGAGTGTGGAGTCAACAAGGAATAGAAGCTTACAAAGTCTTCTGAACCTGTAATTATGCTTTGGACACACATAAATAAAGCCAAAACATGATTTATTCACAGTTGTCTCCCACTGAAATTCAGAGTAATTCCTTAGATGGCAACAGTCCACAGGACAACAGTCACTCACAGGGCTTTATACATTAGCCATCCCATCCACAATCCTATTCCCATGGTAGTCAGCAATAGCCTGTGATGAGGAAAAAGCCAGAAATTTCAGAATAAGGCACTGTAAGGCATCCACGCCACCTTGTATGCATCTGCATTTTAGTATCTAATACTGTACGTCTCCTGAAGTAAATCATGTAAGTGCCTTTACATATGCAGATAAAAGCCTAGAAGTTCTTCAAAAAGAGACCCAAGTAGACCTCTGCAAAGTGTCTTAGGTGAACTGAGTTCTGCACTCTGAAGGTCTGCAAAAATATTTTGCTCTAGAAAGTATGCTCTGGCCTTACCTTGGAAAGATCATTTTCTGAATCTTGTTCTCAAGAAAATATTGCTCTCTGACTGCCCATCCCACATATTGCATGGAACAATACTTCCATCTATTATTTCAAAAGTTATATTTTTCAATTTAATTTCTCCTTTGACTCCCATTTCTGGAACATAAAACAAGATCAGAAAATTGTCCCTCCTCTTTACAACTCTTATAATTTTATAGATCTTTTACTTTTTTACCATTTTTTTCCTGAAATTTCATAACTTAAACTTTCAGTCTTTCTTCAGAGGTCCCAATAACAGAAATGCTGTCATCTGTAGTTCCCTGCCTCTCTTTTGTAGTGGGGTTATCTGTTTCTGGGTGGAGTATTTCAGGTAGGCATGTGGCACTGGCTGTGCAGGAGACTTTTTCTATCTCATTTCTCAAGTGTCATAAATCCAACTTGTCTTTTCCACCTGCAACTGCACCGAGCTCACTGAAGAGCAAGATCCAGATAATTTTCCAGGACTGACACATTAAACATAAAATCCCTTATGGTATGCAAGTAGATACAGTTTTCTTCACAAAAATTCTTTTCTTTCAATTCTTCAGCACTGAACTTCAGGAAGTTTTCTGTTCAGCTGAAGCTTAATTTCTTTTTTTGAACTTCATTAACTTTTTTCTTTCAGTACACTTGTTTTCTTTTTTGTTTAGCTTTCTTTCTAATGCATTAATACATTAATAGGCAAAACATTGAATATATATGAAAGTCTGAGACACCCTACTTTAAACTTTTTGGACTGATGAAAACGGGTTTTTTTTCTCTTTTTTTTTTTCCCACTACCCATTTTGTATACGAAACTGTATAAAAACCCTCAAACAATAGTAATTTAATTTTCTTATTACCTTTCTTTAGAGACCTGGTTAATAAGTTTTTGAAAAACTAAATAAATTGCCATCAGGATCACTTTTTTTTTTAATGCTTTGGAGGAGTTTGAATCCATTAGAGAGAGAATTTACCTTTGTAGAGATGATGCTGTTTAGCCTTTCTCATATCACCATCTACATTCAATTTTATTATTCAACTTATAAATTTTAAGCAACTTATTTGCTTTCAGACATGTCTGGGGCTTACTTGTCAGAGAGTTTCTGAATGACAGGGAATCATTCTGAGGCAAAAAGTTAAATATTTTCTACTGTCAAACCTTCTTATCTATTAACTTTTTTTAATGGCAAACTGTACAATTTCTGGGTGCATGTCTGATGTTTTACTCTCAGGCTCTTCGGTAGTTTTCCAACATCGTCTTCTATTTGCTGAGCAAGCTGTAGCAACAACAAATAAAAGTAAATTTGAAGGGCTAAAAATTTTCCCTGATGCTACTGGCCTATGCAAATTGTTGGATGTGTCAGCAAATAGTTACATTCAGACTTGACCCAATGTACCACAGGACATCATCTAAGAAAAACTGCAATGGAGTAAATATTTGAAAATCAGAGAGCAAACAACACTTATTCAAAAAGAAAAAGTTCCCTTTACAACAGCTTGCATAAATACCAGTTTTGCATATCTCAGGTGTGCCCCTAAGAAAAGAGGGGACAAAATTACCGCAATGGTAAAGTCAAATACATATTATGTCATAGAAACAGTGTGGTAGTGATGTAATGTATTCATTACAAGCTCATCCTGTTTCATTTGGGTGTAACTCTTCTACAATATCTCTGTGGAATACACAGTGTCTTTTTGGGTATTGTTAGTGCATACCAATCAGAGCAGGAATACAAATGAATTATGAGAAACACTGAACCCCAAATCCTCTTATTCTCCTAAGATGGCACCAGATTTAACAGAGATCCTCTAAAGGCCTTAAATAAATTGATATTTATATCTAATTTAAATCAAGAATATAGAATTTTCAGAATAATGTCTAAAACTGAGATAGCATCATATAATCAACAGGATCAAATAGAAAGAATTTTATAGCAAACACTGCACATTATGATACTGTGTTTTATCCAGCTTCCCACAAAAGTACTTCACCAAGTAATGAAAGGATTTTGATATTTTAGATAAAAACATATATTTTATCTTATTAAAGATGATTGAAATCAGGCAGAGGAAAAAGAAGAGATATTTCTCTTTATGGAGAAAGCTGCTGGTACAGCGATCCACAGAGCAGTATCACACTCATCATGCAATTAGACAAGATGGGGGGGGGGGGGGGGGTTTAACTGAAAACACTACCTAATATTACCTTTCCTTGAAATTTCCAATTTTCAGTCTAGCATAACAAAACCTTTTTTCTTCCTGGAAGAGGCATGCAGAATGGATTCCAGTATCAGGCACTTTGAAGACAAGTGCCACATCTATTGTAAATACTGTTAAAATCAGCTATTTCTTCTGCAGAACAGTATAGTAGTGCTAAAAGCTGACCCTCTCCTCTCAGGCTGGAATCAATGAGACATTCCTGGATCTTCTCTGGAAACTCTCAAAGCACAGCAAAGTTTGTAGGAAATAGACCTATTTTTTCCTTCCAAAAACTTCCAGGCACTGATATGAGGATAGGTTAGACTACTGCTAACACAGAAAATGTTTGGGAAAAATAAACAAGTACTTGTGTTTTGGAAATGCAGGAGAAAAAAGGAGGAAAACAAGAAAAAAATTAGATAAGAAGAGAAAATAACTACATCATTCATATCTTCTTGACAACTGAGTGAAGCAAATACGCTCCAGTTGAGCAAAAGAACAGCTTTTATCAATTAGAAAGGCTAGTGACATCACTTGTTTCAGGGACACCAGAAGTGGGTTTATTTGTCTGCTTGCTTAACAGCTTTGTATTCTGCACCCATGATTAACTTGTGGTCTCACTCTTGAGCATTCAATGAAAACTTGTGTAGTCTATGAGCTCTCAAAGACTGCAGATTATAGCTAGCAATACCTGTAGACTATGCACCAATCCCATCATCAGAAAATTCTTGAGAATTTTTTTTTTGCTACTAAATCTCAAATCTCATGATCTGAATCTAAACCTTTCTCAAAGTGATACCAATCTCACTTTGTCCTAGAGAAAGCCTGATAGAGCCCCTCTTCCACTATGTATAAGGCATGACCACTGGTCTGGCACCCAGAATCAGGTAGAAGTTGCAGATCTGTCTTGTCTTCAATGGAATCGTAATTACATACCTCTTTTTTGTTTTGTTTTGGGTTTTTTGTTATTGTTGTTTTTTGTTTGTTTGTTTAGGGTGTTTTTATGTTGTTGTTTGTTGTTTTTTCTGATTGACCCATAAGCAAGATTTAGTGGATTAAACTGATGAAGAACCATTACAAATTTAGTGGATATAAAATATATATTAGATTTTAAGTGGTAAAACCTGATAGATTTAAGTATTTGAATAGTCATTTCTAGCACCAATAGCACTTGAAAATTTCCACTTTAATCTCTGAATGTCACCAAGAATATCCAGCAATAATCTCTGATTTTAATATGGCTCTTAATGGTAGAAAATTTACCTGACAGAGATTTAATTTTGTGTTTAACTGCATCAGTCATCTCTGTCTACAGGCATGTTACTTTATATAAGTGCAGTGCTTGAACAACTGGATAGTCTTAGCTATCTTAAAATTTATTTTGCTTATCATTATATATGAGCAAATGTAGCAGAAAGAATCAAAAATACACCTTAAATTCTCTCCACGGTTAATCCAGTAAAAAAAAAAAAAAATACACCCTATTAATCAAGACCCTGTTAATGAAGTATAAATTTCAAAGGCATATATGGAGAAAAAGCACAAAATGCTTTAAAAAGCAATATGAGTTTCCTAATGTGGTTAAAGGTTTGAAGTCTCATAAACACTGTGTTATATGGTATAAAAGCTCTGAATCCTGAAGTTATAGACGTAAGTTGTCACTGGGGGCAAAGGTGTAGAGAGTTAGGACAAACCCTTAAATAGACACGTGATGCTTCCAAATCATCTGTGAAAAGGAAAGTGAGATTTTGTTGAAGTCTCTATGCTGGTAATTATCAGATTGGCAGATGAAACAGTAAAATGTATGTGAGAGTTGCCCCTTGCTATGTTATCCCCTATGATGACAAGCAACATTCTGCTGTGGCAAATATTTATTCCCTTGCAGTGCCATCCCAGACTGGGGAAAATCGTCACTTGAGACATCTGCTTTTGGATGAGCTTATTGCTGAGCTAAAATATGACCTCTTTGGAGACCAGGTTTTGCCCTCCAAAAAAATATGAATTAACACTTGCATGGTCACAAGTTGTCATGGCTCTGATTGCAACGTCATATATATTCCCATCTTTCCCAAATCTGGCTACCTGGGCTCAGCTTTTGATGCAGCTATGTGGCCTTGAACCAGAGCTATGTGAGAAAAAAATGTGAGAGGGAAAGCCTCCTTTCCTTGAGAGCTGCTTTTCAGCTCAGCTACTCACTCTCTTCAGATGTCTGGATGTCTCACTTCAGTGTCATAACAACAGAATGCAACTCTGAGGTCTTCATGTCAATCTGTAAATTAAGTAGGCAAAGTAGCATGACTCTAGGACATTGAGTGTAACAATGTTGAATAGTGCAGTGAAGTCTCTTTCCCTGTTCTTGCAGGAAGAATTGTCTAGAGAAAAAAATAAGGACAATCTGCTTTGCCTCTAGATAATTTACAATATAATAAAGTTATCTTAATAGGTTCAATTAACCATAATTAAAATAAACTTGATACAGTGAAATATATCAAGTGAAAATATACTTGATATCTGTGATACAAATGATATTATTAGAAACTGCACCATACCTGGCTCCTTTCTTAGTTTTAAGTTCCGGAGGTCTTTTATCTTTTTCTTTTTTTTTTTTTTTTTTTAATATATTTCAGACCCTAAAACATTTGTCTTATGTCTGGTGCCTAAGAAATTTTCTTCTTTCTACTGAATACATTATCTCCATTTCTTTAGATTTTGTCATCTTATTTACTGAATTTTCATAGAATCAAAAATCAAGAATTAGCACATAGACTATGCTGAGGTCAATAAACCTCCATTTGGGTTATTGAGTCTGACTCCTGACCCTGCACAGGACAGCCCAAAAATCACATCATGGAGCATTGTTCTTGAACTCTGTCAGGCTGGCACTTGATCTCCTCCCTGGGGAGCCTGTTCAATACTCAATTAACCCCTGGGTGAAAAACCTTTTCCTGATATCCAGCCTAAATGACACAGCTTCATGCTGCTTCCTCAAGACCTGTCACTGGACACCTCAGGAAGAGATCAGCATCTGCCCCTCTACTCCCGCATGATCAAGATAAAAATTCAATATTGAAATTGAATGAGTTTTATACTTAAACAAGTTACAATTTCAAATGGAAAGAGAAATTTGAGGCATTGGACACTTTTTCTCTGTGTATGTTTATATCAGCTTATGGCAAGTCCCCTCATCTGCCAGGAGTCCGCTGTGGCTTTTGCAAGTTGGTTGGAAGCCCTCAGAACCCAAAAGGGATTCTCTCTTCTGAGAGATGATGGAGATTAGAAGGGAGTAAAAATCAGATCCTTAATTTGAGAAAGCAAAGGATATAAAGACTCTCCTTATCTCCTGCATACACTGTTAATCAGTGTATCAATCTTCTGAGTACTGTCATGGTGAGCTGATTTACACAGACTACTCTCACTTCAGAAAAGAAGTAGAGCAGAATTAAACAAAAATACTTTCAAGCCTTAACAGATCGCTTGGTTCATGAATTCAGATGTAATTTTAGAAGGCTGTAAAACATTAAAAGAGGCTCCTGACCATTGTGAGCTGACTTGAAATCAGTGAATCTTAATTTTTTTCTGGGAAGGCTGACTAGACATTTTAAAGATTATTATTTTGGGATTTTTTTATCATAAGAACATTTTAATGTAGTTTATGATTAGATGGGATACTACTCACAAAATCAAAGATTAGTGCCTTCTTTTTTTTTTTTTAAGATTACTTATTTCCATAATGAGTTATTTAATCTTCAGTTTTCTTTAAGCTCACCCAAAGGAATGTTTATGATCTTCAAAAGAAAGCTTTCTTGCTATATTAAGCAACAGCTAAAACTGAATTCTGATACAGAGGATGAGTTCAGGTTTTAGGGCATTATAAAACAATGGTGGTGAAGTTAATCATCATGATGACCTCAGTTGATTGGATGGCTAATCACCAGAAAGACAGGACTGGTGGATCAGGTTTTTTCACATTTTTGCCTTGCAGAAACTTGATTTATTTTGGCAGATAGAAACATTATAGATCTCTCCTATTGCCTATACACTTTCTCCTTAAGGTTACCAAAGTGAGACATTGATATCATCTCCTCTGCAGTGTCTCCTGAAAGAGAGAAGACATCAAATCAAAGAAACATGCTTCTCTTAGGAGCCAGCATATTTGCATCTTTCAGTTCATCGTTTCCAGTATAAACAACAAAGATGTGAGAAGAGCAGCTTGCTATTCCACATCTGTATTTCATTAAAAGAAATTTTGTTACATAGCTTATGAACTGAAGCTGAGATCAACAATATTCTGGCAAGTAAGTTTCAACGTTGGTTTACTTTTTCTCTGTCTTCAGATAAAATAGCGTGTGCATCTTTCACATGAAATTATTCATATAATGGGTAAAAAGGGAAAGAAAGAAGTATGTCTATTTAATTATAGAAACACCAAAAATTTTTGCCTTTTAACAAAATAATTTGCACTCTGTGGCCTCAAGATCTTCTGAATAAATATTAAAATATTTATCTTATGATATTCCATCCACACAAATACAGAAAACATTCATTATAATAAAATACAAAAAAAATCAAAGGTTAAAAAACCTAAAAAACAGATGTGTTTGTTCCCAATTTACAATTAAACTTCAGGCATAAGCATCAATAATACGAAATAGACATTCTCATTTCCTGGTACAGTCTTACAAAGCACGGAATTTTAAAAATACGCATAGACTGGAATAACTGGAAAATATAATATCTTTTGTACAGACATTGTTGATAATTTTTTATTCATTCTGGATCAGATTAAAAAAAAATCAAAATCTAAATTCTTCAGAAAAAAAAAAAAGGTGGGGGTAGGAATGAGAGTTGGTGTGAACGCATATACAAAACAACTTCTCCAACAAGCAGAACACCTAGGAGTCAATATCAATAAATAAAACAAAATAATGTGACATGCATTTAAATGAATGGTTTATGAGGAATGTTTGGGTGCACAAATAGAATGAGAATAGTTTATCTGGAAAGAAATATTTGAAACCTAATGCAAAATAATTCCCTAGTCAAAATTATTTGATTTTGACAGTACTAAAATAAAATGAAAATTATAAGTCATGAAAAAAAAATCTCTTTTTATAAACTGTTCCTATAAGATATCTTATTTTCAGCAACCCACATATTTGAAAGCCACTTGTTATACCTTTCCTACTGCACATAGTGAAGAATGTTTCATTACTGATGGTACCGCTGATACTCATTGGCAAAGATACCTTATGGAGTGTACTGTTCCCTCCTACGTGGTCACTGTTGCTGCATTATTTGTGTGCTTTGCCAGCCCTATCGTGAGGCTGCTCAAAGTCTCAGAATGGGACTGGAAACAAAGCCCAGCAAAAGAGAAATGCCAACAGCAGTCCTCCAACTCTCAGGGGCAGAAGGCTCTCTATAAAAGCTGATTTTTATTCTTATAGTACACATGCAAAATGCAGTCTTCCTGAAGTCACACTGCCCTTAATGCTCAAAAATAAAAAGGTTCCTTGGGGAGTCCACATTTGTAATGCTACTGTTGTCAAACTTAATCAGGTTTTGTATCAGTTAGCCATCTATATTTTGGTTGCACAGTCTATATAAAATGCACTTGTATGCTATCTAACAGACATCTATGCTTGTAAAACATGATATCTCAGGTCCTAAGGCACAAAGCAGACACTGAGACTAACCTTAGTGTTTCCTAAGGAAGATGTACTGCCTCTCAAACCAACACATAATACCATGGTGACCCAAGTATAAAAAGCTTTTTAGAGGTTGCATTTCTCAGCTGTAGCATTGCTTTGCTGCTGTAAAACACATAATATTTGAAGTGACTTTTACAGAAAACTATTAATCACTGGGAGCACTAGGTGTGCTCCTCTGAGGTTCCTCATTGCTACATAAAATCCATAATTGCAATCTCATCCCCCTATTTCCTATATATAGTGTTTAATATATTCATCTTTTGCCTGGTCAGTGTTCAGGCACAGTTCTAAGTGAATGAGTGAATATCTTTATTTGTGGAAGTAAGGGTTTAAAAGGTTTTTTAGTTTTTGCTGGTAGGTTTTCTCCAACTCTGTTATTGACAACACTTCAGCTCATGAAGTATTACTACTGTTCTTAACACCCACACCTTGAGATTGTGGAATACTAAAAAAAAAAAAAGAAAAAAAAAGAAAAAGAAAAGGCTAAAATGAAGCAAAGGAAGTTAGGCTGAAGCAGATACTTTAATAATATTTCATAGAAATGTTGAAATGAGGACTCTCAAGACACAACATTATTGGCTGTGATAAAGTCACAGAATACCATATAGGCTACAATTCATCCAGGCTCAACAACAGCAAAAAAAGAAAATAAACCATGGGAGTTAAACATATGGCCTAACTTTAAATGCACATATAATGCCTTTAAATAGTTCAAACATGAGTCAGGCAAAGATTAGGCATGTGAAATAGACATCACCCTTTGCATATAAGAGGTACCTTCTGTACTAGAATCTTTAGGGTTACAGAAAATCTTATGCTATAGCTGAGGCTGACAGGGAACAGGTCTCATTGTCCATATGCAGCTTCTTCATTGTCAATGAGCAAACATGTACCAGGCACCACTAAGGTAAAATGCATTAAAATTTGAAGGTCACATCACTATTCATTTTTAAATGAATGTTGCTTCTCCATCCAGTTCTGCTGAAAAAGCTCAGCTTACGTAACAGGTTATTCCATTAATATTCTTGGAAAAATTAATTAATTAGTCAGTCACAACCTGAGGTACTCCTGAGTATATATAACAACTGCAGAATTTATCTCAAAATACTCACAGACTTTGGGACAAGATGAGTTGGAATCATATCACACTTTCTGAATGCAATTCCTTTATCCCAATAAGGTACAATTTCCTGATGTCATTGAAAGTGTCACTGATCAAAACACCTCTCTAGCTCATAAGGGGCCTCTTCCTTTCCAACTGGTATTTGAAATAATTCAGTTGTTCTCTCTTTGAAGAATTCATATTCACAGTGAGGAATGGATATGGCTGCAAAAGATCAGTTAAAAGCAGTTAAAATTTATTTTTATTCAGAAAAAATGTACCATTTTGAGAGAGAGAATTTCTGTTGTCACTTCTCTCTTCCTTCTTTCTTTCCCTCCCGCCATCCTCCACATTTACACAGTAAAAACTATATGATGAATTTTAAGTTCCATTTTTTGGGTTATTATGATAGCCCAGACAATAACATCAAATTTTCCTCAGTAAGGAAAAAAATCTTTTCTACGGAAAATGGTTAAAGTACTTCCTGGAAATGGCAGTTGGAAATAACAGGGAAAGGGGCAGAAGCAAGCTGAATTCATCTCTTGAAAACCAGGAAGAAATGACTTTCATAGACAATGAAACTGATTGAGCTTTTCCATTCTGTTCTACTGACACCTCTCATGCAGTGTGACTCAGATGATTAAGGCTACATACTCAATCTGTTTTGACAGAACTTAGGTTATCCAGAATCACATGTATTGTGTGTGTATGGGTGAGTGAGAATTAGATGGGGAGGAAGGGTGACTGTGGGCATACATGTATTTATATTCCCATTGGTTTTGTAGTCTTAGAAAATAGAATCATGGAATCATAGAACCACATAATCATAGAACCAGAGAATCATAGGGTGGCCTGGGTTGAAGGGGACCTTAAAGGTCATCTTGTTAAAATAATTTCTGTGCAGTTGCCCAGCCAGTCGGAAGTCTGCTAGTGTATTGACCAGGGCTATAGTCAGCCAATGCACTGTTCTATGCAGCCTTTCTGTCCACAATGCGGGGCAGCAGCTCCTAAATCCTCTCTAGGGAATTAATGTAACAGTATTAACTGAGAACTCTGTCTGGTTGCCTTTCAAGCCCAGAAAGAATAACTCAGACACTGTCTAAGCTCATGTATGATATGAGATACAAAATATCCAAAAAAAAGACAATACCGGGACTGCCTGTCTCCACAGAGACAAAAATAAGTGTTCCTCCTAATGTCCTGAGAGAAAAAGCACACAATGTGCCCTTTCAGTTTCTCAAAATTCTCCACACACACACACACACACACACACACACTTGCTTTTTTTGTGTTAACTCTGAATCCTTTTATTATTTCTAATGATTTGACAAGTAGATGCAGTTTAGTGTCTAGTGTGTTTGTGATGCTTTCATTCTTCAAATTGCTGAACCTAGTTATTTGTGTTGGGTTATTGACCACTGAACTAATAAAATATTTTTTCTGCTTGAAACTTGTGCAGTAGAAATAAAATGAATGCCAAATAATAAATTATTCTGCCCAATTGATAATAAGCTTTTATCACAATATTATTCATAATTCAAAACTACCAAGAAGATTTTGATGATCATCATTCTAGATAGGCACTCAGACATATGAATATAGGTATAAAAAGCCAGCATTGATTCATACACTTTTTCAACAGTGCAAACTTAATATTTTTTTCCTACGGGTACAAAGTAAGGCAAATATAATTTACTCAAGTGAGAAAAACTGGCATTAAATCTTCCTGAGATTTTATATCTATGCTTCTGTACATGAAAAATTACTTTATTCTTATGTGTTACTTCTATCTTGCAATCACAGTGTCTCATGTAATAGCCAGGATTGTATCTCTTTCAAATGTGGTGTCTAAAGTTATGTTGATGGCAAAGAGATGAGATATTTAGACATATTCCGCTATTTAGTCCATGTATGTGGTTGCCATGATGCATCAATAATCCAATTTATCTTAGTTCTTTCCCTTGTTAAAAAAGAGTAAAAACAAAACCAACAGAAAAACATGAAGGTCTTCTCTGTTCTTTGAGTTTGATTTGCCAGATTTCTGTTGGGAACGATGATATTTCAAAGATTTCAATCATCTCCCAAGTCAGTTCAAAACACAAGACTATTAAAATTTTTTTCTACATTATATATATGCAACATGTAAGATCATAATGCATAGAAAAAATTGTAATTCTAAAAAATCACTAATCTTCTTCATGTGTTAATTTTGTTTGGTTTTGGTAGCTTGACTTCAATGAATAAAGTATCTATTAATAAAAAATATTTTGTCTTCTAAAAATCTGACTTTTTTTGTTAATCACTAGATTTCCTCTTTTTTTTTTTCTTCAAGACTATTGGCAATTGTTTATTCTTATACTTTCTTTCAAATATATGTATCTTTCCTAGTTTATAACTCAGGTTAGATCAGTTTTTGTCAGGAGTTATTTTTTAGCTTTGTTTCCTTTAGATGAGGATATAATAGCTGTTTTATTGACTTGAATCTTGAGAAAGTGCATGTTTTGAAAGAGCAAGAATTCTGCTCTAAAAGATTTTACTTAATGAAAAAGCTAGAGGATTTTTCCTCCCTCTGGCCTATTTAACACATGGTTTCCCCACATACCCTTTCCATCTTTTCCACTGACACAATGAAAATTATATAGGAAAACACTAATAGAATTTAACTAATACTTAAATTTTTTATATGAAGTTTTTTATAAGATAAATATTTATTGTGTTCATAAATGTTTGATTTTAGCTATTGATGTTCTTTAAGAAGGAAAAAACTCTCATATTGAAGCATATTTTGTAAAGTGTACACCACACTCAATATACAGGCCAATGTGTATTTCACTGGTAATTTCAGGCATTGCTACATAATGCATGTTTTAAGACTGAAAATCAGCATTTTGGACTTGCTAGGAGGTAGAGTAAATTCCAAACCAAAAAAATCTGGGTAAAAGAAGAATACTGGCCAATCGAAGGCCATAATACCTGCTTTACTATTACAAAAACTTCAAGAAATTTCAGTTCCAGATTACAGACTTCTAAAGCTAAAAAGCTGCCTCTCATTGTCCCTGAAACAGAGAAAAAACTTTGTCCTGCTCTGGATCTTCTTACTTAACTGGGTCAGCCACGGGACTCATGCAAATGCTGTTGAGCAGAGTTATATGAACAAATAAGAGATCAATTCTCCCACTTCTGTACTCCTTCTTGGGTAACACATATTTAAGCATGAAAGTAAGATGTCTGTGTAAAACCTTTGGTACCTAGAAAGTCCAGGAAAGGTAGGAGAGATTATTTGGGATGTTTTCTAGGAAAGCAGACATTTAAACCATGTCTGTAGTGGTAAGAGCAGAGAGGTCTACCTCTCTTCTGGTCTACCAGCTAACCCAGCACAGCACAACTGCAAACACCTACACCATTTTCATTTTTCTCCAGAAAAAGACAGAACTGCTTACTGGGTGCAGTTCTTGGCATACACCTTTTTCCAGACAGTGGCTGAGCACTCTCTGAAAATGTAGAAATTAACACCAGCCAATGCTGTGAGGGCAGTGGACCGACAGATAGACACCATGAATGAGCCTTGTCTAGGAGTTTACGTAGCCTTACGAGGTAAAACAGAGTAAAAGAGAACTAGAATGTTAAAAATATCAATACAGACTATAGACAAGTTTGAAATCAACTGCAGGGCAAAGAAAACAAGGAAGGATACAGAGTGGGAGGCATTCATCTGAGAAACAGATGTCAGGAAAAGGTATACTCATGTATTCTTTAGAAATACAGACAAGAATTCAAAAGTAATTTTGAGACAAAGCTGAGAGTTGTGAATCAGAGCAGGAAGATGATGTGTATGAACAGAGATTGGATACACAAAAATCTTCAAAGAAGCCCACAATTGCATTATTTACTTCTGCTTCTGAATAAACATTTTCTGTCTTGCTTCAGTAGATACATGGTTTTGCTCATTTTTTTTTTTTTACTGTGGATGGTGTACTGTTCCTAAAACATGATATACACTTTCAAATAAGAGTTGTAAACCAACTTACTTCTATTAGATCTATTTTATTAAGAGAACATGTGGGTTCATACTAAACTGGTCTAAGATCAGGAAAGAACCTCTGTGAATGTATAACTGTTACCAAACCCAGCATTCCTGTTTCCAAACAATTGACTCTGATTACTAATTAAAAAAAAAAAAAACAAACCAAAAAACAACAACAACAACAACAACAAAACAACAAAAAAAACAAACAACAACAACAACAACAACAACAAAACCACAAAAAAAAAAAAAAAAACAAAAAAAAAAAAAAAAAACACCCAAAAAAACCCCAAAAAACTATTGCTTTATTTCACCTGACCTTGAATCCTGTATGCAGTTTTGGGTACCACACCATAAGAAAGACATAAAGGTATTAGATAGCATCCAAAGGAGGGCAACAAAGATGGTGAAGGGCCTTGAGGAGAAGCCCTATGAGGAGTGGCCTGTTCAGCCTGGAGGAGGGTGAGGAGAGACCTCATTGCAGTTACAACTTCCTTGTAAGGGGAAGAGGAGGGGCAGGCAGTGGCTTCTTCTCTGAGGTGACAAGTGACAGGAGCCATGGGAACGACCTGAAGCTGTGTCTTGAGGAGGTTTAGGTAGGAAAAGGTTCTTCACTGAGAGGATGTTTGGGCACTGGAACAGGCTCCCCAGGGAAGTGGTCACAGCACCAGCCTGAGAGAGTTCAGGAGGTGTGTGGACAATTCACATGGAGTGGCTTTTGGGGATAGTCCTGAGCAGGGCCAAGAGCTGAACTCAATAATCCTTGTTGGTCTTTTCCAATGCAGTATTTTCTGTGATTTTGTGATTTATTGTTGCACATGTCAGTAAAGCAAGTGAAACATCGGAAATGTGGTGGGTGATGTAACCAGCAGTGGGAAAACCACTTTCTGTTTAAAAGTTTAAGAACAAAAGGTACACACATTTCCTGGTCTTCCTTCTCATTAATAATTTACTGTGGAGTAGAAACCCTAGTAACCAATTAAAATTGAATTTGCAATGAAAAAAACTTGCCCTGCAGAATGCAGTAGGCAAAAAACTGCTATCAAGAGATAATAACAAACCATTGATTAGAGATAAAGTGTTCATTTTATCACCTAGCAACCTTACTCATACCTGACAATGTTGCAAACAATCTAAAACAAAAGTTAGGTGATTCTGGGGCTACTACATTGAAATTATTTCTACAATTTATGCTGCTATTGACATTAATAAGATTATAACCAATGAGATGAAACATGCTGAAATAAAACCAAACTCTCATCTAGATTGGTCATTTCAGGTATCATTTTTTTAACTTTCTCTGCCTAAATTTTGATCTATAGCTTTTTTTATTACATCATTACTAGAAAGAATGGAAATAATCCACTGATTATATTGGCTTTCAATCTAGGTGTAATGAAAGGTAGCTACTAGGATTTTCAGATAACTAAAAAATACAAAAAAGGATTTTTTTTGTTTGTTTTCATGTAACAACCTAGATACCAAGTACCTACACAGTAAATAATGTACTCCAAAACAGTTACGTGGAAAATAAAATGGAGACCAAGGAAAGAGAGATCTCTGTACTCAGTCACACAGGTTTTTCATCACCTTTATAGCCTGGTGTCCAACTTAATTTTATATGAAACTTTTCCCTGCCCAAAAGAGTTAAATACTAATAACAAACATCATTGTTTGGAAGATAAAAGGTAGCAAAAATTAAAATCAGCATCTGTATTTTACTTTTCTGTTTAAATGGTGACAGTAATTGCAATAATCACATGTCCTGCATCCACAGCTATACAGCCTCAGATAAGTGCATCTTTAAGGTGCTCCTTTTTACCACCCAAATGTAGACATTGGTTTTCACTGTGGCAGATTTATGCCCTAGTCTATAGCTGTTGGTGTCCAGGTACCCTTTTGCATGTTTTAATGCTGTGGACTGGATAAGGTTTTATTTGAAGGGAAGCAGCACCATCTATTGCAACTTGATAGCTTAGCTCTAGATGATATAAAAACAGACTTGGCCTGAGCCCAGTTTTCAACTCTTTCTTGCATGCACTTTCATAAATTTGTCCTTGTCCAGCTTCAAATGAGATTAGCATCTCACTTAGTATATGGTGGTGCAGGGACAGGGCTGTGTTCCATGCATGCACACATCTAATAAAAAGTCACATCTAAGAGACATAACTGTTTACAAACTAAGGTAATATAATAGCATAATCCTATTCCTGAGTAACTGTTGCTTTTAAATGACTTGGCTAGAGTTTTTGTTTCTGAAGTGGGAGGACAGTCAAAAGTTAAGAGTATATTTTTTCCCAGGTGATACTCTCTCAAAATTTTCTTCCAAAAGAAGCATTAATGTAGGTGTGCAGTACAGTATGTTCTTCTAATAATGACAGTGCTATTGTCATCCATCTATATTTCTGGTTCTTCTCTTTTTTCCAGACTGTCTACAAAGCCTGGCTCTGTTCCCAGTATTTTGAAGTCACACAGTTTCACTGCAGCAACAGAATTCCTTGCAAGCAATACTGTTTGGAGGTTCAAACGAGGTGTCCCTTTATATTACCAGACAATGATGATGTCATCTATGGAGGACTATCAAGTTTCATCTGTACAGGTATAGTATAGAAAAACTAATTTCACTTTTTTTCATAAGTCTAAATATCATGGATTTAGTGGTCACTCTGAGAGCCTGAAGGTATTCCACATCAGAAAGATTAGTTGGGGGTGTGCTAGGATTTGAGCTCAGATCTAGTATTGCAGTTATGTTACAGCCTGCCAGTCATCAGCTTTACAAAAAAAAATTGGTAGAGAAAAAAAAATGTTCTGGTTATTTTTTACACTTAATAATTTGGTGGAGGATTTCTTTTACTTCAAGTCATGTAATACTCAGAGTAAAGAGGTTGCATGCAATATTCAGAGAAAAGAGAAAAAGGCAGGTCTAGTTTTCAGCATATTCACCTTTGTCTGCCTGTATTCTTATGCCAGATGAATCAAGAATCTGAAGCACAGCATTCAAAATTGTGCAGCAGCTCTCAGAAAGTGTTTGAGACAAGATCTTTCAAAAGTGAAGAAATTTAAGAATCAGTTGTTCACCTGTGAAAAACTGATCTCTGTTTCCTATTGAGTCTGGTTATATTTTATGATTTTTTTTTTTTTAATTTTAAAAGGTATTGCTAATGTATATCTCAGGTATCACAGATATTTCTTTCAGGAATAAATGCGAGTCATCCTGTGGTGGTTTCACATTCGCCAATTTCTGTTTCCCAAAATTAGTAGTGGTTTGAGTGTCTCCAGAATCATCTACTCCTTTTCCTGCTGTGAGACAGGATTAAGAGAAAAGTAAAGCAGGCTCAAACTTAAAAGGTATAAAGATAGATTTATTACTAAACACTAAAAGAAAAAAATAAGGATCAAAATGAAACCTTCAAAACACTTCTTCTCCCCCCACAACTGTCTACTTTCCCACTGACAACATAAAGAGACAAAACCTGAAACTCTTGATCAGTTTACCACCCATAAAATAGTCTTTCATAAGTTCTTAGGGAGAGGAGCCTCTCTTTGGACTCCCATGGAGACATCACCACAAGAAACAGACCTTTGCTGGCTCCTGTGTCTTGAATCTGCAGCCACCCAGGGGAATTCTGCAAACTGTGAAGTCCCTCCCATTTAGCAGCTTTCCCATTAGCTGTGCTCATGGGCCACATCAGCTTATTTAGGGTATCATTTAAGGATGCTCTTTATCTATCTCCAAAATCATCTTCATCTCAAGGAACAGATATCTTCTTTTCCCTGGGGGCAGAGGGCGTATCTTTATCTCTGTCTTCCTCTGTTCAAAATTCTCCATTGGATCACAGCTATATCAGTCCACAGCTATGACTAGAACATTGCATCCCCCTATAAAGCATTCTATATGTGACAGGGATATTTTAGTCCATTCTCCATGGCCTCACAAGAGAAGTCCAGCCCAAACTACGCAACTCCTCAATCTCCTTCCAACTTAGGACTTTCACTCACTCTTCACTGACTTCTGTCTAATGCAGTGTCTCTCTGCGGTTCACTCTGGCTGCTCTCTTTCAGAAAGAGGATTTAATGTTCTGCAAGTTTCATCTGTCAAGGAAACAGGTAACATCTCGCCTGGGCCTGTAGAAGTTGATGTGATCTCTGCTGGGTGGGGGCGCTGTGATGATGGGGGAAGGCTCAGGAATGGCGACCAGGATCTCTACAGTAGCCAGGCTGGTGGATGCCTCCCCCCTCAACCCCTCGGTCTCGTGGGGTGGGCCCGGCCAAGCCCGAGCTCAGAGCTGCTCCCAGGGGGCCCGGGGGACATTTCCCTTGTCCCAGCTGGCGGTGGGGTAGGCCGTAAAGTGGGCTAGATGTTAGTAGCTGAGGCCTCTCCTTCCCCTGCCGGCAGCTGATGGGGCCCAGGCCTGGCGCGGCGGAGTAGGGCCAGCCCGAAGCTCCTATTACCTCTCTCAAATCCTGGAAGAAAAACAGTGATCCCTGGGAGTGCTCCGACTTTTAACCCTGTATGTTGGCAGAGGCGTGTCACCTTTCTAATGGCTGTATTAGCTGTCAATTTTCATGCCTAGCCACTGATTGGTTTTGCTATAACTTCCTCAGAAGAATCGCTTTTTTGCTAAACCACCACACATCCACACAAAATTTCAGCTTAAACCAATATTAGCTTCAGATTCCCAGTGCCTAGACTACCATCTGAGAATCTTGAAGATATTCAGGCAACTTATTCACAGTAAACTGACAAAAAAGAATTTCAACACTCACATCATTTGACACCCTCATCCTAATGTCAGAAATTAAACTGTCTTCACCTCTAAATTAGGGGTCCACTGGAAATTTTGATACGAAATAAGTTGTCTAAGGTAAGCTACTTAAAACCAGAGTCAATTATAAAAATCCACAAATGTTATGTACCATCTCAGATGCAGGCAAAAAGATCATGGCAACTCACTTCGCCTTATACCCTGTGTTTAGATTTAGGGTGATTCTGGTAGCAAGGCATTTACTGGTTTTTTTTCTTGGAGATTAAACCTATTGCACATAATCAAGCAATATCCATCCATATGCAAAAGAAAATATAATGACGAGTGACCTGGGTTACAATTTTGAATAATCAATAAGGTGCTTAGCATTTCAGTGCATTTAAAAAAAAATCAATAGCCTTCCAATATGTATATGCAGTAAGCAAATGAACATTATTTTACAGTTTAAGGTAGTATAGTAGAAGTGAGAGACTTAGGAAAATTTTATTTACCCCAGGTATACAATCTATATGTATGTGCATGTGGTTGTGTTTATGAATATGCACACGTACACACATACATGCACAATGGCAAGAAACAAAATCAACAGCAAACAAAATCATCTTGGCATGTATTTCAGAAAATCTGTTAGGAAATACATATCCACCTCTTCATTTTCCTAGTATAACTCATAATCCAAATTCCTTCCTAAAACACACAAAATAGATGATTTTGAAAAGATTAGTGACATCTCTGAGTTTGGGATGAAAAAGCAGCTTTAGGGGAGGATTAAACTCATTTTATTGCAGGTATTAATAATGTGGGTATCTACACCTAAACTCTGTGACTAAGCTCTCACAAGAGCCATTGATGTAGTCACTAGGGCTGAGAGCCATTTAATTCACCCTGAGTAGGCGCCTGCACCTGATGAGAGGACTTGCTCACATCACTGGCTGTACTCTATTTGCTGAAGCTGCTGTTAGTCACCAGGGTCTTATTGCAGACACTTAAAATCAGGGTGACCTAAATCTCATCTCAGCAGTCCACTAACAAATATTTTGTTGAACTTTTTTGTCCTCTCAAGTCCAAAGCCAGCAGCAGCAGAGCAGAGCTTGTATTCACAGACCCACGGGAGTCACTATGCTGACCCTAAAGAGTTGTGTGTGAGGGAAGATGTTGAGGACAGGTGCAAGGCAGCAATTCAAACCCTGTCTGGAATACAGGCCCATTTTCACCCTTACTAAGCAGCAGCTCACTGTAAGAGTGCTTCCTGCCTCTAAACAATGAGAAATTAGGCTATAATCTGCTGCAGGAGTAAAGAATTATACCTCTCTGCAGCTTAATGAAAACAGATTTATTTTATGCAAAGTACAGTGAGTTCAACAGCAAACAAAACACTTCACCTCAGCATAGCTTGTGATAAATAACTTGAAATCCTTTTGAAGGAAAAAAGCTGAAAGAAGGTCACCCGTGTCTTGAGGGACATCTCCTACTGCACTTTTGTGAGCTTCTGTCTGGTATATACCTTCTGAGATTTCAAGTTACTGATCTGTCTCTTCATTAGAAAAATACAAAAGAGTAAGGTCAAGAGGTATTTTAATTTAATATTTGAGTGTCAAGCAACAAGAAAAGGTATACAAGGGAAAGCAGATTTTATTTGGTATTGACTACATCCCAGAGCTCAGGATGAATACAAAAAGCATTACTTGTAGTTTTCCATTTGCAGCCAGGTGGAGATTGGTGTGGCTCCATGCCCCGTGCTGGGAGGTGCTCTGGCTGTAGGAGCTGCCACCTCCCCTTTCAGTCGTGTACTACCACAGCAGTTATTCAGAGCACAGAGATCTGCTGGAGATGAGGGCATGGCAGCACTGGTGGACAGCAGAGAATCCACTCTTTTTTTTTTTTTTTTTTTTTTTTTTTTTTTTTTTTTTTTTTTTTTTTTTCCCCCAGGCCAGGATTTTTGTGGTGTTTGGGTCTGAAAAAAAAAAAAAAAAACCACCAACCTGTAGGCTGTAAAAATAAATATTAACAAGGGCTTTTCCCTTCCTTGGAAGGTCCATGTGATGAGAAAACAGCATAGAACTGGCTATATTTCCCCAAGAAATACTGCAGTCGTTTTTATATTTGTCATTAAATTAAAAAGAAAATAGTTTCTAGTTTATAATATGGATTAGTAACAACTTCTTGGAAATTCCTGAAGACTTCATAGTACATAACAAGTATTCTAACCTGAGAATGTCTAACTAGATCACCTCCAAAAAAATCATGTAATAGGAAAGGGAGAAGGCATGCTACACTCATTTTGTCACCAGAACTCGTCTCTTGTAGAAATGCATATGAGAGTGTGGATCAACTGCAATGCAAAAGAAAGTACTTCAGAGATTAATCAAAACAATCAGAATCACAGTGTGGTTCTGGTTATGGAATTATGCAGTTGGATAGAAAGAATTTAGTGTTCCCTTCTTGCCTGCTTTCGTCCAGGACCCAGGAGGAAAAAAGTTCATCCTTCCATCATGTGTTGTGCTATAACATGCTGGTTTTCAGATTCATTAAAACTGAGTGATTACTCTCAGTTTAGACCTTTGGAGTTCATATCCATATAACTAAAGTTTCCAATGGTTTCATCCAATGTTTCTTTCTACAGCTCAGCTGTCTAGAGCTGCCCATGCAAGCCATAATCTCATTTGAGGGAGATAACAATAGTTTTCAGGTGTACATACACACATGGCAAATTACAGTGAATTAGACCCATGCAAAGTTCCAGGTCAGGTGTCTTAACTGTAACTTCTAAGAAAACAGTGTTCATATCAGCAGGATTGTTCTCTGTTGTAAATGTACTCATCTCTTCCTTAACTAAATAGGGAGATGGGCTACAGCAACATACTGCCCTATACCAACCATGATGCACATTTCATCTAAAACATTAGACTACAGGGAGGAAAAATCCTTTCAGAGGCATTTAGGGTTGACATGCGGTAGATACTCAGTATCAGCTGCTTCATTGTACAGATCTTCTCATGTTCCCCAAATTACCTGTTAATACAGACATTGCCTATTCTGACTGCTTGGGTAAACTGCTGTCCACATGCCAAGTCTGGACCAGTTTGGAGTGCAGGCTTAGGGCTAATTGTGTTCCTAAGGGCTTTCTTTGTAATGACCATGACTTACGGTCTCTTTGTGCCCTGTGGCATAACAGGGCCATCACCCAGCATCAACTCTTAGGCCAGAAATCCCAGCCACAGGCTCACACTCTTTATCTGTACAATAGATGTCATAGCATTTAATGGAGAAGTGAGTTCCTCTTTGAAGGAAAGGAATGAAATTTAGTGAACAGAGATGTGTTGCATTTAGTGAACAGAGATGTGTTGCATTAACTTCTTCCAAAAGTGGCATGACATGCTTATGTACTTCCTAAGACTAGTGTCATCAGAACGAGTCTTCTGCCAGCAAGAGAAGAATCAAATTTGTCTATTATCTTGTGTTCTATTCTCCTGTGTTGAACAGACTTCTGGTACTTTTCAATCAGAAGGACAATGAAAAGGGAGAGAAGAGGTAAGTAGACAGGTGATTCAGGTGCTTTAGTTCACTAAAATCTTTCAGTTCATACTAATTTAGTCTCCTAATTTTATGCGTTCTGATTAACGTCTCAGTTGTTTGGAACATAACATGAATCAATTTTTGGCAAGTAACAGTAACATATGTTTATGTGATCCATGCAAATTATCACTTCCATGGAAACTCCACCTCCTTTAGAGTAAAGCATTCACTGGAAATAAAACTGTCAGTCGTGCTTCACATTAGTGCACACACTAATGTTTCCAAAGACATAGTGAGGATTATTACAGAGAATACTCATCAATCTGTAGGAGAAGTCTGATGACTTAGAAGGCTCAGCAAAATTATTAGAAGAAATTCTGTAAACTGCAGCTTCCTCTCAAGGGGCAAATGTGTGACTGGGTTTCACCAACAGGTTTAGCTATGGTGTGTCTCTTTCAAAACAGATGCCCTGATTTCAGTGTAATTTGAAAAGCAATTTCCTTGAGAAAATGTGAAATATATAAAGCAATAAAATCTATCTCTTTTGTAGGACAATTCAAGAAGAGAAAATCACTCTAAATTCAATCTGCTTTATGTTGTTCTTGACATATTAAAAAAATCCATATATTTGATCCAAATTCTTTCTCTAAAAGTATATCATCATAATGTGTCATTTCCCTCCTGTCTGCTCCTCTTAATAGGTCCTAAAATATCAAAATATTAAGCTAACACAGACAGCAGGAAAAATCCCTTTTATGTTTGACAAGTGTGGTTTAGATGATTGCTAGCCATGGATCTGCTTACAGCGAAAATTTGACGTGGCTTTTACAGCAAAATCTTTCAGCTAAATACCTCATCTTTTTGAGTCTACTGTTCTTCTAGTCTTGAGTTTCGGGGCTTTCCCATGAGTGAGGTCCTATATCATAATAGGTTTATTAGCTGTAAATATTCTTTTTCTATAATAATGACCCAGACAATTTACTTATTGATATTCCCTAATTTTTCTGTGGTGACACAGTACTTAGATATCTATAACCCTTTCCTATCATATCACAATAGTACATCCTTTAAATCAAAGATTCTACATATGGAGGTAAAACTGGAGAGAGACTAGGAAAAGAAAAACACTTTCTAGAAGCAAATTTTCCTGTATCTCAAAACAGTAGAGGTAAAAATCTTCATGTATAGTTTTGAGAGTCAGCTATTTACTAATTTTTCTGACTTGCAGCAGCTCAGTTTTAGACGGGTAACTCTGATTTACACAAGCAGCAGGAAATTTGCCCTATGCATAATTTAGGGAGGAAATCAAGAGGAAACATATATATTCATATATATATCATGAAGAAACATTATGAATTCTTCTTTGATGTGGGCACATACACATAAGAAAATATTCATGAGTTGACCATCTGAATAACCAACATAAAGTGATAAAAAATCTTAAAACAGAGCTACACAGATCTCCAACCCAGATCTCCTCCAACAATTGGAGTTGAAAAATGGAAGTTAGCCTTTTCAAAAGAGCTGAACAATCTTGGTCACCAGCTTAAGAATAATCTGTTTGAATAAAGACTAATTTATTCATCTTCAGTATTCTTCTACATATAATTTTGTTTCATTTTCTATAATGTGCAAGGTATAAAATACATGTCTAATCATAATGATTTGTCATAGACACAGCAACTTAGAAATTGAGGAGACCATCTAGATAAGATCAAAAAGTTCTGGCTTCCAGATCAGTTGTAAGCAAGCAGTGAAATCTAGTCATATAGTATCTAATGTGTTCTTTTGACTTCCATCATCGGAAAATGTTAATAGTGAAATCTCAGAAATAATTCCTCAGAAACAGAAATGCCATGCAGAGTGCTGGCATTCACTGATATGGTGATATCAAGGCTGAATGGATCACTCTTGGCAGACATTATTTACTTACTTTGGACTTCACAATAAAATGGAGTATTCAAAACTTCTGGTATTCTACATCCACTTATCTTGTTTCAAGGTCTTTTCTTCGAGCACAAGGAGTTTCATATACCTCTCAAAATAATCAGAAATCTATGTGAAAAAATGAACACAGGTTAGAGTTCTACTGAAAGTGAAAGAGGAAAAAGCATAACATGTCATAAGATCTGTTTTGTTTCTGTGGCTTCCCAAATACTTATCCAGCAATGACAGCACATCTATCAACCAGACTAGTTTCTCATAATGCAGAATACTATGGATCCATAACTCTTTCTGTACAAATAAACCAAGAAGCCACGTCAGACCACCTGCTGTAGATTCAAATCCAGCCCCAAGTGTCACACATCCTGCCAGTGCAGGGAAAAGTCACAGGAATACAACCACTGCTTTTACAGGCTGCTTCCTGCAACTACTCAGGCAGAAACTACAGCAGTCTCTGAGTTACATGGTGATCTAGCTGATCTGTGCACAATGCATGCATCAACAGTCTTTGAGATTTCAATTTTTGTGTAAGATCTTGCTTGGGCTTTGCTGCTTTTTCCCCAAGGAACATTCCACAAAGTGAATATGATATTCATCCCATCACTCCTTTCTCTTTCAGTCTGATTCAGCTGAGCAGGACATACAGGATTTATCTATTCATGTCTCCCTGAACAATCTCAGTGGAACCAGTAGACTTAATATTTGCATCAGCATTGATATCACACAGTCCCTACAGATGTGTACTTCTGTACCTATCATCTTCATGTGGGAAAAACCCCTATCTGGTTACAAAGAAAAGAGAGAGTTTTTGCGTGACATTTGTGAGTGATAGTGTATCTGTCTGGAGAATGGTTTGAAATCAAAAAGTCTCCTTGCAAGTTCTAGATCCTTGATTATTATAAAGGTCCAAGTGCCTCCACATGGACTAGGATTTTTGCTGGTGAAAGATAGCTGAGTGCTGGGAAAAGTTGGGAAATGAAGACACAGAATTGAGAATTTTAAGTAATAAGAGGAAAGCAAAGTACATTTCAAGTCAGTAACAGCTGACTCGTCAGCCTCAGAAATACAGTTACCAAACATCTCAGTTATATAAAATAATGAAGTCTAAAAACTGAACTATATAGACAAATGAAGAAGGGGGAAGCCTTAGTGGTTCAGTGGGTACAGGTATTGTTTTTATTTCTTATACCCATGTATTTAATATTTAAAGAAAACAAATGTCAAATAAAAGGGAGAGAAGCAAATGGACAGGCAGTGGAAGCAAGGACAGGTAACCTTAGAAAAGCATAGAGATGAAATCAGATTATGTAGGGATGGGACAAGGAAGGTCAAGAGGAAGCTGGAGCTGAACTTGTCAAGGCATGCAAAGAATAAATAAAAGGGCTTCTATACATATATTAACAAGGAAAGGAAGACCAAAGAAGATGTATCCCAGTAAACAATGTTGGAAAACTGATAACAATGGATGAGGAGGAGGCTGAGGTACTCAAAAAAAGTTTTGCCTCAGTCTTCAATGGCAGCCTCTCTTCCTATATCTTTTAACTGGATGGACAGCAGGATGTGGACTGGAAAAAAGTCCCTCCCACTATTAGTAAAGATCAGGTTCAGAACTGCCTGAGGAACATGAATGTGCATAAGTCTATGAGACCCAATGAGTGACGTCCCCAGAGACCCAAGGGAATTGGCTGATGTAGTTGCCAATCCACACTCCATGATATTTGAAAAGTCATGGCAATCAAGTCAGGTCCCAGGTGACTGGGTAATAGTTGATAGGTCAAGGAAAATGATGGGAACTACAAACCTGTCAGACTCACCTCTGTGGCTGGGAAGATCACGGAACAGATTCTAGAACCTGTGCTAAGGCATATGGAGAACAGGGAAGTGGTTTGAGACTGTCAACATGGCTTCAACAAGGGCCAGTCCTTCCTGACCAACCGAGCAGTCTTCTACATTGAAGTGTTATTTAATATCTTTATCAATGAAGAGATGGAGTTCACCCTCAGTAAATTTGCAGATGATACCAAGGTGAGTGGAGTGGTTGACACATCTGAAGGTTGTGATGCCAGCCAGAGGGACCTAGGCAAACTGAAGAACTTGGCCCATGGGAATCTCATGAGGTTTAACAAGAGCAAGTACAAGGTCGAGGCAATCCCTGATATACAAACTGGCAGAGGGATGAACAGAACAAGAGCAGCCCTGTCCAGAAGGACCTGGGGGTGCTGGTGGATGAGAGGGGCTGGACAGGATCCAGCAGTGTGCGCTCTCAGCACAGAAAGCCAACTGTGTCCTGGGATGCATCAAAAGCAGTGTGGCCAGCAGGGCAAAGAAGGTGACGTTGACCCTCTACTTTGCTCTCATGAGACCTCACCTGGAAGATCACATCCAGATCTGGGGTCCTCATCACAGGAAGAACATCAACCTGTTGGAAAAAATCCAGAGAAGGGACACTAAGATGATCAAAGGAATGGAGCACTTTTCCTGTGAGGAAAGACTAAGAGAACTGTGATTTTTCACCCTGAAAAAGAATAGGCTTTGGCTGCCCTAATTGTGTCCTTCCAGTACTTGAAGGAAGTCTGCAAGAAAGATGGAGAAAGACTTTTTTAAAATAATGAGTGGTGATAGGAGAAGGGAGAATGGTTTCAAACTGAAGGAGTGGGTTTAGATTAGATATTAAGAAGGAATTTTAGGAAGAAATTCTTTACTGTGAAGGTGGTGAGGAACTGGAACAGGTTGCCCAGAGTAGCTGTGGACTCCACATCCCTGGAGGTGTTCAAGGCCAATTTGGATGGGGCTTTGAGCAACCTGATCTAGTGAAAGGTGTCCCTGCACACAGTAGGAAGGTTGAAACTAGATGATCTTTAAGGTCCCATCCAACCCAAGCCATTCAATGATTCTATGAATATTTTGATGAAAGAACAGACTAGTGTTTCTTCCTTGATTTTCCAAGGAGATGTAGCCAGTTTACCTGGATTTCTAGTTAAGTCACACATTTGTAAACCTCTGGCTTTATAGATGGACTAATTATATCCAAGGGGCAAAAGCTTTTATTTATGACTACAAACAAGTATGTGATGAAGAATATGTGTTGTGTTCGGTACAAAAGGTCTTACTGAATTTATCTAAATCTTCTACATTGTCATAGGAATATTGGCTCTGAAGGTAATTGTTTATTTAATATGCAACTGCAAATTCAAAACCTAAATTCAATTGCTGAATTGAAATAAAGAGGAAATGTAATTTTACATTAAGGAAGAAGTTCAATTAATCTTTGAATGTGGAGTTGTCATTAATTTATTTATAATTCAGTAAGTGCATATGAACTATTTAAATACCTATTGATTGCCAACTTATATACATAGCTTTGATTTCAAAGGAAGTCTGGGTTCTCCTGTAAAAAGATAGGCAGAAAATATAGTTTGAGAAAAAACAAGCCTCAGTGGGATCAAAGCATTAACCATTCTCTGTGTCTCTTCAATTACTACTAATCATTTGAGCTGCTGCAGTTCACAGAACAAATCATGATTCCTTGCTTTGGAAGTCATTGCCTGTATTTTGCAATGTTTAGAAACAGACTTATGCACACAAACAACAAAAAATGGGTCTTGGAAAATAAGACTGTTTTATTATACCTTCAAGGAACAATTGTCCAGAAGTTCCAAAATGCAATTGAATTTCTTAAAGAAAAATTTGATCCTTTCAGCTATGATCTAGAGTGAGAATAAATGGTTTTTAACCTTTGGTATGCTGCATTAAGTTTCTGACTGCAGAAGTGGAAAAACTGGTCAGGTTTAGCGTAGGATAAACTCTGACTATATAGAACACGAAACAAGTTGCTTTCATTCCTGTATCTTAAAATTTGGTTAAATAGAAAAACAAATACAACTTTATTTGGACTCACATATAGCATAGAAGACAATTGTGTCAGCTATGTAAAAATGTGTCAAGCTAGTCGTCTTAACATTCTTAGCGTACCTAACACATTATTCATTTAGTTGCAGATCAGTATTATGGAAGTAGGAAACAAAGCATTCAGGTTTATCATATTTTAAGGTGTACTGATTTTCTTTACAGGTTGTCCACAAAATGCAAGAAATCTGGTGGCTGGACCTAAGAATGCTATGCCTAAATTTCTTTTTGAAAGTAGTATTGTTGTTGGGTTATTTTGGAGAAAATGTAATTCTTATTCCAAGGAGAAAAGCTGCTTTTAAAATCACTATCCTAATATTTCAACACAGATAGATTTTTTTTTCCCTAGAAAAACCTAGTTCTATCACAGAGTATATTATTTACTACAGAATTTAATCTATGATCAGGTTAAATGGAGAAAAGGTGTTTGTCTATTAGGTTAGACATTCTTGCATTTGAACACTAGTTAAATAGCCAATTTAGCTTATTTCAATTTGTCAGAGGAAAAGGTATGTGAGAAGCAAACAGAACACTCTGGTTATGTTAATCTCCTATATAGTAATGCAGACAACACTGACAATTTCCAAAAAGATAGTTCTTCTTAGTGTTCAAAAAGTCATAATCAGATCATCTGAACTCAGTAAAGTTCAAAGGCAAAAATTACCTAGCTATACAATCAGAAACATCAGGAGATCCAATCGTTGTGTGGCAAGGACAGATTGTTTTCACCTCTGGAATATGTTAAAGGCAATTTCCATCTGGAAGAACTCAGATGAGGTAGGATAAACAAATCGGTCCTGGACATCTCTGCTTGGAAGCTGTTCCTGTGATGCAGTTTCATATCCATAGGTTTGAAAATCGAAACAGCCAATATCATCAGTACATCATTACTTGTTATTTAATGCCTGTCTTTATGTGCTAACATACTGATAGAAGAATTTCAAGGTCCAAATTTTGTGGAAACATCCTGGTTGATTAATTCTTACTTCATCATTGGTTTTTACTTCCCAAAAAAAGAAGAATTCAGACATCTTTATCATTTGAACATCAATAACTGCTTTTTAATGTTGCTTCTTTACACAATCATGCTCAGCATCATATTTCTGTTGAATGATCTTTTGAAGCTGCTTCCTGTTAGATGATGCATATTCCTTTAACATCTCTAATTATACAGAATGGCAGGACTTCTGAGACCCTCAGTCTCACCCAAAGATTTGGATTCAACAGCTTAGACTAAATGTCAACTATTCCTTCAAGCTACTACTTCTGCCAATCCTTGTGCCTGGTATTTATTTTTCTTTTGTGTTTACCCTACAGGGCTCTATGAAAACTATCCAACCAATGCAGAACCAGAATGCTGTGATGTCAGATGGGGACTATTATCAGATCATCAACCCAAAGGGACTACAAAAACAAGTGGCTCAACAATGTGTCACAGGACATCGCTCACAGTTTCATCAGCATCAAGACTGTGTAACAGCAGACTTAAACTGTGTGTTCTTGTATTAATTCTCTTACATACAGTGCTTACAGTCTCAGCAGCACAGAACTCAACAGGACTGGGCTTTGGAAGCATAACAACTTTGGAAGACAATTCAGCCAATGAGGAATAAAAGAAAGGATTCATCTTACATGACAGAAACACAAGAGGCCCAAATTACTACAGTGAAAAATAACACGGACTGAGTGCTTTACCCTCAGATCTCTTCTTGAATGACCTTTTGGGTAAAATGAAAAGAATGGGCCGCTACCCAAACAGCAAGGACACACAAACACAGCTTTTTATTGACTAAAAGGCTGTTTGGTGACTTAACTTTCTCACACCATTTTATACACTGTGTTTTAATGTTTGGAGTTTCTTTTTTGTTTGTTTGTTTTTTGCACTTGTTAATACAGGATTTTATTTTTGGGACAGTTTCTCAAAGCTAAATTAAGTCTTTTCTCTGTCGATATATTTCTAGTCATTGTGTGTGTTCATCTGATAGTTCTGTCTTTTATGTCCTGTCAGTTTCTATTAGAGGAATGACTGCTATGATTTCATGGCATAGCAAAAAAAAAAAAAAAAAAAAAAAAAAAAAAAAAAAAAAAAAAAAAGTGAGAAAAAAAAAGAAAAAAGAACAGGAAAAAAAAAAAGGAAAAAAAACCCACAAACCCAAAAAAGCCCACAAAAAACCCCAACAAAAACCCACAGAAAGAACAATGAAACAAAATTTAACCAAAAAAAGATAAAATAATAAGAAAAAAAAAAAAAAAAAAAAAAGCAACCACAAAAAGAACCCCAAACAAACCTTACTGTCCTCTTATCCATGGGAACCATTCATCTCCTTTCTCTTTCCCATCTACCATCACAGACAACATAAATTTGCTTCTGTCTGTGTAATCACAATGAATGGGTACACAATTCCAGTGTGCCTCTGCCACTGTTGCACAAAACAGTTGACTGAGCAAACCCAAAAGGAGCATGAAGGGGGTTCCTTTTAGCTGAACAAACAAGTGCTCTCCTTACAAGGTGGGATAGGACAGTTAAAAAGCATAAAGAAATATATAACAAACTGTTGCTCCAATACCCGTTTTGAAGAAGTCCAGTCCTTTCTCACTGGTCAGTTGAACAGGAGCAGCCTTTTCTAGATATGTTAAGTAAAACCAGTTATGCTCAGCAAGTTGAGTAGTTGGGAAGCCTTCATATTGGAGGTGAAGGATTGACATTCATTGTGAATCACGTTTTGAGTTCTTCTGCTGTCACATAACCAGCAGCTTTTCATAACAAATGGGAGCCAAGAACTTCCAAAATTCAGCTCTTTTTGTCACAACAAAATTACACTAGAAATCTTTTAACATCTGCAATACAAATTATCTCCTTGGTTTGATTTCATTGTTTTTCTATTATCTACATGTTGTTGAAAGTAACTCTAGTTTATTAAGGATGCACAAGAATGTGTTAGCACAGATAAAGAAACTATTTTTTTTTAATATATAGGACAAAGGTTTTCATAAATGTGCAATAAAAACAGTAAATATATACTAGGATATGAGTAGTCAAGAGAAAAGATTGTAATATGATTGCTGGTTTTTCATTGTTTGGGGTGGTTTTGAATTTGTTTACTTTTATTTTTGTGGGAACATTTCACCTGCTGAGTGTATGAGAATTTGCTTTTTAAAAAGGCTTTTTAGAGTTTACAGTAGAATCAATGGAAGGAAAAGTTAATAAGGGCTGTTTTTAAAAACTTTACATTCCTTCCTATTCTCTAACTACACTTGGGAAGTGCACTTTAGAGATGTTTGCTGTGTAGCTGGGAAATGAAGGAAAACTATAGAAAATGTTCTCTTAGGAAATAAAATATACTTACCTACTTTCTAGCTATAAAATACCCCTTGATAAATATTAATGTTGTAAGAACATTTGATCACTGGTGCATAACGCATTTTTGTATACAATTTACGGTCTGTTAAATTCTGGAGAAAAACAAAATGAAGATAACCATGCTGCTTAAGCGGTTCAAGATGTACATGTTAAGCTGCGAAGCTCAAACATTTTGCAAGAGTATTTGTTTTGATAGTGTTTTGCTACAACCTGGACTGAGGAGCCTAAAACAATCTGTGCAAATACAACAACAAAAAGCACCAGCTAATGCAAAATTCTTCAGCACTGGTTTGTTTCTATAATTCCTCCCTTCGCTTCCTTGCACATGCTATATTTTGTTCAATAAAACATGGTGCTTTTTTATTTATTTTCTTTTCTGTTAGAGGCACATGTATTAATTACAGTGAATTGATGCAAAATTGGGGGAAAATGTAGAAATACAAAAGAAAAAGCCTTAACTAATGGTAGAATGTAGACTTTTGAAGGACAGAAGTGTTACTGAAAAGTGATGGAGCAATAACTGGGCAGTGCTCTGGTACTGTACAACAGCTGATAAGTCACGCTACTGAGAAAGCTCTTACTAGGTGAGCTCTTGTTCAACTGACCTCTTAATTCTAGTAAGTGTGCATGGTCAGTAAACAGTTTGTTATAACCTTTATCTACCTCTGCTGTGCAAAGGCCATCCAACATCCATTTCTGTGATGCTCCTCATGGTTTTTTGTTCACACCATTACTCGCTGTCATCTATTTATACATTGTACCAATACAGTACCTAGTCTGGTTCATCTTGATTGAATTGGCACCTAAAGAAGAGTTTTTATTATTTCTCTTTTGCTTCATGGTGAATTAATGTAGAAATCTATCTTTAAGGTATTTTATTTCTTCTTTCCTGGTATTCTTCATTCTCCATCCCTTTTCTATAAAAATGCTTTCAAGTGGTGTCAGAGAAAGATGACTCCTCCACTGCTTGGCTACACTCAGTCATGTGTCATACAATACGAGAGAGACAGGAGGAAGAACAGTAACAACAATATCACATGCATAATGTAGCCTAATTAAACTTGGGGAAAATGAAGCAGAAAACAATTACAGACTTTCAATTACAAGTACAAGATGTAAAAATTCATCCACCTCTCCCTACCTGGAGTTAGTGCCTGCAGTTCAACCGTCTGTGAATTTTCTCTGTCATCTTTTTGAGGCCTATTTCTTTAATTTCTGAAACAAAGAGTCACATTGCAGTTGAATACTGCTGAATCTGTTACCATTTTCACTCTAGCAATGTGGTAAGCAGCTTCTCTTGGTGGTACCTGGGACATCAAGAGTAGACAAAGACTCTTCTATGAAGTTAAGCAACATGTAATCATGTATGATGCAAAATTCCATCCCATCCATTCTTCATTCGTAATAGTTTTCCTGGCACAAACTTAAGCATGCTTGATATTGTGCACATATTACTTTTTTTCAGAATAAATTTGCATCTTGCCACTGCTGTAACTGCCATCTTGTTCCATTTCTCCTTGTACTGTATGCCTAATACATACATGATAATGAGCTGGCTTAACAAAGAAGTAATACTAAAATTTTTCTGCATATGACTGATGAGACGAAAAAGATAAAAAAAGAATATTTATTTTATGATCATATGGAAGAAATTAATTTCCCATGTCTTTTATCATCTTATTTTCTGCAATAGGGAAAATGCAGATTTTGTGCAATATGTTAATACTGCTAAGCCAAATGTCAAATAACATAATCAGAGCTATATGTTATTCCTTATTGCATTTGCATTCAGTAATACAGTATATTGATGCTTTTCTTTCATTAAAGAGACAGTATCTTTTTTCTTTTTTTTTTTTTTTAATATAGCAGGTGAAGGCTGTCCTTCTGCACACCATAATTTAAAGACAAAAAATAAACAAAATGTTAGACTGAAGTTTTAGTTCTATAAATGATGAAACCAAGCCATCAGCTGCCAAAGAATCTGTGGAACAATAGTTACAAACCAAACAAAGATATTTCTTCTTGAAGGTTAAAAATAATTTTATTCTGCATGATTAAAGAAGAAAAAATAAAAGAATGAGAGCTGTATTTCAAACAGCAGAGATAGCAGGTGTCATATGGTACATGTTGTAACTCTCAGCTTATATAGTTATAGTCTTCTATTAAAGAGTGAGGGACAAAGCATTGTCTTCTGCTCCCTCTGTATTTGCCATGATAATGAATGTCCTTTTTGTAAGCGTTGCCTCTCTGCACAGAAGATACCTGCCTATCATGAGAGCTGAAGATAGTACATGCACACAGATTTGCACAGTGAAACCTGTCTTGAGTGACTATTCAAAGCACAAGCAAAACTCATTTGTGGAGAAGACCTAGTTTTTAGGAAATTTCAAGATACATGTGAAGAGTCACCTAAGCAAGTGGTCTGTGAAGGTGCCTGATCCTTACTGCAGCTTTCACAATAGGTCCCATCAGTGCCACAGCCCCATGATAAGCCCTACTCAGGCAGGCTTCAGTCTGGGCTCAGAGTCCTGCTGGCTTCAGTGAGCCTTGATACAGGTAAAAGCATGCACCCACAAAAAATCTGTGGTACCACATGTCTCAATTTGCTATCCCATAATCTTTACTCAGGAATTGCTCATGGGCATAGTGCATAAACAGAAGATCACTTGGTTCAGCCCTAGCCAAGTCTTGACAAGAGATTGGCAAAAGCATATTAATGGTGAAAGGTTCTATTTTATAATTACTGTCTACTCAGCTTAGTAAAGGACTGGTTTCAAAATTTAACTACAAGCACGGAGGACAAACCATGAAAAACTTTGTCATTGTGGAGAAGAAATTGTGGGGGTAAAAAGAGACTGTCATCTTTCAGCAGCTGTCAGCAATCTTTTAGAAAAGCTTGGGAAAATAATATGTCCAGTTCTGAGTATGATAATTCTCATTAAAGCTAGACATTTTGTTAAGAAATAGGACTGGAGCACAAACCGTCCTCAACTGAGAGACATAATTTGCCAATATTTCCTACAGCAACAGTGAGAAATTGCATTACTGAACACTTCTAGGTGTTCAATACTTTGCAGCATTTTTTTGAACTGTTAACAGGCTTGAGGTCTCCCTGGAGGGAAAAGTAGGGAGAGAGAACTACTGTTATTCTGAAAAAAAAAAAAAAAAAAAAAAAAAAAAAAAAAAAAAAAAAAAAAAAAAAAAAAAAAAAAAAAAAAAAAAAAAAAAAAAAAGAGGCTTGGCCAACATGAAAAAATCCATCTGAAAAACAGCTATAATTCTTCAAAATATAACCAAGAAAAAAAAAAAAAAGTATGTCAGTGGATCTATATGGAGATAGACCTTTTTTTAAAAAGAGAGACAAAAATATATGCTCCCTACAATTATACCAAATACAGCATACTGTAGAATGAGTATGCCAAAGGATAATGCCTATTAAAAAAATAGAGCAAAATTGCTGTATTTGTATTCCTTACTATGGATTGTGAATTTCCAGATAGAATTTCAGCTGTAGAAATAGATTTTATTAGAAAAAAAGTAAATAATTTGGGCAAAAGGGACATGTTTGGTTATTTTTTCCATCATACTGTCTACTATGAGTTTAGTTGCTTTTCTGAACTTCTTGAAATCATTGACTTCTGCAGGAAGATCCCAGCAGAGACCTCATCCCAGCAGTTCCAGTGGCTGTCAGTGGCACAGGAGGTCTCAGTTGTGGGTCCTGAGGGATAGTCTGCATCAAAGTGCTGACTCTGCTTCAGCATTTCAGTCCAAACTCTAGGCTCTCGCTGTCTCCTAACACTGTTCCTTTCCTGGACACACATGAAGTGACTCAGTTTCCTCTTCAGAGGGACATGTGCTTGGCCTGCTTACACCTTCAGCCTCAGTCGCAGGGTCCTTACACAGGTCAGAGGAAACACTACTGTACTTTAAATGCAGTATGTGCACTGAACACCCCAAACAGCTGAAATAAGATAAACATAATAAGCATGCTTTGGAATCAGCCCTCTGAGCAAGCCACCTGCATACATTTCTAGACCCTTTTGGTATTTTCCCACTGAGAACTATCTCAGCAGAAGGGGTTTATCAACCAGTCTTTGTCAAATCTCTGTGCAACAGTTAAGATAATGCTCCTCCTAGCTGCCCCCCTTGTATTATTTTGCCAGGATTTATTGTCCCTGGTAGGACAGGATAAAAGAAGATACAATATCCCACTCCAGTGGAAAATGAAGAACACCTGGATGAAGACTAGAACAGCATCTGGGACAACTGTAACCCGGGCATAGAGACCTTTCCACAGAGTTGTTAGCAGTGGGGGAAATTGAAGATAGAAGAAGGGTACTTACTGTCAGAGAGATAAATCAGGAAGCAGAAGGATATACTTTCATAGATCACTACAAGATGTATTTGAATGTATTTTTAGTCAGGACAACACTGAGCATTGCAGCATCAAAATTTTATGTGTCTTATAAGTGGTGAATATGCACCTCTGAATTAAGGTGGATGAATCATAACACACAGTAGGAGCTGGTGATACAAACCAAGAATCTACTGTGGAAGGTACTACCTAAGCCAGTGTTCTATATAGAATGGGATAGCTGTATCTCCTATCTCCGATCTCCCCTTACGCCTCTCTTGGGGTCAATCTCAGAGCATCTGGGAAGTTCCTATGCCTATCTGTGATTCACATTTCTGAATGTTTTTTGCTTGACAGGCTCCTCCACCAGCTTTTTTTGTATGAAATACAGATGTAGGATGAAATGGCAACATGATACCGTCTACAATGCAGTGACTTCTCTAATCAGCAGACTATTCTTATTGAATGAGAAAGAAAAACTATTTTTGTTTCTTTTCTAGTGTTTCTCCAGTGGACACAAATAAATGAACTAATAATTGGTCTAGTATAAATGTACAAGTTCTGCTTACTACACACGTATAGGAAAGAGATGCTCTTTTCCTTCTCTGAAGAATATCGCTCTATTATATATTAAGTAGTCAATAATCTGGTAGTATTATGTAATTTTGAAAGCCTTTACTATAAGTTCCACAGGGAATTTAAGTGTGCTCAGTTCTAGTTGTTACATTTGATGATGAAGGGCACCTAGCACTTTAGAAGACCAAGTTCCTATGTGGCAGTGACACTTAATTATTGTGAGATGCTATTCATTTTTCTAGGAAAACTCTGAAAAGAAGCAGAGCAGCTACATAAGTTGGAACATATTAGACCTGTGACAAATAAGAAAAATAGTCACTATCTGTTGTTATTTTTGTAGAAAACCAGTAAAAAGAAGGGCAAAAGAAAAAGAAATTGTCTTTCTCCTTCCCTCCCTCCATTTTTCCCTTTCTCTGACAGTGTCACCAGTCTGAACAAGGACATAATTTTGCCTTGGTAGCTCCCTGAAAAATTAAGTACATTTGATAAGAAGTAAAATTCTCAAATTTCCTATTTCCTATACATGTAGAATAAAACCCAGAAAAAATATAATAAGAACCACAAAATAATTAGTGAAACAAAAGTATTTATTTTTTCATCCACAGAGAGATGTTCTCACATCATTTCCTATTCATCATTAGTCCATAGGTCCACTGAATTTAATGGGACTCATGCTTTTCCTTTAGATGGAACCAGGATTAATGCCATGGATCAAAATCTGCCAGTTTCAGAGCAAGTCCTTCCACTGAGTTCAGGGAGGATGTGAAAAGCCCAAGGTCCCTTTGAGCACAGATAAACACATGGATAAGATAAATAAACATGTGATCAGCTGAAAAATTGAAATGTTCCTAAGGTTTGTCCAATGGTTTGGTCAAATTAGCTGCAGCTCTATGCAAAAGTCATGTTGAGCCAAAGCTTTGAGCTTTGATTTGATAGACCTTTCTTTTTCTGAACTCTAACAAGTTTCATTCAGGGTTTGAATATGCAAAACTTACACAGGATTATAAATACAAGAAGAAAGACTGAAAAAATTATAATATTTTCACTCCCACAAGTGAAAATAAAATTAAAAACTTCTGATATTTTTGGTTTTTATAATTAACCCTTAATGACAATTTTTTTATATAGTACTTCAGAAGCTGCTTGGTTTCACTTCTTTGTTTTCCATTGTTTTGTTCAAAACCAGATTTTTGGCTTTTTAAAGATTGAAATTGAACTATGCAGCTACAAATTACATGTTTCTGTTAAAAGATTTGCAATTAAAATTATTCTACTTTTCTGTTTCTTCCAAATTGTATGACAGAAGGCTCATGTTTAAAGTAGATTTAAACAACTGTGTTTAATCTTGTTTCTTTTTCTTTTCTTTGGTGTTTGTTTTTATTTTCTTTCTTCAGAGTTAAGGACTGGATTTTATTCGAAATGGGCTAAGTTGGCATCAGTGTTTTTAACAATATGGAATGTCCTATGATTCTTAGCATTGAAAAGAGGGCTATGTGGTCCTGTCAGAAAAAAAAAAAAAAAAAAAGAGCTGTAAATTGTAATAATATATTAAATATTGTATTATTATAGCAACTTTAGTTAAGCAACTAATACTATCTTTAATTTTTTACAGAGAACTTTGATGAAATAATTTATTACAATGACTCACAGAACAAACTTGTTTTCAAAATGACAGGAGAAACTGTTGAAGATTGTGAAAAAAAATACTAAAAATATTGCTCTACTAAGAATAAATTTAAAGATGCAAACAGTGAGTCTGACTTTTTGGGTCAGGGTTTTGTGACTGAAATTAAATTCAAGGTGTTGGGGGGGAATGATAGCTTTAAATAATGCTTAAATTTAAATAAATTTCTTTTCAAAAGAAAAAGAAAAGTGCTAAAAAGTCCAAACAACTACATTCTGGCCTGGAAAACAGTTGCCTATTTCATGTATTGCCACTGACAAAAATATAAAGATTGCAGTAATTTCCTCATATTCAATTGGTTTTCCAGGCTGTGCAATATAACACAGCACCAGTACTTTACAACTGTTCAGCTAAGATCTCTTATGAAGGAAACAAAATTAGAAGAAATGAAAAGTAATATCTACAAAAGAAAAGCATTTAATTTTTAGAAGATATATGACAAATTTCAGTGGTGCAATGTCTGCAAAAATACATGTTCATTTACTACCTATGGGATATTCAATGAGGGTGTGAATTCATAATTGGTAGTAGATATTTGTCCATCTGGTGCACAAGGATCAGCTCTTCTCAAAAAGGATTGGCAACCAAACCACAGTTCAAAGAGGTGAGTACAGAGATGTTTACAAGTCAAATTTCAAACATTTTAGGAACTATTTTGGGTAACAGTTAATGATAGCAAACTGTCTGTGGAAATCAGTGCTGCCCCTCCTGATAACATGAATCAAAATTCAATGAAGCCAGTTAGGCCAGCAGTGAATCAAAGATGAAAATAAAAAGTTATTTGCATCAATCCGAGCTGTAAATATAGTGAGGAAATAAACCAGAAGTCTCACAGTTTCCTCACAAATGTGAAACCTAAGATTGCTACTCACACCTTCATTGTCACCTACCTTTTGCACTAGCCACCTTTTCACAAAGGTAGGTACCCACAGTGGGTGAATGAAGTCTCCTACAACTCTTTTAATATAAAGAATACAAACAAGTTTGTACAATGTACAAACTCCATTTGCATGTTATAATGTCTGTGTTGAAACCAGATTTTCCTTGTGATGAATAGCACCCGATGTTGTGAAGGAGTCCAATTTCTCTGATTCAGTAGATTAAAATCTGAGGTCCAGCAATGCCAGTTTTTCATTAGGATTCCTAGATGGATATATGAGGACTACAGTTTGTTTCAAACCTATGGTCAATGTCTCCTCTACTGCAAGGGTACTGAGGTTTCATTCTAGGTATGCAATATCAACAGGGATAAAGTGAATGCCAGATAAGTGTGATTCCTATTTTAATAAAACCATTTGTGGCACAGAATGAAGTATTTTCTCTGACTGACCATTTTCACAGGGGGATGAGAAAAAGGAAACAGAGCATGCATAAAACAAAGTAAAACTTATTAAGCATTTGATCTGTGTAATTTTACTTCAAGAACACTGTTGCTTTCTTTTTTTCTTTATAACATATTTTTCATCTTTTTTTTTTAGTTTATGGTGGGATTGCTCTGCTTTTCTTATTAAAAATTCACAAGATTATATTAATCTATGCTCTATACTGAAAATGATGGATGATGTTCTTCAAAAGTAAATGTAGTTATCAGACCAAGCAAGCAAAGATTTTTTTCCAAGCCTTCACTCCTAAGCACTTAACTTATCTAGTCCTCTTCCATTCCCAGTTGTTTAATATGGCCTTCTGTACAATACTCCTTGAGCATTTCATAGAATCATAGAACTGTAAAACAATTTAGGTTGGAAGAGACATTCAAAGATCACAAAGTTCCAATGCTCTTGACATGGGCAGGATAGCTTTCACTAGACCAAGTTGCTCAGAGCTCTGTCCAGCCTGGACTTGACACACTTACACAGCTGGGATATCCATAACTTCTTCGGGCAACCATGTCTCACCACCCTCATCATAAAAAAAAAAAAAAAAAAAAAAAAAAAAATAATAATAATAATAATTATAATAATAATCTTTCTTATGTCCAATCTATACCTACCCTCTTTCAGTTTAAAACTATTCCCCCTGTGGTGTTGCTTCAGTGTCTCTGTGTTGCTAAGCCCTTTTTATACTTTGAAAGGATCCACAGTCTCCTCTAGTCTGAACAGCCCCAACATTCTAACAGCCCTCTCATTCTAACATTGTAGGAGAGACGTTCCAGCCCTCTGACCATTTTTGTAGTCCTCTTTTGGTACACTCTATCTGGTACTGGGGATCCCAGGGCTGGATGCAGTACTCCATGTGGCATCTCACAAGAACAGAGTAGGCCTTCGTCCTTCCCATCATGCTCCTTTTGATGCAGCCCATGAAAGGATTTGCTTTCTAGGTTGCAAGAGCCCACTGCTGGCTCATGTACAATTTTTCATCCACTGATGTCCCTAAGTATTTTTCTGTTTGGCTGCTCTCAATTTGTACATCCGCCAATCTGTACTGACACTGAGGTTTGCCCCAACCCAGGTGTAGGATCTTGCACTTGGCCTTGTTTAACTGAATGAGGGCCACCACTCAAGGCCATCAGGTTCTTCTTGAAATCTCTTCCCTCAGGCATATTTCACCACTCGACTTGGTGTCAGCCACAAACTTGCTGAGGGTGCGCTCAATCCTACTGCATCTAAATGGATTCCAGGCCCCAGAGGGACACCACATGCTACTGCTTTCCTCTTGGACATTTGGCTGCTGATCGTAAAACTTTAGACATGGCTGTCCAGCTAATTCCTTATCCATTCAACTGTTCATCCATCAAACACATATCTCTCTAATGTAGCATCAAGGATGTTGTGTGGGACTATTTCAAACGCCTTCAAAGTGCAGGTAGATAGCATTTGTAGCTCTTGTTCTGTCCACTGATGCAGTCACTACATCACAAAAGGCCACTAGATTAATCAGGATGATTTGTATTGGTTAAGCCATGTTGGCTGTCTCAAATCATCTCCCTTTCTTCCACATGCATTGAAATAACTTCCATCATTTTACCAGATGCCAAAGTGAGAATAATTGGTTAGTGATTCACAGGGTCCTCCTTTTTTTATCCTGTTTAAAAGTGAGTGTGTTCTGTCCCTTTTTCCAGGCACTGGGACTTTGCCTGATGGCCATGACTTTTCAAATTTCACAGAGAGTGGCAACTACGCCAGTTCATTCCCTCAGGACCCTAGGAGGCATCTGTTTGTGTCGGGTTCCTCAGGTGCTTTTGAATCTGATCTTGAGTGGGACTTTGTTTCCCTCGTCCTTGCCTTGAGTTTCAATGACTTGAGACATTTACACTCTTAGAAATCTTTTTTTTTCCAGAACCTGAATGCAGCTCTTGTCAAATGCATAGACTATTTCACCTTGTTTTAATGTGATAGTGATTTAACAAAGATTATAAGGAATTACATTTTTTTTTCCCCAAGGAAAATTAAAACAGAGCAGTATGGAAAATGAAGCATTTTACTTTACTTATGCTGTTCCTCAAATACTTCAGAGAAGCCTTGGCTTCCTCAAAAAAGTTTAGGAAGCTACCAGGAGAAAAGCTTAAATGAAAGAAAGCTTTAATTAAGAAGAACATAAAGGTTGCAAAAATAGCTAAACGGAGGTACAAGTGAATGTACTGCAGGTACATGTACTCAGAAACTAGGAGGAGAGCTACTAGTCATAGGCACACAATGCTGTATGAAATTTTATAACACAGAGTATGTAACAATAAAAAAAAAAATACAGCGTGGAAACCTGTGTCTAGTACTCTAACAAGTGAGAATCTAAAAGTTAAGGACAAAATTAAAAGTGACAGCCAAATTTTTCAAACAAACCAGAAGTTGGTTCAAGAATTTAGGATTTCTGTCATATAAAAATTATTTGTAATTTTGAGGAGCATGTTATTTCAGAGTTGTATTCAAGGGGTTTTTCCACCCCTCTTTTAAAGGCATCCTCTACTACTACTGAAACTAATTTTCAGGCTACTCTGGAAAATTTCTTCATAAGGTAACCAATCCTTTTGTCCTTGATAATATGCTGCTCTGAGATTACGCTCACAGATTAATATATTTATTTAAAAAAAAAAAAACCTGCTTATTTGCTTTAAAAATATCTTTCCCAAATGAGTGTACTAGCCCTTTTTTTCTGAGGAAGCAAAAATTTAATATTTGGAAAAAAAAAAGAGAACAACCAGTTATAGAATACAGCAAATCTGTTGAAATGCTATAATAAGAACTGTGTTTATCCAATAGTGAAGAATCTCAATAAACTTACTTTAAATGATCCAAATTATATGGTATAAGAAATATACCTTTCTTGTCAATAATAAGTTTATTATGCCTCCCATCATATTCAATGTGAGCTTCAAATCAAACCTTTTATTTCTATGACTCGATATATGTTAGGAATATTATGTATTCCTACTTTGTCAAAATAATATATAATTACACAATTATGTCAAGGTGTCTTATGATTGTGATAACATTGTAAATTTTCAGGTCTTACCTTCCACACAGAGCTGTAAAAATCAGCCTTGCAAAAAGAATAAAATGTGTATTAAAAACTGAATCCAAACCTCAAATGTTTTGAAATATCAAAATATCACGTTAAAATCAGTTTAGACTCACGTGACTTACGAACCTGGAGGTTTAGGGGAGTGGAAGGAAACTGGGCTGGTTTGGTACTGAGTCATCCATACCGCTCAAACCCTCTAGGTCCTAAATCCAGTCGCACAGTTATTCCCCCTCCATTTGATGAAACACCATAGGATCAAAGGGACTGTGACTTATTACTACCTGCAATAATTAATTCTCTAAGTTTTAGTCCTCACCATACCAGTCTGTGGTTCTTGGCTTCACTAATATTGTGAATTTCTACACACAGGTGTGCGCAATTTTTTGGTTACCCAAGGGGCTGGTTTATGAGGCAGGAGGAATTCTGCTACAGGCAAGAAGTACTTCCAGAGCTGCTCTATGGAGGCTTTTGAGATTGTATTAGCTCCATGGGGAGCTAATGCAATACATGGGGTTTGGGGTGGGTTTTTTCTGTACCATAATTACATGAGCTATCAGAGATATTGATACTGTACCTTCCAGTAGAACAGAATTTGGGGTAAAAAATACCTATAGGAAAGCATAATGAATTTTTTTTTCAGCCAGGGCACTAAGTTCAGCAATAACACCAATGTATCCTGCCTTTGAACTTGCACAGTATTTTATTAAAGCAAAGATGAATATGAAACAAATGTTCCAAATGGTCTGAAAGGTCCCTTTCTTTCTAATGTTTAGCATTTAGAAGCTTGAAATTTAATTTCTCTGCCAGATCCTGTATTGTGCCATTGAATCAAAGACCTGGAGCTAAACAACCTTTACTCTTATTTTCTGGAAATCAAAGTTCTCATTTAGGTGTTGATGCTCTGTCTCCTTTATAATTCAGACCTCATTTCACTTCTTAAGAGATGTCCCTGATGTATCAAATTTTAAAACAGAATAAATAAGTTTCTACTCTAAGTAAAATGCATTAATCTATCTATAAGTACAACAAATTAAATAAACAAATAAATATAATACAAATTGAGGCTTGCAGTGCCTAGCTGACACCTATTATCTGTGGGTCAGATAAACATGATCTATAGAATATGAGGAAAAAAGGTTCTTCATTTAATATAAACATACCCAGAAAACTGTTTAAGTTAGTCAGAGGAAATCCAAACTTCCCCCATTCTTCATATTTGTAAAAATTCCATATTTTTTCAATAATTTGCTCCCCAGGATTTAGACACCATATTTAACACTGTAGGGAAAATATATCCAGGAATATCAAAATAAATTTCTGTCTTTATGTGAGGTATCCCTTCTCCAAATGCCCAAGGATAGAACTGAAATGAAGAAGAGTAGATTTAGCAGTATATCTGATATTGGGGGTGGTAGTGGTAGTGAGTTAATTCTTTTCTCTTTTTCATCTTCTTTCCTCTTGCCCTCCTTGTACTACTGCACACTCTCATACTTTTTTTTCAGTAAAGCAGTTTAAATGTATGCAACACATATGTGATGCTGGTTTAATTTCTTTCTGTAGCTGAGACCTGCTTCCTTCCTGTCCTTTTAGGCCACTAGGCACAGTCCCATTGTTCTTTGTCTTCTTTTGCCACCACGTATGACATATTTTTAGTTTCAACTTAATGGGCATACAAAAGGAGAGCCTAGGAACACGAATGAAATAGTCAAGAGAACAGATAAATTTGCTTCCTTCATATCCTTTTTCTTCTCCAAGTCTCTGCTGTAATACATTTCACCTCATCCATCACATCCAGGGACTTCATGACTCATTACCTCTTTTTTCCCAAAAGGCAATTCTCCAGGGATGTGGCTGCTCAGGACACCTGGCCCAGAGAAAAAGAAGGCAGAGTCAGATGTTCCATCCATCATGAGGCATAGGATTTCCATATCCCAAATTTTAATTTTGCACTCACTTTTCTTTAAATTTCAATACTTTTAAAATAATTGGAGCATTTTTTTAAAAATTGCAGCCAGTTTTATCTATTTTCAAATGGCATAGTGATCCCAGGATCATGAATTTAATTTTCTGTTACTACTATTAGCCTGTTTCTTGAAATGGTTGGGTATTTGCTGGTGACTTTTTCATTAAACTAAGCCTGAATAGTCAATGATACTGAGTTCATCAAAAGCCAGAAGGGAGATTAGTAATCCAGCATTTCAAAACTTGACAACATATTCGCTTTGCTTGCTCTGATTGTTATTTCCATAGCAGAAATTCCTCTAGAATCAAATCATAAATTTAAGACAAAGAGCAAATACAGGAAAAGACCTTTGCAGAGGTTTGTTGTCAATTTTGATTGTGTATAAACAGTGTTGCTTTTTATAAATAAGTTTCACTCTAAACAAACACCAGCTATTAAGAAAAATCCATCTATATATGATGACTGAAGGTAATTCAGGGACCCCCTTGTGAATGACAGATATTGACTACTCCAAGCTCAGGTCAAGTGTTCAATGTATTGGGTTTTTTTTTTTTTCCCATTTAAATATTCTTTAAAACAATGAAATATGAGGAAAAGAATAAATGACAATTCTGCATGCATTTCTCTGCCTAGTTTCAGCTGGCTTTTCCTCAGGATATTACCTGAAACAGAGATTCCAAAAACTAATTGATTTTCATTACTAGCCACCAGGTGGCAATCATAAACTTCTGTAAATTTAGCCTGCTCCATCAACTCTTCTGAAGCAGCTACTGCAGACAGAGAACATGCTGCAAACAGAAAGCAGAAAAAGGTATCTCCATGGTGACTATGATACTATGTTATTTGTCATGGGTGAAACTAGATGAAACCATGTTCGTGGTTCTAAATTAGGTATTACTTCTCATTAAGTCCTGAGCAGATAACCTTGGAAAAAATACTTTGTCTCTCAAAGAGCCTGTTGATGGCTTATTATCCATGTGGCATTTTTAGCCTTCTGGACAGTGACCATAATGAACATTCCTGAAGAAAATCTATATGTATTTTTAAGTTGCCTTTTCTACCCAAGTAAAATCTGATAATAACTCAGCTTAAGTACTTGTTTATCTCTCTTATCAGGGCTTTGAGTGAGACATTGCAAATCTATAGCAGGCAGAGAAAGAGAATCTGCAATCTCCCTCTCTATATGATTAGGCTTTCAGAGGACAGAGAGTTCCTTAACAGAATCTTGATTTTCAACATCACTGCCATACTCTGAAAACTGAAGATGGAAAGCTCTGGTCTGCATGTGTGTTTTATTTTGAACATTCCTGTTGAGAGTGCTATAGCTCAACAACAGCAGATTTTTTTTTTTTTCAAAAGTGTTTGAAGATCTTAAACCCCACTGACTTTTGATTTTCATTTTGTTTTTCTTCTAAGTCTCTTGTTCCTAGATCTTTACCTGTGGGTCTTTCAGTTTTAGCTCCCATATCTTTGGATTCACTTGAAATTGTCTTCTACTTAGTTGCTTTACAGCTAACTGAACAACAAAACAACAAAACAAAGATGTAGATAATACAGTGATTTTACCTAATCTGATAGGAACATGTATTTTTGATTAAGCTAACCTTTGTTTTGTCTTTAAAAATATGGCATAAAGAAAAAAAAACAAAAACACAAAAACCTCAAGACAAAGTAAGAATATCTGGAAAAGAAAATTTTAACAACTAAAAATAATAAGAGAAGTCACAGAAAAAGAAAAGGAGAGGAAAAAAAAAAAAGAGTAGTTTAAGAACTGTTGTAAGCCCTGACACTAGTTGTAGGAAAAAAATCCAGCATCCAATAGTCTTGAAGGACATCAGATTAAGAGCAAGGAAGTAAAAGACTTCTGTACCCAGTCTCCTGTTTTCTGGTGAAAGTTACTTTCAGAAACATCAGTGTTAAGAGGACATAAAAAAACAGTATACTAATTAGATCATCTTAATCAACTCGACCTAGCATAGAGATAAGACAAAACCTGATAGACTGATACTGTCTTTGCCTTAATCATTTACCATTTTCTATTTTAAGGGTTCTTCAACGTTTTCATGGAGCATTTGTTAAGTACAAGGTAGAAAGTGGCAGTCTAGATGTGTGGTTGGATGTAGAAATTCCTGTGATGCTGCAGTCTTTTGCTGTCTTGAGCTTTTTGCTGCCCTCCAACACACATGCTGTTTTGTGTGTTTATCTCATCCCTAACAACCCCAAATTTCCAAAGTCAAGTACATTTCCATTACAATTTAAATTTCCCCTCTGTCACTCAAAGATAAGCTAAATTTCAGTTCTTATAGTCAAATCCAGAAGAAGAACAAAGGTTTAATATTACTACTTGAAAAGAAAAATCAAGGAATTTCTTATTTTAAAAAGAGAGAGACTATCCCCATGCAGTCACCATAAAAAAAACAAGGACTCTAGGTTCATGAGCCGGAGGTATTTTTCCCTGGTGATGACTTGTGGTTCTCTGTAGGAGCAGTTAGATGGCAGTGTTGTTACACTAGTCAAAGCAACCACTCATTTCTGGTTTTGTCAGAAACCATCACTTCAATCCAACATTACAAAGTCAAAGCATAATTACCACTAATGCTCCCCCTCTCTTGAGCAATGCCATCAGGGTATATCTTGCAAATGAATGGAAACTGTTAATTATAATTATATTAGACACCCGTATTGTAGGTTTCAGCAGTGCCAGTGTCGTCGTCGGATCTTTGTTTATCATTACACAGGAGATATTAAAGTAAAAGGATGGAGACCACAGTGACAACACTCCTTTATAGTATGAAAATTATGCATCCTATTTCATTAACAGCTCAGCCCAATAATTTGAAAGTGCTTGTAATTGGATTATTCTGTGCCCATATTTTACACATATGTCACTAAAAAAGAAGTAAATGTTTAATTTTTTAAGTAGTTTGCAATCTAATTAAGATGTTTGATTTCATTGACAAAGCAATAATATTTCATATTTATTTTGCCTTGAAACATATATCTTCATTTTCAACCCAACCTCCAGGGAACTATTTCAAATAGAGTTATAATATGTGTACAGTACAAAATATTGTCTGTGAAGAAACTGGGGAATAGCATGTGCTTTCTTAGCTCTTCATCCTTTTTTCTTCACACCAATTTTCCTAACTCTGTTTTCCTTTTCACAAAAACCCTAGTTTATTCTTAACTTCCTGACCTTTCCATAAAAGACCTGTCATCTTTCTCTTTGCATTTTATTTAGCCAGTCTTCCACATTCTGTCTGGTGCACCTCCCTGACATTTTTCAGCCATGCTGAATCCTGACTGCTGCACTGATTCTGCAGGTGTGTTACTTTCTTCCAACTTCTGCTGAGTCTTCCTAGAACTTGCCTGATATTAGCATTAGGAAGGTATCCCTTTGAGCACCCAGAAACATTCATTTATAATACTTTAACTATGCCAGTTCAACTAAATTACTGCAATGCCACCCTCTGCAGTGGTGATGCAACTGTACTGCTGTAGAAGACCTCCTGCTGGCTGTAAATGTACATCTTTTCCAGCTATAGCAGGGCTGAGTAAGCTGTTAAAGCCTGCAGTAGATCCTTACTTAGGTATTAGCAAATATCTCTACCAGTGTTTTCTCCCTTTGAAAGTCAGTTTCTACAGTTCTAAAAAGTTCCATTCAAAATGAGCCAAATCTGCAATGAATTCCTCATCATTTTGAACTGATTAGGCATGCAACTTTTCCCTAATCAGAACAGGATCATAAACAGGAAAAGAGCTATCTCACAAAAGTGCAAAATACAGGTGCCAGGACTCAGCTTTTCCCTACTGTAACCAACAGAAGGTTGTTCAAATAGCCTTTTACTGTCCTAAATCATACTGCTAAATAGTTGGCTGCTCATACCCATTGCAGAAGAGCATTTAAGCACCACACAGATATTTCTCCTTGAAAGGCAATTCTTGGGTACATTTCTTTTAGGCCAAACAGTTTACTTCTCTTTTTTTTTTTTTTCTTTTTCTTTTTTTTTTTTTGGTGGTTTTTTTTTTGTTGTTTGTTTGGGTTTTTTTGTTTGTTTGTTTTTGTTTGGGTTTTTTTTTGTTTTTTTTGTTTTCCTAGTACTACTTTCCAATCTTCCTCAAACCTAAGCTGTTCTTCTACCAGGATTTCTACCATGTGGCCAGTAGGCTGGGAGCTCCAGGAGCTGCAGGGCAAGCTGAGGTACTCAGGGCTGCTGGGGACTGCGTGTACAGCGGAGGACCACTGAAGACAGTGCTTCTTGGACTCCCCAGGTCACCAGCATCTCAGGAGTTTGCCTTGGGGACTGTCCATGGAGGAAGGAAACAGGAAGACGGCTGTTAATGAACCAAACTTTTCCTAAGAAACCTTCCTGGATCCAGTTGGGAAAATAGAACAATTTGACATGTTTTGGTGGAACATTTGAAATGTTGTTAAATGTGCATTTCCCAGTGGAAGGTTCCCAGACAGCTGTCATAATTTCAGTGCAAAAGAGATAAACAAACAACTGAAGACACCATAACCATTCTCTTCTCTTCTTTGCATTAATGCCTCAGAAATTCATTTGCAATAAAATCCTTTGAGTGTATTCACTTTATCTGAACTCAGAGATAATTCTGTTGATATTTTGCCAGTCTTTAGATAGAAAACATCTTCTGGAAGAAGTGATAGAGATTCTGCATTAATATATGATGAACATATCTTTGTTCATCTGCAACACCCAGGCAGAGTGTCTATTATATATCTATTCTCCACATAAACAATTACTCATAAGCATTTATTAGCTCAATGTTGACATTGCCAGGTATTCTAGGGCAGCTCCCATGTCCTTGCTATGTCTCACAGAGATTTGTATGTAGATCTTCATACATGCAACTCTCAAGAAAACAAATTATAAAATAGAAATTACAATGACATATTTATGACTGATCATTATGGGAGATCTTACTCCAGCATCTATGAGGTTGGTATTGTGGCCCAACATAATCATCAAAAGTTTCTTAGGGAGAGAACTAAAACCTTTTTGAGTGACACATCACCCTGAGGTTCTCATGGTAAGAACATCTAAGAGAGGTAAAGCAAACTAAGCCTAAGAATGCTTTTTACTCTTTGCTGAATATAAAAAAGTCTTGAGCAAATAAGTCAAACCTGGACATTTTTATATTTGGGAGACTTAAAGTTAGTTGAATTGTACCTTAGTCTGTAATCTCCATATGGACAATCAAGGTCCCTCTCTCACACAAAAATGTTTCCTTCAACTTACTAAAGCCATGTTTGCTACATATGGACCTATCAAATAATGTCGATATTGATCTCTTTGATCTCATTGTAACCTTTTCATCAAAAACTGGTAATATGGTGTCCCATGAACATATTATAACACAAGGCCATTCCACACTCCTTCTCATTTAAAGTCAAGTTTCAATTCAAAGGTTTTTGTTCTCATATTTAAAGCTCTCCAGGAAAGAGTGACCTAAAACCTTTACATTTATTTGGGGCAACCATTTTTCAGTTGAACATGAAAATCTCTCAGTAGGGAGACAATTGAAAGTAAAAAATAAATTCACACTGAATTTTCCATACGAGAGATATCACATATGTACAGTAACTCGGTGGCCAGTTGAAAAGGTTGTTGGAGCTCCCAGTCAATCCCACAGGACTTTAGGATATCTTTACTATAATTTTGTCTGATTCTCTGTGGTATGTATGTATATACCACAAATCTCTATTTGATAGTCAAGGCAAGTAGATATAGCTAGATGTAGTTCATTTCAGTACACACAAGTCCCAGGTTTTTATTATTCTCAGTAACATCATACATTGAAAAATAGACATTCATAACTAAAACATAAAAATAAATTAAAATAACCTGTATTTCTCTTCTGGTGTATAGGAACCAGAGAGACTATAATTAATGATATGTCTGTTAAAATCTTGTGAGCTTTTCCAGCTGTGTTGTTCTTGAGGTTGGATAAACAGAGAAAGAGAAACAAAGAAACAGTGAGAGAGAGGAAAAGCATACAATATTATAATGCTTTTAAAAGAAAATAACAGTGGAAAAATGTAAAATAATGGACATTCACCACTCCAAAGTGGTGGTGAATGTCCATTCACCATGGTGCTTCCTGTCCTCAAAGCACAGGAAGTCATATACAAACACACTAAAAACAAACAAACAAACAAAAACCAAAAAAATTTTAAAAAGCATTTGTTTAGATTAGCCCTGTATTCAAGTCAAATGATTTTTCTAACATAATCCAACAGAAAAAGAAGGATTCCATAAAAAGATGTATGGTAAGCAGATGCAAGGCCATTAGAGATCTTGAAACTGAAGAGATGAATTTGGAGTGATTATTATATATTTTGCATTTATGATTTTCCTTACCACATTCTTTTGTTTCATGCAAGTCCTCTATCATTTTTATATGGAAAAGTATAGGGTTTAATGATTTTTTTTTCAGTTAGCAATTCATGTTTAAAAGATGGAATATTAAGCCAGAAAAATGCATGTTACTTTCTTCATTCAAAATTTTCTCAATATTTCCTCATTTTTTGGGCCCTAGTTACTCCCCTGTAAGGCTACTGCAAGTCTGTTGCAGAGAGATATTTCACTCAGTCAAAATAAGAGCAAAAACTCAAAGAGAGCATAGTTTTAAGGCACACCAAAGTTCCCAACAGGGAAGCTAATACTGGGTCCTACTAAAGAAGCCATATGTGAATCCAATTATGATGCATGTAAGGACACAGATCTACTAGAGGAGAACCAGTATGCCTTGGTCCTACTTTAGCTCTCATCCAGCCTAATGATCCAAATATAACAGGGGTGATCCAAAGGAAAACACACTGAAATGTCCTCCTTTCTCCTAGAAATAATACCTTTTTGTCACCATATCCTTTAGTCAGGTCAGTGTGACCTAGCTTTACATGAATAACGAAACTCTGCTAAGTCAAGTTCTTTTAATAGCCAGGCACTCTTACTAGTCAGGCTAGTAAAAGGCAGGTCTCCAGCTTAGGATAATGCAACTACTAAGTTTCTGAGTGGATCTTGTCTTACATATTTATTGAAAAAATGAGTCTTACAGACTTAGTCTTACAGGCAAGAAAGGCAAACAGATTTGCTCATGAAAGATTTTAAATGTCCTTGGGGATTAGTCGTGATTAGAGTATTCGAGTTCATGTGCGTATCTGTGTTTAAAAAGCAGGCTACACCAGTTTAAAAGTCTTTGCAAGTAGATCCTGTCATGACTGTAAACAAGGGCAAGAATATCTATGCCTAACACTTTTAATAAAGCTGCTGTCTCTCCTTGTTTCAAACTTCGTCTTTTAACTTGGGAGTCTCCCATCCCTCTCAGTTTCTAATTTGCCCACAGCTGCTACTGCTGATCAGCCTCTCTAGTCTAGATTACCTCTGCTGCTACCTCTCAAGAAACTCTTTTTTCTACTGCCTAATGTGTTTGCATTAAACAATGTAATGAGGCATATTGTAGTAAACAATATAACCAGAAAAACAGAGTAATTGGGGATGGAGTTAGGAGAAAAGCTTGCTTTAGAGCTCCTACATTTTAAACAGACATAGTTTTTTGTCTTTTTATCTATTTTTTTAATCACCCCCTTGAATCTCCATAGCTTTCCCCCTTCATCTGATCAGCTGGGTAATTTAATTTAGTGGTGATGAAAAAAAAAAAAAGTCCAGTTGGGTGCTACTTTGTTTACTTGATTGTATTTTTCAATGCAAAATGAAACTAACTCACTTAAGAGCTCTGGGAGAGAGGGTAGGGCAGGCAGAATGCAGAGCTTTAAAAGCTGCCTTTTTATTTTTCATTCTTCTACTTCAGACATTAAGAAGCTCTCAATTGTATCTGTCAAGATAAAATAAAACTGACACGATGGCAGGGTGAGAGAAATAAGGCTGTAGATATGTGAAGAAGACAGAGTAATCAAAAAGAGACTTCAGAATGGACAAAAATACGATCATGGAATAAAAAAAGTCTTCTTCCCTTATAAGATAAGCTAAAAAGAAAAATTTATAAAACACCTCACAAAGGCATTGCTCTTTGCAAGATACTGTTTAATAAAACCCCTGAAAGACATTCAAGTGTGAATGATTCTACAAAATCTTTTGTATTTTTAGTAGCAACTGATTTCAGGATTTGAACTGCAGGTCTTAATGGACTCTACAATAATGAAAAAAATGGAAAGGTCTAAAGTCAAAGGTCAAATACAGTTCTCAAAATATAATTTTTTTAAACTATCAGACAATGAAAGTGGACCATCTAGTAAAATAAGGGTAAGGCCATGCTCATTGCAGCGCCAAGGTACAGGCAGAGACAGCAGATTATTATACAGGCAACAGCTACTGTGTGTTAGTTGGATTTAGTGCCCAAGACAGGGACAGATTTTTGTGACCAACTAAATGAAAGCAGCTGATGTCAGAGGGTGGGGAGTAGTGACTGAAGACTGACCACCAAACTTAGCCTACTTCTTAAACTGTGAAGTCAGCCAACCCATCCTGCCAAGCTCTGAGCCAAGAGGCTGTCGGGAAGAAAGGTTGAAGATTCTGCACCTAGAAGGACCCTGGCAGTTGAAATGGAAAAGATTAACTCCTTATGAAAGTCTAATGCCTAACAGAAATATACTTGGTCATGCAATAGAGGTATGAAGCAAGCAAGGGGTCATGTTAACCAGTGTTGTAGCAAAGGTTGTTTAAACTAAACCCGACAGCACAGAGCTTCTTAGATGGAATAGGATGGCAAGGAGGAAATGATGTGACAAAAGACTGGAATCACCAATGTGTAGGAAAGGATGTTTTTCCTTTGCTTGATTACCATGCGCCAAACTTTTTCAATGCGCTTACGTAAGGAAAGTTTTCATTTACTTCCTAACTTCCCTAGCCCTGTGTCTACTCTTCTGAGATCAAGCAGCTGGAAGTGACTTTTTCCCATCTTGCAAAATGAGCTCAAAAAGCAAGGCAGTAACATTGATTTCTGGAAGGAATGTCAGGCCTGATTCTCCATCTGTCCTGAAAATTTCTTCAGCAACAAATTGCCAGAAATGGACAAGACATACAAAGGGAACATCACTACATAATTACTTATTTGTTTTCTGCTGTTGGCAACAGCCAGAGACTGAATTCTGACTTCCCTGAAATTTTGGTCTGCTTCAAGACATTCATCCTTGTATATTTATATAATAGTTAAAGTCTCAAGATATTATGACACTTTAAGCCTAGGTATATTCCAAATAACTTCAGAGGCATCTGTACTACTGCATTAATATTGTGCTTTTTAATTGCACTGGTTGAGTCGGACAGCCAAATGTTCCAGCTCTAGAGATATTGTGTATGGAAATATAGAATGCAAAAATGCTCTTCCTTGAAAACTGGAAAGACAATTCCTGGGAGAAATTGTCCAAACAGTTGGAGATTTGGTTAGGAAAGCTAAATCACTGACAGAATTAAATCTGGCCAAGGACCTCGAGGGTAAAAAAAAAAAAAGTTTCTTTATGCATCTATATGCATCAGCAATAAAAGAAAGAATAGGAAAGAAGTGGGTCTTCTCTGGATGATAATGGTAGATCTGTTTTCTCAGGAGATGGATAAGGCTGAGGTCTCAGTGACTTTTTTGTTTCAGTCTTCATAGTAATTTCTCCAGTCACACTGCCCAAGTTGCAGAAGGTAAAAACAGGAGCTAAGAGAATCAAGGACTGCCCTCTATGGGAGATGGTGCTTGAGGACATCTAAGGAACCCAAAGGTGCACAAGCCCATGGGACCTGACAAGATACACCGGGGGGTCCTGAGAGAAATGGCTGATGAAATGGCTAAGCCACTATCCATCATATTTGAGAAATCATGGCATACTAGTGAGGTTCATAGTCTCTTGAAAATTGGAAATATAACTCCTATATTTAGACAGGAAAATAAGGAAGACACAGAGAAATAAAGGCAGCCAGTCTTACCTTAGGTTCTGACAGGACCATGGAACTAACTCTCCTGGAAATTATGATAAGGCACACGGAAAATGACAAGGTGATTGGTGAAAACCGAAATGACTTTATTAACGGGCAAATCATGCCTGACAAAATTTCTGGCCTTCTACAATAAGTTTACATCAGTGGTGGGAAAGAGGCATCTACCTTGACGTGTATCAAGCATTTAATGCTCTCCCAGGCAATGTACTGTTCTCTGTACAGGAGAGACATGGATTTGATGGCTGGACCAGTTGAGTAGGATCTTGCTCCACTTGGGTCTCGGTCCCTTCAGAGCTTTGCCTTGAAGGGCAGGAACTTTTTTTCCTTGCTGGAAGCTGGACTTCCAGCCCATTGCAGTGTGTGCCAGGGATCCCAGAGGGCAATTACTGAGGCTGCCAGGGTGCTGCTCCTGCCGTGCCTCCCAAGGGAACTGTGCAGGGGCAGCTGGGTAGGCTCCCAGAGCAGACAGGTTGCTTTGCTGCACATTGTCCAGCTGGAGGCAGAGGGAAGAAGGGAAGGGAGTCCCTGACAGAATCCTGGAATTCTTGTGGCTGGAAGGGACCCTGCCCGTGGTTCCATCCAGGATCAGGATGCCATGAGGGAGAGGCGCCTCTGCCCCAGTGAAGGTGCAGATGAGACCAAAGGAGGAGAACAAGTGGATTCCATTGGACATGGATTTTATAAAAGAAGAAATGGGAGCTAGGGACATAGAACTAGTAAAGAGGTCCCAGATGCATAGAGTGAGCTCAGGAGATGATCAGTTGGATCATTTCTTCTTTCCTTTCTTCTTCTTCTTCTTCTTCTTCTTCTTCTTCTTCTTAATTGCTACTACTACTCTTTCTTCTTCTTTTGTCTTACACTTATTCTTCTTATACCTATTTTAATTTTTATTCTTATTTACTACTATTATTTCTTCTTATCATCTTCTTATTCCTATACCTATACCTATACCTATACCTATACCTATACCTATATCTATACCTAATCCTATTCCTATTCCTACTCCTATTCCTATTCCTATTCCTATTCCTATATTTCTTTAATATTTTTTGGGTTTTTTTACTACTGCTACTGTTTCTTAAACTTAACTTTGATTTGTTTTGGAAGACTGGTGTGAGTCAAAGTCCTCCAGTCATATCCATGGAGCACCATCTTGCATCTGTGCCCATTCCTCATGGATATAATGCCAGAGGGCCAGCATGGAATCCTTTCAGGATGAGGGGAAATGGCCCTTGATGTCACCAGGGGAGCTTCTGATCCAATATCAGAAGCAATTTTTCTGTGGCAGAGGCGTGAGGCATTGGAAAAAAGTTCCCCAGGGAGGTGGTGGAGTCACCATCTCGGAAGTGTTGAAAAGTTGTGCAGAGGTGGCCCTTGGGGAGGTGGTTTTGAGGTGCCGGTAGTGCTGCCAGGGTGCCAGTGGCACTGGGTGGCCTTCAGGGTGTCTTCCCACCTTGAGGACTCTGTGGGATTCCCTGTGTGACTCCCTGGGGCCCCGCACAGGCTGCGGGCCAGCCGCCATCTGTAGGCCTGGCCTGGTGCTGGTGGGGGCGCTACTCCTGTGGCTGTGGTGCCAGGCAGGGACAGCGGAACAGCACCCTCAGCACCCTCAGCGCCCTCCTGAGGCGGCCCGGCTATTTTCTGAAGAGATCCAGCTGCTGCCTGGGGGCCTGGGCTGCGGGCTGGTGAGCTGAGGGGCTGTGCAGCGCAGGCCCCGGGCTCTGTGACCCTGCCTCGGGCCCCTCCTGGGCCATGGAGACTTGGCTGTGCAGGGAGGGAAGTGAGGCACTGAGTGGTGACTCTGGTGCCTTGCCTTCAGCCCAGGCCTGCCGAGGCACAGGCACAGGCAGCCCGTCTGCCAGGCTTTGGGCCCTGCCTCCGTCTTCATAGAGCTCGATGAGGCTGAGCTTGTCCCAGCCGTCCTCCTCCGACGGTGAGGGAGTGACCCCGAAGGTGAAGATGTTCATGCTATCTCTGCTGCTGTTGCCTTCCCCCATGGAGCTGACTCAGCTGCTGGAGTCCCAGTCTGCGAATTCCCCGTTGCACAGCTCTGGTTCCTTGCAGTCTTCCCAGTCAGAGAGGTCTTGGGAGCTGCTGACCTCTCCTCAGGACAGCTCTGCCTCTGCCTCGCCTTGGCACTCTCGGGAAGGCTCAGTCTGGCGGTTGTATTGCCAGTCTTCATCTTTCCCAGCTGGGGCCTCCTCCATGTTCCCTTCCTCTGCCAGGAGTGACCCCTCCGCTGCCTCCTCCTCCTCCTGCTCACTGGGGGTTTGGGCTACCAGCAGGCTGAAGAAGGAGTTGCGGGGGCAGCAGGTGCTGTGTGGGGCAGAGACTGGGCTCTGTGCCCCTCCTGATGGTGCCTCCTCACCGGGGTAGAATTGGCAGCCTGTTGCCTCTTCCCACTGGTGAAGATCTTGGGCCCAAAGGTCTCCCCTCCCAAGGCCCATCCTCCATGTCAGGAATCTCCTCTTCCTGCATGAAGACAAGGGCCCCCTCATCCTCCTCACTGGCTGGCCGTGGCCAGGCTGAGGTAGCCACTGCCCCCACCAAGTGCCCGCTGAGGGCCTGGTCTTGCTCCAGCTGGGCAGGGGCTGGGTAGCTGGGAGGAGTTGGGGTTTGACTTATCCCACTCCATCTCTGAAGTCCTGTAGCATGGACTGATTCCCGGGAGCTGCGTCCTTCTGCGAGAGTGGCTCTTGTGGGACTGCGCAGCCAGGGCTCTGGGCACCGCCATGGTCTGCATCAACAAGGGCCATACCTGGCGCCCCTTCAGCAGCCGAGCCCACTGGAAGTGGCACAGAGCAGACCCCAGACTCGGGGCAGTTGTAGGCCTTGGTGTGCCCAGGCCCCTCCCACGTTCCCACAGTGTGCACCAGGGGCACCATAGCAGAATTTTTTCATACTCAGGGACCTGGGGAAGCTTGAGGAGTGAGACCATGATAATCTCACGAGGTACCACAAGGCCAAGTTCAAGGTGTTGCACCTGGCCTGGGGCAGTTCCTGAGTCTCAGATTCATCCAGGCTGGATGAGATCTTCAGGTCTGTCAGTTTGGTGCTGCCTTCCTGGCCACTCCCAGCACCTCCAAAACCTGCTCTTTGCTGGGTCTTGGGCCTTTCCTGTTCCCATGCCCACTTCCAGCAGGGCTGGAAGCACCAGAGGGGAGCTCCTGGACCCAACCTGTGTCTCTGCCCCACAGCCCCTCTTGCAGTATCTGGCTGCCATGGGCAGGCTCCAGGCAGAGGAGCAATATCCTTGCTGCAGGAAATGCCGGAAAGAGCTCATGGCCAAAGCATCTGTCCCCTGCAGGCACTGTGTCTTCAATACATTGAAACATTTCCAGTGCTGGAGTGGGCTTGTGGGGGTTTCCTCATCCCGCCCAAAAAGAAACTGATGGTTGGATATTGTTTCAGAATTTCTCTCAAGTTGAGCCTGGCAGGGAGTTATTTACAGGGAGAAGCTGCTAGAATAAATACCCCAATGCCTCCCTCAGGGTCTGTGTATGTTTCAACAGTCTTGGGCTTTTTTGACACTTCTCAGATGAAAAGAAGTTCTTGGGCAGTAGCAATATTTACCTCTCACCATAAAATACTGTTACATCAGTTGGTTTTCCAGTCCATCCAGCTCTTACAGTGGGGATCCTTGCATGTGAGGAATTCTGCATCCTTTTCTGTAGCTACTGTGTCTTTGTGCATCACCCAGATGTGGTTTTTGCATCTGGGGGGGGGGGGGGGTGTCAGTAAATACCAGCTCTTTCTCTGTGCTGCTGCTGTGGTCTCACAAAATATGCCGGCACTGTTCCCCATTTTCTGAGCATTCTCTTCCTTCAATAAATTTTACCAAGCCCTGAAAGCTTTTTTAGAAAGAATCTACCAAGTCATTTGATTTCTTTGAATTTCTGTTTGTTAAATGTGTATTTTGTCAGGCCATTGTTCCCTCTTTGCTTTCCTTCTGAGGGCAGGGTCGAGCACAGCCCATACCTTCCCAGCTCCAACATTTCCCTTGGATCAGTCTTTATTTTCCAGCTTGGGAGAGGCTGGGCTAGAGTGAGAACACCAGCTCTGGTGACTGGTTTTTGTTTGCCTTAACTAGAATTAGCAGGTTTTCACATCAGTCAGCGGAGATACAACCAAAGCTAGATTAATTTTATTTCAGAAACTTGAGCACATAATGCTTAAACACAAATGGGAGGAGAATGATCAAGATGAAAACTAGGAATAAAGACTGGGGAGTGTTTGTGGATGAAAAGCTCAGTGTGACTCATCAATGTGCACTTGCAGTCTGACTGCCTCAAAAGTGACATGACTGGTGGAGGTGATTCTGGCCACTCTACTCTGTCCTTGTGAAACCTCACCTGGAGTATTTTATCCAGCTCTGGGGCCCCCCAAAGAAGAAAGACATAGACCTGTTGGAATGAGTCCAGAGGAGTCCTACTAAGTTAACCAGAGGACTGGAACACTCTCATCTCCTAAGAAGACAGGCTGAGGAGTGGGGCTTGTTCAGCTTGGAGAACAGAAGGCTCCATGGAGCCCTATAGCACCTTCCAGTACCTAAAAGGATCTTACAAGAAGGCTGGAGAGGAGCCTTTCACATCGCTATGTAGTGGAAAGACAATGGGAGAATGGTCTTAAGCTGAAGGAGGATGGGTTTAGGTTAGGTGTAGGGAAGAAATTTTTTACTCTGAGGATGGTGAGACACAGGAACAAGGTGTCCAGAGAAGCTGTGGACTCTTCATCCCTGCAGGTACTCAAGACCAAACTGGATGGAGCTCTGAATGACCTCGTCTAGTGAAAAGTGTCCCTTGCCCATGGCAGGGGATTTTGAGCTAGGTGATGTATAAGGTCCCTTCTGGCCCAAACTAGTCTATGATTCTGTGATTCTATAATATCAAGTATGGGTATTTACAACAAATAGTTTTTTGGAAACTTAAGCAGTTGTTCTTTGTTGTTTGTTTGTTTGTTTCATATCAGTCCCTTTAGAGTTGAGAAATGTTGTTGCTTACAAGTTAAGTTCTGCTATCTTGAAAGATGCAGATATTGCTGATCCACACTGAATATAAATATTCGATCACTGTTTGCCTGAAGAAGCATATTTTGTTTGTCTTCTGTATATACGGAAAAGAATTCTTCCAGAAAAAAAAAATGAGGAGGATAAATACAAATTTTACAATACTAAAGTTTGTAGAAGAAGATCTCCAGAAGGAACCTCCAGTATTTGCATTCTGAAAAGTATAAGAATAATGGAAAAGCAATAAAACAATAAACAAGATGGGTATTTCTTATGAACAGATACAAATACTGACTAACATATGCTACCTGGTATATCCCTGAGTAATGTACAATATCTAATTGAGCATTGTTTCTCATTTCACATGGATGTTTCAATGTCCTTAGTTAGATTCATCAGGTTATGAGAAATTAAACACTTGAAAATAAATGCAAAAGATTCCCATGCTCATCTCTTAACCTCTCATAAAATCCATTTAGATTCCAGATGAAGAATTCTCCATTAGTCATGAGAACTAATAGGCTTATAAATTCATTTTGAATAAGCTTTTTTTTTTTTCCCTAGCAAGTTAATAAATGCAGTTTTCAGTTAGCTTTCTGTCTTTCTTTAAGAAGATAAGAAAGAGCTGGTTCCATTACATTTTGTCTCAATTTAATCCCTCACTGTTACAAGAAGTGGAAAATGCAATTAAATGCAATTCTGAAACCTTTCCCTAGAGAGCTGTTTACAATATTGCCTGCATTAAGCAGTCCATGTGAGATGATGTATCTGCTCTTCCATATTCATGACAGCCTTAAGAAACTTCAAAAAATACATATTTATTTTTTAGTTAAAGAACATGCACCCCAAAAACAACAAAAATATTCAAACCAAATAAAAACAACCCCCTCGCCTTTTAGTGTAAAAAGATGTTTATGAAGAAATGGTAATGTTAGACATTGATTCCTGGCAGATTTACAAGCAGACCATTGTAAAATGTGCCTTAATTTTTGTTCTTACACTGTTTTCTCCCTTCCACAAACTTAAAAGTCTCTAAACTTCCAGATTACTTCAGTTGACTACATACAAATTCCATACATATGTAATTTTCCTATCTATTCATTTTAAGCAACAAAAAGAAAGCTGATAGCTTTGAAAATAGATGTGCCCTAAAAATGTTATCTCCACATGCAAATGGTGCCTAGATAAGAATGGTGGGATATATCTGTATACCCCTATATCTGTAGGCGTCTACTTCCAAGGTCATAATTTAAACTCTTTTTTTTAGTTACTGGAGGGAAATAACCAGGGTTTTTTTAATGACTGACCCATCTGACTTGCTCAAGATTTGCATCCTAGGGTGGGATGAGTAACAGCTCTGTGTTGAACTATTACCTTCCTAAGCTGTCCAATGTTTGCAATGGTACAATTAAGCCTCCAAATTCACTACCTTTTTTTTTTTTTTTTTTTAAATCTTGGCCTTCTAATTGAAAACTGTCAGAAAACACAGGTTTGGAATTCTAATGAGTTAAATATAAGTTTCTCAAATAACTTTTGAAGCACAGAAGAAGTGAGAATGATCACAACAATAAAAGATTACATGCAAGTAGTAAGGTTAAAAAAGGAAAAAAAAAACACTCAACATGAAAGCATCACAAATGGTCTAATATACTGCTGTTAAGTGTCTAGAAGAATCTTCAACCAAGGCTCTTAAAAAAGGAAAATCTTAGGTTTTGGTTTTTATTCTAGGATAAGAAGTGCTCTTACAGAGTAGCAAACAATCTATAAGTAGGATACAAAGGACAGGAATGCACATTCAATATCCAGAACAATGGCATGTATAAGCATCTTTACTCCAAACCTGGCCTAGCATTCCTACAACCTGAAATAATCCTAAATAACCGGGGGGGGGGGGGGGGGGGGGGGGGGGGGAGAAGGGTGTAAAAATTGCAGATGACAAAGAATAATTTCAAAACTTGGTTATAAAATTTAAAGTGAGAAGTCCAAGAAGATTTCATAATAGATGGTGAAGTAGGTAGCAAAATAAAACCTAAAATTCAGATTAGTGAGCAGAAAGTGCTTCATGTGGAAAAATATGGCTACAAAAACATCTGTGTAATGGCAAGCTCTAAATTTGATATTACTTACTCAGAAAAGCATAACAGTCTTACAGTATATCACTCCCAAAAATATCAGCCTGGTAGTCAGGAGAAGAGACAAAATGATAGAACATAAAGAATTATGAAGGAAAGAATTGGAAACAAAGAGAAGTTTTACGGTCGTTATGCGATTGTATAAATCTATTTTAAGTCCCCTTCTATGAATACTGTATGAAATTCTTGTTGCTGTCTCTCAGAGATTTAGAGAGAAATTGGAAAAGGTACAAATAATGAAGACAACACGTTGACAGAGGTTAGGAAGAGTATGTGTCTTCTGGTTAGAAAAAAACAATGCATTCTTAGGGTAGATACCAGTTAAATCAAGCATGACAAGGAAAAACTACTAAGAAATGACTATTTTCTGTTCCTCACCACAGAAAACTGAAGAGCACCTACTGATATCACTATGCAGATATCACAGAAGAGAAACAATCTTTTACAGAGAGGACAGATAAGCTGAAGAAGATGGTGGAAGCTGTAGTTCAAGAGCTTACCAAACAGGATTGAATTTATTAGAAGAGGAGCCTAAACAATGGTCAAAAATGATTTTTTGCCTTAGTTTTCTGGTTTTACCTGGGAAATATACAAAAATACACAAAGGAAAAGTATTTGTTCGTTTCTTATGCATTTTTCCCCAAATACCTAATACTGACAATTACTGGAGACAAGATGGTGAGTTTCCCAGACTCAGGTTCCAGTGAGTATAAACCATTTTTGTGACCCTAAAAAGAAGTATTTAGAAACTGATGTCTGACAATAGTTAAGGCCAACAGTTAAGAAATGGTGAATTATATGACAATTATCATCTCAATCTCCTCATCCAAATGAAATGTCTGCCTCATTCTGGTTGACTGGCTAGGGAAAATTCACTCCCAAAAATGAATTCTCATAAGGTATGAATCAAAAATTTTATTCTCTACTGGAAGAGGATGTGCTTTCTCAAAAAACACGTATTTACTCTGAAATATTGGAATTACATTTTCAACAAGATTTCTTTATTGTAACCTCAAAGTTGTTATGGCTATGTTTCTTTGACAGCACAAAGTGAAACAAAAAAAGTATAAAATTTAAAATTGTTCGAGTCTTGCAGAGCAGGATTCTAGTTTTGGAGACAAAATCTGTAAGTTGGATACTTAAACAGCATAGTCACAGTTTGCTTTTCCAAAGGTGTATTTGTAAAGCACAAACAATGGATGCAAAGTACTCCAGACAACATAGATTGAAATTAAATAATATGAATTTTTTAATTTGAATTAGTTCAAGTTGTAACCATGTGAGATCTTATACTGGCTTTCAGGAAGAGAGGTAGTGGTCATTCCTTTTTTTTTTTTTTTTTTTTTTTTTCCCCTACAATTTGGCAATACACTATCCTATTCCCCCAAACATTTATTATCTGCTCTTATTTAGCCTTGATCATTTTTTTGGGTTAAGTTTCCATGCCACTTGTATAGTCTATCTGATAGACTTTTATAGATTCAGGGTCACAGAGAGATATTTATTCCTTGACTCTTACAAAAACTTGACAAAAGCTATTAAATTTATTTCTGAGGTCTTTCGTATCCTTTTGGAAGAATATGAAAGGTTTTTGAAACAGTCTGAGAAAGTGAAGCTTCTGATCTAGTAGCAGGTAAATTTGAAATAAAGGAAAAAATCACACTGTACATACTTTTTCCCTGAAGGGACCCATATGCGCAAAATTTCTGCCTTGGGATAGCTACGTAAAGTGCATTTTTGCTCTCTTTTCTGGCATATCATGTCCTTTGATCCATGCAATGTAACAAAGAATTGCAAAGACTGTTCAGTAGGAGAGTTTCTATGAACCCTTAAGTGTGTTCTCAGTTTTTTTCTGCTTTTCAGGACAGACTCCCTGTATTTTGAGTTTGTTCTGTTGCTAAGAGAGAAGAAAAACATTTCCTCACAACAAAAAATTTAAACTAATTTTGTCTTCTCTTAAATTTCAAATGCCTTCCTGTGTTATAAATTGTTGTAATATTTTGAAAGAGGCTGGAACACAAGCCTTCACATTTGAAAGTTAGTACTGTATCATAAATTGGATGGGAAATGGTACCTCAAAAACACCCCCACAAGGAAAAGAAAGTTCACAATTTTAAGCTATTGCACACACAGAAGATTGGTAGGAGATTTTCCAGAAAAATAAGTTTGGGTGGGTTGAAAATGAGAGCACGGCAGGGTCATCTATCCTCCTGGCACTTGAGAAATACCCTGCAATATACAGTTCAATTCCCTTCCAATTGTTCAGCTGTCTATATCATTAACCCTACAGCCAAGAAAGTAAACAGACCAGCAGTTCTAATACTGCTGTTCAATGCCACAAGGGATTCAGACTCATGTCCCTACAATTATCTCCACTGCTAACGATTTGGAAGAGGAGTGTTTTTACAAGTTTGGGTTGCTAATTCTTGAAGGTAGTAGGATTGGTAGTCTTTCAATTGCTAAATTGAAATGGACTCAGTTTTCTCCCATTGCTAGCAACTTTTGCACATATATTTGATGGGTTTGATGATAGTTTTAGTTTTTAGCAGACTAAAAGCAGGGGTACTGTTGTGTTTTGTATCTTTTCTTTGGTTTCTCAGCTTTTGTCACAAAGTAAAACAGTAAACAAAGTAAAACAGTAAACAAAGTAAAACAGTGTATTGCCTGCTGTACAGAAAGAGCAAACTTGTAAAAGAGCTTTTCTAGGGGAAACTTTGTTTGAATAAGAATTAATTGTCTCAATCTGTCAACATTTTGGCACTGGAAAAAAAAGAAAAAAAAAGACTAAGTAATACCTTTTCATTCCTATATAATAAGAGACCAGAGAGACTTGTTTGTTAGGGATCAAGAGATCCTGGTTACAGATATTTGCTCTGCAGTTTGCAGTTGTCTGTTGAACAAGAAATTGTACACCAGTTGTCTCATATCATATTTTGGAATTATTTCTACAAGATAAAATACATTCTAGGGATGTTTGTCACGTCATCACTTTGTCACTATGTACAATTTGTTCTAGCTGCTGTTAATGAATGAATTCTTTGTACAGCTAATGGGGAATCAGGAAAAGTTAGGGAGGAGGAAAGAAAAAAATCAAGCACCACCTTGCTTTCTTGCTGTGTAAACACACATCTTTCTTGGTGTGTGGATGTTTCCTCTTCCCTCCGCCTGCACTAATCTGCAACCTGACTGCTGAGGCAGTTTCTTGAAGCATGAAAGTGTCATCCTTGTGACCATCCCTTTCCCCATTCCCACGGGACTACTTTAACCTCTAGGTACTTAAATTGAAGATAAATCAACCTTTTCTGGTAATTTTTTTTAAAAAAACTGTGGCAGCTACAAACAGACTCTGTGCGGAACCCATTCTCGCAAGCCGTAGAGCAGTCATTCCCAGAAAAGCCTCAGAGGGCGCTCAGGCAGAACGGGATCTTGTTTCTTAATTCCTGTGTTAGGCAGGCGTTACAAATGCAGACACAAAGAGAGCGTCTTATAGCTTCTTTGAGTATTTTAATGTAAAAAGTAAAGTACCTCCTTAGTAGTCCAAGGCTGAGACAGATTTTGCAGAATCTTCAGTCTGGATTTCAGTGTATTGGTTCTTTGACTGAGTCAAAGTTCAAAGTTTAGATTCACTGCAACTAGCATTGGCTGGCTAAATTGTTGACACTTCTAGTTTCCACAGTCAGACATGAAAGGTAGGGAAGCCACTCCAGGAAAGAATTTCATTTGATCCTAAATTAAGCTATCTTAATTGTTTTCTGGAATTTCACTCCACTAGCTAGAGGGAAAGTCAATATGTCTCAGGTTGGAGTCCTTGATCCTGGAAGACTGAAATCCAGAGAGATTGGACTAGAAAATGAAGGCCTTCAGATTTTACTTGAACCAATAAAATGTATTTTTTATTCTATATTTCATTAAATATATAATATTTATAAGAGCAAAAGGAAGTCACCATCTCAAAATTTTGTGGTTTTGAGGACTTTGTGCAGGCTGAGTTCATTCTAGTCCGTGAACATCTAACATCACAATATGATATTTAGTGAGGGAAATTCCCATCTTCCAATTTTAAATACCTGTATCGCTCCCACTTTTCATATCTCTTTCTTTTGATTTTCTTAAAGCAATTGCCTTCCTATTTTATCACCTTCCTTTCTTTACTCTTTGTGCAGATCATCTTTTACACTTCTTTCTCTTGTGCTTTCAGTTTTTATCTGACTCAAGCATTTTTACAAACTGCTTCCTTCCATAGAGGCTGCTAAATGGAAAGTATTATTGCCAGGTGGTAGAAAATTGAGAAATTATGTGAAATACATAGAATCTATTATTTTATACTGCCTGTGATTTTGCAGTGATCTTGACTACAACTTCAACTATCAGAAATGCAGTGATTCCCCTTGGTGCTTTTCTACAGAAGAAAGATTTCTGGGGCTCTGTAACATGTTCTCTAGAATAAGCTATCACACACATTTTAAGAAGCAAGAAATTGCCTGTCTGCATAATATCTGTGGGCATTCTGAGTACTTAATTTCGCATAGATCAGTAAATTTTCACTGTCATTCTGAATTGCCCAATGTGGATTACAAGACTGGATTGCAAGGACTGGCTTCTGCTCTGATGTCATTTTGAAATAAGCTGTTGTGGCAAGTAACTCTTCCATATTCATATTCTTGGTAGTGAAATTGCCTAACAGTGTAGCACAACTCACACAATAAAGCAAATTTTGGGTGGGGGTAGAAGGAAAGAGCTCTTCTCAAAAAGTTTCCTTAAAGTGAATGAGCATGAAAGTATAATTATTCCACACTCAGAAGTAGTACCTGACTTTTAGGTGCATTTAGATGAAATTTAATTTCATCTCTCACACTGAACTTCATTCAGTTAGTGAAATGAAAGTCTGTAAGGAGGATGCAACTTCACAGTTGATTTAAGTCAGCTTAAGAGAAGTCGTCTCACCTTCCTGCCCTTGGTTATGTCTTCCCACCTCTTTTCTTATACTATTGCTAGCACTATAGCACTCATGAGACTGCACTGTTAGTTGAATGGAGATCTGATTCAGTGGCAAATTTCACACACACACACATGCACACACACAAACACACACACACACACACAAAGAAGAGGACAGATAGATTTCATAGGGATAAATTTCGCCTGGATCAGTTGACTAATTTGGATGACAACACAAATACTAGAGCTCATGCAAGAAAAACACCAAGAATGATGAAGTAGAAGAAAAACACCCCTTGATTGTCACAAGAAAGAAATTAACATTGCACACTCATTCCATAGATATACAGCAATAATAATGATCAGTGCTGGCTGCTTTGAGAATAACTCCTGCATGATCCTCTAGTACTGGATCCTGTGCATAGAGTGTACCATTTAGATAGTCAGAATGGCAAACTATAGTTTAAATCAAAGTGATAATACTGAGCTCTTTCTTCTTTGTCACATTCAGTAAAGTTATTTGTTACTATTATTATCATAAATTTTGAGAAATAATGAACAGTTTGCCATCAAAGAATGCGTAAGAAAAGTGGCAGCAAGGTAGACTTTGTACTTTAGCATCCCTCAGTTCAGTGAAAGAGCTATTATTAATTCAGTATGTATTTAAGAAAATAAATTCCTCTCAATATATACAACTATTTATTTCTGTGAATGAGTAGTACGCCACAATTTAATATTAAAACCTAATTCAGCATATCATCAGCAATAGAAGCCATTATTTAGGGCAGAATCATAGAATTGCCAAGGTCTGATATTACCTGAGTTCAACCATTAACTCAGCACTTCCGAGTCCACCACTAAACCATGTTTCTAAGCACCACACTGCACAACTTCTGAATACCTCCAGGACTGGTCATTCAACCACTTCCCCGGGCAGTCTGTTCCAATACATAACAACCCTTTCAGTGAAGCATTTTTTCCTGAAATCTAGATGTTCCCTGCTGCAGCTTGAGACTATTTCCTCTCATCCTCTCATCTTTAATTGAGGAGAAGAGATCAACTCCACCTTGATACAGCCTCATGTCATGTAGCTGTGGAGAGCAATAAAGGTCCCCCTCAGTCTCCTTTTCTCCAAGCATAACAACCCCAGCTTTCTCAGCCACTCCTCATCAGACTTGAGTTCCAGACTCTTCTCTGGACTCTCTCCTGCATCTTAATGTCTTGCAGTGAAGAGCCTGAAACTGGACACAGGATTTGAGATGAAACTTCACAAGTGCCGAACACAGAGGGGCAATCACTGCCCTGGTTCTGCTGGCCACAATTTTGCTGATACAGGCCAGGATGTCATTGGCCTTCTTGGCCACCTGGGCATTCTGCTGGCTCTTGTTCAGTGGCTGTCAACACCTTGAGGTCCTTTTCTGCTGGACAGCTTTACAGCCACTCTGCCCATAACCAGTTGTCCAGACAAACATTCTCAGACTCCCTTATTAACTCAGTGGGTCACCTTGTCATAGGAGATTGTGTTGGTTAAGCAGGACCTGCCTTTCACAAAGCTATGCTCCCTGGGCTTGATCAGCTGGTTGTTCTGCATGTGCCACATGATGGCCCTCAAATTGTTGTGCCCCATGGCTCTCCCCAGCACTGAGATCAAGCTGAAAAGCCTGCAGTTCCTGGATCCTCCAGCTCGCCCTTGTTGTAGAGGGGCACCCTATGGGTTAACTTGTAACTGAACTCATTCCTCTTCTTAGAAATGAGTTTTTATACTTAGGAACAAATCCTAGCAGAAATGCAAACATATATTTGCACATATGTGCTGATTATGGCTAATTCCATACACATAGATGTGCATATCTATACATACATTTATCCACATACACATATATACTCATATACATGTACACTCGTATACGTGCTTTCAGTTCAATCAATTTACCTAAAAGAAAATGTCCACCAGCTTACACTTCCAAATGGAGTTATTCCTAGACCAGGTCCATTTCAAAACAGTGGGAAGTAATGCGTTCCTATTTCACTATATTTCTTAATCTGCTGGTGAATATTCCAATACTTGCTTATCTAGAAACTTTTTTTTCTTATAAAACATGCTGTAAGGCCTGTAATTTATTACAGCATTATTTTCTAGACACAGTAAGTTATATTAGTCATTTCATTCACCTGTGAAAGATCATTCAGAAGGTGAAAGACCTTAGAGATATGGCAAGCATTATTCTAACAAATGGAGATGAACAACATAGTATAAATCATGTTTGTGGGCTGGATGAAATGTTCAGTGGTGGATCTAAACATCATTTATCAGAAGGGAAATTTTGTGAAACACCAAACTTCATTCCACAGGTAAACTTTTCAGACAACCTTTTGCACCCAGTCTTATAACTGTCAGATCTATTCCTGGCCAAAATGTCTTAGTGTTATTCAAATTTTCACTTTTTTTTTTTTTTTGCCTTTTTTTTTTGCCTTTTTTTTTCATCTTCCTGTGTATGTAATTGCAGTTCTATGTGCCTATGCCTAAAATTTCTGAGGTTTTTTCCTGTTTAGTGATTATTGCCATAAAATAGCAAAAGAAAATATTGCACTAGTATGACAAATGCAGGACTTGTCTGTCAGTAGCTTGTTGATGCCCAAAAAGATGCTAATCCTGTCCCATTCACGGGACATTTTCAAGGACTCTCTTCCATTTCCTGATGTGATATAGATTTTCCAGGGTCTAATATGTGTGCTCATGGCACTGGTTTTCCCTCATCTGAGACACCTTCATTTTTTTATAGCAGTTTGTCAATTTGCAGAAAACTCAGCATAATGAGCTTGCTTGAGACCTCCATCCCTTTGTTAAAGTGGACTGAAAAGAATTGATTTTAAAAGCTTTTGGGCCAAGGAGAAAGAAGCTCTCACACAAACGTTCAAACAGGACATTAGCCTCTTCTCCACAACAAATCTGGCAAGGAATCTTATTACTATTAATATGTGAGTTTGTAAATCAGATCCTCTGCAAAATCCTGTGACCTTAACATATGTTGAGAATGGAAGACAAATCCTTAAGCATTGCTTATATTTACTGATCATTTAAAAATACTTTTTTTTTTTTTTTTTTTTGAGTTACACATGAATCTCTACTTTACTCTTTTTCTTTTTCTGGAATCACATACTTCAGAGGATGAACAGAGGCAGACTTGAGGTTCACATCTGTAATATCTGTATCTGCTGTTGAAACTTACTCATGTTTGTCATTAACTCTCCCCCAGTGCTGATGAGATCAAAGAGCCTTATTAGATGGATTACCTTTGTCAAGCTTATTATTGGCAAAGACTGACTGTGTATTTTTGCTCTTCTTGCTTTTGCTACTTGCAGAAAGCTTAGGATCATTTTGAAAGCCTTAGTAATAATACTTTGTTAAAAGAAAAGTCTTCTGTGTAGGGATTTGCTCTTAGAGGTTATTATGTTGTCCTTCAATCACATCCCTATTTCATTTCATTTCATTTCATTTCATTTCATTTCATTTCATTTCATTTCATTTCATTTCATTTCATTTCATTTCATTTCATTTCATTTCCTAAAAATATTATAATAGAAGCAAATATAGAATGCATTCTGCATGTTCATAGCATTAGGCTGATACTTTAAAATCCTGAAGGCCTATTTCATGATCTGTGATATATACCCTACTAATTAACTTGATTTATCTGCTTTCAAAACAACCCTCCTCAAACAGGAGAGTTTTCACTCTCCAAGCCAGTAACACTAGAGTAAATTATTTCCTTACTGTTTTGTTGTGGTTCAAGCATCGTAAAGTCTGCCTCCATACAGAACCTGGATTCAGTGAATGCCTTTGGTTTGAAAGAGCTGAATCTTTTGTTCTTTTTTTATCATTCACATACAGGCATGGAGGGGTCTCTCCCGATGAAGTAAGTTCTTCAGTGCAGAGGTTTAGTTGAGATAACCTACGCATTCAAGGCTGTGCCCTTTGGAGAAGTCCTTCAAACTGTTTAATGAAGCAAGAACTGGGAAAGTGCTTTGTTCTTGCAGCTTCTTATCCATTCTTCAAAACCACAGTGTTTAGCAAAACACTAATGAATCCAGTTTATTGCATGGAAATACAGTACTCTTCATTACAGATGCTTTCACAAACAGTATCAATTAACTGAGTATTTCAGCAACATGGGAGTGTGAGAAAATGATTTTCAATTAGAGCATTGCACTTGTGCAACTGTCTATTGGATGTTGATAAGTGTTTTGAGATAACCTTTAAAGGGAAATTCCGCACTGGAAATGTGTCTGTATTAAAATGGCAGATGTTAAGTGAACAGATTTTTTCTGCTGTGCTGAAGTGCAAACAGAGCAACACAAATTAATGCAGTTTGCTTTTCAGTTCCCAGACTAAATTTTTCAAGGGCTATATGTACAAAGTATTTCTTTACACTTTTATACATACAAGCATAAATTCATATATATATACGAGGAAATTACTGATCCATCATAATTCCAGATTCCTATTTAATTTTTACACTTCTTTGAATCTTCACTTTAAAATGAAACTAACTAAAAGCAATAACACATATAAGTTCAAATCTAAAGACTTGGAGATTTTTAGTCTTAAAGTGATACAGTTGAAATACTTTTGAAAGAAAACAGCTTTGGCATTTATAAAACGGAATTATGAATCAATTTGAAAGTTCTAGTGTAAACAAAAAGCACAAGGTTCTCCAGATAAAATTTCTTTTTTCAATGTCAGAAAAAGGTTGTTGAGAAAAACATTAGTCAAGCAAGAATATAGCAGTTATATTCTATCTTATAAACAGCATATTGCTATCCTATGCACAGTATGTTAATTAAATAATATTAGTATTTCCTGATTATTTAATTTCAGGAGTTAATTTTAACCATGTGTTTTTTCGGATGTAGTTGCTTCAACATCAGTTCAAAGTCAGTGATACTACTATTTTATTCCCCATTAAAAAATAATCTGAAATATATTAAAAATTTATTTCAACACTTGGCAATACTTTCTTTTATGGATAATTGTAGGCGTTCATGAACCTATGCATGTGTGTGCAACTATGCATGAACATCAGGTTTTCTCAGCAGACTGCAGCAACTTCTCTGCTCTCTCTGGCTGTGGGTCAATTTGGCTATTATCCTGTTTTGCTCCTTTTCTTTCACTTCTTATCTACCACTGATATGCACGAACATGGCTTTGAGGTGTTAATCAATAACTGTGAAATGATCAAATATGTCTTGTGTGCCTGAAAGAAAATGACATACCTTAGTTACCAGGAAGGAAACATGCAGATGGTGGTGGCCTATCTAAAACAGTTTCTCTCTGATCATCAGAAATCTGCAGAAAGTTTACAATCCTATTTGTTTGAAGAGACAATGCTTTTTTAAAATGACCCTTAGTTAGATTATGTCTCAAGACTTATGTAGAATTATCTGCTGTAATTCACATTCAAATGAAGAATCATATTTTCATTTTTGAGTATTAACAGGTGTTTGAATCATATCATATAGCAGTGAGATGAGTCCTAAATGTTGCTTATTAACGTTTAGTCAAAGTAGAAACAACTTTTTTAAACCTTCTGTATTATATTATAAAATTATGCAAACATATTTCTAAAGAAATACAATGTTTCAATGTTGAAATTCCAATCTGAAGAAGACAAAAGGGCAGCACAACCCACTTCTTGTGTGTCTTCTAATTATATAGTTTCTTTGTGGACTAGCTATACAAGCATGCTCCAAAGAGAAGACAATGCACTAACTACTTAGAAAATCATTATAAAGAACCCAAATACTGTAGTCTTTTCCAACATTTCTTCTGAAACTTTATGAATGCTATACAAAGACAGTAAGGCTATACGAAATACCTTTTTAAATTTCTCAGTCTGTTTTATAAACCATTTTAAGATTTGCTCACACCTAAACAGTTTGTCAGTTATAGAAATGCCTGAAGTAAACATAATCCTCTATACTTGGATGTAGATATTCTTTTTGAAACTTTCCAGGCTAGGGGAGGAGGATTTTTTTTTTTTTTTTTGAGAAAAGTGGGAATCATTTCTGTTCAAAAAGCAAAATAGCTTATATTTTTAAAGGACATCTTTATGTCAGTAGAATGTTTTCTATTTTTCCAGGGGTAGCTAGAAAAATTTTTCCTGACACTGGATTGTTACAACCCCACCTGTAGGAGTACTTTCTATCAGTATACTTAGGCCAGAAAGATATTTATTGTTCAACAATCCTACGCAATTTTGCTACCTGCCTGTCATTCACTTTTAGAGGACCATTAAAATTCTTTTGCAGTACAGTTTAGGAGCTCCTGATATGCTAACCTTCACCCTGTTGAAGAATAATAATTAATTTCTACTCTTTGTTTCCCACTTCTTAACTATCTTCTGATCTGTGGCTGTTTTTTGCTTCTCATCAAATGAGCTTGATTTCTCAAAAAAATCTCAGGGGAAACTCATCGTCTTTAGAAAGTTTATATCAGTTAATAATGCCATATTTTACTTCAGTGTGTCGGAATAATTATTGTGCAGAAACTTTTTGAGAAGGTAAAAAGCTGATAATATTCTTCCACTAGCATGATGAACGAAGCAAAAATAAAACAAACCCAAAATCTATCAGCCATTACCCCAGCACCAGTATAATGTTGCTGAGAGTTTCACTTTCTGCTCTTTCTAAAGTATGAATATACTCTTGGAAGAGCATGGAGTAGATAAGGAGCTGTATGCTCATTTTCTCCTTTTCTTAGGTCTTTATGGAAAACTCTTGTTTTGGTATATGTATTCTTGTCTGTGTTGTGAGACTGGATTTAGCTGACTTGGTAAATATTCTTCAAACTGTAAATGAAGAATGAATCTTCCCTGAGTATTTCATATTCTTTTTCCGCCTTTATGATAGGGGAACTGTAGACAATGACTGCATAAACCTCAACATAATGTCATAGCAGAAATATTAGCCCATGAACCTGAAAAGTTTTGTGTTTTATTTTCAGTCATCCCAGTGGTTAGATTTTTAGTTTACTGAGTCGCTGGAAATCTGATTCATCTTGTTAAACTTTATATATCAAAACATAGATATTTTTGGAATAGTCATTCAGATTCTCTTTGTAACTTATGGGGGAGAAAAAGAAAAAAAAAAAAAAAAGGTATTTGGAAAGGATTACTCATCTCATTTAAAAGTAAATATTTAGAATACATTACAAAAATCATGCCCAAAGAACACCTCTTCTTTTTCTTTGGCTACAGTACAGGCTCAGAAAAGTAGATAAGGTATAGTCATTTATATAGTAGATCCCTAGAAATATAATAAATTAAATCCACACTAGAAGTCTTGATCAGTGAGGACTGGGAAAATCATGTGGCAATTCTGAGGAAATAGATTTCTACAACAGAACATCTGTGTATAAGAAAATAAGGCTTACTTTAGTTAAAGTTGATTTGCAATCTGAAACCTTCATCAAAAAGTATTTAATGATGGAATACGAGATATGCATGTACTCAATTTTCTGTAGACAATATAAAGCAAAGTAACAAAAAAAAGTAAATTTCCAGTTGTCTGTTGTTATATGATCTGGATTTAAGTTATTACTCTCTGCTCCAAATATTTTCAGCTTTCATATTAGAGAATGCTACTCTCAGTGAAAATAAGCTTTATCACACAGTAAGTTCACATATTCAAGTCTGAGATATTCATTCATTATCATATGTTTTATGGAGATTGTTTCAGAGAAAAACTCTGTGTACATAAACTAATAGTATAGACTCTCTCCACAGAAGGGCAGAGGGAAGTTTGTACACCTCTACATCAAATAATTAAGTTTGTATAGTCACTTGCTGTAACTCAGATCGGAATTTTTCAACTTCCTTTTTTTTCCGATAATTGCTAAATTTAGTCTTCAATTTTCTTTTAATATTTTTCTCATATCATATTTTATGACCATCATATTCTAGTGCATCTTTCAATGCTACCAATTAGACAGTGAGTTGTAAAAAATGTCAGGGTACCAGAAATGTTATTCTGGCCCGTTGATACTTCTTTGAGTGATTTCAAGCACAAACTTCATAAAAATTCTGTAATCATGTCACTGAGTCAGAGCTTGAGTGTTCTTTTATCACTCTGGGTAACATCGATGTGTAAAATCATGACAATCAGACTTTTTGTTAACTGCTTTATTTTTTTAGATATTCTGAGCCTTTATCAAGCCACAAAATATTTCTGCCAGGTGTGTTGAAATATGGTTCAGGTTGTCAGTTATATCACCTCTGCCTGCAAATGTAAATCACCTGGTCCAGGCTGGGAATCAAAGCTGCTTCTTTTGCCTGTGGAGACAGACATTTCTTCCCAACCTGTATTCAGCCCAGCTATCTTAGGCACTATGATTGGATGGGGGAATCTTTCACCTGGAAGTGACCCTCTTCTGCTGTTGATGAGAGAGTCTACATGGATAGCTCCGACTTAAGGAAATAACACTGCTGATCCCTACTCCATGAAATTATTTAAACTGTATTTTAAACAAAAGATTTTTACTTTCTCATATCTTTTCTCCCCAGTTATCCTTCATTCTTTCAAACTGACAAATTCTTTACAACCAGATCTATCTTCCTGATATCTATGCAATTCAACTCAACTTAATTTAGCTATATTAATCAATAGAAGCATTACACAAATTATAAAATATTTCAAAAATAATATTTTCTGACCAAACTATGCCTTACACTACTAATGAGGTTTTAACTACCATTACATTCTATTTTAATTTTTTAGTCAATATAACTTTCATCATCATTTTCATAATCTTTTTCCTCAGTTGAAGATAAATGTTTAATAAAACAGAGCAAAGTTAAATTGTGCTAAGGAACAGTTAACATAAATTTTCAGTGGCCACCTTAGAAGTATAGCACTCAAAAATGTAATAGTGTTATATCATTTAAGAAAAGGTATTTGAGTTTTTTCTTTCTTCTGACATTTCACAATATTGGTGTTAAGTGATTTCTCCTAAAATACATGTTTTGACAAAAATAATTAAAGTGTGGACATTTTGAGTTATTCTGATACTTGAAACTAAAAATTGTCTCTGTTATTACTTCTCATCCATCAACTGTTTCATTCGCAGTGACCTTAAAGTTACTCCAGCATAGTCACCTTGAAGGTGAATTCTAAAACTTTGATTAGCAGCCTGTGGAGTTTTTTTTTCTCTCTGCTACTCTTTTGGCAAGTAAACTAACACAAAGACATTACTCTTTGAGATGTTATAAGAAGCTAGCAGGGATTTTATTCTTTAATGAAAGGAAACGTCACTGAAAGATAGAAAGAAAACCAACTAGGAAAAATAGATGCTAGATTTCTTTCGAAAACAACATCCAGATACATTTTCAAGTAAAAAAAAAAATTGGAATAGAAAAGTCTGAGTAAAATGTTTAACTTTCTTCAAGTCATATTGCAAGCTGTCCATTTTTTGTCAATTTCTGATTTGTCTGTCAAAATGTCATTTAAATGCCAATCATTTATTTATTATTTGGAATCGTAAAAAATATGCACTGGTCTTCTTTATTTTCTTCTTTTCTTTTCTTTTCTTTTTTTTTCTTTTCTTTTCTTTTCTTTTCTTTTCTTTTCTTTTCTTTTCTTTTGATCTGTTAATTTTTCTTTTTTTGTGAGAATGTCTTCTAAAAATAAGTAAGTTTTTTATTTTATTCAGGTATGGTAAAAATGACGGCTAATCCAATCCTGCTGAAATTAATTAAGTAATTGAGACCTTGCTATAGAAAACTGATGCTTTTCTTCACCAGAACTCTCTAACTAATCTCTGCCAGCTTTAGTTGCTCTTTACAACATAGTCCTGATGTGTTCTTGATGAAACCTGATTCAGAAAGGATTTCAAAGTTACAAAGTATCAGCAGGACCTATTATTGTTCTCAAATTGATGGAAAACCCTTGAAAAGAGTGAAATACCTGTTAACTATTTTAACAATACCTGTTAACAAATGTGGTAACAATTTTTCCCTACTTTACAGTATGCTACATTTTACATGAATGGCATAAATTGCTTCAGCTCAACTAATTGAAGCAGGCAAATATTTCAGGCTCTTCTCAGTGGTGCCAAGCAATAGGAAAAGAGACACAAAGAAACTGATGCGCTGGAAGTTCCATATGAACATAAGGTAAAATTTTGCGCAGAGAGGTTGTGGAGTCTCCCTCACTGGAGGTGTGTAAGAACTATCTGAACACAATCCTGTGCAATGCACTTTAGGAAGACCCTGCTTGAGCAGGGAGGTTGAACTACATGTCCCCAACAGTGCTCCCTTCCAAACCTAACCATTGTGTGATTAGGTAGATTCATTCTTTAGTTTGGTTTTCCCTCCACCTTGTTCCCAATAACACCTTCACAGTTATATGTGTATAATTTCCTCTGCTTTCAATGTCTTGGAGGGCAAGTTATGTAGACGTTGTATTTTTGTTAAAACAGGTGGAAATTGGTATGTAGGAAGATTTGGTGTGAGCCATTAGTTTAAATGGAAATTCTTGTACAGATACTCTGTATGGGGAAAGTACACTTAGTTCACTCTTAGTAAGAAAGTAAGTGCATTGAAATTTATGTCACCTTTTTTTCTATGGAAGGTGTTGTGAACTTTTATACTAATTGTTATATCAGTATATGCCATTTCAGATAAAAAAGATCCTTTTATTATTATGTATCTGTATAACAAAAGGCAAAGTGCAATGAGAACTATACATACAACCCTACTTGAAATGTCATTAAAAATGAAATTTTGGGCAAACTTGGAGAAAAGGAGTTTGGAAAACAGTTTATTCTGTCTCTGTATGATCATAGATTTATAGGGTACAAAATAGGTTTCATTCTCAGGCAGTCCATGCATTAAACTGGAGTTTACTTTATTTAAATATTGTGAAATATGATGTAGTGTAATATGATTGAAAAGACTGAAATTATGCATTTAGACTGAAAAGATGGTTTTCTTAAGATTTGAGTTACATTACAGATTTTGAGATTCTGAGAACAAGCTGTACTATTCATATTTCAAAAACTCCTGCTTCTAGAGATTGTGTTCGAATTTTTTGACTTTGACAGTCTATGACCTTGAGAGATGCTTGTCTTATCCTCCATCATCCTATTTCTGTTCCACAAGTCCTCTTCTAAAATGATATGTTCTTTCTGAATGAAAAGTAATTCTAAGCACTTCACATCTTCAACAGAGATCTGGTATTTTGTCATTTCAGCATGTCACATTTTTAAGCTACCTAATGCAATGAATCAAAATGATTCAACACTAGCTTCTGGGCTTACATTTATTGTGATGTACAACACACTAAAGATAAATGACAATTAAACTAAAACTCTCAGCCAATAGCTACACTTCTTGCTAATGATTAAATATGAATGTGTCTGAGTAATCTAGGGATGGATTATCTGTGTATTGTATCAGCAGAACAATGGATGTAGGCAGTGCGAATCGGTTCGGGTTGTACATGAGTTATTAGTACAGCAGCACTCAGACCAAGTTATGTTTCTTCCAGGGCTGTTTGCCTCTTAATGCAGTATAGCTGTTCTTTGCAAAGCAAGCGTGAGCAATTAAGGAACTGGGAGAATTAGAAACAGCACACTTACCTGATAAGAGGGAATTAACGTGATGGAGTCAGACTCTTTATCTTGTGACAGAAAAAGAGACAAACTATTCAAATTAAAGCACATGAAATTCTATCTGAACACAACACATTATAGATGGTCAAAAGGAGAAACAGATTGCCAAAGTAGTTGCGGAATCAGCATCCTGTGAGATATTCAATGACTGGCTGAGCATGGTCCTGGGCAACTTACTGTATCTGTCCCTGCTTGAGGGGAAAAGGGTGAAGTAGACGATCTCAAGAGGTCAGTTCCATGTGTCTGTGATTCTGTGTAAAAAAATTCCAAAGGTGACAATTCAGCAGAGCACATGTACACTGGAAAATAATATGAGAGGTGACAATAGCTGAGATGAACTGGATTGAGTCAACAGTCTTATTCCTCCCTTCTACCACCAGCTCAAGTTCCAGAATTCATAGAAAGGCTATGCAGAGCTCAGCAGACTCTAGTTTATAAAGAGAAGTACCTGCTCAAAATACCTTCATTTTCCCTAAAAGTCTTGCTATCAAGACATTTCCAATACTGAGGATCTCTCAGCTTTTCTGTTACCTCAATAAGTTGAGAGCCATTTCTGAACATTTGTACATAATGGCTTTCATCAATGTCTAAGGATCTGTCAGCTTGCAGGAAGATCCCTTTTTTCCTGTTTGTATCATCTTTTCATACATGTATTCTATGGTGATATTCAAGACAAGGGAACCTAACTTCCCTCTTTTCCCTATGAGGTTGATAGTTTCGAATTCACATGCACCCACCTGATTCAGTAATTTCTTGAGAACTGCTAACCAATTTAGAAATTAGACAGTAAGGTATTAATGTAAAAGCCTTGGATTTTGGTAGGGTTCTTTCCCTATATTTCTAAGGATGTCACACTTTCTATTTCTAGATACATCCCTTAAGACCTCTCCTGCACTATAAATTTATGGTCTTTTCTGAAGTTTTTATAATATATTTTAAGATTTAAAAAAAAAACCAAACCCTCAGATACGTTCCCATGTGCATTTTGATGAAACCTCCTAAAAGTGCTAGTCTTTAAGTGCACTTTTTAAATATAGAGGGACCAGAAGTAAAATTAAACAAGCAACTTATACTGTTCAATACCATTTTTGTGTGAATGAATAAAATAAAAGCAAATAAATCTCATGCCTTTTGAGCAGTGAATGTGTTTGTGTGTTTGTTTGTTTGTTTGTTTGTTTGTTTATGTGGAGGAATTTTTAGTCAGGTTTTCTCTTGATTTATATGTCTTCTGACAATACCATAAACAGATGCACCACAGCTGGGTTTGAGGAAGCCATGGAGAACTAATCATGCAATTAAATTCCTAAAAAATGTCATGACTTTTCACTCCTTCATTCTCAGAGTGGCTTATATGAACTCTATGCCTGTGTATGTGTAAAGAAGAAGAGACTGAAGAGACTATTCAAAAGAGACTGAAAAACTATTGGAAAGATAAGTGCCCTTGTCAGCTCTCTGAGAGGGTTCATGTACAGTTTTGAATTCCCAGAAGTGCCAGGATCGTTGGCAAGACCTCCTTTTCGCTGAACACACATGAAGGCATGAGGAGAGAGACGCACGGGAGGTGTTGCTGTGGACATCTGCAATCTCATGTCACCTTGCAGACTGCTTTGGAGAAGAAATGACATGTAAAGCAGATACTATGGCAGGAAAGGTCCAGATGAAGCAGATATCATTTCTGCATTGATTCATTGTAAGGGGCACTGTAGCTATGCCTTACGTCTGGGGTAAAGGATCATTTCCTCTTTACCTTCCCACCCCTGAGAGAAGGGAGTAACACATTTAGCAGGTCCTCTGGCCTGGAGATGCAGAAGCTCTCATAGAAAGTCTGTTTCATAATGCAGAGGGAGCTTGCTTACAAATAGATGGTTAGAAATGGAACTTTGTAGATCCTTGGGTTCTAATGTCAGTGGGGCCCTGGCCTTCCAATGGTGCTTCTTCCTGTCTTCACTTAGAAGAATTGCACTGCTTCTTCTGTTGAGCCAAAGAGATCTGAAAATTCAGGCAACGTTTGCTTAGATATTCAATTTTATGCCACTCATAAACAAGGCAGAAGGAAGTCCTGGTTTATCATTAACCTTTTTTTTTATCGGTATATTTTTATGGTCCAAAACTATTTGTGTTGATTGATGATTCTTTCTGTATCAAACTACATCACCATTACATAATTTTTCAGAACAGCTAGTAAAGGTGGAATATAATTCAAGATTAAAACAAAGAATTTGAACGGGCATTTGACCACATTTGTGCCATGCTAAAAAACAGTTCAGACTGCAAAAATGTAAGGACTCCAAGCAAAAATGTTAAGTGTATTTAGTCTTTCTTTGTCTCTTTTAGGCATCTTTTGTCTAATGGTTAAAACATTATACAGTTTTAACCTCACAGCTTGTGATCAGAAAATTTATGTAAGAATATACTTTTAAAGATTTTAGTAACATAAGCCTGTAACTTTTCTTTATTTAAAAGTTTGTAATAACCACAGAAATTGTTTCTGTACATTGGTGTTTCACAATATTCAGAGCCATTTACATTAAAAAGAGGTTACCTTTTAGAAAATATTCTTCATTTTGCTAATTTTTGGTCTGATCTAATACACATTGAAGTAGATGGGACTTCTTCCAAGATGTACTGCCAAGAAGCTTGAAAGAAAAAGAATTACAAAATAAAATAAAGAAAATAATATTAACAGGATAAAAACCTTAAACAGCTTCTCAAAGATGTGTCTTAAAGAAAAGAAAAGGAAAGGCTCTGGAGTGAATTTTTTGCAGCCTTTCAGTACCTGAATACAAGAGAGCTGGAGCAGGACTTTTTACAAGGGTATGCAGTGATGTACAAGGTCAAATGGTTTCAAAATGAATGAGGGTAGTTTTAGATTAGATATTAAAAAGAAATTCTTTGCTGTGAGGGTGGTAAGTCATTGGAACAGGTTGCCCAGAGAAGTTGTGAAGGAATGTTCCAAGACATGCAGACACATGTATGCCTCAAATCTAGATTAGCTACAGTTTTCTGAGCCAAGCAGTTTATACTTCAGCTAAGGTGTTTTTATTTGTAAAATAAAAGCTTTGAAATTCTAATTACAGGAGTCAGAGTATGAGCCAACAAAAGTGCATCCTGAAAAGCTGTCTCAACTCCTCCATCAGAAGTGATCGGGAAGCCCGTGACATTTCCTGGTGATTCCAGAAAAGGAAAATACTGTTGCTCTACACTCTCAGTCAAGTAAACTGAAGAAAGCTGTGGAACATACTTGAATCTTCTTTTTAGGTGGTCAGTGGATGCTTTATAAATTACAACCATTGCCTCTGAGCATCAGAAAAACAGTTGTCAAGGTAAACAAAAATTTTCTTTGTGATATAGAATAACAAGTGGTAACAAATGTTTTAATTAACACTGTTCCTTCTGCTAAATGCAGGGTTCATCAATTTCTCCTTTAACCATTAAAATGAAAAAAATAGAAATAGTTTTTGAAAAATGTCTCTACAGTTAAAAAAAAGAATAGTTTGTCCTTGAAGGAGTTTATTGTCATACACTTCAACCATATTCTGCACATCAGTGGTTTCTTTCTGTATTCTCCCATTGTGCTGAGCCCCTCATAATCCCACCTGTGTGTAACATATTGCATTTTCAACTCCTAAATACATTAAAGGAAGCTATTCTACCTTCTATAGTCCTTCACAAAAGCAACTGACTCCAGCTTTCTCCTACAACCACTTTCCTTAGGATGAGTGTGTCCAATGGTTCCACAATTTACCAGATGTAGGTCTCTCTAACAACCAGAATGTCAGGATGTGATAACAAGCAGATATTTATTTGTGTACTCTGAAAGAAAACAGAAAAAAACCAGCAGGTTTGACTTTGTCAAGTCTCATTTTGTCTGTGTGTATTTGCAGTACTCATGAACTCTTTCATATTCTGAAAAACGTCTTTAACTTTTCAAACAGTCCTAGAGAGGAAAAAAAAATGTTTTCAAATTATGCTGGCCCCAAATCCCATCTTCTAACACAAGTTTCCATCATTCTAATGAGTGCTGACAGACTCCATAGGTTAATGCACACAACAGTACATGATCAAATCTATTATTCGCCCAAAAAATTGTGGAAGAACCTCATTCTGAGATTTCAATGCCTCATAAAATCACCTCTTTTTTTTCCTACAGAAATTGCAGCATATAAAGGTCGGGTAGGTGTAGGTCTGTTGTCACAAGAGCTAAACAATTAAAATCCTCACTAAAAAAAAATTCACCCTAACCCACTATTGACAAACTTTCAGTAAAAAGAGAAAAACTTGCTCCTTTAGCTGTGCAATATAAGCGGTAACAAAAAGGTCTCTTTAGCATGCAATCTGCAGCACATCCCATTTCCAGTGCTTACCTTTACCCCGACCTATTTGAGAATATTCTGGCTATCTCCTTGCCTACATAACTAAGACATAAAACCTGAGCAGACATACCTTCTTTTTCAGGTCCCACAATTTATAGAGGTATGCATTTCTGCTCCATATACCAGTAACCTGCTGCCTCAGAAAAAAACATAATCTTTCTTAGCAGCAGCCAAAAAACTGTGAGTAGATTTAAAGAGTGAATTAAGAAAATTTATGAACATTAAGCCCATCAGTAGCTATTAAACACAAAGAATGAAATACGATCTGCCTCAACAAGTTCCAGGAAACTGGGAGGTTTTTAGTGGAAAAGAATCACTTTACACCTGTTCTTACATTTTTTCCTTCAGTACAAGAAAGTGGAAAATATTTGAGACAGGATGTTGGCTCGAAAGGACTTCTGAACTGATGCATTAGAGAAATTTATATATGTTACATATAAACCAGTTTCCAAAGCCCTATAATAAATACCAGATGACATAAACCAAAATAAAAGATCTGTTGAACACACCAAAGGATTCCATATTGTCTTCTGATTCCTCTGTGTCTTAATCCTTACCTGCCAGAAAATAAAACATTATCTATAGAAGCCTACAAAAGGATAGGAAGGAAGTTCTTAAGTGTCCCATGTGATTCAATGTCTTGCCAGATATCTTCCATTGTTATTACCCCAGAGTCCAGAAATATCTTCCATTTTTTTTAAGTTATCCTGCACATGGGATGCTGCTCTCCCACTGGAAAGTCTTTCATGCTGACAACTGTTCACCAATATTAATAATGCTTCCAACGTTTCTTTCTTTTCATTTACCTTCCAATTTTTCTTTGATTTTTAATGCAATTGGTTCCTGAGAAGTCATGTTCAGGAATCCACCAGAAGTGGTGACACTCAGACTTGGAGCATGGTAATTTCCCCTGTCTTTCTCCTAACTAACACACTTCCAAACCTGTCTTATTTGTTTTTAGTCAGTCTTCCCGCTGAAGATTAGGTCTATTTCGCTCAAAATGAAATAGGTCATCATTAGTTCCACTAAAACTTCTATGGATCTGCTGATGCTGTTTTCTGCAATTGCACTAAAGATACTGTGTCAAATCTTACTTCTTCCCTAAATTCTCAAATTTATTTCCTGACTGAGAGTAGATATCCTCCACTCCCCCTTCCTCAAATTCAAGGCACCACACAAACAAGATTCATAACATCAATTCCATACAAATATTTATTTATTTATTTATATCAAGGGTGCCCAGTGAAATCTCATTTTTGATTTACCTCCTGAATCTGTAGCAATGTGAGAAGCAAGAGGAAATGGTACCTTGACCTTCTTGATAGCTGAGCTGAAACAAGAATTCAGGATGTTAGACTTTAAATATCAAATTTTGCAAGTAATACCACATACTATCTTTGTTTCTTCAAGACACTAAGTAATTCAGATCTTCCTGCACATATCTGTGTGATTCTATCAGAGAAGGAATATGCTTTTCACAGAAATTACATTTGCCTTTATTCAACATTTGCCTAGATTCATGAAAGGAAAATATATAGGTACATGTGCGAAGGAAACAAAATCTACTTCTGTCCCAGTATCCCCTATCTGTCACTGACTCACTGGAATTTAGGAAAAAATTCAAAGTAAAAATAAAAAGAACACAAAATTTAATACTTAAAGTGATATATAGTCCATTACTCACTTTTCCATATATAGGAAGAACCTAAATTTTGAGAGTCATTCAAGGTGAATTTACAGATCTAAATTTCTCCTTCAACAGCATTTTACTTAATGAATAGATACTTAGTGGTGGGAATTTGAGATAACCTGGAGGTGCAAAGCAACAATTTGGTAATTTTGCTGTGCCTAATAACTGGCACAAGAGACCTATACACGGGCAGTGATCTTGAAAAAAGTTTTTTTGGGTCCAAAATAATATTAACGTACATTTACAGATTTTTGTAGGTACACATTATTTTGTTAAGCTTTTCAAAAACTGATATGAAGGAAATTTATTCTGTTTAAAAGGAATGCATTTTGTGAACCACCTGTTCACACATTTTTAAAAAGATATTGTGCAGCAATTGCCTTCAGAAATTCAGGTCATATGGTCAGCCCCTGAATTAATTATCTGATCAAGAATGATTGGGGCGAGACTAAGTAATTACTCATTAGCATTCAGCACCACTATTAGGCTGTATTTTGCATGCTACAGTGTATGCTGCCCTTTTTCATTTTACTCAGTCTCCTTTTTGGGTTACACCACATTGTTCTACATGACTGGGAAATGAAATTGAAAACAAGAAAAAAAAAGTTTGGAGAATAAAGCAGACATGACTTTATATTAAAAAATGTGCCTTACACAGTTTTGGTTATTGAACAATCATATTGTCTATTAACTATTTCTATAAATCTGCCACATACTGGTCTCTGTGGGAAGTCAATAGGAATTCTGGGCATAGATAGTTTGAAGCATTCTTCAAAACTAGTGTTCTATGTTTAAGTGATCCAGTTTGTAACTGGTTGAACTGTAAAGCTATATTTCCTCTTACCCTGTAGACTAGTAACATTTTTTTGGTCTGAGCAGCTCAGTATTGTATTTCAGCAGCCATGCCATTTAGCACTGTGTGGTGCAGGGTTCACATTCTTGGAGACATGAAAGAGGAACAGACAGCTGTAGGTGTCCCCAGATCTGGTTTGGACACCATACTTTGTAATCCTAGACTATCATAAACACCATGGCATCTTAAAAGAGTGGTAACACAGAATTTGCTTCAAGGTCCTCTCTGTTATGTAGGAAATACATTAGATTTAAGACGCACCATTCTCCAAATCTCTGCCCATATGGCTATGCCTAAACTACTTAATTGAGTATACTCAGGGCTCCAGTCTCATGATGAGGCCAAGAGTAGCAGAACAGATGCATCCATGCTATTAGATTACTTGCTGTCCAAAACAGGATGTCTACACTGGGAATGTGCCTAATTGCACATTTGGCCTCTGTCCTATGATAAGTCTAAACTTTTGTTGGAGGTTTATCAGGAGACTGTTGATTGTCATGAGCCTCAAAAAGACCAAGACATTCAGAACACTAAACTGTACAGACACTAAAATTTCAGATCCTGTGGATGTCAACTGGACTTAGCTCAATAACAGATATATAACTGAAACAAGCAAGTAGAAAGCATACTGGAATCACTGGAATAATCGAGAAATTTTACCCTACCTAACTTAAAAAAAAAAAAAAAATCTTACCCGACAAAATAACTATGTAACAATGTTCTGCACACCATCATAGCTGTCAAGAAATCACAGTCTCACTATTTTTTTAAATTCTGAATGTAGCACATTAATTTTTTCCCCATATAGGTTCCAAAAGAATGTTTAGAAGGACTGTATTTACATGTAGTGGTTTCAAAAGTGTAGCAAAAATTCCTTAGACCATTAAGTTCTTAAGTACACCCTCCTTGATCTGAAAGGTGCCATCTGTAGCAGTCTCTACACTTAAGTGCAGATTTTAGAGTAAAATCCAAATCATCTAAAATCACTGACATTGTTTCACAAGTCAAATGACAAAATAGAAGGCTTTATTTTAGCTAATATGTCTTAGGCAATCTACCTGAGTTTCTTCTCTTTCTATCACTGGTCAAGAGGATCCACTGCAAAATTCACCACATATTTCAGGCCCCAGAACCTGAAAATCGCTTAATCATTCCCCACTTTAAGGATTCTAGATATTTGGGTATGTTGTTCTTTTGATATGAACCATGTTTTTAAAGAAAATTTCCCAGTCATTCTTACATCTCTTGCCTCAGTTGGCACTGTGGGAAAATATTAGGGCACATGAAACTGTATTTGTACCAGACAAAACTGAATGAGAAGTGGTGCTCCAGGAGCTCAGTTGAAGCACTGTGGGGCTGGAGAGTCCTGAGTTCTGGAAAGAATCAAGTACCTCCACTTCGGTTTCCTCCACCACACACACTTTCTGCATCAGATTTTCTCTGATCTTGCCTATGAATGAGTGTCTCTTACCTTAGCTACAAAAGTACACTGATCTACTGCAAAATGCTGATGTGTCTTTTGTGCAACCACAAGCCTCTCTCTATTTATATCCCTCTCATAGATTTTTATGGCTTCTGTGGATTTTGCTAGCTTTCTGTTCCTTTGCAACTTTGCAGAAAAACCTTTATTTTCTAGAGGTCTCTCTCTGTGTGTGAAGAATACACACAGAGTCCTGTACTTTTTCTCATAGACTGCCCAAAAACTTTGCTGCTGTTGAACCGTTCGCATCTCTGGATGGGGGGAATGAGGCAGATCCCTGCAGAGTCTGACTCGGAGACAGACAAATGGTACTGTGGTGCCTGTGGCCTGTCAGGAGGTTTTGCAAAACTTACAGGCTCTGAGCACTAATTTCGCAGCAGAAAGTCTTGAAGAACTGGAACTTCTCACCTAAACTGGGTTTCATGCAGTCTTCCAGAAACCTGCTGGTTTATGGGGCATATTTTTAATAAGCTCAGGAAATTTGAAAGGAGTAAAAGAATCCTAATGAAGCACCAATCTCTTTGGAATTGCCTGACCAGCTAGAACTCAGTCACTGGCAGCATCCCAGTTCAAGTAGTGAGGAAGAAAAATCTATTTAAACTTAACTGACACAAATTAAGATAAGATGCATTAATAATAATTGTCAATAAAATGTTAAGAAAAATAGACCATGACGCTTGGTATCAGTTTTTAGTGCCATTAAAAGTGTGAGAGATGAAGCTAGATGAATGGGTGTAATACACTAAGTTTTGAAAAAATATTTTATATGGTCTGAGCTATTGTACTTCATAAAACAACCTGCCTAAGCATAGTGATATGTAAATCAGCTAACTAAAATTTGTCATAAGGTAGTAAACTGTAACCAGATGAGGAAAGTTTTATATTGCACATGCACCTGGTAGCAGCCTTCATGCTTTTCCCCATTTTCTTCAATAGTCTTAGTAATTCACCATTTAATTTTCTTCTTATGAAGCATGAGTCTAATTCAGAAATAAATGCTGAGTTAGGGCGTGAGAATTCTCATCAAACCCAATTGGATTCCCACTGATAGGCTAAAGAACACAAAATTTAAATTGCTCAGATGCCAAGAAGTGAATGAGTGATAAAGGGTTCTGCAGAACTGCAGGCCTGAATGCTTTTATCTTGGAGCATTTGTATATGCATGCCATGGGTAAAGTATTTCAACTAATCATGTTATTCTCTGGTTATTTGTTACAGTCTTACTGTTAGCTGAATATATCTTTCCCCTTGACAACTCTCCTGGGAAACTAAGATGTAGTCTTTTATCATTATCTCAAGCTTGTCTTTCCAAATGCTTTTATTACAGTGATTTTGGAAGAGAGCATATTAAGGCAGAGATACTAGAGAACTGTTGTACAAAATAGTATTGTCAAATACCATGTAAGTGAATTTAGGTATTATCACAAATATATTAGAGATAATTTAGGACTAAATGAAAAGAAGTAAATCAGTTCTTGAGCCCTAGGGCACCTTTCAATAGTAATAGTTATAAATCAGAATGATAGCCTGAAACAGCTGCTGATTTTTCCTCTTAATCAAATAAGATCAGAACCAAACCATCATTCCAGTAAAAAAAAGCAAAATTTAATTAGCTTGTCTAACAGTGTCATTTAGTGAATCAAAAGCTTTGAAAGGTCAATGAATTTTGCCCTTATCATCTCATTATCTTCCATCACTAACAAGATATCATTAAGCAACTTCATGTGAGCAGTTAATGTCGCAACAGCCAGTAGCACTGCTGTAATTTGAAGGGAAAATCCAGGCTGTTTTAAAACATTTATTTTTATTGGATTTTTCATTCACAGAATGCTCCTAAAGGTCACTGGAAAAAGGAAAACAAACACAGTATTTCTACATTATTTCCATTTTTTTTATTTCTGAAAAGACACAGCAGAGCATTTTTAATAATCCGAATTGCTCAGAAATAAATACGACACAAAATACATCTGCAAGAATACACAGAACACTGCAGCTTAAACACTTCATTCTAGTACCACCAATATGAGTACAATCCCCATATAATATCCACCATCCATATGGCCTGTGTCTCTACAAAACCAGTGGAGAACAGTGATGAGTGGCATTTATCAGGGGTCAGTATTAGGACTGGCACTGTTTAACATCTCTTTCGGGACCATGGTCTGTGAGCTTGAGTTCACCCTCAGCAAATTGTAGCAATAAGACAAGGAAAAATAACTTCAAGCTGAAAGATGGTGGATTTGGAATAACTATAAGGAAGAAATTCTTCACTGTGAGTGTGGTGAGAGACTTGAAAATGTTGCCCTAAGAATTTGTGAAAATCCCATCCATGGAAGCTTTCAAGGATGGGTTGGTTGAGGCATTGGAAGATGTCCCTGCCCACGGCAGAGGGTCTAGAACTAAAGGATCTTTAAGATCCCTTCCAACAAAAATTATTCTAAATTCTATGGTTCTGTGAAAACCATTTCAGAGCCCTTTGTCCCATCCTTGCACAGGCAGGTTCACCTTCCACTACATAGTACCTTCCTATCCCTCACCACATGGTCTGTTTCATAAATGTGACCAGTGAAAACAGCGGGGCTTGAAAAACAACTGCTGTGTACACTGAAGGTCATTTCACTTCCCTGCTTTAGAGCACAGATACGCAAACTCTTGAACAAATCCATCTGAGAGGACAGCAACCTACGGTGAGGAAAAAGTCTGTGGTGGGAACCTCTCACTACTGATTTGCCTTCACAGTAATTCCAATGAAGAACTGCACTCTGGAAAGTAATTTTGTGGAGTTACACTAAGCCCTGCTGTAAGGCAAATAGTAGCACATTAGTTAAAATAATTTGTTTACATTCCCTAAAATCAATGGAATTTCAGGATTTGCTCTTCTAATAGCACAGAGGGAAGGTAAATAAAATAACTTGCTGAGGTTATCTTCATCAGATTGTGATCATTTTAACATAAGTCAGGTCTGGAGCCTAAACTACCTACTGCTGTCCCACTGAGAAGCTGCAGCAATTTCTAAAAATACATTCTCTTAGCTGAAAAACCATGTGTGCTTCAGCTGAGATGTTCCTCCCCCCCTCCCCTTTATTTATTGTATCTATCTGCTTTAAATTGATTTTGCTATCTTTTGTCCATAGAAGGCTAAAAAAAGGGCTAAAGGTATTCACATATCTTACACTATGCTGCTACAGAGTTTATGTGGCAATCCTTCATTGTGAAAGGATGCAGGCTTTAGAGAATCAGAAATCTTAGATACAATGGAAGCTATCTCTTAAAAAAAACAAGATCAGCAGTTTTAGACTAGATAAGAACTTTTCAGATAGGAAACAGCAAACCCTGGCTGATAGCAGAAAATATCTGAATCTCTGAGACAGGTGATGAGGTAGAGAAGGGTGAGTAAACATTCTTCCTGATCCTATTCACTGTTGTTATTGCCACAACCATTTCTGCTCACTTCCCATGTCCAGTCCTTGGGCAGATTTTTCCTCTGAACCAGCTTTTCACGCCACCACCAGCCCCCAGAAAATGAGAATTATGCCTGTTTCTGCAGATGTGGGAGCAAGTGGTTTTCTTGCTGGCTTTTTGCTCTAGCAACCACTGCTGCTTCACCATCTGCTGCACCTCTTTTGTGTCTCCAAGCAGCTGTAAGCAAAGCTGCTGCATTCAGTTCACATTCCAAGTTTTTCTTAGCAACCACCAAGGCTAAAAAAAAAAAAAAAAAAATCTTTTAATGAGACCTGAGATTCTGCAGTCACTGCAGCCGTACTAGACATATGCCTCATTGACATGACTTGGACACATCCAGGGGTCTGCCCAAACCATAGTAAAAGGGAACTGAGTGAGAGGCAAAACAGGTAATTAGAAATTTTCCAGCTAAGCAGACTTTTTTTTTCCTTCTTGTAGAGAAACGTTGTTTTGCTGAAACTGAAAGGCAAGTTTTCAGGGAAGGTAAGTAGCCAGGTCACTGCAGCTCTCTGCCAGCAACATAAGAGACTTGGATTCAATCCTTTTGCTACCCAGCAGCCCGGGAGGTGTGGTACTCTGGGCTATTCCTTAGTCCATCAGTTTCCCACCTCAACTGCCTATCATTGCAATACTACCAGGAATAGGCAAGAATGTAAGCTATGGGGCTTTATGAGGTGAGATTTAGCCATTTTATTACTTGCAGGCCAGAAATAGCTGAATGGCACTGGACAACAATAAGAATTTTTCTAACAGTTAAATATTAAAAGGTTAATCTCAAGACTACAAATTCATAGGGCCTGGGTTGATAACTTTAGGAATTTTAATAGAGGAATTGGATGAGACACTCTGTTTAAAAGCATTCAGTACTGGTATGCATAGAAGTGTGTTATGTTTTTCAAGAATGTTTTTACCATCTCTGCCACACAAAATATTGCAGTATCGGTGATCCTAAAATACAGGAGTCTCAGGACCACACTCTCAAGCCAGAGCACATATTTTTGCCTGTGTCATTTTGTGCCAGATTTCACAAATAATAGAAATGAAAGCTAAAGTCCCATTTTTCTCAGATGTACACAAACTGCCTTTTGAACACATGACTTTGTTAGTTTGCATAAGCAAACAGGAAAAGGAAAGAAATGAAAATATAAGTCATTGAACTAAAGAATAAAGGGTCTGGGAGAGCCTATAAGTGAGTGATCCTTCAACCCTGTAGTGCTTTTGACAAAACAGATGAAACTACTTTTATCAATAATCTACCAATTACTGTTGATGTTAATATGTTAAAAACAGACCATAGCAGCCCCAGAAGAAGTGTAATGATCAATTGTGGCAATAATCCACAAATTAAAGATCTCTAATAGTATGCATTCATTTGACAGACTGCAAGGGTTTTAAACGAGTGTTGCATTTTTTCATGCCAATGATCCGTGGATTGAGGGCTTGCATTTATATAGCACATTGTAATGGCTTTGAGGAAGCTATTAGGGTCTATCATATCAATGATCCATGAATAATGAGAGTTGTTGGATAAGTATCTTTCAGTCATGATGCAGTGCCTCAAGGATGTTTTAGCATGGTTTAAGGTTTAGCAAGTGTAATATACTTTATGTAGCACTTCTTACACTTGTATTTACACAGGGAATAAAAACAGTATTCAAAGCCTTATGAAGACAAAAGGAAGAAATACTGGTTCAAAGGGAAAATAATTATTTGTTTTTCTTCAGTTACTGAGATCAGTTTCTGGCAGTAATAATCTCTCACTTCCTGCATGGTGCAAATTCATGTGGTGCTCATAATATCACTGCAGTCAAAAGCGTTTAGGATACAGGCAGGCTTTGCAGCGTGACAGTAATCAAGGATGTCATCAAGGTGGGATCAATAGAGTTATGAGGGGCAGGGTAACCTCCTAATAGTGATTCAAACAGGGTTTGTTCATTGTTATGTGAATCCCATTCTATTTCATTTTGAAATGTTCTGACAGCTCTCAATGTTCAGAGATATACAAAACTGCAGCTTTCTAATGAAGTCTTCCCCACAACATCTGCACAAAGATTTAGAAGTTATCGTTATCTTTAAAACAAACCTTGATCAAGTATCATCTGTTCCCATTGGCATCTAAATCATGGAAGTCTTTGAAGTTCATGATTTTGAGCATGATTGAAGGAATACGAGACAAAAATACTTCCTACATTAAAAATACTTTCTGAAAATGTCTAAACTAATGTGGCGCTGTTTATGAAAATGATTGTTCTAAGATTCTTCTATCTGATTGAATCATCCCAAGTTGATTCTTCCTCAGCAATTACCTCCTCCTTCACAAGATCACCTCAAAGACAAAGTGAACTCTTGGCCCTGAGAACATGCAAAGGGGGAGGAGGGAAACACTCCTTGCCTGTTCATGGCTTGGCATATTTCTCAGTGCTGCCATATTTCTCAGTGACTACTTGTCTCAATGTCTATGGATGCTCTTGGGAGAGAAGGGACATCTTTTCCACAGGATACAGCTGGAGGGGTAAAGAAAGGGGACAGGAGAATGAGCTGTAAAAACCATTCCCTTCCCAGCTTGTTGCCACATCCAACTCTTTTGGCAGGACAAAGCAGAGAAAGCATTTCCTGCTGAGGCTATTGCCTTTATGGGTTACTGCAGTCTGGCTGCAGTCATGTACAGACAAATGCAGCCCACTGGTTCTCAGCACTGGGAGCCAGCCACTGCAGCTGCTAACTTTGGACCAGATTTGAGGGTAACTTCTTCAGACAGTGTATAAGGAAATTTGAGTAGAGATCAAACAAGCTGTAATGCGAGTGTTGGCGAATTCACGAGCACAGCATGTAGTGACTCCTACAGTCAGTAAGTCTTAGTTCAAGCTCCATTCAGAGCAGTGTAAATACTCCTGTTCCCATCAGAGGGCTTTTATCCAGATGGAAAGTTAAAGTTACAGGTCCAGGGAAACACAGTCTCTCTTTTACAGTCAGCAGTGGGTAACAAGAGACAATTTCATCCAGTTTTTCTGGTGGAGATTCCAGATTCCAGGTGTTTTCTGCCAATAGTTGCAAAATACAAAAATTATACCTCTGCTTAGCCAGTGGACCTCCATTTTGTCCCTCATCTTTGTAGCTGGATTTATCAATCCTTTCAGGGCAGATGAACCAGTTGTAGGGACATGATTCTATTCTCTAAATCTAATGAACAGCCCATAGAGCCGAGTATTTGGCCAACAGAACCAAATACAAGGATTTGTTTTCCCTCCACCTCACAGCACACCTTTTTTTTTTTCTTTCTTCTTCCTGATTAAATGGAAAGGCATCACAGCCAATGTCTTGAACTGCTGTCAAAATAAGTTTTCTAAGTGCTACTTAAAATAAATAAAATATGTGATTGTTGGTGAAAGAAAATAAAGACATAAAATCTTCCAGTGTTTAGAAGGGCTCTTTATTATCATTTCACAAATTCATTTCTCTTTTTCAAATAATTTCTGCTGTAATACCAACTTTTCTCTTCAGTCTTTGTCTGCTTTACTAGTTAGATCTTAAATAAAGCCACAGCACTGAGTTTGTGCTACTACTGATTGTTTCTGTGGTTAGGAATGTGAAGCCATAAATACAGGATTGTGAATTCATCACACCACCAAGCTGAGATGTGGGGTAATGAGGGAGAACAATGCTGTTCAGACACCAGTAACTTCAGCAATATCTAGTGCAATGTAGAATATTACAAGGAGAGAAAATTGCTTTTTGTGCAGGTATTCTCTTTTCAGAGAAACCTAATTGGTATGTATAGTAAGAGAAAATATTAAAACCTTCAAAAAGATGGTGCTCTTTTGCTACTGCTATCAGCAGGAAGTTACCCCCCAAAATACAGGGAACATGTGCATGAAGGGCATGGAAATGCAATTTCAAATGTGGCAAAGGCAAAGGAAAAAGGAGTTCAGGGAACCCTCAGCCTGCATTACCATCTGTCACCTGGCCTCCTGGCTCAAGGGTAGAAGCTAGAACCAGTAACAGACCCGAGCTCTTTAAAAAGCATGGTATGGAACATATTCTAAGGTTCCAAGGTCAATAGATAGTAAACTTGAGTTTCGTTCCAGGTGTGCAGGCTTCCTTATGCCTTCTGAAAAAGATCCAAATTGACTGGTTCACATGTGCATCTGAGATAGAAATACAAAAAGATGAAATTGAGAAACAGCCCACAGAGGAGAATATGCAATTAACTTCTCAATTTTCTGTTGAAGGGTCCTTAGAAATAGGCTGGAATTAAACTTCATACAATTTCCATAGACTGACACAGCATCAGTTCAAAGGTAGTGAATTGTTTTGGGGTTTTTTTTCCAGGACTTAGTAGGATTTTGATGAAAGAGAGAATGTTGGGCCAAAATTCTTTGACACTGAAAAAGAGCTGAAGCTGGGTCACCTACCAGTTGGGTCAGTCCTCCATGCTGCCGTGGAAAAGTTAAAAGGGGCATGAAATTTATCCTGTGAATAACCTGCTCCTGTGGTCATGCTCACAGCATGACAAATGAATCAGGGGATTTAGAGAGAGAAACAGTTTCCGGATCTTGACTAAGCTAAGTCAACAGGATATTTGAACTATAGTTTTGTCTGTATGCTTGAATACAAGATTGCATGTGTCTGGAAGATTTAAGGTCCATAGATACTTATCTAGTGTGACTAGAGAGCAGGAGAACTGAATTATATGTTCATTCATTCGGATTCAGATGTGTTGGCACTTAATAAATAACTGAACTGAATCAGTTCCTGCATCCTCTTTAACATATTTTCTTTCCGGTTTGCACAATAGTGATACAAACACAATCTTGTAAAATCAAGTAGAGAAATCTTAGAAATAATTCAGAGAGAAAAAGTAATCTTACCTACTCATTGTGCAGTGACTCAAGATCCAGGCCCAGAAACACACACAAAAAGAATGCTATCTTAAAATAAAATTTTAAAAAATACAGGTTTTTCATCATTATTATTATTAATGAATGATAAAACATTAATGAAAATAAGAATATGCCTTACATGGATGTGACAGCCTGCCAACCTATTGAGGATTATAATTATTATTCTTCAATCAAGTTTAAAGGGTTTAATTTTATATGGCTGAAATTCTACATTAACATCTAAATAGCTTATGAAAATATGCCATACCAACATACCATTCAGCATTTTTTCTGCTGAAATAAGGCAAGCTACCTCCACAAATTATTGTGAAAGAGCAGGGTTAGTTTCATGAGGGTCCAAGCATTGATAAGGTCATTCATGTTAGTTTTCTCTCACTTCCCCTGCCCTCTAATTACCTGTCATGCAGTTCTGAGATCTGAAAATGTGCCAGTAGAACCTCACGAAGGATGTACCTGTGTGACTGTGTGGTGGGGGTGAGAGTAGATGTGCTTGGTCAAAGCTCTCTATCCCATGTCTAACCTCTGAAGTTTTATTATGTCATCTGGAGTTACCATGAAAAGCTAAAAGTGAACTCTGTGTTTGAGAGGAGCTGTTTGCAGGTGAGCAATATCTAGTAAAGGATTTCTAGTCATTTTAAGACAACAAATTTAAGTTTTTGTTTATATTAACAGGGAAAAGGCTGTCTAACTCCACTTAAATGAGTGGGGAAAAGAAGTCCTCTGTGCCTAGCTTTGCTATAGGGCAGTGTGAGGCAAATAGTTCTTCTCCTGTTGCACAAAAAATAGTTGCAAAGGCATAGCTGAGTTCCTTTCTTTGGAGATTCATCTCCAGAGATTGGCTTCTGGGCAGAAGTTATGCATAATCAGTTACACTTGCTGCAGTCTGTGACTCTTGCCTCTTGTCTTTTCTATTTGGGCCTCTGAGAAGAGTTTAGCTTTTTCTCTGTAGTCCTCTTTTACTGAGTAGAAGACTCAATCTAATGTCTCCTTTTGCTTCTGTAACTCCAGGGTAAGCAAGTCTTGTTCCTTCAGTCTCTCTTATGTGTTTTTGCATCCAAACTGTCCATAAATGTTCCCTCACCAGACTCTATCCAGACTGTTGATATTTGTTCTGTCCCATAATTGGACAGAAAATTGAAGATGTCCAATGGAGGTTAATTAGCTCTTCCCTGGTTCTTCTGAATGCAACCGCTATGCAGGTAGACTTTACAACTTCCTATTAAATACACAGGATTTTAAAGTGATGATTTGAGAGGATGTTTTATCAGGTTTGGCTAACACATGACAAAATGCAAAAAATCCTTGGTCTATTTCATACAGTTTTATAAAATTACTCAACTAAAACTTTTAAAATGGGACAGGAGAGGAATTCTTGCTTTCTTAGTTGAGATAGGGGCAATTATGTGTGATAGTTTTGTCCCCAAAAACTTTCATGTGTTGGAAATGCAGCAGTTATCACATGGACATGCAAGGAAATGTATAATATCTTAGCTTCATATAACTTTGATAATATTCTTGTCATTAAATGTTTAGAATGTGATTGGTTTGTGGTGATATATACATATACATCCCAACCTAGATAGCTTAATAAATTCTTCCAATGAAAAATCTTAAAATACTATGCCTGCAGATTCCATTGAAATTCCTTTTAATTCATGATCAAGTAATGTACCAAAGAAATTAAACATTACCCAACAACAAAATTACTATGGTTCATTGCATAGAAAAATGAGCAGGGAGTACAGTTTCTTGATTAGTTAATAATAGCAAAACATTAACTTTCCCAAGGTCTTTGTTGGCTCTGAAAACGTATCCTATTGCATAAAATCCATTTATAAAAATGTACTTTCAATATGTATTCTGAAAGAAAGAATACACAAAATGTGGATTTCCTGTGTCAACAAGGCTACCTGAAGTTCAGTTGTACTGACACAGTGTGGTGTATCTCCCTTGTATTGAGCTCAACGAGTTCAAGACAAGCACAGAATCATACTTGGCAACTGTTACTCGAATGTGAAATCCCTCTTCCTGGAGGAAGTTCAAAGACATATAACTCCAGTGAATAACTCCTGTGAAAAATTAAATATTCCCCTGAGTAAGTGCTGTAGAGGAGGCCATCTAGCCCTAAACATTTCCATCTGCAAAACAATTCCAGTAGTAGGTAAATGAGCATAAAGCTCTCACAGTCACAACCTAATATGTCTGAATTTGAAATTTGGGGGAGTAAAGGGTTGTGAAGGAATCAATATTTTAAGTAAGAAGCTACCATAATAAATCTCTCTTTCCCTTTGTTTCCTTCAGGTGACAGATGGCCATGAAGTTATTCACATACTGAATGGTTTTCTTGCTAAAAAGGTACCTGTAGTTTCCCTGAAATTACAAACAGAATGGGGTCATACCATACTGAACAGCTTCAGGTGGGGAAAAAACCTCACCCCTTCCCTACGCCTACTACCCTAAATAGCCTACATGTGAAAAATAGCTGAGGAGCTATTGATGATGATGGTCTTTCTAAAAAATGCTTACATATAAGATAACCAGTTACCTAAAAGAGTATATCCCACTTTCCCCCATACCATTATGTTATTGAATAAATCTTCATTTCTCCATAGGGTAATTGCTGTGTTATTTGCATGTTCTTCCAGGTCATCTGATGAAGTCATCTCTCTTAAATTTGAAGAGAAAAAACATTCATAAGAATGAAATAACAATTACAGTGCACTAGGGAACAAGAAAGTTGATGAGAACAAAGGAAGAAGTGAGAAAGGTTCTGATTCAACATTTTATTTTTATGGCTAATTTGCATGATTTTATAATCACACATTTGCAGTTTTCCATAAGTATGACTTTATCTTTTCAATGTATTGCCTTCTTAGCCAAGCTCATCATCATGATAGGAGATTACTTCAGATGGGTTAAAGATGACAGGGTGCAAGGAAGTTATAAGTTGCCACATATCCAGCATAAGTTTCTTTCTGCTAAGTCTCAGCCTGTCCCACTGCGAGGCCTTTGAAAAGAGTGGGCATTGTTTCAAAAGACAAGAACAATCACCCCTCTGCTCAAATTTCTTTCACTGCAGCTGGTGGGGAGCTCTGCCACCACAGGTGAAAATGTTCTTTCTTTAATGCTGAATAGACATCTGAATGCAGGCCTAATGATAAAGAAAATGTGTTAGATAAAGGCTTAAATATTCTAGATATCTAAACATTCTGAATAATTTAATGCTCTACAATCGAAACTGTGGCTGGTATTTTGGTTGAACAGGTTATAGCACAGTGATGCTCAGGGACAGCCCAGGCCACTTCCTATGCCTCATTAATCTGGACCATCAGTTTTCAAGAAATTAGTATAAAAATCAAATAGATAATAGATAGTTTTGATGTGATTATTCTGCAATAGAAATGTATGACTGTTACAGAGAAAAGAAAGATGTCTTGCTTATTTTTAAATGTATAAGGAACTGTAGAGAAAAGTTTTGACGCAAGACTGTTTATTTGGGTAAAATTTAATTTAGGATTGTTATGGATAGTAATGCATGAGCAACAAGCAAATACATTAATTTCTTCTTGCACCAATAGGGAAAAAGGTCACAGCAGACCAGTAAATATAAAGCCCAGAGGTGAGAAAGAAGCATATCAACCATGAAATTGTATTAATTCAATAATTAAAGTGAGTCTCAGTTCCAACACAGGCTCAGGTTCTGTAGCAAAGATGTGACAAAACAATTGGGAATGGCAGTCCATTGCAGTCGTATTAATCATCAGGAGAAAAAGAGTTCCAGTAAATTGAACGTTTTATGAACACTACAGTGTATTTAGCCCTGGACCTGATATCCTCTCATTAATCAAAGCAATACACAGGGAGTGAAATTTCCACCTGAGTTTAGTTTTGAGAAAGAGGCAGTGAGAAGTGGTAGAGTGGTGTTTTTGTTCCCAGATGCTACAGCAGATCCAGGTTTTGTAGTGCTTTTCCCAGCAAGGGAATGAAAACAGTGCTGTAGAGGGAAATTAATTATTATCAGGGACCTTCCAGCTGGAAATGTGTGTTGCTGCAAAATGAACACATTTTAGGGAGTTGAGTGTTTCCTGCTGATCTTGTTAGTTTCCCTTGTGTTTAAGGGCTTCAAAACTTCTATGGAAATGTAAGTTTCTATTAGAGCTGGGGAGGAATCCAGTATTTGATTTTGCATTTTTAATTTTTTCTTAGTTTTCCGTGTGCAATCCCAGAGACTTACAATAAAGAGAGAAACTCCCAGATAAAATCAGTGGCCCATTGACTGGGATATTAATTTAAAATCTGAAATTATCATGTGTCCCCATTTCCAGTGTAAACCACCTGCCCGAGCAGGTGTGTTTTTCCTAGGTTACTATCATCTACAATGATAGTAAACACCAATGGATGTTTTTGAGGGAGATTAGAGTAGCCCACAGAGATATGGTTACTGTTCTACAATGAAATGTGTGGCAAACAGAGGCAAAATAGGGAGTGAACATCCCAAATGTGCCTAGGCCATTTGAGTGTCCTGTAATTAGTGTTTCCTGTCAACATGAGTGCTCCCCTTCACCTGTGAAGGCATCCAAAGGTAAGGCTCTTAGTTTTCACAACTCTTAGCTATTCTGATTAAGGAAATCTCTCAGGAAGTCTCCAACCAGTTCCTGTTTCTAGTGTTGTTGGACAAACCCCTCCAAAATGTAATCAGCAACTAGATTAGATGTGTGACTGCCTTATTACAAGAATATTAAAGACTGCAACCATCCCACTTTTGTTCTGTGTCTCAACAACCATTTTCTTCATAAATCATGAAATTTAACTGCTGGGTGTCCAAGTATAGGTTGAGGAGTGTTTTACATTCATTATTTTCATTCATCATGAAAAAAAAACAATCCTGTAGTTTTCAAAATATGAAAAAAAAAAAACCAACAAACCCAACCAGCCTTACAGTAAACAGATTTTTAAATACTTGTGGCTTCCTCTGAAAGTTCCTTCCTATTTTTATAGAATACTGAGCTCACCGTTTACACAGTACGAGTTAATATCAGAGTGGATCTGACTTAATTTCACAATAAAGAAATGAAAGCTAAATCATGGAAGGGGAAAATAAGGAATGGATGCACATAAATTTGGACTGAAGAATTAGTGAAATTTAATTCCAGGCCCATAATGACATTTCTTCATTTTCTGTTACTTTTCTTCCATGAATAGCTATATTCACTTTCTATATATTCCCTTTTAAAATATATCTTCATGAACATCTGCATTATTTATATATATATATATTCACTTCTTGAATTTGTTTGAGCAGAAAATTTTTAGAAATACAAATAAAACAACATCTGTTGAAAGGCAGATTTTAACTGATAACAAGTCAGACGTTTTGACTATTCTAATAACTTTTTTAATCAATCATTCAAAATATTTTTTATCAAATCCTGTGACTGTGAAATAATTTTCCATTAATAGTTAAATCAAACTTTAATTAACTAGACAAATGCACTTTTCAGATCACAATTTTTCTGCTTTTCCACAATGTACAAAAATTTCCTTACGGATTTTATAATAAGCTTTCCCTTAGAAACTGATAACTAGTAGGTCCAGTTAGTTATCACATGCACGTTTAGATTTGCTAATTTAGCATAAGCAACTGTGCTGAAAATGCAATGTCATGTTCAAAAGATGGTCATTTCCTCAAGACAGGCTCTAACACTTCATGGTTCTCTGCACACAATTATTTCTTGGGAAAAATTGGTAGGACATAGGTATGTACCCTTATAAAAACAATTCTGCAGACTTAATGACATCAGTAGGAATCTATTTTCCTTTAAACGTCATTTGTTAGTGGCTAGACATTCCTCTTCTTTCTGGACTTTCCCAGGACCTAGCAGAGAGCAAATAACTTGCTATCTGGCTTTGATTTATTAAAAATGTGCAACAACAGACAATTTTATGCCACAGAACTAAAAAAAATAGCGTAGAGAAGTGTAATCTGCAATATGGGGCCCTCAAAATGCCTGCCAAAGTATTTGCTGGAGGTCTAGCTTGTAACAACTGTAGTTTACATTCTACCATTTTCTAATTGTCCTCCACTGAGAACAATAGATTTGAAAGGAGTAGAAAAAATTAAACAAACATTCAGTTAAAGAGTATGGTTGCAGTTTTACTAAACAAAATACTTCTAGTGTACTCAGGAAATCACCTCTTGCAACTTCTGATAAAACTCGATTTTGATAAAAATTACATTTTTGTCACTAAATTATTTTTCATGTCAAAATGTCTGTAGGGCAAGTCAACAAAATAATTTTATTTTATTATTTAAAACAACTAAAATTACAAAATACCTTCCTAGCAATTTACCATGTAATTATAAAAGTTTTTTGTGCTTTATAATGCTGTTCTATTATAAAAAATAGGAATTCAGAAATATAGAGAGTGGACTGGAGATATTAGGCCTTTTTAAAAAAAAATTTGAGAGATTCAGTAGTGAACTCATATTATTGAAATAATTTTGCTAAGAAAACATGAAATAGAGACATATGCCCTACATACAGAACCTAACTGACTTTGCAGGGCACAGTGAGAATTGGATTGTTGTGGGTTATATTAGCTGCAATTTATTCTTGTTCCAGAGTAGATGAAGAATAAAAGTACTAGAAAAGCAGAAACTATTAGCAGCAGCTACAACAAAATTATGCAGAACTTAAAAAAATATTAACCTATTGGAACCTCAGATTTTGGTTTGCTGACCTGGACAAAGAGAAGTTGTGTGTTGCAGCTCTGATGATCTTCATAAGAACATGTTTCAGGGCAAAACTGAAACTCACATTAAAACTTCACACCATTCAAATCCTTGAGTCACTAGTAGGGACACTTACTTATGGAGGACTTTTATATAAAAGAGCTCAAAATATAATACATATATACATATTCATGTCTGTATATGCATATACATACACACACATTTAAATCTCTACATATGTTTGTCAAGCTGAAACCCAAAGCAAAAAACAATGTAGATAAATACAAAAAAACTTCTTTCTGAATCTCTCACAGCCTTCAGAAACAAAAGTATTTTTCACATGTTTCATTTCAAATGTTGATTGATGGCCAATTCAGCTTCCAAATTTCACCCTACATGAATGATGGAAACCTAAAACAAGCCTCTGATCCTATTAATCTGACTCATTCCATCATAAAGGCCTTGTAGAAATTCTGTGACCCTCCTACGCTCCACTTTATATACAGGGCATGTCATATGGTCTGGAATATACTTTTGGTCAGTTCACTATCAGTGGATTTGTTGCTTTATAATAAGGTCACAGTAACCCATGTCCAATGATCATAATCAAAGACCAAAGTTACAGGGGGCTCAGTCCAGCACTGTGCAGTACTGTTTGTCCTGTCCTAGCTTTGAAAATGACTGCCGATCCTGGCTGCTTCAGTCCAGGATGTGTCAGGAACAAAAGCATCTGTTTTATGCTAACTTGAGCAAATGTAGGTTATCAGAGCAAATTATACATTCACGTATATCTGTGTGTCTGTTTGCATGAACATATGTACATATATTTTTGTTTGGCCCAATGAATCCAACTCCAAATGAGCATGCTCACCCCTTGCAGTGACTTTGTAAGTAACAAGCCACATTTCTGCACTGCTGTGCAAATTCTACGGTATTTTTATGCAGCTCCTCCAGAAAAATACATCCCTACACATTTTGTAAAATTCAGTACAGCAACCATGAAAATATTTCACTGTATGATGAAAAGTTGTTTGGCTTACCATGTGTAATAATACATCACAGACTTCCCATCCAGGACAAAACCATCGTCTTATTTCACAGAAAGTAAATTCTATCAATCAGCTTTTCCTCTGTGGTCAAAGAAACAACTTAAGATTTAAATCTACAAGAAGTAATCATAAAATTAACATACGAAAAAACAAGATAAAATACACCAGCTTGAGATTTTCTCCACTTAAAACACTGAGAAGTTAATACTGTGTGCAGATATAATTCTAAAGATAAGATAAACTACAGAAGCCTAAAAATACATGTGGTTTTTATGACAAAAAATTTTATTTGCTCAGTAATCATATCAGGAGCTTCCCAGAATTTTTATGTGCACAGCAAACCTTGTGAAATTCTCTGTCTGCCTGAACTAAGTATAGAGTAATGAGGTTACATTTTAGAAATATAATTTGCATATTAAATCTCACCAGAGGTGATAATTCCACCACTATCAGTGGGAGTTTATACTCAAGACACCAGATAAATATTACACAATCTCTTTTCTAGCAACACCTTGTGTCAACTGAAATAAAGATTGTCATAGTATCCAAAATAAGGCTTAATTCAGGTCAATTTAAAGTAATTTTTAAGTATTTCACATCTTCGTCTAGCAATTTCCAGCTTTGCTTCATAGGACATGAGTCAACACTAAGTATTGGAAAATAGGAATCTTTTTCAATGAAGAACTGATATTTATTGAATATTCAGCTATAACATAATAGTTTAATGAACAAAACTAAATAACGGGGGGAATCATGTGTGGAGGAAAGTGAACACCCAGCAGCATTAACCTCCAAATAGTCAGGTTCATTCATGCCAGCAGTGACTTTTGCTGTGTAATTTGCCCTGAGACACTGCTGAGTCCATCCTCTGGTGCATATGGCCTCTTCCCAGTTAGCAGAATTGCCTTGGCTGGCTGCACCTTCTGCCTGGCAGAGCACTGGGGGCCTGCAGAGCCTCCACTGCACGGTCTGTCACGTCCCCTGGCTTAAGCAAAGCTGTGCTAAAATGTTGCAGACTCTCTATTTGTTGACCATCAGAGTTCAACTGGGAGAGAATTTATCTTCCTTAAGTACTTGCTATCTTTGTTAGCTAACTCATCATCATTTAGGCAGCTTAAGTCCATACACATGAAGAGCACAACAGCTAATGCTGTCAATGTGGACTTTAAAATGACCTATGAAGGAGAATATATGGCCACTGCTTCATAATCAGATACTAGAAGTGAATTACCTTTCAATACTTTTTCCATCCATAAATCTCCAATGTTATCAGTTCAAAATACAGCGGTTGTTTTCTCAGACATTCTCAATTTAGATCCCATACCTCCTCTGCAGTACAAGGCTCCTCTACCTGCCTTTGCAGCTGTTTGACTAAGGTCAAGTGAGTCATCTGAGGTCACAGAGGGAAAGAATGACCCAGAAAGATGCTGAAACCAGGCCAGGACCTTTCAAAGTTCCCTGCTGCAACTACTGAAGCACACTGTCTCCCTTGAATAATTCTGCCTGTTGATCTCCACTGAACATACACATTTCCTAGTGCCACAGGAAATGAAAGCTTAGATCCAAACTGTTGTAAGAGCTAGCATGCAGTGGGAACAAACCCTTTTTCTACTGTTACATCAATAACATTACTTCCATTCATGTACTTCAGGATATCCTTACATCCTGAGAAAAAATGGAAAAGAATACAAACCTATGTCCAAATAATCTAGCTTCACACCATGAGCCAAAATCCCAGCTTTGTGGTTCTCAGATGTTTGCCTTTTCTTTGTCAGGATTAAATTTTATGGTTTTGTTTCAGATTTTGCCATTCACCAAGACAGTTTGAGACACTTCTCTGTCAAAGAGAAGACACCACTGTCTTTGTACAGTAAGAATCAGAGGAATCCTACAAAAATTTCACAAATAAAAGCCAGCTTGGAGTTACCTGCAATGTCCTTTATTTGCTACCCACTGCTCACACAGAAAGTTTGGGGTGAATACCATGCAGTTACAACCCAGCAGCTAGTCTCTGTATGGTGTCTCACATCAAAAACACAAAAAAAAGGTGGATGAAACTATCTACCTGAATAAAATGATAGGATCTGATTGTTAAATCTGTGTGGAGTCAATTTATGTGTACTTAAAATGAGAAAAATAATTTTATATATAGAAGAAAAAGGGGGAGAATAAAACTAAAAACACAATTGAAAATAAAATTCAAATATTTAGATTTCCACTTTTCAAAATCCCAGCTCCACCCCTCATATTTAAGTTTTTGGGGTTTTTGTTTGTTTGTTTGTTTGGGGTTGTTTTGTTTTGGTGGATTTTTTTCTTTGCTTGGGTTTTGTTTTGTTTTTTTGGTTGTTTTTTTGTTTGTTTGTTTTTTTCTTCATCCACAGTGATTCCAGATGTTTAACTGGCATATTAACTAGGACAAGTAGTATTTTCCTTCTACCTGTGGGGAGCCAATATGGCTCACATTCCATCACTTAAATGCAGAACTAGTCCATTAGTTAAAATAACAGTGATGCCTAAATGCCTGCCGTCCTGCTGGCACAGCCAGGGTGAGAGTTTAAAAAAGGCCTATATACCAACCATACCTTAGTGCTTGCACTCAGCTTGGGGCAGGTGACTTTCCCACCTCTCATCTCAGCCTGTGTTTTCGCTCTGTTCTTTCTTTGTAGATTGTGTCCTGCTTTACTTGATGTTCTGTGAACTTTCGTTGCTGGTAGCAAGTACTCTGGACATCTGCTCAGAATTTACTTTTCAGATAATATCTATATGTGTGGGGATTTTTTTTTGTAATGTTGGGGTTAGGCTGAACCTGGCAGTCTGCAGGAGGGAATGAAAGATCAGTACCATTTCTAATAATAACAGCTATTTGCAAGCCCAGGGACCTCAGCAGGTATCACTTTCCTTCCCAGTGACACAACTATCTCAGATCAGAATACCACAGCCATTTTGTACCAGTAACCCTGCACAACAGTTTTAAACAAAGGAAATGAAATATGTATTTATTCATGGCTCAAATACAGGGCAATTCCAAGGATGCAGAATGGAATTCACCTGGAAATGAGCCAGAACACGGAGGCCAGCTTTTCACCCTGGGAAAGGAGTGATGTGCACTTTTCTGTGATCAGAGGTCATCAAGGCTTCAGCCTTGCAACTAGTCATAGGGGCTATGTAAGAAATGGATCTGTAGAGGATTCTCAAAGCCTGACTGAAAGCTCACACAGTTTTGTACATCTGTATGCAAACTCTGAGATAAGGTGTGCTGACATAGAAAGGCCATAAAATAGAGAAGACATTGTTGAGAGAGAAATTGAACTTGAAACAAGTTTCAAATGCTGGCCTTGCAGATAGATTACATATTTTTGAGAACTAGAACTGTGAAAGATGCATTGTAGCAAGTGTTGGAAGTATTAGCATTGTGTGGCAAAGCTAATAGGCTGAAAAACATTTATAAGGCATTAAACAAAGCAATAGGCTGGTTTCTGATAAAATGGCATTGAGTTTTACATCTCTTGTGTCTCACCCTTCTACAAGATTAACAACAGAATAAAATCTTTAAAAACACCTTTCAGTTGCCCTGTCTCCGCAGAGCTGGGGTTTTCCAACAGGCCTACAGCTGTGGCATATTTGAAATTAGGCACTGAAGAGAACAGTAGGAAAGAGTGATCTAGTTCTCCCTAAAATAAATACAAAAATTTCTGTCGGAGTTAGAGCACGGTGAATCACCACTTGTTTCTTAAACACCCTATTTTATCCTTTGGGCTCAAGTCACCTTCTTTTTAGTTACGATATCTGATAGGATTTCAGCCTAAGCTCTATGACTATGATCTTATGTCCTATAATTCAACCTGCTCAAAAAAAAATCTCTATTTATTGAGTGATGAATAATAGAATTACTTAGCAGCTTCTTTTAGCTTTCAGAAAAGAAAACACAGTATTGTATGCACTGTTTCAAAAGTTTTCCTTTATTATCCTGTGGGAATTAATTCTTTAAAAAAAGGAAAAAAAAAAAACACCTCACTGAGAAGTACAGTAGCTAATTCAGACAGTTTCAAGTTGCCTAGAGCTATTGACTGATATATGCAAAACCTTGCCATTATGTTTTCCAAGCAGCGACAAATAGAATTAGGAGTGCAACTCCTTTGATGATACTTTGAATTCTTTTTTATAAATTACCTTCTGTTATTGTCTGGGCTTGATCCTTCTCCCCCAGAAACTAGTGGGAGTTCTGCCACTGACTTCAGGGGAAGGAGAATTGGATTGTTTTCAGCACAGATTTTAAAACAAAGGCTTGAAATTGGCAGGAATAAAACCCTTTGCCATGAATCAAGGCAGCATGCTGCCAGATGGCAACTTTTCAGAGTTATGCAAACAAATTTGGTTTATTCAATACAAATATTTGAAACGAAAAAAAAATGAAGAGTATTATTCACATTTACCAAAGTGTCAGAATGGAGCCTTCTAAATTTTAATTTGATTCCAAGAAAAATAGAGTGTCTAAAACATTGCTATTGCTCTAGAAAGCACCTGAGTCTGGATTTCCATGGCAATTTGTACTACTACAGATATAGTTTTGGGCAGGTGAAGAAAAACAGGAGTATTGGGGAAGGCAGGGACTCACACTGTTGCTGGGGAAAGCAGTTTAGAAATAGTTGGTCAACTTCCAGTTGGGGAGCACATGTTCTCTGCACAACCCAAAGAGAGGATGAGACCCTGAGAAGGCATTCTGAGCTTAAAGTTAGGTCCTTGAGGGTAGGTACTATGAGTAGCCCCATAACTTACAAGTGAAACTTTCAACCTACGGCTAACCACCCAGATCCACTCATCAGGAAACAACCAAGAGAAACAGGCAGGTCAAAAATACCAGAAGTGTTCTGCTGCTGGACTTTTTGGTCAATTATGCTCTGGTCTGGTTTAAGTCAAGTAGTACTCAGAAAAGACAGAAAGTGAATATGAAACAAACAAAAAAGGTGGATTCTGTTTTTCCCTGAAAATTAACTTTGGATCTATTTTAAAAAATTACCTATGAGCAATAAAAAAATAGTATTGCTGAATTCAAAAGACTTTTCTCCTATTCAGTAAAAAGGCTAAACAGAAAGAGGTTTGTATACAGGTCAGAATAAGAGAGCTCTAGGACTTTTACTTCACTATTACAGTCCTTTTCTCAACTGCATCTAGCATTAAAAGTAAAAAATAATAAAGCACATCTGCCCTGAATTCTCTCTGCATACAGTTTCCTTCCGCCTGTGGTGAGGGGTGTGCTTTTGGAATGGTAGAAGGTTTCATCTTTTATCGTATAATGAAATCCACATTCCAGTCAAATGTGATCAGCCCTGCCAGTGCAGAAAGATATTTTTATTGTTCGTGTTTGCCTTCTGAGTGCCACTGCACATTACTAAGCATATTGGCTTCTTGCCACCTCTATTTTAAACTGTGGAGAAATCTGGGAAATGAAAAAATATCTGTCTTTGATTTTTAAGGGGAAAGCCATTATTTAAGTAGGCAAACATTTTAAACAACTTGGCTAGAAAATCCATGTGTTCTTGGATGGGCACGCTTATTTTAGGCAGAACTGACCATATCTTTGAATTAACCTCTTGTTCCTCATAACCCACTTGTATGCACTGTGTTGACCTCATGGGAAAGAAAATCAAATCAATTGTAAATTGCCTGAACAGATTTGTCTGAACCCATGGAGCAGCAAATCCTACATTTACATTACTTACTCGAGACAAGTGGTACTTGCCACACCTTCTACTCAAAAGGTCACATGGAATTTTTTATACTCAATAAAAAAATTACAGCAGTGGGCCACAGGTTTGAATTAATTCTCTTCATATGATTCCTAGAGCATGGAGAAAGGGATATGAGAATAAATGACTAGTAGAAAAGTTCAGAGGAGCAAGGCAAGAAAGTGGGAAGGAACACTTTCATGTCAATGAAAGAGTTTCATTTCGGATGGATCCTCTCATCAGCTAACTTCAGCCACTGGCATATGGCATATGCTACAGATGGATAGGCAGCAATAAACAATAATAACCTTACAGCTGTAAGGTTCTGGCACTCCTGGTCCTGGCCCACGCTGCCAGCTGGCCAGTAGAAAGCAGGTCTGCAGGATGATTTGATTTTCCACAGCTGTTGTGTAAAGCATGAGGTCAAGGGAGGTGATGAGGAGAGTGAGGGGCTTGTAGCTGACTGGTCCTTGCTTACAGCACAGAGGCTGAATTCACCCATGACAACTGCAATATCCCAGGCAGCAACTTTTTCCATGTGCAAGCCCTTCATTTAAATGATGTGCTAATGTAAGGTTTAGGCCTTGACTGGGCACTCTGCAATCTCTTATAGTACAAAATACATGAATACATGCAAGATGGGTGATTCTTGTCTAATGCACAGTAAATATACCAAGTAGATTGAAGTATCATTTTGGGGAGAAAGGACATCTCTGTTTGGTAGTTATGTTTAGGAAAACTCACCCTGACACCCCTCTGTGTGTTGACAACAAATAGTATTTTTAAATAAATAAAAATAAAACCCCCTTGTTGCTGGAATCAAAGTCAAAAGCAAAGTCCTCTGCACACAGCCAAAAGCCTCCCAGTTTTGCTACTGTGGTTTGAATCACAATTCACTGTTATTTTCACAAGAGTCAAAAGTCACTGTACTCACTTTAATGGGATGACTTACTAGAAATATTTAATTTCACAGGTATAAATTTTAATGAAATTTAGTTGTGTATTTATTATTTGAAAATTTTTAAAAACAGACAGTTTTATTATTATATTGTGTCAATCCATTTGAACAAAAAGTTTCCTGTGAAATTACCTGATAACACTACTTTATTCAAGATGCTGAAGATAAGCCTGGAGTATGAGGAATTTCAGAACATCAGGCCTGAGTAACTGGGTAAAAAATGTCTGAAAGAATACGAATATGGAAAAATTCCTTCTATGCAAAAATGTTAGGTTTGTGCAGCATGGAGAAGAAAAGGCTCTGGGGAGACCTTATTGTGACTTCTAAGGAGGCTTAGAAGCAAGGTGTAGAGAGGTATTTTTACCAAGGCCTGTAGTGATAGCACAAAGCGTAATGGTTTTAAACTAAAAGATGTTTGGGTGTTAAGAAGAATGTTTTTACTGTGAGGGTGGTGAGGCACTGGAACAGGTTGCCCAGAGATGCTGTGGACACCCCATTCCTGAAAGTGTTTAAGGCCGGGTTAGATGGGGTGTTGAAACATTCAGTCTAGTGAAAGGTGTCCCTGGCCATGGCAGGGCGTGAAGCCAGATGACCTTTAAAAGTCTCTTCTAACCCGAAACATTCTAAGATTCTATGATTCTTTTCTACAAAATTCTCAGCATGAGGAAAAACCTCTCTGCCTTCAGATATACAAGGTGATCTCTGATCGGTTCATCACTCTGCAGGAACAGGAGTTTGAGGGCATGATAAACAGTTTGACAAAAGCATCAACTTAGTATTCAGAAGCACTCAAAATGGAATTCAAGTGCTAGGAATTATTGTGAAAGAAACAGAATAAACCAGAAAATATAATTCTAGAATATAGATCTATCATTCACTCTGACTTTAAATTTGGTACTCTAGTCATCTAATCTCAGAAAACATACGTATCAACAAGGTTCAAACACTTCTAGGATGGTTGTATGGATGGCTTAATAGGCTCAAAACTTCAGCTCAGAAAAGAGATGGTTTCAGATCATAACACAAAGGTCTACAGAACCAGTGTTGGCCAGAGATTCATTACTCATGGCTCTTCTAGTGCTGAAGGTGGTTGCTGGCAAAAAACGCCTCACAGAATTAGATTCAAAGAAGAAACAAAAAGTTAGTTTTTCATGTAACATGAGTTAACCTTTGTAACTGCCTCGCAAAAGGACCTAGTCATTACAAGAGGTATGTGTGGTATGGGGAAATTAGTTGAAAGAAGGGTTTGTAGAAGGTTACTAAACAGACAAACCGCAGATGTTGAGGGAAGTACTTGAGCTGAAAATAACTGAAGCCTAGGAAAGCATTAGAAAGAAGCATCACACACTGTTGTTCTTTTTCTCCTTCTGCTTACATGTCCGCTTATAGGCCAGTGTTACAAACTAGATTTATCTGAACTGTGTGACTGCTCTTTCATTCCTATCACGAACCTCTGTGTTATAAATTGTATGTTGTATGTATCATGGCTGCCTGACCAATTGCCTAGTGCGGAAACTAAAATTTATATTCACAAGCATTAATAAAGGAAATTGTGTCTTAATAGATTATTACAAAAGGTGAGGGAGGAAGGTTTTGGAGACAGAAAAGGACATTTTGGAACTCAATCTACCCATTGATCCTCTGTGATGGAAGGCAGAAGCTTAAATGAAGAATTCAGAGAGGTGAGCAAGCTAAGTAGAGAGAGACCACCAGTAGTAGCAGAAGGCAATGGGGGTGTCCGACACACTGCTTCACAAAGTTCCATTACTCTGGAAGTCAACAATCTTCAGCATGGATTTTGTGGGCACAACCCTTCACGAGCCACAAAAAGCAATTGCTTTTTCCTTTGACAAAAAAAAAAAAAAAAAAAAAAAAAAAAAAAAAAAAAAAACAACCCAGACCTCTTTCCACCTACATGGCCAACATTCAAGAAACACACCTTATTTGGTGTGTAATACAGAGCTCTCAAGCAAGTATGTCTTTCAGTCTGTACAAAAGACTTTTCTTCTTATTTGCATTAAGTATTCAAAAGACTACAGAGGTAAAAGGTGAAGTTGACTCTAAAATCTGGACTCAGAGATTTGCACCAAGTTGTTAAACTACTTCTCTCTTAATTCAATTAATAAACATGTAACCAGACTCAATAAACAAGGCTAAAAATGTCTTCTTCAAAAAGGACCCTACTAAAAATGAATTGATCAGATTTAATTACTTCCATCTAAAATAAAACAAAAAGTTGCTTAAAAGTTGCTAACCTTTGCCTTGGGGATTTTTTTTCCATTAATAACATGAGATAGGCCTTGCATAAAAGCAGCATCTTACTTCCTTTGCTAGTAACATTTAAGTGAATTTAGGCTTCTGAGCTTTTACTCAGGTCTGCAAGTCTTGTAATTCACAGGTAATTTGTCCCTCAAGTATCTTTCTGGTACAACAATGCCTACTGGGAAAGCTACATAGGTGAAAATTTAGGATACAGCATATCCCAGAGAGTTTCCTACAGACAGTGTAGGGGTAAAGTCATTTCAATCTAAGGGAAAAAGTAATGTGGCCATAAATGCGTAGGCTTGCATCAGTTTGCCTGTGGACCAGAAAAGACTCTTCCACCTTTTTTTGTTTACTAAATGCAGATAAATCTTGGGAATCCAGCCTGTACTGGTACAGCTAAGACCCGTTGGAGCTCTGGGAAGTCTCATGCAGACAAGGTACAGAGCAGGCTCCAGCAGCCCTGGCCAATGCAGAACACAAAGGATGTGCAGCTGCAGCATGTGCATAACTTGGAAAGCTTCATTAGTCAACAACGCAAGGGAATTAACCACCCTTTTGCTTTTTTTACTTTTTGGTATAGACACTGCTGATGGTGGCTGTACTTTGTATTTGCATAAGGATAACCTATTGTAATGTGTATCTATTCAGGTCTACTTGTGATGCTTTCTTCTTATTCTCTTTTATAAAGAACTAAAATGCTTTAGTCCTCTGAGAATAGCATCAATGAATCCCAGAAACTATTTATTGTTCTATGTACATAATGCACTTGTGCATAGTTCTTTTGGAGTAAAAGAACAATAAATGATTCCTCTGTCCTTGAAAGGGAAGACAAAACCTGTAGATGAACATCATTAACTGCTGTTAAGACTTGACAGCCTGTAAAATAAAATATTTTAAAGGGACAAACCTGTTTCAATTATCTCCTAAAATGCATGTGGAATCTTTTGAGACCTCAAGAGATGTTATTTCTGCAAGAATTGTGAAGACATAGACTTCCCCTTTTAGAATGGATCTGCAATGGCTTGTGCCATCAGAGAAAACAACTTTGATGATGCATTAACATGGTCCTGACCCAGCTGGTTGGCATGCACTGTCACTCCAAAATTCCATTAATAGGGTGCCTGAGGACATGAACTCCGTTTGACTTGAAAGCTTCATGTGTTTCAATTAAAAATGCATTTATTTAATTAATGTAGACATTAGAGAGAACACTAGTTTAAAAAGGAAGACTGAATCTGATAGACTATCTTCATCTTTTTTAGGACATCTGGGAATTGTCGGGTTTTTTTGCAAGTGTAAGATATAGGAAAGGGAGGAACGGAAATGTTGCAAATTAATAGATAGGAGTCACTGAGGAAATTATCAGGCCTATTGCACTCAAAGTGGTTATATTTGGAGGTGACTAGACCTCTCTTTTCTCCGTCTCTCTTTTCTCTGTCTCGGTCTCTCTCTCTCTCTTTTTTTTTTTTTTTTTTTTTTTTTTTTTAATGGCTGACAAGACGAGGCTGATTCTACTAACAGGTGCTAAAAACGAGAGGGGTTTGGCCACAATGGAAAAAATGTTTACTGGCATCACTTAAAGTGTAAAATAAATGTTTTCTGTAATATAATAAATGTGACAAAATTCCACTGTTGCTGACACCCAAATAATTTCATTGAAAGAGAGAAGTGAAGAGATGAAGGAAAAATATAGCTAAGGGAAATATCACCATTGATGTTCCTACTATACCTTGTCATCAGAGACTCTATTTTCTATTTTAATAAAATGTTCTGCTACTCTCACCAACTTAACTCACTTTAAAGATCATTTCCACTCCACAGCAGACTCTAGGGCCTTATCAAAATAAGATTCAAACTCCAAGTACAATTGCTTTTTTTGAAGTCTCAGAAGATCTTATAAAGGAGATGCCACTTCAGTCCTGCTTTTACAGATGTAGTTTTCTGATGCAGAGTTCATTTTAAATAATTAGCTGTCATGTGGATTGTGGTCACAAATGGGTACATCTCTCCTAAGACACTCTGTATGGCATCCATTCTTATCAACCTAATGTAAACAGAGATTTAGTTACCCACAGAAACACCACATAGATCTTATCAACACAGAAATACCAAATTAGCACTGACTGATCCTTAGGTAGCTATCAGCTAGCTGGCAGCTGTGATTTTTCATATCCAGTACATCTGCTTGATACCATATGCCAAGGTTAGATCTAGGGATTTTGGCACCTTGGTCTAGTTGGACAAATCCTTTGACATGTTTTCTCCTTGATGTAAGACCAAACAATGAATAACTTCAATTGCATGTGCACTTAGCATTGTCCAGATTATTTATTTACTTTGAGCAGTTGTGCAAATGGGAGGACAATTCTGCAATCTGAAAAAAAGAGGGGAGCCTTGATACGTATCACAGAATAATGATGTGTCAGAGAGTGGACACAAAAGTATTGCTTTTTGAGCTGCTGTCACAAAGCTTAACCTTGCTTTATATAAAGAAAAACTGGTAGACTATGAAGGTTTTCTGACCTATTGAAAGAGATTCAAAATCCTAAGAACAAGACAACCGTAGAGAATCTTTAAGATCTGATACAAATGAAGCCATAATAGCTCATGGTTGTCCTGACAGCATGACAAAGCAACAGAAGAGATCAGTAATTTTAATTTTGCTGATATTATACAAAAAATCCATCCCAGAACAAAGCATGTTGTTGATTTTCAGCTGCATTTTTTTTTCATCTGCTCTTTCCCCTCCATCTTTGCTGGCTCCAGAGTCTCTGAAGATGCCCAGTAGCTCAGAGAAGGAACAGATCAAGCTAAAATACTGTTGAGGAGGTGAAAGGTAGCAGATACTTATCCTCATAAAAAACTGTTCTTAATAGGTTTCATTATGTGGTGGCTCACAGTCTAGATCTGCCACTAGAGAGGAGATAGAGACAAGCATTAATGACCAACCACAGAGAAGGGTAGAACATTCCCTTTTGGTAGATTCCTACCTTCTTACCACATTAAAAATACCAGGTGACTGTAACCAAAATCATTTAAAGCAATAGTCTTTTAAAGCAATAGAAGAGCATCTCTTTCTGAAGGAAAGAAATAAAATTCATTTAAAACAAATATAAAAGTGGTCCTATTTATACAAATTTTTCCTATGAGAGTCCACCTTCACTGGCAATGTTAAATGGAAATTCCAATACATAGGTGGGCATGGTGGAGGAGGTGGATGGGTTTATAATTTATTCTGCACCTGTGAAATCACCATCAAAATTCATCAAGTCCCAACAAATTCACTCATGTTTTTTGCATAATCCATTGCTATGAGAAGCATAAAACAACAATGCAAGTATGAGCAGAGCCCCTGGCTCTGGGAGCATCACATTTTATTTCCTTCAAGAATACCCACCTCAAGAAAGCTACATGCTAAATGTTATAGGTATTACTGCACAAAATTCTTTCTCTTCCATGTTTCAAGGGCATGAAATGGCACACGGCTTTTATCTTTTTAAAATTATAGCTCTTTTTATTTATAAAGACTTCAGCTTGAAAAGCTGTTAAAAGTAATAAACCACATCTTTCTGAGAATACAATTCCATTATTTAATCATGCCCAGAGGCAGCAAAGACACTGGGAAATAATTGTCTTTTCGTCACTCAAGCATGAAACGCCCAACGTTGTTTGAAACCTAATTTTAACAAACGCCTAATATTCTAGTTCAGAAATCCCTTGACCATGGGCAAGTACAATCTCATTTCTCAGTCTTTTAAAGCAGTTTGATGAAATATCCCAGCAGGCACAAGTTGTGTTTTCTTCTCTAAATTTTTTTTTTCAGTCAGCAAGGTTTCACTTTTGGCAACCATCTATCAGACCTCAATTTCAATAATATGTGAGCATCTCCATAACATATTCATTCATCTAATTTCTTCAATCTAAAAATTCTCCTTTAATTTTGGGGAAATCACAGATGAAGAAAATGAAACACAGGAAACAGTGGATCCAGAACTTTTGTTGTTAAATAAACATGGGAAGACTGTATTTACTGCAATGGCATTGCTTTGGCACAATCTGCCTTTCTTGGAAAAATTTTTTTTTTCTACTAATTAGCAATTAGTAGAGCCTTTTAGTATATTTTTCCATGCCATGATCAAGAGATTTTTCATAAATCACAAAATCACAAGAGTCTGGCACTTAAAAATAAACTAATTGGTTAATGTTAACTTCATAGCTCATAATTAAAAGCCAAGTAAGTGAAGACACACACTAGGATGATGCTGTTGCAGGACTGGATGTCTGCCTCATCTTGACTCCATAAGCTCAGGAGAATAGAACATAAGCACTAGATATTGAGGACTGATATTTACTACAAATGGCCCATAAGAAGTAAACTTAGATTCAAGTTCAGAGTTGAAGTCCTATAAAGAGTCCTACTAATATGGTGCTTTAAGTACATCCATATACTAAATAATACAGATTTAAAAAAAAAAAAAAAAAAAAAAAGACAACAAACAAACCCTTTGCAATATGGGATACATCCAGTGCTTTTTATAGACTCTGACTAAAGTGAAAAAATTTGAGCATGGACAGAAACCTTAATGCAGGTTGTAGTTTGTGAGTTACTCCTGCTTTTCAAAGCTCAAGTGAAGTAACTGGGCCATTTCATGCTGCAATTGAAAAGATCAGGGCCTAAAATAGTGCAGGTGAAACAGGGAATCCAAAATGACTGTTAACTCCTGCAGATACATGCAGAGTACCTAAATCAATCAAGAAAACCGGTTACTGACCTCAAAAAAGAAAATTAAATAAGCGCATGGCAGAGAACAGAGAATAGTTATTTACAATAGTGCAATAGGTAGACAAGAAGAATGCAGAAAAAAATCAGGACACAAATTCATATTCTATATATTAAACGTAGGGGTAAAGGTTTATTTCAGGCAAGTGACATCAAAAATAAATTGTTTCTGAGCCTCAGTCTAAAATGTGGTGCAGAACAGTATCTGAGCCTAGGCCAGATCTCTGATCATAGATGGGTATTTCTTAAAACAAAAAGAGGTGAAAGCATCAAGCAACTCGTTAAAAGCTTTGCTAAATTTTTATAAACTGAGCAGACAAAATGCAAAATAGACAAACATTTTTGTATGTTTGGGCATATTATTTTTCATTATATTCATTAAAAAGTGGAGCTATCTTCCTTTCCCAAAAGGTACTGATTGGAACCTGGGGAACGAACCTCACTATGAATGTTGCATTCTCTTACATTTGGAAATGTCTAAACAATTTCTTTGTTTATTTCTTTATGGAAGTTGTTAAGATTTACTTTGATTATGTGTGGATTTTATACATACACTTGAATACTTCTAAATAATGTTATGGTTTTTAGCAGGACAAAAAGATATTATTACAAATATGCATTTTTCACTAAGATTATGCTGAAAACCTTAAAGACTATCAAGGCAGTACACAGCACAGAGAACAGCTGATTTCTCTGTCCTCTTGGTTTGCTATTTGCCTTTCCAAATATGTAGTGAAATTGTAATAAAGGGGCTCAATGAGAGGGATTTAAATGAACTGGCAATTTGAGCTTTGAATGATCACTGTTTTGTGACTGTTTGGGGAACATGACTGCTGGAATTAAAAATGGATAAAGACAAAAAATTATTCTCCTCTGACAAATTGTTCTTCTAAAGAAATTGAACTATGTTTTGTTTTTGTTTTTGTTTTTAATTTCTACTTAGCAGAGAAATGATACTTAATCCACTGAGATGTAAAAACTCTATGAAAGAGACTCTTTACAGGAGCACTTAGGTCACTAGGTTAAAGAAAGTGAATGGTATTCCTAATGGAAGATAAACGGTTGCCCTGTGGGGTTTTATCTGTCATAGTAATCTCAAAAAGCATTTCATATAAAAGTAGAGTTAAAAAGACTGTTAAAGCAAGATTTGCAACTGCAGTAAACTAATACCTGTGGCTTACCGTCTCTGCCCTACATATGTGAAATGTTTAAAATGTTTGGCAGGAAGCTTTTTCCCACATTTGGCTAGGCATACTCAGTGAACCCAATGTGAGATAATCCAAAACAATTCAGGTTCAACAAAGGTTGGGAAAATGTTATAGCAGACATAAAGCTTTGATGGAAAGCTTCTCTGATCTTGAGATTATAAAATACACAATTTCTAATCTGACAAATTTTTAGCTGCAAAGGAGAATATCTAAACATTCCTCTTTTGTCATAACAGTTTAATCCCTTAAGAATGTGATTTAAACCATCGGGGAGCAAAGGTTACCACAAGATTTGTATGAAAGAGGAAACCTGCCTCAGACACCTAGATAGAAAAATGTGAAGGCCATTAAATTATATAACTAAATACTATCTGCAGATTGGCACTGCCAGGTCACCTTCAGTTCAAGCTGTGTCAAATATCTGTTGTTCCAAACCTACTCTTTCACTTAATGAACACTGAAGTATTTATGATTATTTTATACTTTGGATTTTGTGTTCAAAATGACCCACTTTGCCATGCATGAAAAATAGCATCAATACAATAAGAATTTAGGTATCAAGAGCTGTGGATTGGGAGGTTTTTGTTCTGGGGTTGTTTTTGAGGGGGAAGGACATTGAGCATTTCTGATGCATTTATTAATCTCATAAAAGGCATTTCTTCTTCCTACTAATCTTTCTTGGGGTCATAGACTATGAAAAATCAGCAACTAACTTAAAAATAATGATTTTAAAATTAAAAACACCCTTACAAAGCATTGCCTACCTGTTAGGACAGCAATTCTAGTGAGGAAGCATGATCAGCAAAAGCAAGTACAAAATTGTTTTGAGTTATACACGCCATGATTCAATATCACAAGTCACTTGTGAATCCATGCATTGGAGTTCATAAAATATGTTTTTCAGTACTGATATACCACATATCATTAAAGAATAACTTGAGCACAAAATCTAATAGAGCACTGGTCAGCTTCTAATGGCTTTAAAGTCAGTTAGATCAGACTTCAAGTTGTTTTTTTTTTTTATTTAGGAAAAAAAACAACAATCAAACAACAAAACCCCTATTTCTTTCCTCTCTGAAACTGAAAGCAAAGTTCATCTTTTTTGTTTGAAAAGCTAACAAGTAGAAATTTAATTCTATGGTGATTTTATTTCCATGGATCTGCACATTAGTGTTTGTCATTAATGTTTGCAGCTAAATATCTTTATCCAAACTCCATTCAGTTTTCAGCTTTTTTAACAAATTGTTCCCTACCCTATAATCATGCCTGATAAAGAGAAAAAGTCTGGGAGAAGAAGACAGGGTTTGAAATAATGACTAGAATGGGGTTTTTACAGTCATTATACAAACGAATATAAATAGTGATGATTAACACATGGATTGTCAATTTAGAAGGCATAGCCCAGTACAGTGTTGTACTACAAAATGAGGAAAACATGGATCTTTGTGGTAGAGTTTTTTACAATAACTGAACTTTTGTTTGTACTCGGGCAGAAATCTCCCCATACAGTAGGGAAAAAATAATTTTGATAAAACTGAATCTTCATAATCTGAAATTTAGAAGACATCATATCAGAAACAGTAGATATATCAGTTCCTGACATTGTGTTACTTCTTATGTTTCTTATTCCTACATTAATGACAAAATTTTTTTTTTCTCCTGTCAAAATGTGCGACTCTTTCTCTTGATCACTCAAAAATCTTCACAAAAAATAATTTTACCAAAAAACCTCAACAAAAATCCTACATATCCATCCAAACCCATACAAATTTTGGTATGTCATTATGTTAAATCCAGTGAAAACCATCTAATAGGTGCAAAAGGAGAGTAAGTTGGGAAGACTTACAGGCACCCTAATTGCACAAACCTCCTTCCTTTTGGAAACAAGTATTTATTGGATTAGAAATAGCATTTTAAAAAATAGCCACACACTTACTAATCCTTCTGGAATCACAGCTGATCTTCTCCACATGCCCTGTAATCACAAAATGAGGCTTCTGACCCAGTGTAGGGAGGTAGGGTCATTGCTCCTCATGCACAAAGGTTGGATTAAGGACATGGTATTGAGCTCCACAGAATTTACAGGATGTGGCTCTGCCTGACTCCTTACCTGCTCGGGCAGATATTATATGGAGGGATTCTCAGGTAGATTCCAAATCATTTTCCTAAAGCTTTTTCTGTTTTCTGGAAGTGTACAATTCAGACAATTAAACTTTGTAGACTTCTGTAAAAATCTAGACTTATGTTATAACAGACATTATTCATTTCAGAGGGCAAGACCATTAAGACCTCCCTTTATCATCCTCTGTGTTTCTGAAATGCTGTCCATTTCCAGATTCCAGATGTTTCCAGATTCCATGGTGCTCTTCAGCAGAACAATTTTGGATGTACAAGTTATCTGCTAATTTAGCACAATATGCAAGTCCCATAACATTAAAAACATGTTTTCCATGTTTTCAATGTGTTTCCTTCACCAAACATCTTTACAGCTAACTGGAATTTAAAAAAAAATTAAATTTAAATTTTAAATTTTAAAAAAATCAGAAATATTTTTAACACAGTATATCCATTGCAAATTCTTCATTTCAGCCACAAAAAATATTTACAGAGGTTTCATAAAATATTTACATAATGTTTTCATTAAATATGTTATTATTAATATCCATCTGAATCAAAGAGCAGACATGGGGGAAAACCTGTAAGAGAGAAACAGGGAACTGGGAGAACACTCATGCTGAAACAAGCTATATACACCCATGTGACTGACCCAGAAACGATTTAGTTGTTGCCAGTACAGCTGTCTTTGAAGTCAGCCAAACAACCATACTCCCCTGCCAAAAAAAAAAAAAAAAAAAAAAAAAAAAAAAAAAAAAAAAAAAAGAAACCTTCATAGCTTGGCACCAGTGTTTTGCAATCAGTTTGTCACAGTTTCAGAGCAGCTATTTTCATTTTTAAAGTGATCCTTCTCTAATCTTCAGTTCTTATCTGCTTAACACAATGTCTTGAACAGTCTTTACTTCCCTGACAGAAACCTCTTTTCTATGTATCCTCCTTCAAACTTACCTTTGCCATCTGCTGTTTCCATTGCTCTTCCACTGATGTGGATGCATTTCATTGTACAACTTGTGTTTTTGCTCTCAGAAGAGATCAGTAAAATAAAACCAAACCTCTTATATGTTAAATTCTGTCCTGTATTCAGTCTTATGGTCTTTTAAAAGATCCCTCAAGGTCATCATCATTTTGCTTGTGTTTTCTTGATATTGCTACATCAGTTTTGACTGAATTTCTGCTAGATATTCCAGTGCAAGGTCATAAAATCTTCCTTCTTTCAGAGCATGCCTTTTTACTATCAACTGCAGGTTGTTATTTCTTTCACTTGAGAACTTGTTATAGTCCTAAAGCACATAATAATATTCAATGACCACCTTCTTCCCCCATCCCAAATCTTTCCTGTCTGCTGAGGTACTATGCAGCTATAAATCATAACTAGGATTTATCTTTGCTTTTGTTTAATTACACTTGAGAGGTTGCTTTTTGTCTTGGTTTTTTTTCCAATTTTCCTGTTGCTTTATTCATAATTTTCCCAACTTGTTGTCTCACTTGGATATTAATTTTGAACCCAGATTAGTTCATATAAGTCTGTGAAAATAAACTGCTGTATTGTCTTTCTGACCGATATGTGTGCTGTATTACAAATACTTGCGGTGGTGGCAGTGTCTCAGGCCCCTTGTCCCACTTCATCTGGCCAGCCCTGGCACTGGCCGCAGATGAGGTACGGTTCAGTATCCTGGGATACTTCCCCGATCCCATGGGTCTTTGTCCCACAGAAGCGTGAGCAGAGATGAGGAAGAGAAGGAAGGATTCTGATGGGTGAACTTCAGCTGGGGTTTACTGATGTCCATGTGGGACAACCTCACCACCAGAGAGTCTTCCCAACAGGGTTCAGATCATATCTGTGCAGCATCTTAAATGCAGGGGAGGAGCAAGGGGAAGGGTACAGTGTGGGACCAATCCCAGGCATGAAGGGAGTGACTCTGTACATAAAGGACAAACAGTAGAACAAATCAAGGAGGCAAGGGAGGGAATAACAGGAATCCTGCCCAATTACCCGACGCCCTCAATGGAACTTTCTAGACACCGGGTGAGGCTTCGAAGAGATGGACTGGACCCAGAAGTTATGGATGACTGATAACAATAACTGGGGTAAACCACGAAGGGGTAAACATGGGGGTACATGGAACAAACCACTACAACTTATATAAAACAGCGTAAAAGTAAGGAAAAAATACATACATAGAACTGACAAAACCAAAACCACGCCACTACAAATACTCTTTCTAAGTGAGAAGTTCTCTCGGAAGTTCTCCTTTTCTGTCTTATTCTGTCTTATTGCTCACTTTGCTCATCCATCCTCATCCACTCCACCAGTTTTGTATCCTTCTCCTTGTAGGGATAATCTCAGAAATTTTAGACTTTTTATTTAGGTAGAATTTTTCACACTATAACATTTTTGCTCCTTTTAAAGGTCCAAAACATGACAGAACTGATGCCCTGTGACGCATTTGAGTATCAAAACTAGCACCACATTTAGGCACTCGAATGACGTGTCCAGTCTAAGTCTGTTTTTAGGCTCCCTCAGTAGTCTAGAACAAGTGTTCAAAACAAACATGACTCTCCAGAGATGCACATTTCCTATTCATTGACCAGAAGGGAACCTACTCATTTCACTTCCAGAGAAGTCAAGTTAGTGCAGTGCATCCTGTGCTCAGTGATACATCCTTCTAGTCATGGGAACAGTGGGTATTACTTTCTTCTCTGTTTTTCCTGTATGCCTGAATCTGCCCCTGATTATTTCTATATTCATTTCATTTCAAATTTAAGATGGAAACTTTATTCTTTTTGTCTAGGTCATGCCAAGTTCTTCCTGGTGTGAAAAGATATCCAGTTTTGGGATCAATGATGGAATATATCTTCCTGGATTTCCTCACTTCAAGTCTGTGTCAGAAATATGAATAAACTCTAATACTTGCAATATAGCAGACTGAAGAAAGATTAGGTTAATCTAGAAAAAGACCACCAAAAATAAAGTTTTTTGACATAGCTTACACAAAGCAAAATATATTCAAATTCCCCAGTTCACTCTGGGTTGGCTGACAGGAAGCTCTGAGCAGGGAGCATTGAATTTTTTTATTTTTTTTCTAATTTAAGATGGAATGTTAAATGAAGTCAATAACATTAGCCAGAGGTCAAGAAAGTCTGAATTTCAATTTGATGAGGTTGACATTCAATCATCTGAAAGACCAATATTACAAACCTTTGACTGCTCTCTCTCAGGAAGAATCAGTAACGCAAAAGGGTGAGCATCATTCTTTCCCATTGATTTCAAATGGAAATAGAGGTGACTGCACCACAAGTACTGAGCACCTTTCAGGACCAGGACTTAATTTAAGAGAGGAGAAAATGAAACTAAAGTTATAAGAAGAGCAGCCTGGAGGTATAGTTACGCAAAATGGTCCAGGCAATAGGATGCTGGGAAATAGAGAATGTTAAATAGTGCCTTTGTGGAGACCAGGACTTTCAGGAATAGCTGAATATGATTCTCTATATGCAATTATTTAGTGATTAAATTACATAATTAACTAAATGTAATTATTTGAGTGAAGAAGATTACTGGAATATGAGAATAATATTTATAATTTCTTTCTCTGTAAGGTCTATCTCATGATTTGCACAGAACAAAGCTCATTTGGGAGATTTTAGGAAGTTGAGATATTGCAAAAATAAAGAAGGTTTATAACAATTTTTATTGGGAAGGTGAAGAGGGGAGAGAACTCTAGTGTATTTATCCGTCAACCTTATTTTTAACACAGACATAAATACTTTCACCAGAATGGACATGCAGATTAGGCCCAGAGCAAAACCTTTTTAGGAGATAAATGTTCTTCCCACTTGCATTCCTTCTTTGCAGATTATGGCAACAGTGAATGTTGCCAGAGAAATTTGTAAAAATAACACTGAATCCAAATCTGAGACAAAGTGCCCCCCATGGAAAAACTGGCTATGCTAGAATAGGTTGGTTTTAGAGCTAGGCAGGAGGAGCATGAATAGAAGAAAGCAGCTGAGTAGGATAAAAGCTTCATCTGGAAGGGACAAAGGAATTATTTTGGAATTAGAACAAAATGGTTAGGAAACAGACTATGCAGGACTACTTTAAAGGTCTAGCGTCAGAAAATAAGAAACAGATTTGATTAAGTGAGGCCAAGTAAACATTGTTCGTGAAGAGAAAGAAAAAAAGAATCAATACTACTGCAGGCAAATCTGCAGACTGGGGACAACATGAAAATGAAGAATGACAAAAAAATAGCATGGTCAGAAGGAGAGATGAAAGGGTAAGTGTACAAAAACATCTGGTAATTACCTGCATGGTTCTTTGGAAGAGATAGCCTCCTACTCAGACTTGGTGTGCCAAGAAGCTTATCAAAAGTTCATTCTCTTGACATTCCAAGTCCTTGCTAAAAGGCTACAATTGACTTCTGATAACTTTCAACTGAAACCAGGCATAAGGACTAAGAAGTCTAAAAAAAAAAAAAAAAAACAAAAAGAAAATGAAGGATCAAGAAATGTAAAAGAAAACACCAAAAATAAAATAGTGGAATTCTGCTCAAAGTGTCCACTCCAAGGTACTGCAACATTTTGTATCAAAACATAAAACATTGGCCATTTCTCTTGGACAGAGTGAAGCAGGTGGCATTTGGAGAAAATTATGATGATTAGGAGGATACAATCCCCTTCTTTTTAAGTATTTAAATTAAAAATTAAATATGAATAATAAACCTTAATTCCTCCTTTCAGAAAATTTTAAATTCTTTGTATATTTACTTTCAACTGTACTGCTGTTTTCAGAGCAGTACTTCCTTGCTAGTGCTTTCTAACAAGAGTCATCTAGTGTTTAGTGCTTCTTGCTAGAAGTGAGCTGTTTATTGTAGCTTCTCATGTAAGATATTCTGCTGGTTGGCAGGAAGCCTAAGACTTCAAAATTGTAGTTCTGCATGCACGCTTGTTCCAGGAATCCAGTCTTTGGCTCTTTATCCTCTTTTTTTGTGCTACTGATCCAATGACTTTAAATTGCTTTTTAAAGGTAATTTAATGAAGTACTAATGTTTTATTTCAGCTTGATATGCATTTGGTTGGTTTACTCGGGACACAGTTACCAAACATGACTCACCCCAGGATGATTATGTTTCGGTTTCATCCAGGTGCACCCAGGACTTGGCAACCATCATCCTGAAGCTGATGTCTGTGCTAATTCTGCACTTAGTGACCTTCACGATGTGGGTGTTTGGAATGATTCTGTTGGCACAAATACAAACTCTCTCATAAAACCATCTGTTCCTTGCGGAGAGGAATTTTCAACAGGTATCTGGGATGTTTCAGCTACAGCACTCAGTTTTCAGCATATCTCCCATTTTTGGTGGGAAAATAATGCCTTCACTACCTTGCAGAAAATAGGGCCACCAGTGATATTTGGGGATAGAATCATTTATCAGTCTTGGGAATCCGCTGAGCACTTCCTCATGACACTCCAAAACAACATCAAGTCTGAAGGATGGTCTTTCAACCCCAAAATCCTTGTTATTCCCATTCCCCTATCACATATCCACTTTAAAGAACCTCATGCTTACCCACCCTGGCTGTGTCTCAAGATGGACCAATATGTGGCCAGCTGATGACCAAGAGTTCTGTCTAATTTGGTCGTAGCATAGTGTGTACAATGATAGCTCTGCTTGAGTCTCTTTGATACCCTGACTTAAGCAACTACAAACACCATTCACAGAAATAGGTATACTTCTTTTTCTCAATTTGGCTTACATCAAACAACCAGGGATCGAGAAAGGTTTTCATTTTTTCCAATTAACTATGAGCCTAACAGCTAGCTCCTAATATAAACCTCAGAGGATTCCAGTTGCACTGGAACCAATGCCGGCATCTGTGCGGCATCTGTTTTAAGACAGATATACCAGTATAGAATGACATTTTTGCTTACTATATGCAGGTTAATTTCCTTGAGGTCATTACTGATTTTTTATGCTCTTTGGAGACTTCCTGCTCTTCAGAAATTCCAGCACAGTTCATCTACCACTTAAACACACTAAAAGAGGAAAGCAATATTTTGTATACAGGAACAAGTTTTTTGCAATCTTCAGGTTTAAAAAAAGAAGTAGTGAAAAAAGAATCACTCTCATTTGAATATTGGAAATGAAGAGTTCTCTCTGCAATAAGAGATAGACTAACTCATACAAAGCACACATTTGTACAGAAGATAAACAGAGATCCCATATGGATGTTCAGAATCACAGGTTACATGACAATGACTTTGAAAGAAATATTGTCATTTATGTGGTGCACAGGGGACTTTGCAGTAAGATTTAGTGATTACAGCAATTTCTCTTTCAGTATTTCTGAGATCTTCTGTTTTAGGAAGTTATCTTTTGGGGATAAGTATGTCTTTCTTGTTAATCTTTCAGGATTCTAAGGCTCAAGAAGGGTTAATTGCTGAGGATGGAGAGGAATTATGCTCTCTTATGATATATTTCCCAAATAAATCCAATGCATGGAAAATTTTTGAAAATTTAGTTCAATTTACCTCATCTTATTTTGATTTGTGTTTCAGGGATTCTCCCTTCCAGTTTAGTGTACTACTCTCTATACAATGACATGAAATTTTAGGATTCAATACGAATTGGCCACCAATGTCAACCTCAATTGTTGTCAGACCACTTACAGGTGCTCAGTGCTCTGCAGAAATTATCACAACCACTTGATGCAGAGTCTCTGAGTTCTTCTGCTTCATCAAGTTAGATTTCATAGAATCATTGAGTCACAGAACCATTTATGTCTAACTATTTATGTTAAAACCAGGAGTCCAGCCAATTACCCTGTACTGCCATGTCCACCATTAAACCATGTCTCTGAGCACCACATCTACACATCTTTTAAATACCCTCAGAGATGGTGACTTCACCACTTCTCTGGGCAACCTGTTCCAACATTACACAGCCCCTTAAGTAAAGAAATTTTTCCTAACATCCAATATAAATCTCCTCTGGCACTACTTGATGCCTACTCCTCTTGCCCTAAATTTCTTTCTTATTTCAATCCTATTAAAAATGTCCTGCCTTATGTGTAGTTTTTCATGTATTCATTTATGATCTTATCTTTGTAGCAGTTAAATCCTTTAATGTATTATTTTTGGAGACAGCTGGCACAGAGAATGATGAGCAATGTAAGAGTCTAAATCAGGGAAATATCTCCAAGGAGTTAATGATTTTTTTACAGATAAATAGTAGTTCTTTCTGCTTCTTCTCCTAACCAGCTGGATGCAGGCCAGTTTCAAATAAAAAGAGTGCAGCTATATGAAAGATTTTCAAAGTGTATGGCCCATTCAGACTTTCTCATTTTCTTTATGTTATTTAACTTCTTAGGAGGTTTTAGACCCAGAAAGTTGGGGGAATCAAAATCAGAATAAGCTGCAAACCTGAGTAACTAATGAAGCACATGCCCCTTATGCCCATAGCATTTCATTGCAAGTTCAACAGTTGGGATAAAAAAATGTGCTGACAATATCTTATGGTGCTTCATCAAAATTCCACAAGTGCAGAATGTATTCTGCAAGTGGTACTCTACCACTGGGACTCTGGGAGGTTAAAAATGTGCTCCACTGGAAAACTTTGGACTTTTGAAAGCATCTGTCTAAGCTCCTCCTCTGCCTAAGAAAGTATTCAGAGAAATGCTAGGTCTTGAGTATTTACCATTGGGTTCTTTCTTTTTGTGTTTAACAGTGCATTTTAATGGCATCAGGTTTTTTGCAAAGACAGAAGTAGGCCTTTCTCTTTTATTATATTAGTCTGGAGAGAAAAAGATACTGCAAACAACTGACTAACAGGGGAAAGATCTGGTATTTTCTGTCTGACCTGTGATCATGTGGAAGAGACACTCTGAGGCCAACTACTAGTGTGCCAGAAGGGTCATGGCACCCCCTCATACTTTGCAAATCTACTTATCCTTTTGCTTAAGATTTTCCTGTTTACCTTTTAGCCGTATCTTGCTGTTCTGCTATTTTTACCTGCTTTCCACATTTTTTCTTCCATCATTTTAGCCTATTTCTTTTCAATTGAAGGGTTAAAGGTGAGTGTAAGAGCAGAAGACAATATTAATTATCAACACACAAAGCAGAGACTAGGAGGTGGTTGTTTCACAAGGTACACCACTGTTCTTACAGTCAGAAATGTTCTGAGCATTTCCCCTTCTGAATCCTGCAGCTGTAGGAGCAAGAGTGGGACATGAATTCATGGTAAGGTGGCAAAGAGGAAGAGGATACAATGAGAAGTCATCTACAAAACAAACAACAGATAAAGAAAAACATTAAAAATCCAAGTAAAACCAAACAATTATTTGAGAAGAATTCTCAAAACACAGGACATAAAGGAAAGCTAACTGTACTAAGGTCCAGAAATAGACAAAAGAGGAGTTCTATTGGTCATAATTTCCTTTGGTACAGAACTGCTGTTTTTGAAGTCTAATCTGTTTAGCAGAGTCACCATAAAATGCTAACTTAGATGGAAATATTCCCATAGTGTAATCAGAGCGATCAGGGAGGCAAGTAAAACATGCCACTGGGGATTTTTCCAGTATCAATCATATTTTATCTCACCTAAACTGTGAGCCTGCAACTATAAACTCTGTAAGTTAAATAAAATATTGATGTTATCCTGGTCTGCACATGGTTCAGGACAAACACTTAAATGAAATTAATTTGTGCAAACTGGCAACAACTGGTTGCAAATAGCCTGCATATTCTGAATTTGCATAATACATAGATGAACTTGTAACATAAAGAAAATGAAGTAAAATAGAAAGAGAAAAACAAGACGCACCTGCAATAGATAGTCATGTAGAAAACTTCACTAAACACACTGTCATTTAGACAACAAACTCCTGATATGCCTTATTGTCATTGTTGCTGTGTACAGCTTACCTACATGGGTATCCAAACATGACTGGCCATAGAAACAGACAGCAGAGTTGTCACTACCTAGCCATTTGTCAAGATACAGCAGGGAAGCAATCTGGGTCATTTGGATAATTATCATTTGAATAATCATTATCATTCCAGACAGCTCAGTGTGTTGCCTCAGGCATCTAAGCAATTTCACCCAGTCACCTCAGTCCTGTAAAGCACAGAAAAGTATTTTGTGAACTTAACAGAACTTACAGGGGAAAAAAGTCCATTGGATTCCAGAGATATTCTAACTTTTCCATGCATTTTCAGGACATATAGAAGTTTTAGAGGGATGTCTTTCTAGTCATTGCCCTTATGATTAGTAGTAAGTAGTAACATTGCTGCAGGTCCCATAAAGTTACAGTCAGGCAATTATAGAAGGTTCTGCCTGAAAAGGAGAATGATCTGAATATGCAAATTTTGAACCAAGACAAAAGACAAGGAAGAGTCAGAGAAAAATAGTCATTTTATATGTGAAGAAGCACCTAGAACAAGAGAAATTATAAGTTAAAAGAGAGATTAGAAGGGGAAAAAAAAAGAAACAAAGTGACAAATATCAGCAGAAGAACAGAAAGACAGTCAGCAAAAGAAGCACGTTTCTTAGGGATGCTTAGCTACACCTCTGAGCAGAAGGTAATTGCCAGTGAATAAAAAGAGAAAACAGGATGCCAAGACAAAAAGCAATGATAGAGCACCAAGGATTTTGGTCAATATATTTGTAAATCTGCAGCAAGTCCCAGGAGGAAGAAAAACTCATCCCGATTTCTATTTCTCAAGATGGTAATCTTCTCATGATATACATTTTCACTTAATTTCCTGACAGAAAAGAAATGCAACCACTCCTAAAGGTTGCTAGACAAATAGAGAATTAGATGGGCTTGCTGAGTTTTAACACACACATACAAATATATGCCAATAAACAAGCAAACGTTTAAAAGAGCATTGGCCAATTAAATATATATCTCTGGTATGGTCAGTTAAAATTAATTCTGGCACCTGGAGCTAGTTCTTGTTGTGCTTTGAAGTGAGAACTTAGAAAACAATTTATTCTTCAGACTTACCAGGAGCTAACTAAATGCCTGGGGTTTTATTGAGGGTGACATAGGTATTATGGTGTTCTTGTCATAGGTGCCATTTATATATTAGACAAAACAATAGTCTGACTTCTTTCGATAGGGGCAGGGAAGGGAAAATGGAAAGCTGTGCTCTGTTGGTTTTTGGCAACAGGGAATTATTAACAAATAAATAATAATAAAAAAAAAGCCAGTTAACTTTCATTTAGAAAGAATTTGTATTGAGCAGTCAGGAGTCTGGCATGAACACTTCAATTTAACCACTTAATTTATAGCATTTGATCATGAACTTTGCCAAAGTTTTTGTTACTCACATAAGCATTTAGGGTCTCAAAATATTTCCAAATATATTCTTCTGGCAATCACTTTTAAAAGGAACCCACTACTGCATATTTAAACTTATTTGATTTATATGAAATAGTATTTGTTGCTCTGGAACTGCTATTGCAGGTATCCTGGCCGACAACTCAAAACACCACACTTTTTACAGAATCACAGCGTGGAAGAGGTGGGTAACAACCTCTAGAGATCATGTAGTCCGACTGACCTGCTCAGAGTTGCTGAGGGTTATTTCCCAACAGACCTTTAATATCTACATGGATAGAGACTCTACAGTCTCTCTGGGCAGTCTATTCAAGTGATTGAACAAACTCATGGCAAAAAAAAAAAAAAAAAAAAAAAAGTTTTTCTTTGTTTAAACACAGTTTCTTATATGCCAGTTTGTGCAACATTTGCAGTGCTCCTTGCCAAAACCTGAGCAAACCAACGAAAGCACAAGGACAACTGCAGCATATTCAGCAGAGCTGAGGTTGCTTCAGCCAGGGCTATCAACTGCAGCTTTTCCAGCATTTGAGCTGCAATCAGCACTCTTTGTAAATGGCAAACACAATGTGACCTTGTAAGGTCAAGAACTGGAACTGATTCAGACAACTTTGACTTTAAAAAAAAAAAAAAAACCCACATTAAAAAAAAAAAAAACAAAAAACATGAGCAGTGTGAGCTGAGGTAAGCAGTGACTAACCAAGACCAAGGGAGGAGAGTAGGCTTGAGGCTATTGTGCAGCACATCCGGGAGGGTGAGGAGGTGGGGTGGAGGGGGAGACGCAGAAAAGGGGAGTGAAGAGGGAAGGCAGCAGGAAAGGGTGATGACATAGTTTAATAGAATTGATTTATGAATCACTGACTTTGTGAAGTTAATTCCATATTCAACTTTCCCTATGCTGCTCCCCCACTCCCAATAAAGTTATCTCTGTTCTAAACCCTTGAACTCATTGTTTGTTCATTGGGAAGTATTGCTCATGAGGGAGACACAGACAATGTTCATTTAATTTCCCAGCTTTCCCAGGAGACTCTGGAGGGTATTATTTAAGGAAGGTTTTCAAAAGAACATATGTGTACTGGCTCTCTTGACTTCCCTTCAGCACCTCCACCTAGAAAACTTAATACATCAGTCAACATTTGCAAATCATCAGTTAATCAACAGAGAGGAAAGGTAAATTGAAATAAAAAAACCTAAATGAATAATTTCATTAGCTTTGCTCTAATACAAATAGAAACCCTTGGAGACTCACATTTTCACTGGAGCTCGGTAACAAATGTGTTAAATGCTTGAAAAGAAAGGGATACAATTGTGAAAGCACACATGCAGGTAAAATTTTCCCAAAGACAGTGTGGGAGAGCATGTAGTGGGAGCAGACCTGACTTGGCTAGTGTGTGTGCTACCGTAGGTGCAAGGAAGGAAGTCTCCAAATGGTGAATTTAACATTACTCGCTGCAGTCACATCACAAAGCACCCGGGAGTGGCTTGTCCCTCCTGGCCCCTGTGGGAATCAATCTGAGGAAGCCTGATGCTATAGAGATGTTTCCTGTATATTGTGTGGGAAACTCAGCTAAGTGCAAACTACTGGCCACAATGAGACAATAAATTATAATAAACAGGAAAAATAGCATTGGCTACTCAAATCAATGGCTGGAGCATATGAAACTTTCACAGCATTGATAAATGAATAAATATTACAAAAAGCATTGGTTTTTGAAAGAATGGGAAGTTTTATCTGCGCTGAAAGGCTCCATTTCTGTTAACTAAATACATGCAAAAAATAAACACTGTTAAAGGAGTTTGGCTGGGATTTTCAGCACTGGAGAGGTGGTTTAGAAAACTGCACAATACGCCAGAGTCTGATTCCTTTGCTTGGCCCTGAACACAGTCAAGCATAGTCTGAACAAACAGCCACCTGCTAGCAACCCATTGCATCATCCATCCATGTTTGCTACTCAACCCTCACAAAGTGATCACAGATGAAACAAGCTGGCCCCCTCCTTGTGGAATATTATAAAAAAACAGCAACAAAACTGAGCTTTAAAATACTGGAGCCAACCTGCTGTCCAGTGAAGAAGGTCTGGAATACTCTGAGGGTTAAGTACTGTTCCTCTTGCGCACACACGCTATCTCAGTGAATTCAAAGAAGTGAGCGGTGAGAGCTGAAATGAGTGGGAGTGAAGAGTGTGGAGCACTTCAGAGGAGACACTGAAACACCTTACAAGCCCCAGGGAACTGCAGTATTAAGTGCCTTTCCTATAGTGCCCTTGTGATATCCAGGCCCTGTGAAAACCTTAAGAAAATGCTCAGCTGCAGCTCAGGTGAGCCATCCCACCTGAGGCAAAATTAAGTCCCTCCTCAGATAATCTCTGAAAGGTTCAGGGCCTTGTGGGGCCAACCTCTGAGGGACAACGCATACCTGGGATAAAGTAACAAGGTTTAGCCTGCATTAGAGGTTTCTGCTCTTCAACAACAAAAGATCTGAGAGAACTCCACCAAAGGTCTTTTTTGAGAGGGTACAAGTAAACTCTGTACAGTGAAAAGTTACTCTTTGAACACTGAGGAGAAAAAGAAAAGCTAATGCAGTAGCAGAAGCATATAAATACACTCCAGTTCTTCCCGAGTTAATTTATTTCAATTAGTTTTATCTGAATCATTTGACATTGGAAGATCATGACAGAAGCAATAAATTGCACAGGTGGGTGTGTAGATGGAATTAGATAAAATGATGGAATATGTTTTACAGAATACACTGGATTGCTTGTTTTCTAGTATCTCAGAATGAATTGTTGAAGAGAGTGCAAGAAAAGTCATACACTAGGATCTTTCTGCAGCACTTAGTACAGCCAGTTGAGGGATGTGATTGTCCTGCTCTGCTGTGCACTAATGCAGCCTCACCTCAGGCAGTTTTGGGTACCACAATACAAGATGTTAAGCTGTTAGAGAGCATCCAGAGGAGGGCTACAAAGATGATGAAGGATCTTGAAGGGAGGCTATATGAGGAGCAGCTGAGGTCACTTGGTCTGTTCAGCCCAGAGGAGGCTGAAGGGAGACCTCACCATGGTCCACAGCTTCATTAGGGAGGAAAAGGAGGGGCAGGCACTGATCTCTTCTCTCAACTGAGAATTGAAAGGACCCAAAGAAATGGCCTGAAGCTGTGTCAGGGGAGATTTAGGTTGGATATTAGGAACAGGTTCTTTACCCAGAGGGTGGCTTGGGCACTGGAACAGGTTTTCCAAGGGAGTGGTCACAGCACCAGTCTGACAGAATTCAGGAAGTGTTTGTGGTTGTCCTGTGCAGGGCCAGGAGCTGAACTTGATGATCCTTCCAATCAAGATATTCTATGATTCTATGATGATTCTACTTGGGGATTTACCTCTTGTGACATATAATGAAAAATTAGCTTATTTTATTCTAGAGAAGAATTCCCTGGTTCAAAGGAAAGTGACTGGCATGTAGAAAACAATGCCAGATAACAATTACTTGGTTCTTGAATAGTTTTTTTGTGAGAAGGCATTCAACACTTTGAAGACATTCAGCACTATGGTAGCTTTAAATAGTAATTGGAAGTGTGAACACTTATTTTTTCAATAAAATTTAAAATTATAAGAAATTGTAGGCAATAAAGGGTGCAAGAGGGTGCATTGAATTTGGTTTCACAGAGAGAAGGGGCCTTCTGCTGTTCTTATCACTGCAAAGTACAGTGTACAGATTTGGGTACCTCATCACTGATACATGCCATGTACTCTAACAGAATGAAAACCAGTTAAGAGCACGCAAGGAATGACTTTTCTAAAAATAACAGAGTTAAGGATGTCTAAGCTTGGCTAAAACAATAGCAACCTCTAAATATTTAAACAACAAAGAAAGAGAAAACTTAGCAGCAAGGAAAATACCCAGATTAACTGCAAGATGCATAGAAATGCTCTTCAGAAAGTTCCATTGAGGTCTGGGTTTCAAATGATGAAGTGGACAAAATGCCAGCAGAAGTATGATAAAGAATTGTTCTGTGCCAACAACTTGATCTGCTTGATGCCTTAGTGTTTTCCATCTCTTTCAAAACATAAACACCAGAATAAATAAAATGCAACACTTTTACCCTGTGAATATTAAAGTCATTATTGTAATAAAATATTTCTGAGAATTTTTCCCTTTAGTATAAAAGCCTTCATTTGTTCATAACTAGAAATCAGCTTCTATAATGGAAGAATCATGCCCAACAACTACTCTGACAAGACGTTGAACTGCATGCAAACTTTATGTTAACCATTTTCCTAAATAACTCATGCATCTCTAAATGCTACACCTATGAAACTATACGAGGCAAACACAGTACTGTATAACAACATCTGACTGCAAAGGCAAAGGTAAACTCTGCGGCTGTGAGTTTGAGCAGGAGAGGGCAGCATAGACCAGGAGTAACTACAGACCTTCAAGGTCCAGAAAAATACCATGGATTTGTAGGAGGGGTAGAGGGCGATCTTAAAGACTACATGCTGACCTCTCTAATGTGTGATGCCCAGAATATTTGAAACCACAGGAAGTTGTTACCAGCCCTTCATCAGAATCTCTCCAGTCTCTGTCATGGCTAATCTGTGCTATATTTCTTTTCCAAGGTGACTTACCTGACACTGAAGTTGATGTTTGCACGGCAAGGATTGCCACATGTATTTTATGGCTTCTCAGGAAACATTCCTTTCCACCCCCAGCCTTTCCCCCTGCTCTTTACCTGATCTTAATCTTTAGGCAAAAATCATCTCAGGAAGAATTAATTTGGGCAAAATCTGAAAATCCATTTTCTTGTGTAAAAGGTGAGGAAAAATGTGGATTGAATGAAAAAAACAGGTTTATTTGGCAACAGTCTAGTGCAGTCACAATTGTTTATGTGATCCTTCCTTCTACTCCTTCAACTCTTTTCACTAAGACTAAAGACGCTGGATCTGAAAATGCCCCTCTGGAACCACATTAAAATCTTACCTCAGTGTCTGTATCCTTCTGCAATCTCCCCTCTGATAACTTTCCTTGGACTATCTGGGCCTGATCTTTGTCTATCTTTTGCTTTATCCTCAGTAATACTTTTGGCTCAGAACATAGTCTATGTCCTACAACCTTTAACTGCTCCCACTCTACCAGGCTGGTTTTCAGTCATTTTCTTTCCTTTCTAAAATATTTTCTTTCCTTTCTAAAATTCAGGAAAGCACAGGTTTAAATATGGTATTATTACTAAGAATCATCTCTGTAGCCCTGTAACCTAAGCCCCATTCTTCTATTGTTCTGTTATGCTCCATGCGCAACGTGCATGAGCATGCACAAATACAATGAAAGTGTTTAACATAAACATTTTCCTAGCATTTCATGATGAAAGTGATCTCAGGCTGACCACTTACTTTTCTGTGAGTTTATTTATGTACTGAAACCATAAAAACAAAGAGAAAAAAATAATTATTAATATTATTATTCTTATTATTACCTCAGCTGAAGTCCTTCATCATGAACCAGAACCTTATAGCACCAGGACCTCTAAAAGCATGGGCAAAGATGACTATCTCATTGTTCAAAAAAAGAAAAAAAAAAAAAAAACCTTACCATGAAAGTGTAACTCGAAGCAGTAAGTGAATTATTTATTTGCATTTTTGTAAGGCATGGGTACCTACACACAGTAAAACTGAACAAGTCTCTGCTGTGAACCTCATACACTCTAAATAAACAGAGAAAACAAGGAAACCCAGAGGCATAAAGAAATAACATTAAAGAAGTTAGCAACACAGCAATAGAAGGGAAGCTTTCCCTCATCCACAACCACTGTTCTCTAAGACTATTTCATTGCACATTCCACAATTTCATCTTTTTTGATGATAATTAAAAATAATGACCTTTGGTGTTCACCTTTACTGGCTGAAGTACATAGGATAGGAAAAAGTCTTTCTTTTACCTTTTTCATTTGTCCTGTACCCATTACCACTGTGAATATTCAGACAGGAATTAAAAGCAAATTTTAATTTTATCAGCATAAGTTATTTAGCAATATTGTTCTATTCACTTGAACTTATTGTTCCAATCATAATTGAGTCTAATTATTCTGCAAAGTCTGGACTTACTTATCAGCATTAATCCATTTAGAAACCCTAATACAAAGGTATAAAATTGTATTTTTAAGAAAGGAAGCCCAACCTGCCAAAAATACAAGCCTACAATTTTCTGGAAACACAGGTCTCAAGCATACTAAGTCTTTAATTTTTTTCTTTTAAAAAACAATTAAAATTTCATTTAAAGAAAGCAAAACAATCCAAAACAAAGCCTTTTATTCTGCTTGCTTAGGAGGAAGAAATTCAGTAACAAAGAAACAAAAGTGCCCACAGCCACATTCAAAGCAAAGATTTACCACTAAGTATCATGACGAAAGGGAAAAAGCTTGTGTAAAAACAGTGTTAACTCATTTTTGCTGAAAAGCTGAAGAAAATCCATGCCTCTTTCTTTCATCAGAAGTAAGAGAGAGCAATTGCATATGTATATGCATGACTGTCAGTATGTACACATGCAAGGGAAAAGTCAAGTCTGCCATCTTCTTTCAGCACTACCCTGTTGTGATCCAAGCTCCTTGCAGGACATATTATTGCTAGATAATAAATGCACAGCACTGACAATTTAAAGTTTGGTATACCAGTTTCAGTGATGCTTTGAAGATTGGCACAAATCTATCAATCCAATTTTTTGGGGATCTACTGGTTTCAGGACAAAAAGGCTATGCTGAAGAAGTTTAGAATTCAGGTAGGGACAAGGTAGAAAGAGTGCAAGTAGTCAGCATGGTGTTCCTCAGAAGGTGTTCCTCAAGGTGTTCACAGATGGTGAACCTGCTTCAGCTTCTCTCTCAGGTGGGAAATGCCTCAAGGACAGCCCAGCTGCCTATTTCAGCCACTGACTGTGAATAAAGCTAAGCACAACTTTCCTAACAGAGAGACATTCTATTATCCCAAGGATGTCTGAGCAGACGACTAGAAAAATTCCCCATGTCTTCAAAATTTTCTTCTATTTAGCTAAGGAAAGGGTTCTGAGGAAACATTTCACATACTTTCTTTTGCTTCTCCCCAAAACTATGCATTGTTCTGAGTTTTAGAGGCTGTTGATGCCTTTTTGAGATTCAGTCACCCTTAAACGACAGAAACCTGAGGACTCTAGCTACAAGGGGCAGATCTTGAGATCCTGGACTATTCCACTAAGGAAAGAGTCTAGACTTGCAGAAATTTATGACCTCAGTTAAGCAATTTCCATTTTCTGTCACTGCATGACAAGAATACCATGCTGGAAATTTAGAGTACATTGTTCAAAATGGCCTAGAATCTCACCCAAAGCAGAAACACTCTCCTCACACTGAAACCGCCAAAAGAGGAAAAGCTAAAACACAAGGAAGATAAAAGACCCCTAAGAGGTTTTACTTCCAGCTGAAATTATTCCACTTAAGAAAATTAGCACCATGCAAACCTTGATAATAGAAGGACAATCAGGCAGCACTGTAGATGCTATTACAGGGTCTTCAAGGAGTGATAAACAAAGACAAGAGCCATTTGTCTGACAGTTGGACTGTGAACACAAGTAATTCCAGCTAACATACATATAACAAAGAGATACCCTAGATCCCAGGATATATCGCTGAGGGATACCAGATGATACTGAAGACACCAGAGATCAAAGCAATAAATTTTACAGAATAAGAAAAAGAGTACAATTATAGCTGATGGTCAAAAGAGTCAAATGCCACATGGAAGTTCAAAAGCAGCAGACAAATATAATAATAACCCTGCTGAGTACAAGTCCACAAACACATTATCCAGATAGCCTTCAGAGAAAAAGAAATATAAAACTCAAAATTATATCTATAGTTTGTCTGCAGAGCAGTTTGCACTAACCCTTGACAGCAATGACAGTGTAAAGGAAAAGTTCTTGATTTTCAGTGAATGTTACTTTTGCTGACATGATTCTCTCCTACAGCAACCATTTTCCTTAAAAAATAAAAAAAAAATCTTTCCCATATTCATTTGAGTTAGAAAGCAGAAGTGATGATCACATAAGTAATTAGAAGAAGAATACCCCAAACTGAAAAAAAAAATCATGAAAGAGACAAAACAAGACAAGATTTTTGTGTAATCAATCAGCTATTTTTCTGGCTACTCCTCCACTTTCCCTATACTTCATCTGTGCACTGTCGTCTTAGCTTATAAAATCTTTACCAAGTGAAATTTGTTTTCATACTTGTCAAAAATGTCAGTACATATTCTGGGCTGAGTAGAAGAGACAAATATCAATTTTTATTGAAGGTCTTGAAATGTATCAAAACATTAGAAATTTTCAAACCACTAGCTGGAAAATATAAAGATGTTTACCAAAAATCAGAACTGTAAAATTCAGGTCTAAATTAATTATAATATTGACATTTTATTGAGAGATCTGAATATGATGAGCAGCAATGAAACTGGTAGTTCTGAAGCATAATTGCAGAAACCTTGAGCATTCTGTTAACCTCTGCTTACAATAAATATAGAAACTTGTACCATGTCATTAAACTGTCTTGGTATTTTGAATTTTGCTCAGCAGTGGAATAAACTAAGACCTTTCAAAGCATTTTAGGCAACAACACCTCAGACAGAGAAATAAATCTGTGGTATATATGATCACCAACCAAACTGACTCATCAAATGTGTTGACCAGAGCCTGAGTCAGCATCCTGGCACCTCCCAGGTTAGGGAGGCCCACCTTTTAAGAATCTGTTCCAAATTGAAAAAAGTCAGCTCTGAATATCTAACATCTTAGTGATGGCAGTGTCTCTCTGCCAGACAATTTGCCCAAAACATAAGAAGTCTCTGCTGCTGAAATATTTGGGGGGTGACAGGTGGTGAGTGGGGAAGGAATTGATTTTAAGGAAAGTTTTATTTTTGGCAAGTAAGTGTTTGTATGAGAAAATGACCAGTTAAAAATTAAACCCCAAACTGCAGAATAAAACTGCTCCATGGATATCATCTAATTAATATATTGCAAAAACTGATAAAATGTTAATTAACAATGTTAACACTGAACACAATGTATTTAAACTCAGGACAGAAAGAAATAACAGATGGAACAGAGATATGTACAGATCTCTTACACTCATATATCCATCTACTTTTGAATATATTAGCATCTGACTCACAAATAAAGCATATTGAAATAGTCACAGCAGCATTATCTACCAAAAAAAAGTCAATCATGAAAATTTTAATGTGCTACCATTTATAAATATAAGCTTGTTTAAAGACTGGATGTTTAGAAAATTATTGATTCTTTGTGTGCAATTAGGAAAAAGGAAATTCTTTTCTGGTTAGCAGATTCAGTCCCTCACCACAGCCATCAACAGTGCTCTTGACATCAGCTTCAATGGGAAAAGAATTACACCGTGTGTTAACTCTCAGCAATTACATTGACATTATCAGTGATTTACTGAGTGGTATTTCAAACATGATACCATATGTCAGCTGATACCAGGCAAGTTTGAGTGACAAAGTTCTGATCATAACCACTTGGTTAATAAATATTACAGCTATTGAGCCTCTGTAGCATTTAAACTATGACAGCCAGGGCATCACCACTAAAAAAAAAAAAAAAAAAAAAAAAAAAAAAAAAAAAAAAAAAAAAAAAAAAAAAAAAAAGCTTGGAAAATTCTGAGAGATTCAGCTCTGAGTTCAAATGACTTCCTCTTACGGCTTCCACTTCTCAAGCTGATTAAGATTCAGTACATAGCTCTGATTTGAAATTGAGTGGTTCAGCTGAAGGGGAGGCTGGAAATTTTCTCCTGTTGATAGGTAGAAGTGGGAAAGAGTATTACTAACACTTCGTGATGATTTTCAACCCTTTGCTGTGCCAACATCCTTAAGAATTTCGGCTGCTGGAACATGTTTGTTCTTCTGAGCTGCATTTCAGAGACTTTTTAGAATTACACTACAGATCCCAGAGGGTTTTGTAGGCCATCACTTGAAAACCACTGCTCTGTAAAGACTAGTTTAAAAAACCTACGGAAAGATTTTTCTTCGTCAAAATTAAACTACATCTTTTTAAATATCTATGTCATTTTTACCTTATATTGGTCCAAAGGATCATCAGGGAATCTGTTTACTCTTCCTTTTACATCAATTAAGTGATACTGATAGCAGGTATTTCTAATTTGAAGATATTTGATGTCTAAAGCACAAAGACAGTTGTGCTTTAAAGAACATACACTCTCTTTACCTCTCTTTCTTGATTTTAATTGCAAATTATAAACATTTAACTTTACCCTTATGGACTTTTTTGACAGAAAGATCTAATTAACTAATCAGTGTTGTAAGAGAGAGTTGGGTTTTTTTCCCATCTTCTTACATTAATTTCCAATATGTTTTAATTCTATGTTAATTCCCAAGGGTTCTCTTGCATCTTGAATTTTTTTTCAGTATCCCAGGACATAATAACTTATTATAAATCAGGAAAGCAAGTTAAAAAACTCCAATGTTCATGTCTCTTTTAAATTGAATTTTTCTTAGTCAAATTCCTCAAATACTATAACCAAGATGAAAGTAGATTAAAAAAAATTTTAAAAAATATATATATAAGTGGAAAACAATACCAAAGAAAAACAGTGTCATCATACTACTGTTATACACTAACAATACTGGCTATTCACTTTCATTTTTAAGCTGTTTTTCTCAGTTAAAGGTCCTTCAAAAGATAAAATTTCAAACATATTCTGTTAGAAAGAGCTATTTAGATAAGAAAAACAACAAAATCAACAAACTACTCAACCTACTGCAATATTGTCTGTTTAGAATGATGTTGAGGGAGGACATCATCAAGGAAAGGGCAAGGTAAATAATGAGGCACTGACTATTGGCTGCAGAGAAATAAAAATAAATAAATAAAATAAAATAAAATAAAATAAAATAAAATAAAATAAAATAAAATAAAATAAAATGTATTCTACAAGCTAGGGAGCCTGCTGCTGCATCATGCAATTAATGGGCTATGGGAGTCTGAAGTTACTTTAGAGCCTTGTACTGAGAGATAAGAAATGCAGGAAAAAGAGAAACTAGAACATCCAGCTGCTGTGTATACAGGCCAGAGGATGTTATTTGGCTGCAGGGGAACTGGTGTGGATCATCAGTTTGTACATCAGCTCATTAGCCTCATGCTGGTTAACTGTATTTTTTCAGCTGGGAAGTATTTAAGGCCACATGTTAGAGCTATTTTTCCCCTTCCTACTAGACTTACAGGGAGCAACAGGAAGGAATTTAAAGTAAATTAAGAGTAATAGTGAAGTATTGACTTGCTAAACTAGCTTATTGAAGTCTTTTAGATCATACAAGCCTGGAAATCAGAAGGGCAAAGAGAGGGAACTGACAGGCAATGTACTGAAAATGGTAGATCAACTTTGAAGTTAGCAGTAAAGCCTGTTAAGAGGAACAGGTGTTGCTTGGTGATTTAGCCATGGGCAATACCTGGAGTCAAGTCATGAAATCTTTACATTTTCACTAGTGTGATCAGAAGAGGGAGTCAGTACTTGGTGGAGAATCTGAGGGTGGAGATGAGCAATACAGCTGTGTTAGCCCTTGACAGCTGCTGCTGAAGAGAGGGGCGGCTGCCTCCCACTGCCCACTCCTTGCTCTTGCACTGGCTCTGGCATCATCTGAATTGGCAGTGAGCTGGATTGAGGAACTTGGGCTGGCAGAATATTAACACCCCCTTCCCCTGGAGTGCAAATTGTACCAAAGAGCTGGAGCGGCATCTTGGAGGAATTTTGAAAGCTGCATGTGGGCAGTAGTACCATTTTTGAAACATGCCTTCCCCCGCCATTTGGAGCATACAGATGACCAGACTTCCTTACAAAACAGCTTGCCATCCCACATTTTAGGACAAAACCCTCTGTGCTGCTGTAGCATGGAACTGGACTGTGCAGAGAGCTGCAGATCAGTGCTTGTGGATGGTGGTGTGGTCTAATGTCCTCCTGCTGGTTGGTCACACTTTCAAACCTCACCCCCAGTTGCTTAGCTGTGCTGTAATCTGGGCAGCATCTAGAACTACTCTTTCCTTTACTTTTCCTCCCCTTTTCTTTGCTCATTTACAGCTGCTATGAAGGAAAAAGAATCTCTTGTCTCTCAAAAACAACACAGAGATGGTCCAGCCAGAGTCTTTTTGGAGGAAATTCAGCATCTCCTATAAACAGTTCAATTTCACCAAATTTAACACAAGTGCCTCTAAATAATAGTAATATTTTGCTTTCAATATTATTTTGGCCTTTGACCAATGTTCCATTTTATGTCCAGTCTCTGTTACAATGCTTTTGACCTGTTATGTACTGATCTTTCTCTCAGAAGAGATAAACTTCTAAAAATAGGTCTTTATCTTCCCAAGACTCATTTATAATTTTACAGCAGATTAAAATTTCGCTGATGAATGGGGAACTGCTGATGGAGCTCAGCCAACACTAAAATACCCAATCTCACTTTGGTATCTTCCAAGTATTTTCTTCTTCAGCACAATACTCTCATATTATTTCTGCTCAATGACCTCTATGTCATGATTTTGCAGATAAAGACAGTGAAATATTCAACAGTTGCATGTAACTGGGGTCAAAAGTATGACTAATATATCTTCTAGAAGCAGAAGGTTGAATGTGGTGTCAAAAAAAAGGAAAGAAAAGAATATTAAAAAAAAAAAAGAAGAAATAAAAGCCCCCCCCCGCCCCCCCCCCCCAAACACATCCCAAAACTTCTAGTTTGTGGACTAGAATGAATAGTCCAGCAATTCAGAGATAATTGAACCAACCACTGTATGGTCTTAAAACAGTATGACAGAGAGATCATACTTTCCCCCAGGAATTCATAGTAACTTTGTAGTAAAGGCTCTAGTTAATAATTATGTCTACAGTAGTCTATATTTGGAACAAGCACTAGTATTTTGAATACACATACTTCCTTGCCCCACAGTCATCTTCACTGGCTCTGCATGCTCATGTCTACCCACATGCACTTGTCTGCCCCAAGATTTCGTGCTTAATGAGAGGTTAGTTTATGTGCTCTTGATGACAACCACCTAGAAAATCAGAGGAATGACTTACCACAGGGTAAGCATGGAGTGAAAACAGAATACATTGTATATTTTATGTAAGTTCATCCAAAGGTAGCTTAAAAGAAGGCTGGAAAGGGACTTTTCACAAAGGCATGTAGTGACATGAGAAGGGTGAATGGCTAAAGCTGGTAGGTTTAGATTAGATGTTAGGAAGAAATTCCTTACAGCAAGGGTCCTGAAGCATTGAAATAGACTGCCCAAAGTAGCTGTGGACTTCCCATCCCTTCAGGTGTTCTAAGATGAGCCTCTAAGTAACCTGCTTCTGTGGAAGGTGTCTCTGCCCCTGGCAGGGGTTTTGGAACTAGTTGTTCTTTAAGGTTCCTTCCAACCCAAAGCATTCTGTGATTCTGATTTTGATATGGTACCTGTCTATCTTTGTCTCTTTCTACACCCTGCCTCCTGTGGAAGGGTATGATGGAGAAAAAACTAAATATGGAGAGGAATGGCAGAACAAACAATGCAGTACGGGAGCAATGCTAGTTCATACCCTGATGATGTGTCCATTTGAATAATTACGACAGTGCAACTCACTTCTCTTACTCATTCTGTAAAAGTAATCCGGATTTCCTCATCATTTGAAACACAGAGGAATTTTTCTCAGTCAGTTTTCTTGATTGTGCTGAGGCAGGAGCCAGTAATACCAGTGACACAATCATCAGAACTAGCTGGGAAGCTGCACATGGTGAGGAAATGGTGAGAGACAGAGAAGGGTAGGACTTTGTCTTCAGGCAGGCAAAAACTGATAGGGGCCTAAATCATAAAATTATGTGAAAATTTCAGGAGAAATTTATCTTGACACGGGAGAAAATTGCAGTCACTTTAGGTACAGTATAGCCTTTTTCTAAAATTTCCACAATCGTTTGATTAATACATTACTCTGAAGATAAGGCTCCTCCTATTTTTGTCCCTATCCACTCTTGTTCATGTGGCCTCCAAATCACGCTCTACACCATGATCCTGGAGGTACTTACCAATCTGGCAGCACATCTTAGCCTGAATGCCTAAAAATCTCTCCCTGAATGAGCATTCCATACTTTGGCATGTCTTCAAAGACACCTTAAAACCCTTGCTTGAGACAGAATTCAGAATGAAATATCTCTCTTTTAAATAAACTGAAAACCTCCATTAGCAGGCAAGCAGAGATTATCAAAGTCCTGCTGCCTTAAGCTGACCAGTCCCCAGCTAAGCTCAGGACTCCATGGGTGAAATGTTGTCATGTTTATGCACTGAATGGTCTCTTTCCTAGAGACTGTGTCTAGATGTGTCAAAGATCTGTATGTGTTGGGTTGAGAGAAAATATTGTGAATTGTATTCTCATTTGACACAGATAAGCAAACATCTATTGACTCCAGTAGAACTAAATCAATTTAGTTCAAAATATTTTTATTGTATTTTATTTCTAAAGGGAGTTAAGGTCCTGTATCTGTGTCACCTGCAACACTGTAGATTAACCATTTCCTCCTCCTTGATTTAAATAGCAACCATTATTTTCCACCTACCTAGACATTTTTGCTATGTTTTTGACAGAAAAACTTCCAATGTCATCCAGCTCTTCTTCCAAACTGAAATATTTTGATTGGAATTTATTGCTTTTTCTCCCCCTCAGAAAATTATACACTCCTCCCTCACTCTATAAAAACGTATGCGTTCAGCATGTAGTCATTAAAAGGACAGATTTTCAAGAAATTGAATAAAGACAAGTCATTCAAATTCTTATTCTGGAGAATCTTTTCATTAAATTGTAAGATCTGTTGCCAAGAATATTGCTATGTTCCCTTCCCCCTGCCTGAACTGATGGACATGACTGAAGATAATTGGTTTCTAAAAGGTAAGAAAGTACTTGAAACTCGATCTACTACCAACAGAGGTAGGTCCTTCAGGTAGCTGGAGAGGCTTTGCTAATGAGAGCCTAGTTCAATCATTTACATTTCTTTGGTGGTTATTTCCTTATGCAAATGAACAGACTTTTCAGAAATGGGCAACAACCGACTGTTAAATGAATTGCCTCTCACTGAATGAAAACATCCCGCTCCTTCTTTCTTATGTGTTTACAGAAGGTTATTTGTTTGGATTATTATAATCCACAGCACTTTGATGTTCACACCACACTGGGGTTTAGAGAACAACACTATTATCTGTAATTGCAACTGCAAAGTTCCTCCCTTCAGAGACATATTACTACATTTTTATCAAAGGATGCAAAGACAAATATATATAGCATAATGAAGGCAGCCTAGGATATCCAAAGACTTTTTTCCTTCTATTTTAATTTCTTTCATTTAATAAGAAAACAAGACACCTTGAATTTCTTCTAGAGATATTCAAAGGGAGGAGGTAGGAAGTGGCTAATAAAATTTAAAAATGAATGGTTTTTTATCATCCAATTAACATCCTAACAGGGTATAACCCTCAGAGTTGAGTGAAAGGGACAAGGTAACAGTATTTTAAGCTCTGTATTTCTTTTTCTCTAAGAGCAAGCAAGCCTTCAGCCTGGGGTCCTAGTGATGAAGGGAGTAAACCAAAGTAGTTAGATCGGTGGGGAGCTTTTGTCATCTCTCCTGGATTAAACACAGGAAAGAAAATAACATCCTTAAATCCCTTCAACATTTTACAAGAATGACAGAGACAGTGAAGTTAGTGCGAGGCAACGGTGTGGTAAAAGCAAATGGTTAACTGCATGCAAATCTACTGTTAAGCTTTAATTTGCTTCTTTATTTCTGTTCTCACACTTTCTGAAAGCTACTGCTGCCTCTACCAGGTGTGAGGAACCTGATCCTCTTTTGTTTGATGTCACTAAAATCAATCTGAACTTTCCTTAGCCTCTAGCTATGCTGAATTCTGTAATGAAGAGTTAAACTATGCACAACTTGAAGGTTAAAATTATAATTTCTTCTGCTCTCAGTAAAGGTGTATATCCTTGCAGACATTTTGAACCCTCCTGGGAGATCCTCCCTCATAACATGTCATGGTCTGCTGAAGACTATTTTTAGACTATTTTTCTTTTTAAAAGCAAAGCTTCGCAGACCTCTGCAAATATTTATTGGTTAAAGCTCAAAGATAGACATCAGATGTTAGAAGAGGGTAATTTTTTCCCCTCAGTTGTAAGGCACTCACATGCTTATAAAAATAATTTACTTCTTTTCTTCAAGTTTATTTATCATTTACCAATAACCATTTCTTTTTGTGTTTGTAGTGACATAAAATAGGACCCACTGAATTATGCATTGCATATTAGAAGTTAGCCTCCAGTCACAAAGCCATTTCAAACATCGTACTGTAGTATCTCATGCATTTTCATTGGACACTGTTTGTACTTTCATAGCTCAAGCATATTTTTAAATGTCTCTTCCAGTTTGTCATCTCTCAACTTACATTGCAAAGTGCTAAATATGCTCCTGATGCTGCTAAGCACACGTTCTCATCAACTGAAGAAACTAGTGAGTAACTAGTCACCATACTCTACTGACAGGATGTGCAATATGTCACACTGGACTCCTCTTTGCTTTACTTATTATTTACATCCTTAATTAAGATTAAAAAGAACTTTAATGTATTATAAACATTCTCTTCAAGAAAGCATCTTTTTTTTTTTTTTAACTCTGAAAGGAAATATGAAGACATATGAAAGCAAAACTTTACTTCCAGTAGAACAGAAAAAAATCTGAAAGGAAAATAAATCGAGGAAATATTATTAGAAAGCAATTATAGGTTATCTTAATCCAGGTCATGTTATTAACTTTTCACAAAAAGAAATAAAAACATTTCATGAAAGTTGCCACCTCTATTTGTCTGCATTACTATAAGGGGAGACTTTTCCAGGAGTCAGGATAGAGTTCTCTTTTGGTTGTCTCTGTTAATAATGGACCACAACTAAAAGGAAAACAGATCTGCAACTGCATCTGTGTTGGTAGAATCTGGGGGTTTTTATCAGAACCACTAGTTTGAGTAGTGTTAAGGATGTTGAGTCCTATGTGTGAAGCATAATGTTAACCTAGGTAACAATGAGCACAAAATCTCATTGTTACTAAGAGTTTAAACAAAGAAAGGCATATTACTTAGCAGCATTTTAAAAGTGAAATGCAGTGAAAACATTGTGAAATAATGCACCTCAATAACGGGAAAATATTGGAGAATTAATGGATTATGTTGGATTTGTGCACAAGGGAGTTCAAAACCACTGGGTTCCATTCAAATATAACCATTAAATAAGAATAATAATGAAAAGATTCATCCAGGAAGATATATATTTATCTTTATCTGAACATCTTGAACACCATAAACTAATAAAAATAGCAGTAAGGGTTGGTTTAAGTTATTTCTTGCCTCTGATTGAACCAAAGATTATACGGAAACTGCCATCCCACAGGAATTTAGACAGAACTTTTCTCAGTACTGCTCATAACTTGGAAGTGAAAAAATCTCTCTAAATTACTGAGAAAAGTTAAAGCCAAAATAAATTATAAACTAAAAACTTAAATTTAGGTACAGCTGGAGTTTGGAACAAAATTTTGAAAAATATTTTGTACCTTGACTGACTTTGATCTTTATGCAGACAACTATCTGTCAGATGCCAAAATTATTTCAGGACCCCTAAAACACGAAAATACATGTGTACAGCTTCTCAAGTTGTTACCATTTAGTGGTGTTTAAACAAAGACCACTTATAAAATAAATTTCATACAATTCAAAGTACCATTTTACTGCTGATGTAAATGGAAACCTATTACCCAGAAAAGGTTGCACTTTAATTAGTTTACAGATCATATATTTATAGTGCAACACTTCTGCGCAGGTGTACATTGTAGAAGATCATATGCATAAAATGGCATTTATGAAACAGCTCTTAAAATGCATGAAGCAAATTGCCACAAAAATCAGAGATTTTCTGCTCTACCATCAGGGCTACTAAGCTGACTGTCCACAACACAAGTGATCTTGGTCCATTGCCTCTGGACAACCATTGGAGCAAATTATAATACTACTCATAAAATAAGATATTACTGAATATATTAGAGGCAAATTCATGATTCTACAGGCATTTACTTGTTCAGGAAAGTTACTCAAATATCTGCCCTCCACTCTATCCCCCATGAGTGAGACAGTCTGGTTTAGAGCTGCATCTTCTGCTTTTCCCTGGAACGCTCAAACCTTCAAATGCTGGTGCATTACTGCCCTGACGGCCCTGTCTACATCCAGGCACTCTGATGTTCTGCCAAAGAAGGGGGAGGGCAGCCTAGTTTCATGTAACTGGCCATGTTCAGTGTTCTTTGAGTCTGCTGAAGATTATCTTTTTTGCCCAGGTGTGGGCCATGGACCCCTAACTGTCAGAGTCCGATAGGATCTTAAGACAAGGGAATTCAAACACAGCTGGGGAATGTGGGTGTCTGCATGCTGGTGCAAGGAAAGTGAATTTCCAAGAAATAATGATGGTGGGAGGAAAATACTAGGTATATTGACTGCTGACAGAAGCCATGTTGGTGCCAAAACTAAGAAATAGTCAAGAGCAGGCATTCTTCAGAAGCTGTTGCCCCTATAAGGCTTCCAGCTGAAAGGGAATGCATGATATCTAGGACACTGTAAAGAAGTGTCTCTGTGGCATGCAGCTCTCAGCAAACTAACCATCTTCAATTCAGGCTATCTGTGTAAGTATTGACAATACATGTTTTTCCTCTGGTCTCCACCCTCTTTCAGAATTTGTACATTTTATCCTCCTCCCTTTCTGCAATTTAGTAGCTTCATGTTGCATGTTGATATATGTGACAGACAGAAACAAAGTTTAAAAAAAGAATGCTCTGGTTTTTTGCCCTGGGGAAAAAGATAAGCCCAAACAACAAAACAATTAATTCCTTTATAAAAGCAGGAATTTTTGAGCACACAATGATTCATCATGTAAGCAGAATAGCAGAGGCAGATTATCAGACTGTCTGGATTCAGATATGGAAGAACATACTATGTGAACAAAAAATCCAAAATTTCAAGATTTACATCTAGAAGATTAAAGATTTGCCTTTTATCTTACCAGTTCTGACATACTTTGTTCAAATTTTACTTTTTTAATCTGATATTACTGCTAAATGGAGAAGACATAATACTCTTCTTATCCATGAACCAAGCAAAATCACAAGGTTTCACAAATGCAGATGACTGCTAAAAAAAAGCAAACTGGGAGGAAGGAATAAGAGAGAAGGAGAAGGATGGAATAGTTATCCAAACTAGCATATGCAAACGAAACATATGGTTGAGCCTGCTTATTCCACAAGCAATATACTCATTGAGGATGACTCAGAAACACATGAAGTATAGTACTTAGTACAATCTAAAATGCAAAAAACACCCCTTAAAACTAGTTTAAATGGGAGATGTTTATACCAGAAAAATATGATCAAAAGCTTCAAGTTCATTGTATTTCTCCTAAGTATGTGCTATATACAAATATGCACACTTTTTTAAATCTTTCCCCCATCAAACGGAAAAAAAGCAGTAGCAATAGCCACACTGTAATACATGATCTCATCTCCAGTCGGCAGAAATTCTGAGTTACTTTTTTGAAAAAATGCTAAATTTTAAAATGCAATGATGTGTGAGTTCATATACAAGTTCACACAGTGGAAAGAGTTTTATATTAATAAAATCGGTGTAACTGAGTTTGAAGAATATCAAAGATCTATGCAGGGTTCTTTAATCTGTCCAAAAATCAAAACATCATGAAATTATTTGGTGAAGCGTTAAGGTTTACAAAATCTTTCCCTTCCACAGAAAAACTCAAGCTATCAGCTGAGTCTGAAATCTCTGGTCTTTAACTGCCTATATAAAGTCAACAAAATTTTGGGTATTTACTGCTGGATTTTCACCAATAACTGTCATCTTAACATAATGTCAGAACACGGTCAGGCCCTAAAACCAAAACTTGACATCAGTATATTTTTCTAGGCCTGACAGTGTAGACATATGCTTACATTTAAGTCAACAGGAAGCTCCCTAAACACAGAGCAGGGAGAAAGACTTCCTACATTACAACAAAAATCACTGGTTGTCCAGAAAGGACAGGAGGTTTCCCCTGATTTCTGAATGATAACAATGACTTTGCCCAAGTCTTTCCCTCTGTGGACCAGATAAACAAGGTTCATCAGATGGGCCCTTTTTAGAACGGATGAGCTCTGGACAACATATGTCTCTCAGTCTTGACCAGATCATCTCCCTGCTGCTGGAGACAGCACCAGCATCCCACCCCTTGCAGGCACAGAAAGCATTCAGCTCCCTGTGCCGTGTTTGCTGACCAAGCAGTCATTCCCCATTTCCTCCAGGTGGAAGTGTCCCCTGGGTTACTTCTGACCTATCAACTGTAATTGGACTATCTGCTGGTTTGCATAATCTAATTAGCCACTCTTTTCACCTTCCCTGCTAAGGAGAGCAAAGATCTTTGCTTAACCTTTCACTTTCACAATTTAACTCATTATTAAAATAGAGCTCCACAGTGACTCTACCTTTTCCTGATCTATTTTCTCTTCTCCCAAATGTTCATTATATCCCGTAACTGCTGCTATCTATCCTTACCCTGAAACCCCAAAAAAATGCAATCTCATTGGCCATTTGTCTTACTATCAGGAAATGCTCAGAGGCGAAAGGAAAGAATAATAGAATAAACCTGTAGGAGACAAACATATACTATCCTACCAGAGATTCAAAGCACTTAGGTGGACAAAGTTCAACACGTAGTGTCCTTAGAATTGAGGTGATATACAATGAATTCAGATTCTTAGAAAGCTTCCTTTGAGTATTGTTGTATTCGAAGTAAATACAATTATGTCTATTCTGCAAACTGCTTACATTAAAAACCAATTCCAAGTATTTGAAGTGTTTACCACAAGACAGTGATGGTCCGTTTGAGGCTCCCTTCAAATAACATAATTAGAAGACTGGGGACAGAGTGCAGCCTTTCAAAGAGAAAAGGCTTCAAAATTGCTATTTTGTTCTAACTGTGAAGAGCTCTTAGATCAAATTTTCACCTAAAGACTGCAATAAAGGGAATAAGACTGCAGCATAGCTGTGATGAAACTTTGCTTTTACGAAGAAGCAGTGTATGAAGAGGATAATGCTTGATAAAACGTTGCAAATTCTTCATTCATGAAGCAAACTGCAGTGTAGGTACCACGGTGCAGTGGCTTAAGAGCAATTGAACCACACTACATGTTATGATGCATTCTTATAGAGGTTAATATAATTTTTTCTGTTCAATGCTTTACAAAACCGTGCAGAGTAAAGTATGAATAATACAGGTATTACTACATTAATATAGCAAAACTTTCAAGAGCTCAACAGCAACAACTATTTTTGTGGTTAGAAATGGTTTTCAAAACATTTTTCATTAAAAGATCATTGAAATGCCTTAAGCTACTGACAAACAAGAAAAGTCTATAGAGTCAAATTCTCCATTCATTTGCAGCCACTTTAGGTCATCATTTTCTGCAAAATGGAGAGTTGGCCCCTCCGAATTTTGATAACATTTTTTTATCTCATGTTAACCTGGGTCTTGATGCATGGACAAGATATAACTAGTTTTTAATTCTAAGTTGGATGGCTGGCATCCTTAGGAGAACACAAATGAAAAATGTTTTTAATAAAAAATGTTCTCATAGCTAATTCTATATATTGAGAGAATGCAGATGACAGCGAGAAACAAGTTTAACCAAGTTCCTTTAGAGGTAATCTGTTGCTCATTTTAATCTATTTGATATCCCATAAGTTTCAGACCACTATCTTATTTCTTCCAAGTTATAGAAAATTTACTTTAAATATAGTTATTTGCATATCCCTTGGTGTACAAAAACTTCACTCTCTTTCTCTTTTTTAACCCCTCTGCTATTTGTCCTATTATGAAGTAGAAAATGGAATCAGTTTATCTCAGCAGATGTCATAAATGGTGCTTCATTTTGCACCCAGGAGAAAGTAAACACTGTTAATATTCCTTAAGAGAGGTTGATAGGTTTCTTGAAGCAAATCTGTAGATTTGTGGAACTTAATTCTGTGCTGGTTCTTAAAAATACTGATGGCAGGTTGGCAGCTGCTTGATTTGGCCAATAACCAAACCCTTGTAATCCTTAACATCAGAATAAACTGATGCTTGCAGTTTCTGTCAAGGTCACTGAAATGCTACAGGATTCATGGGAGGCACCACCCTCCATATATCTACCTAAATTTTAAGCTTTACAATGTGTAAGGCTGCTCAGCTGCTTACAAAATGTACTAAGAAGAAGGAGGAGAGTCTGTAGTGGGATGCATGGAAAAAAACCCTACTATTCTTAACATAACTGTTTGCTATTAATTGGTCCTTTAATTTGTTAAAAATGTTTGTCTCTGGTTCCTTCTTGGTTATATTATCTGTCCGAGGAAATAACAAGGAGATAGGAAAACAATTCCCCAATGCTTGAGTCCATTTCTTCTCTACCAGGTGTAGAACTTAGTCCTAAATGCATCTTGAGCCAGACCAGGAATGGTGGAAAGGAGAATGGGCCATAGCTTTATCCTTTCAGCTGGCCAGATGAAAAGGAGAAGGGCACACATCCTTCCCTGGACATTAAAGAGCTCATGGATGTCTGGTGCATGAAGAAACACAATACATTTCCAGGTCCTTTCAGTCAGGAGGCATGCCCTAAAAATTTTTGGTTGAAAGGCACAATCTCCCATAATTTTAAATTTCTGACATTTTCTCAAGAAATATTGCAAATTACAGTCATATCCAGAATGATGCCAAAAGGTAAGAGAGCCCCAAGCCTATTTCCTCTCACTCACAAATCTGCACACATAATGAACACATCTGTTGTTGCAAGGCACTTATCTCCAACTACTGTACCTCCTGTCAGCAGACTATTTCCTATATATTCTAAATAAATTAATTCTAAAATAAACAGGCTAATCTTTCACTCTCTTTCCCCCTTTTTCTTCCTCTTGAAGCAAGCAGTAAAAGAAATGGCTTAATAAGCAGCAATATGTCTTGTTGAATTGATGCATATGTAAGTCATTATATAGAGCCATAAAATGTGTTTTATCAGTATAAATACTTACATGTATATAGATTACATAATACCCATGTATACATCTTTGCATGTGTCTGGACAGAGTGTTTTGGGGTTTTTTTGTTTGTTTTTTTTTAAGGTAGTGTAAATGTATATGAATCAGTTACAGAAAATTGAAGCAGTTCTGCATTTAGAGCAGGTTCGCCTGGGACAAAGCAACATTAAGGTACTTGTATCTCAACAAAGCTGGAACATGGCATGGTGCCGGCAGTGAAACTGTGCAGGAGTGGTAGCTTGGGTTTGAGAAACAGGGCAGCAACTTTCTTACAGAGATTTTTCCAAGGCTGAGCTGACTATGAGTCACAGAAACTCCTACTCCAGAGGCAGCTCTCACGAGGCAACTGGAGTTTTCTAACCCTGAACTGAGTTTGCATGGAATACCTATGGAAGTATTGGAGTATGCAGACATTTTTATGCAGGCTAAAAGCAAATTCAGCAGTCTAGCTCTCATGAAGGTTCTGGGTTTAGTGGTTAAATCAGCACTGGTGATGCTTCAGTGGTGACCCAAGTGAGGGAAAGTTGTAATGTTGCAAGGAGTGCTTTCTTGCATGGGGCAAACTTTCAGACAAGTTAGGACCAATGCCACACCTCTGTAGCTCAGTGTCTGGTCTAAGAAAGTTTGAAAAACACTAATTTGACTTTTTGTTTTCATTCTTAAGACAGGAGTTTTATGACCATGCTAGTTAAATGGAGTCTTAGGCGTCTGTGGAAATTATAGGCACAACCTGAATACAAATAGACCTTTAAATAAAAATAAGGCTGTAAAAGAGAGCAAAGCATGGGTAAAACACTTGGAAAACTCTGCTTTTGAAAAGGTGAATATATAAAACTTTTAGTTTGAGAACTCTAGAACTCTTTCTAACCTGAAACTACTTCGGCATTTCAACTGAGGTAGTAGGCTAGGTTGAATGGTAGTTATGGTAGTTTCTTTCTTAGATAAAGTTATATCAGTTTTTCTATTTGTGGTATTGAACATAAATGTATCTTGTCTCATTTGTCTTGCCTGTGGTAAGGGTTCAGTCAATCTGTATTTTCAGTCCAAATATGAAGAGTACCAGCATTCATGTTACTGCCAAGTGAACTTAAGTTTTTCTCCCTCTTTTAAACGGATATTAACTAGAGCGTTAGCATCATTTAAAAAAAAAAAAAAAAAAAAAAAAAACAACCAAAAACACACAAACAAACAAACAAAAAAAACCCCTGCCTTTTGTGACCTGGGCACTGTTTGGTTTATATTTCTGGGAGAATTTATGTGATTATGGCAGGATCTGAGAACAGCCTTCTCCTATCATATTCATTTAGTAAATCAGACTTGTATCTGATCCTGAAGCACAGTCATTCTGATTGCACTTTGCGCGGTGTTTCTAACGCATGACTGAATGCTTGCTTTGTTCATCTTTTCCCTGCTAGCAGCCTGCTCTCTTGTTAACTCTTTCTCAATAAGATATGTGTCAAGTCCTGTCCTGGAGGAAAAGATTAAGTCAACCAGATAGTTATTGCAGTTACAGTTCAGTCACATTTAAGCGTTCAGCACCTTGTTGACTCAGTTGCAGTACTACAGACTTTCCCACACTGTTTACTTGACACTTGCAAGTCCAGCCTGTACCAACTTCTATTGTATTGAGCAAACACTCCTCCTGCACTAAAATTCCACTCATTGTTAGTGCTAAAGCAACAGGATTTTGTCCAGTTCGCAGACAGCAGAATGTATTGTTATAAGAAAACTCTCCCAAGATGGAATCTGAAAAGAATCATATGACCCAGAAAAGGATTAGCCTTCAGGAAGTCTTTGGGCTTTACCATTTTTTGAAGGCATCCCCAGAGAGAGCAGAAAATAATAAAGTAAAACATATTTCTGGACTGAAGCCTGTTCCAAAATAGATTATAGGCACTTTCAGTTGTGTGAAAAAAGATCATGTAATGGTTACTAAATGAGACTATGACTTAAGGAAGGGAGACTGTGGTGATTTAACACAAGTGAGGTCAATAAACTTGAATAAAAGAACGTTTTTACCAAAGGGAGGAAAAAAAAAATCATCTTTGTGAAAGTAACTGCAGTTTTTAAAATACAAGGCAATTACATCACATACTGTTATACACACAACCCCTACTGCTCAAATAGTCATTGACAATTCCTCCTCAGAGATTTCTGTTCTTTTAAGTTAATTTCCATTTTCTTCAGCATATAAAATGGATGTGTTGTCATTCAAATTTTTGTAGTCACGTTTATGAATTTAAAGTCTGCTTAGAGTATTTAGACATAGGCAGACTGCTAATAAGACAAGGTTGAAATTTCCTTTTACTGTAAGGAGACAACTGCTTTTTTCTTACTAATTGAGATCCATACTGTAAGTTCAGCAGTTTTATTGAGTAATGTATTTTAAATATAAATTAGAAATATAAATAAACAAGGTTCTATCCACAATTATGGAGAAAGAAAGAAACAGGTACCTTTATATATATTTAAAAAATACACATTTTTTCCTTGGATAGACAGAAAAGGTCACATATATATCTACAACACCGAATATCTCTTATATCACCAAAATAATTAACTTTCCATCAACATCAGCACTTTCTGGAAATAGCTATTGGCACAAAAGGGTGAGACAGCCTTATGAAGCATGAAAGTATAAACTGTGGCACCCAGTCATTTTCCTGAAGTTAGGGATATAGCATACTGCCCTAAAAAGAAGGCTGGAGACAGGTCCTCATCTCCTCACCCCCGCCATGGACAGCCCAGCAGTCAGCATCACCCACCATACAGGTGTGGTCTGGGAGGGGGCCAGCAGCACCAGGTGTATGTAATAAAAATCTTATTGTCTAAAGCTGTGGTGTGTCTTTTCCTTTTCACTCGGCATTCCTAGAAGGCTCTTCACTTGGTTTGTGCCAGGCTCCCTCACTGGCCAGCCATCCCTGAGCAAGTGCCCTGGTGACAGGGCCTTGGCTACACTTCTACTTAGCCCTGGAAGAAGAGACCATACAGGGCCCCTCAGCACCAACAAATTGATATTATTGTCCTAGTGAAGCTGTAAAATAACTTCAAAGAAAGCAAGCCAAGCCATATGGGAGCAAGGGGCACTAAGGGGTGCAGCCCTTTCCATCTGCATGGTGTTTCCTAAGGCAGGTACCCCACCACAAACCATTCCTGTAGGAGCTCCGCAAGCTAAGCAAGAGACAAGCAGAAATATTTTTATGGATGTTCATAATGGTTCTACTAAGTTAATGCCAGCAGATACAAAATTATTTAAGGGAGGAGACAGTGATCAGATTGCATTCTCTTTGCTCCCTCACTTCCCTACTTTTAATAATGCTGACTTCTACCACTCTGCATATGCAGTAAGACCACAGAGTGGAAAAAAAAAATTTTTTTTTAAATTTTTTTTTTCCTTTTAGTCTCCTGAGAATCACCTTAGAGATACTATTAGCACAGGTCACACAGCAGAAAGCTGTCATACTCCAAGGTACGCTCCCACTTACCTTGTGGCTGATGGCCCGGCACATCCCCAGCTTCTGGTCACCCCTTCAGGCAGATGAGGTGTGTGGAGTGCAACCCCCAGACCCCTTTTGGCCCAGAAGTGCAGCTTCCCTTTCTTTCCACTGGCCAAGGAGGAGGACAGACTTTGTACATACCAGTTAGAACTGCTTTGGTTGGTACTTAAACTTCTAGGTACAATCTATACCTCTGCTATTATTCTTTGAAATCCTACCCAAAGCCTAAAGGCTCTCTTAGGGCAACTGTGCTCATTTTAAAGCCTATAAATAATTTTATATTACTCACCAAAAAGTAGGAATCCAATTTTCTTATACCACTATTTTGAAGGTATTCAAAATGATTCATATTATAAATCTTGTTGAGGGATACATGCCTGGGGTGTGGTGAGGATATACAGGAGCCAGCAGGGTGAAAGGAAATGTAGCTAAAATAAGCAGATGGGTGGACAGATGGGCATGAGAGGAAGAAATAATATTAATCTGCAAAATAGAGAATAAAAGTTGCAGGAAGAAAAAGTGAAAATGAAAAATTATGGTCAAAATATAAAGAATGAGATTGCTCAGTATCCTAGCAGGAATTCAAGGTTCCTGCTTCAGAATTCTCCCTTCTTTTTAACTGTAGCTTTTGTTAATGTAAAAAGAACATGTTTCCAGGCTACAATACTCTGTTGTGAATGGGTCCATTTGTGCTAATTAAGGATAAAACAAATCTTTCTGAAATTAATGGAGCGCTTTGAGTTTACTCTAGGCTTAGGTTGGGTTCTTGAAGGGAATGAGACATTGAACTTCAGCGAGGGGTGGAGGGGGATGTTCATATATTCAACAGCTGTAAAATCACATTATATATCATAGTGGCCTAATGTGAAAAATAGGTCCCTGTCCATATGGCAGAAGGGCTATATCCAACCAGGATTTGCAGCTCTCCATAGGTATGGATTTGCCTCTTTCTGTGGAAGCTCACATACCAGATTTGATGTCTCTGAAGGATCAGTTAAGTTTAGCTAAAGAATTTGAGAGTAGCTATGATCCTTTTATGAGAATACATTAAATATATACTAAGCATATATAATCTAAGTAAGTTTTTATGGACAAAGAGGTCCATTTTTCATCTTTTTCAATACGGTACCTGTTAATGAAAGAAATCTCCACAGAAGTATTGGGCTTTATGAAAAAAATGGTGGATATCTTTTGATTTATATAGAGCTAACTTTAAATGAAAAATACATTCATAACTCTTCTTTATCTATTTTTCAACTTTGTTGGCCAAAGGAATTCAAGGACTTTTCAAAATCACTGTATAAAACATATTTCAAAATATAATAGACTCATTTATAAGAAATGGAAATAAATTTGGAAAGCTCTTGGGATCTCTGAAACAATGTAATAACTGTGTCTGTTTCTACCTGATTCTATTGTTCCGGTTTTATGGTATGGTTATACAAGACAATAATCTCAATTCCTCAACACTAATGAATGGTATGGTTTAATGAAGCCATCCTAAACTCTTACTCCACCCAAAACCATCTAAGAAACTGGAACATTGCAGAATATTGTTAGACTCCTGCCTGGACAATCTTCTGTTTAAATCACAGGGGAAATGACTGTTAGAGTCAAGGTAATATTTAGAGAGTTTGCATATGTTATTAGTGCTCTGCTGAGCCATGGCTTAATAAGTATCCACTTCAGGATTACTGGACCTTTACTCTCAAATTAACTCTTCTCATATGGAGTATAAAGAGGACAAGCTCTTTTGCTCGACAGTACTATCCATGTTGCTGCATTTCTTCTCATTTAGTTAATATTTTGGTGAATAAAACTGACCTAAATCTATTCTATTTTTCTCCCTTCAGGCAGGACAAAGTATATGACTCAAGTTAAATAGGAGTCTTGTAATTACAGTAAATGTGCCAAACAAAATTTGGGAACATGGTGAATAAAGTGCTGTACCTAGTGATGTGATTCTTTTAAACTTGTTTAGAACAGAAAGAGGGCTTTTGCCTGAAAATTTGCCTGATTTTCCCAATTAGATATTTTTATTTGATAGAAAGCATTACCTCTCTCCATAAACCTTTCCCAGACAGCTTTCATGACTACAGTAACCTACTCCTTTTAGATGCAGATATATTTTAAAAAGCCAGCTCTAATTGGAACATACATGTCCATTAAAATTGCATCACACCAAGAACTTTGCACCTTCTTTCAAATGACAAAATCTCTACTCCTCTACCTGCCATGTGAAACTTGTGATGGCATACAGTGTAGTACTGAGCCCAACTAAAACCTCCCCAAGTCCCATCTCTCAGAGCAAATAAAGGATATACATCCAAATGTACTCCTGAAATTCTCAGACACAACAAAAACTTATTTAATTATGGAGCAAAAAGTTCCTAATTCTACTAAATATGTTTAGGAATAAAGTGGCTTTATGAAAAAGATGCCTAAGATCTGCTGAGATCAGGGGTGTAAAGAAAGACTCCTACAATGTGAATTTACAATGCAGTTATGGGCTTACACTCATGTGTATAACATTAAGTTCATATAGCTGTGGTGCCTTTTGTATATATCCTTTGTGATAACAGAAATTATCCTGAGAAGGAAAAAAACAGCTTGAAAAGGGATTGAGCATAGACCCCAGATATCAGCAGTGAAGGGTGTTTTGTGAGAGCTAATTCATCTTCACAATCCTTGTGCCAGCAACTTGTAGAATTACTGTTGCATATGGAGAAATGTACCAGTTCTTTTATAATACACCAATTCTGCGCTGAGAATACACTGTGCAGAGTACAGTGCACTGTATTCTAAATAAGTACCCTGCTAAACAAAGTTAGTTAGTGATAGGATTCATAAAACTAGAAAAGCACCAAAGTTGAATTATCTGTAACATCTCCCATATCTGGATGTTCTATTGGAATGGGAATATAATTGAACCATCTTGTGGTTTTGCAAAAAACTATGACCTGGAAAAAGAGAGTTTTGCATGCTTAGTATTAGTCCCATATATGCCAAAGGGCTTATTCATGGTGTGCATAGATATGCAAATACCCAGTCCTTTTCAGGCCTATGGACTAAACTAGAAGCACTCAAGGTTACCTCTGCTCATTTTTGCATTTTACTTACATTTTTTAAACTTTTTTTTTATTTCTTTTCCTGCATTTTTTCTTTAATTAATAAGTCTGCATCAAATAATTTCCATTTGCTTCAGCAGATATGCAAATCTCGAGGGAAATTTGAGCAGAGGTGGAAGAAGATCAGTCAGAGACTGACTGGCTTTTTTTTGTTCTCCCATTTTACGTTCTCCACATTTTCTTCTTTTACTTTTTCTGAATGACTTCCTTTCCCTTTCCATTCTTTCAGTCCTGCTTGTGGAACTTGATTTCCTCACTTTCCTAATCAACCTTGCCCTACTATGCAATCAACAACATTACTGTCTCTGTAGCATATCTCAGAGACAGACACAGACAGTGATAAGTTACTCTCAAGGAAACAGTCATAAAATAAAGGACAATGTATTGCTCAGCTTCCATCAAGGTTAAATTGCTTCAAAAGCAAAAGGAATGGGCCAGTAGAAAATGACATAATGCAATCTGTTGAAGTGTGGTATAAAAATAAGACTGGGTTGGGGAAGATAAGTAGACTCCTTGTAACATGCATTTTAGTACTCCCTTTGAGCAGGCATGTGGATGGGTTTTGTTCTGTGGACCAGGGGAAAATAAGAAAGGTTAAACTTGGGATTGATTTCCCAGGTAAAAGATTCAATGATACAAAATGCATCTTGAGAAATATTGCCCTTTACAAATGTTTCCTTCTCTCCACTTTCAAAAATTTCTACTAGTGTGGAAATCTTGAGGCTGATAAAAACGGCCTGTGCTACGTTGTCTGGTAAGTTTGACTTCCTCACAGCTACATTCCACTCACATCTTGACTTAGCTCTGAACCATTCCCAAGGAACAACAAGACCCAACAGGTCTGTACTCCAAAAAAATCCTCACTGGAATAGTGAAGGGACAACATTATAAAAAAGTATGCAAAAATGCATTATAATCACAGGTTTTAAAATTTTAGCTGTAGCAGTATAAAGCCATATTTTCTCAGTAAGGACAATGGTATAAAACTTGTGCATGCCATGGTGCTAATCTCAAAAATGGCTTTAAAATCAAAGATCAGTTTGCTTATGTTATCAGAGAACAAGTTTCATCACTCCATTTTGCTATTTACTGTTGTACAACTTTACAAATGCATAGAATTTATGGACATATGATTTACATGAAGATGGATATGCCCCCATTTCTTCCCTGGAACCACCTCACCGCTACAGATACATATATACAGGTACATCAGTGAACACCTCTGAATATCCCCCGTGTACCTGACCCATTTCACTGCAATATGGCATAATGGTGTGAAGTTCCTGTGACTTTACACTTCTGTACTGATTTGCAGACAATGAACATGTTGCTGGATAATTTTCATAATCAAGAGTAATCTCTGTGTGAATCATTTCTGCTACCCAAAATAGAGAGTCTTTTTCTCAATTATTGTGAGACTTCTTTCACTGCAGATGAGCTTTAAGTACTCCAAAGTAGCAATCCAGAGATTGGCACAGGCAGCAAGTCTTTTTTGTAAAATTAAAAGAATTCAAATTTGCTGTTCTCTTAGTGACCCTTGCATTTCTCTTTTGTTACCAATTGGATGAGAAATGCCAAATTCTTGTCCCATTAATGTCCATCACTGGATTGAGTAAGATGTCTGTCATGTTTATTTAGGGTCTGCTATTTATGTTTACCATAAATCTACAAAGAAGTAACTACTAAAAGGATCAGAGGTGCATGCTACAGACAAATGTCCACTACCTGGATATAATGCATTCAGTAAGACAGATATACACAAAGGAAAACTCCCTACTAATATTTGTCAAACTACCAAATTATGAGATATAGCAGAAATCTGCTTTTCAAGGTTTCATTGGTCTCATGAGACTGATTTGTTTCTGGGCTGGAAATATCTACACTTCTTCCTGAAAGACATTATTTTTCATCTGATTATGAGTGTAGTTAATGAGAGTATAAGGACAACAGTAACTTTCATTCTGGGGTCACTTTTCTGAGTAAAGGAGAAGGAGGAAGGTGAAAGGCAAAGGGAATGTTAGATAAGACCAAGTGTGTGGTTTCCGTTACCATTCACATGTAATTAATTAGGAAATTTACAAAGATCTAAGAAAAGCTACACGCAGATAGGAATGCAGTTGAGGAAAACAGCAATCAGCCTGGGGACAAACTTCAACTTCTCAGACAAATCCTGAACTGCTTAGAGGGGTGTCAACTGGAAAATCTATAGATTTAATTGTCATTAAAGGAAACACCTTTGTCTTATAAAAGAACCTTCACTCATAACCACGTTTATATGAGCAATATGGTCTATTTTTAATGAGATTAACAAGAAAATTGACAGGTACTTCTTAATGACTTTTTGCTTTAGAAGCTATTACAGCTGATTTTCACCCTTTTCCAAGGGATTTTCAATGGCATCTACAAGTTATGCGTTCAAAACAGGATTTCATTCCATATACGGTTAATGTTGCTCCTCCTTGAGGAGAGGTAGCAGTGGGGACAGAGTAGTATCATGTCTCAGAGAAACAGAGGAAACTTCCAGAAGCACTGATTCACTTGGGCTTGAACATACATTTCCTTCACTTTTTTATATCTTTTCTCCAAGTTACATGTATGTCACTTCAATTTTTACATTAACTGACTTAGTGATAGGAAACCTAATTTCCAAAACCAGACTTTATAGCCCTGTGGGACATTTTTGATTATTGTTCCAGATGTACATTTCAGAACACTGAAATTCAGGTTGATATCAATACTTGGAGATATCAGTAAGAAGGATAGGAATAATTATATGTTTCAAACATCTATTTTTGAAAGCTTATTTACCAAACATACCATGATAACTGGAAGACTGATCCAGTAAAATGGATGCATTCTGGCTCCTAATCCACCAAAATGCTTAATTACAGCAACCTAATTTGACTCACAAGCAAAGATTACCATGACTGCTGGTCCAGCAAAACAAGTCTCTGCAGAGACTTCTGATCCTGAAAAACCTTGTAGTGAAAAAGTAATGTAATTTGTACTTGTTCCAGTTTAAGCACAAATCAAAGTAGATAGGTCAAGAGTGCTGGACACATTAAAAAAAAAATTATTAATTGACTAACAAATTTATTAGTGTTAATTTTTTAGTTGCACTTGATCATTATACAAACGCAGCAATCAATAAGAGGAGCAAGAGACTGTGGAACACACTCCTATTACAAATTAGATTGAATCAATTTATATACTTCCTTAGGTGACCAAACCATTGTATGAAGCATAGGCTGTATGAATCACAAGATGTATCATTCATATTTTTGAGTAAGAAAATAAAAGCAGTCAAAGTGGATTATATCAATGGATTAGTTAACATAGGTACTCTCTCTACCAATTATCACCAGTAGATAATATCTGTTTAGAACAATATAATTCTTATCCTGAAATTCAACCCAAATTATTAGTAATCCAAGGGTATGGAATATCTCGAGGAACAATTTCCATAGAGTTGGGCCTAGCAGCCTTTGATGTTTGGGTGTTTGGTTTATTACATAAATGAATTTTTATTCATTTTTAGCATGTTAACTTTTGACAGCTGAACTGATATTGATATCAGTTCAGGAAACCCCTATTATCAAGCTCATTAGCACAACAATTAGAAAAAAGTGAAGTACAGCAGTACTGTAATTTCAGTAAGGAGGTACTAGCTGCAGTACAGACACATTCCTTTGAGGCAGCTCCATGAGTTTGCATGGTTATTTATTTTCTTTGCAGCTAGTATGAAAGAAACAGGAGAGCAGGTTGCCAAAAAAATTTCTTCCAAGGAAAGAGAGGATTTTCACATGTTTTATTATGAGAATGTCACACCTGAAACGATTACACATGGCCTCCACATCCAGTTGCCCATCCTTTTTCTCAGCACCTCTGTAATGACGTCTTCCACCATGACATTTGCAGTTGAAGCTACCATCATGGCACACCTTAATGTCTGTAGCACTCTCCTCTCCCTAAAGGAGGTATTTCTCAGTTGAATCCATGCAAACTGAGACCAGTTTATCAGTCGAGCAGCACATCCATCTCCTTGGAAATGTTACGTTTTTCTTTTTCTCACTATGTCAGACTAACACTGTTACAATGAACCATTAAAAGCTTGTAAAATTTTACCTCTTCTTGCTGATCTAACTTTGTCTTATTCTTCTCAACTGCTCTGTCAGTGATAACCTCATCTCTTCACTGTCTTGTTTTCTGGATGTGTCAAGTGTGGCTTTTCTTCTACTCAGGAAACGTGATCTTTCCAGAGCTCAGGCAGAAATATGCTTCACACCCAGACTTCTTCATTTTTAAAATCCCAATGACACCACCAGGATCTCCTGAAGTGCCTGAACAGAGCTGCTTGAGAAAGTGCACTATAGTGGAGGAGTAATCAAGACAGAAGTCCCAAGTCTGGTAGAAAGTATGGTTTGGTTTTTTTGCCCTGTTAATATGCCTTTTGTAAGTAAGGTGTGTGTTCACACATCTACCATATCTCCTCACTGAGTGCCAGAGGCTTTGTAAATGCTTTAGAAATAGTAGAAAAGAGCAACGACAATATATAGAATGTGAAATAAAAAGGAGACATTACAACTTTGCTTTTTGAGCTTCAGAATTTACTTCATATGCCAGATCTCTGGATTCTGTTTCTGAAATCTATCAATATACTCAATCTAAAATCTACCAGTGGTTAAAAGAATTTTAACAAAATATTTTTGGTTGAAACAGAAGTTTGAAACAATGGAAATTACAGCCTCCCCATGCTTTCAAACATTTTATTTCCATTTCTAAAAGCAAACAAACAACAACAACAACAACAAAGCAAAAATAAAAGTTTCAAATTTTTCCTTTTTTAAATGAAAATATGGGAACAAATACTGTAAGAGCAAAACAGTGCTAAACAAAGTCATTTTGAAATTGTCAGAAGAAACAAGCCACTCTTACAAGTGATTCTCCAAACTTATGGAGATGGGGATTGTCAGAAAGACTGTAAATACAGCCCCTCTGTGCCCAGTGTATAACAGTGCCATCCAAGGGCTCCAGGAAACATTTGAAGGAATAGAACTAATGCCAGTTGGTTTAGAAACTTTTTATATATGCCTTTTAAAAGCTGTGTGTCATCTCTCAGTACTATGTCTGCTTTCCTTGAAGGTGAAAGGCCAGCGGATAATCTCCTGCACTGCGCCCTGGTTTGAGTTTCTGAAAACATCTTAAAGTCTTGACAGGATTATCTCTGTTTAGCCCTAACCCTACCCCATGGAGAACACTGCTTTGTAGACACATCAACAAAACTCATGTGATGAGGCCAGAGGAGCTTCCTTGAAACTTAGCTCATTTTTGAAAAAAGTCCTGGCTTTGCTAATGTATTTTGCATCATATAATAATAGAAATATTGGAGTAAGTTCTTAGTTGCAAAGATCATTGCCAACTGAAGAGAGCTGTCTCATCCAGCTCAAGGCTGTGACCCTGTTACATTATTTCTGTGCCTGTTTTTCCTAGTAAGCAGGTAGTTAGGTAGGGATATGGATAATGCAATTTCCTACCTTACTCCAGCACCCACTTTTAAAACAGCTTTCATCAGGGCTTCTGTCAGTTCCCTCAGAGAGACGACAGTTTTTAAAAGCAACTTTTAAAAATTTTTTTAAACTAATGAAAGATATTTTTACATTTCATAACAGTCACACTTTCACTGAAAACCACAATCTAGGAGTAAGACTATCATAAGAACTATGCCTTTTACACGGATGTGTTTTCAGTCTGCACACAACAGTGATAAAAATAAGGGACAGTCGATTTAAGACTAGCACTTTGTCTTTGCAAAAAGGATGCTTGTCCTGCTAACTACCTTCTCTTGTTTCAGGTTAGCAAATTCTACTGACAAGGTTTTCTATTTGGATGAGTTGTTTGCATTAAAAGGGGAAACAATTGTCCAAGAAGTCTTAACAAATATGCAAAACTAAAAGAAAAAAAAAAAAAAGAAAAGCTTATCATGGTGTCCTGGGTTGAAGTATATTCTATCACCATCTTCAAGAACTGTTGAAACCAGGTGAGGCAGTGCTCCCTGCCTCCTCCACTCTGGCTTATCTTCTGTTAATGGGCCATCAGCACCTTTGCTACACAGCTCACAGATAATCCCCTCCTGGACTACCTCCTGTTAATGGGCCCATCAGGCCTTATCACATGACTCACCATCCCATTGTGGGATGCTCCGCCCAGAGGGAGAAACCAAGCATTCCAGCCTGGATATAAGCTGAGACTCTGAACACCAGAGGGGCGCTTACCCACTGGATTCCCAGAGGACCCGAGCTACCAGACTTTTTTTCTACAGGATCACTGCTTCAGGAAGACCACCTCATCTGGACTGCTTCCATCACTACGCTCAGGTTGTATTCTGACTCTGTCAGTGGTCTTTTGTATTATTGCATTGATTTTATTTTACTTTCTTTCCTTTTTTTTTTCTTTTTTTTCCTATTAAATTGTATCTCTGACTTGGAGCCTCTCATTTGTTTTGCCTTGAAACTACTACATTTTTGGCGCCCAACGTGGGGCTGTCTTTGCACAAGGACCTGGTTACACTTGGTGGGTGATGCAAAAAGATGAAGACACCCACTGTGTACCACAAGGAGACCTTATTTTAAGTGAGAACTGTGTGTAGGATTTCATTATATATATATATGTGTGTGTGTGTAGTTTAAGGAAGGTATTGATTTGGGATGATGTAGATGGTAATAGAATAAGGGGTGGATAATGTCCTGGGTTGAAGTATATTCTATCACCATCTTCAAGAACTGTTGAAACCAGGTGAGGCAGTGCTCCCTGCCTCCTCCACTCTGGCTTATCTTCTGTTAATGGGCCATCAGCACCTTTGCTACACAGCTCACAGATAATCCCCTCCTGGACTACCTCCTGTTAATGGGCCCATCAGGCCTTATCACATGACTCACCATCCCATTGTGGGATGCTCCGCCCAGAGGGAGAAACCAAGCATTCCAGCCTGGATATAAGCTGAGACTCTGAACACCAGAGGGGCGCTTACCCACTGGATTCCCAGAGGACCCGAGCTACCAGACTTTTTTCTACAGGATCACTGCTTCAGGAAGACCACCTCATCTGGACTGCTTCCATCACTACGCTCAGGTTGTATTCTGACTCTGTCAGTGGTCTTTTGTATTATTGCATTGATTTTATTTTACTTTCTTTCCTTTTTTTTTTCTTTTTTTTCCTATTAAATTGTATCTCTGACTTGGAGCCTCTCATTTGTTTTGCCTTGAAACTACTACATTTTAAAGTCTGGTAGCTCGAGAGATGCAACATATCGATGGGCTCGTGACCGAGGGGTGGACATTACTATGGACAGCATCTCCCAGGCTATCCATGACTGCGAGACCTGTGCTGCGATCAAACAGGCCAAGCGAGTGAAGCCTCTGTGGTATGGCGGACGATGGTCAAAGTATAGGTATGGGGAAGCCTGGCAAATTGACTACATCACCCTTCCCCAAACCCGCCAAGGCAAGCGCTACGTGCTCACCATGGTGGAAGCAACCACTGGATGGCTGGAGACCTACCCTGTGCCTCATGCTACTGCCCGGAACACCATCTTGAGCCTGGAAAAGCAGGTCCTGTGGAGACATGGCACCCCTGAGAGAATTGAGTCAGACAACGGGACTCATTTCAAAAATGGCCTCATAAGCACTTGGGCCAGAGAACACGGAATCGAATGGATATACCATATCCCATACCATGCACCAGCTGCCGGGAAGGTGGAACGCTGCAATAGACTGCTTAAAACTACCCTTAAGGCACTTGGTGGAAGGACCTTCAAAAATTGGGAACAGAACTTAGCGAAGGCCACCTGGATGGTCAATACCCGAGGGTCCATCAATCGAGCTGGTCCTGCCCAGTCTGAATCCTTGCATACAGTGGATGGAGATAGGGTCCCTGTGGTACACATGAGAGGTATGTTAAGAAAGACTGTTTGGATTAATCCCACCTCAGGCAAGGGCAAACCCATCCGTGGGGTTGTCTTTGCACAAGGACCTGGTTACACTTGGTGGGTGATGCAAAAAGATGAAGACACCCACTGTGTACCACAAGGAGACCTTATTTTAAGTGAGAACTGTGTGTAGGATTTCATTATATATATATATGTGTGTGTGTGTAGTTTAAGGAAGGTATTGATTTGGGATGATGTAGATGGTAATAGAATAAGGGGTGGATAATGTCCTGGGTTGAAGTATATTCTATCACCATCTTCAAGAACTGTTGAAACCAGGTGAGGCAGTGCTCCCTGCCTCCTCCACTCTGGCTTATCTTCTGTTAATGGGCCATCAGCACCTTTGCTACACAGCTCACAGATAATCCCCTCCTGGACTACCTCCTGTTAATGGGCCCATCAGGCCTTATCACATGACTCACCATCCCATTGTGGGATGCTCCGCCCAGAGGGAGAAACCAAGCATTCCAGCCTGGATATAAGCTGAGACTCTGAACACCAGAGGGGCGCTTACCCACTGGATTCCCAGAGGACCCGAGCTACCAGACTTTTTTCTACAGGATCACTGCTTCAGGAAGACCACCTCATCTGGACTGCTTCCATCACTACGCTCAGGTTGTATTCTGACTCTGTCAGTGGTCTTTTGTATTATTGCATTGATTTTATTTTACTTTCTTTCCTTTTTTTTTTCTTTTTTTTCCTATTAAATTGTATCTCTGACTTGGAGCCTCTCATTTGTTTTGCCTTGAAACTACTACACATGGATTAAACTTCGTACCACTTTGTCTGATGTAAAAGGAGATAGTAGGAGACATGGGGATATATGCAATGAAGAGAAACAATAGAGTTTCTTAGGGGTTAATCCAGGTCTGCAGCTGAATACAAAGAGTTAATCTGACCAGAAGAGGCTTTAGGCTAAATTCTAGAGGAAAACTTGTCACTTTATGATCCAGTTGTACTAAACGAAAGGCTCTGTTTACAAAGAAGATTTTGGATCTGGGATCTATAGGGGCAGAAGTTGCCTCCATGATTTCTTCCTTGTTTAACTCACCAGGGGACTTGTGGTCTGATAAATGATTTTTCAAAGATCTTCATTGTTACCTTCTTTCTTCTTTTTAAAAAAGAACAAGTGTTACAAAAAATACACTTAAGAAAGCACACAACTTTGACCTAAGGGCAAAAAGTCTTTGATGATAAAGACTTTGCAGTTTGTCAAATCTTGCACTAAACCATCTTAATTGTCTTATTTATTTCTAAAGCTGAAAACAGAGTAAAATTATATATTTTCATAATTTGTTAGCTATTTATCTACATTTAGCAGATTCAGATTTTATTGATTCTCCAAAATGAAAATGCGGTTTCAAATATACTAGGTTACAGCAGATGTTGGCTACTGAGGAGACACATTCCAAAGTAAAAGCTAAAGGCTGAAAAACAGTTATAAAATTTCCCCACAGTCTTGTTACTAGACACTTCAGTACTTTAAACTCAGTTGTATATGAAGAACCATCATAATTAACATATGTTCTCACTGATTAGGAACAACTAAGAAATGCGGTGACATGATATTTCTTATCATATTAAAATTTAAATTTTAATAAGTAGCAACCTTTTAATCCAACTTTACACGGATAGAAATGCAAAACTATGTCTGTGACACTTCAACTGAGAGAAAAATTTGAAAACATAGTCTTAAAGTTAATAGATTTATAACATACTTTTGTGCTTTTGCTGTCAAATAATAATTAGAATACTATTTTCCAAAAAGATGTTTTAGCCTGCACAAAACTAAGAAAAACAAAGAACTATGATTTCACTGACTTGTAAAAAATGAGTTCTGAAGATTGAAATCTCTGACTTTGTAAGAATGCTTGAAAAGTATAAAGGACTTGAAAAGAGCAAATGGTTGATTATTCTTGAACTAAATATACATATTTGAGTAACACATTCTTCCCAATTTGGGCAGTAGCTGTTGCATATGCAAACACTTCTATCTTTTGGCATCTTTTTTGAATAGACAAGTGTTAAAGCATGTTTGGCAATTACAAGGCAAGATCTTGTCTTCCTCCTTTTTGAAGGAACTGAAAATCTGAGAGAAATGTTGTGTAATATTTAGGACAAGACTAGCATTCAGGTACATACCGAAAACTAAAGAAACAAAAATCAATCTTGGTCTTGCTTCTGTGAGAATGGACAGGGTATTTTCTCTTGTTGGACATAAGAAACCCTTTTTTCTTAACAAAGAAACATAGTTGATACCTCTCTTTATTGAATTCAACATGCCACACTCACTGACTGGAGTGTCCCCTGGAAATTCTTAACTGTTACTTAGCTGTAAGACAAAATGAACTAAAAAGAAAATAAAGAGGGGTAAGAATGTAAAAAATATTAAGGCATTCAGAGGCCACAATATTGAAGACTACATCTTTATTATAGATTCACTGCTACTACATAAACATAATATTTTACCACTTCTCATTACTTCTTTCTCTTCTGTTATTGGCCTAGATACAGTAATGTAATGAACTGAAAGACAACCAACAACAACAACAGCAAAAACCCACACAAAATACTGGGTTTTTGTTTATGCAAGAGATATAACAGAGTTTTTCTATAACAACCGCAGGGAAAATCCAGTATGTTGTAAAATCTGTTGTCTAATTTTTCTCTCTTTTATTTTCTAATTTTCCAAACCTCCTTAGTGACATTGACATCTGTTCAGCATCCCTTGCAACCACTGTTCCTAAGGAATCTGAACAGGAAAAAAAGACCATGGCACAGCCAGAGATGTGGTGGGTTGTCTTCCAGGATAGACTTAGTGGTGTCTAGAGGAGACATGATGTGAGAGACTTAGGGAGGTGACAGAAGGGACAGGAAAGCTGCATGCACCAGCATCAGGTCTATGTTGCATGCTGACACTTCCATTAAGGGAGCTAAGATGCTTACCATGCTTGCTTTCCAGTCAGACCACACACACCGTCAGTTTGAGGCAGCTGCACATCAGATCACTCTCAAGAGAAAGGAAAAGAGGGCTATGTGAGCTGGCTGCAGACAAAAGAAAAATTATGAAGGACCCAGAACAGTTACATGCATTAAATATGTTCTGATTTGATGGTAAAAGACAGATTTGGGGGCCCTGGAGATCTTCTAGATTAAGATTGCCTACTTTTTCTCATGCTCGATGTAGATACCAAGTCTGAAACTTCTCCTCTTTGAACACCACACTGGTGCCTAGGGGGGACACATATGCTGGGACAGCAGTGGAGGGTTGGGCAGAGTGGTGGTAAAGTTCATGAGCTTCCTGAAGGTCATCTAGGGGGGAAAAAAGCATATAGGATTAAGAACACACTTGCTGATGTTAAGGAAACGGCCATGAAACATTCTTTACTGATGACAGCCAGGTGATATTCAGAAAGATCATTCAGAAGGATCATTCAGTTTCTTGGTCACTCAGGAAGCTTTGCACCAGTCATCTGAAATTTTGCCCAGGGATATAATCTGGGCATGCAAAAGACAGTTTCTAAAGTGAACATAAGCTTCTGTGGCAACACAAGCAATTCCAGATAAGGCACTTTTATTTAATAGATGAAATCACAAAGCTTATTAGAATAACTTGCAGTTCAAGATACCTGAAGCCACTCTGCTCTCCATCATGTTCATACAATGTAGAGGCAGAAATTGTACGCCAGCTTTCTTTTAACTAATGATCTGAGTGTGAACTTGAGTTTGATCTAACATAAACTCATCTCTCATATCTCCATAAATCCTAATTGTCTACAATATCAATAATGGACAAAAGAGCTTCTATTTCTGTTCAACTCCCTTTTCACCAGACAGTAACTTATCCAAGAAGGTGGTCAGCAATGTATGACCTACAAGAAAGGATGCTGGCTGATCACACCATGTTATTTAACTGGGTAAATAGCATCTGATATCTTGGCTGATATCTTCATGGATGACCTTTGGTTTGATTTCTCAATGTTTCATTTTTCATTAAGCATTTACAGATAAACATAAAAGGAGATGTGGTTGGCAAACTGAATGAAAATGTTAAAGTATTGCATTCACTTCACTAATATGTAAACAATATTTTGGAATTTGAGACAGAACAGAATCATGTCCCTAGAAATCTGGAAGATACCAAAATAGGCTCTGAAAATAAGGACTTTAAGAAACATATCTTGCTTAGGGCTTCTGGGATATCACTGATAGGAACTACAAAAAAATAATAATGCTTTTCGACTTTCTGCCATACAGAGAGAGGTTTATCTGTCACATTCTAACAGGGTCCAGCATCTCTAAAAAGACTTCATTAGGAAGGGTTTTTCTTGTTGAGATGTAATACTGTTACACAAAAGATACAAAAGACTTCTCTTTTCCCTTCCAACCTTAGTGAATGGCAGCCAAAGAATTCTGATCCAACCAGGAATCGATCAGCAGGAAAACAACCATACAGAGAGAAAACACACAAACAAACATGTAGACCAAAGTGTTGCATATCTCAAAACACATATAATTTCCATTTGGAGGTTTTTTGTGCTTTGGGGTTTTCTTTTAGCAATGGATGAATGAACAAACCAAAAGCCTTGATGGGCAGATTAGAGTTGAAATGGAAAAGGACAGTAATGTTAAGATGAGTTAAAAGCTCTTTTTTACCCTATCCTTAACACCATCTCCCCAAATGCTTCCCCTGTGAACTTTTTGTGTTGTATTCAGTTTGCTGAAATAGGGGATAGAGAGGCCAAGCCAAGGATCTATCCCGCTTCATTGAGTAAAGCTAGCCTACCAGGGAAGGTGATGGGTTAGAAGTTAATACAAATGACAGTTCTAAGACAAAGTTAGCCATCGCCTTCCTGTGGAGCCCAGTGCCAAGAAGAGGACCCCTGCTGATCCCACTTCTTTACATTTCCTTTTGCTCTCCTTCCCCTTATCTATGGGTCCTGTTGTGCCAGGCCAGGGGATCCTTATTAAAATACAATGCACTGTCACTAATAGAAGTGAGCAAAGCCTCATTAGCACAAGGGTTAGAAGAGGACTAGCTCTAATTACACCTTACTTGCAAGGGACAATCAAATGAATAGATAAACTCTTCAGGAGAGAAGTCAATTTTTTTTCTTGCATTTGGCCAAGAGTGGTTTTCTTTTATATATTCCTTTAAAAGGAATTGAATGCTTCTAATGACAATCCTTTTCCTCCAGAGATTCTTTTAGCTTGTGGTGTCCACCAGAGGACATTTAAGTTGGCTAGGTGGGTGGCTAAGGGGCTGCATTTACTCCTGTGTTTGCCAGCAAAGGAACACTCTACAGCATGTACCACCTTCCATCAAAGATAGAGGGAGGGGTAGACTGTTCATTCAGATCCATCACACAGGAACTCTTCTTTCCCTGAGCACACAGCTGGTGACCAAATTGTCCATTGCGATGTTTGGAGTGCAGTTGTCACAATGCAGGAAGATTACTGCTTCTCCTTTGTGCAGATATACCAGGAAAAAAAAAAATGTAGAAAGGTCATGAGCACTCTGAGTCAGAGATGTGCCTTAAAAATGGGGACAGTAATTTTAATCTCTTTGGTTTTGCTTTCTAACTTCCCTGAAAGGCTGGATTTAAGAGCACAGGCATAAAGTGGTTAGGAATTAACAATTTTTTGGGCTAAGATAATTTTTCATAATTTTGTGGGAAGTTCCTCAGATTTTATAATCTCTACAAAATTTTCCTATTTTGCTATGCATTGTAGTACAATTCTTTAAAGGTTTTTTTTAGCAGTAAAGTCCCCTACCAGTAGGTCCTGGATGACCTGGCTCTGAGTTCCTAACCAACATCTAAACTCACATAAGTTGTGTCTTTAGGGATTTTTTGTTGTGCTTGTAGGCTCTCTTATCCCCACAGAAATACTTGTCAGACATCTGCACTACACTTGCCATAAGATAAGCACTTGAAAAGTATTTTCTAGACACATAGTTTGTTACCTTGTAATGACTCATGATAGTTATCAAGCTTATGTAAAGTTTTTATAACAGAAGTAATTTGCCAGAATGTGCAGGTTTTATGACCTGCCATCAGTAGGTGAATTTACCAGAACAGATGTTACAAAATTACTACATCAGAGTTGTACTGCAAGTATTCTGGAAGTTTCTGGATCAAACCAGTGGTCCATTTAATCTCTCTCTTTTTCTCTGACAGTGCACTTTACTGGTTGTAAATGCAAAAGGCAAGACTTTTTCTGAGTCTTATCCGTCACTCCACTGTTGGTTTATGCTGTGCTATCACATCCTCTGTGCACAGGGTCAGACCACCTTCTTTCATCTAATTTAGGAAGCCTACAGATGAGTTTTCCTAAGTGCAGCTAAGAAAAACCACTGCAGCAAAAAGGGTGAAAATACAACAGCCACAACCCCCTTTCACTGATTTATAAACTGCTGGCTACATGAAAGGAAAAGGACTGTTTTCCTTTTGCAGCCCTGTTTTGACATATAGAGGAATCTCCTCTGTGTTCCCACCTTTCTTCTGCCCTGCCACTGTGCCAGTACTAGCCACCAATTTTTCTGTGAAAACACAACGTAATCTTTTACCAGGATTATAAGAGGGGGAGTTTTGGGTTTTTTCTTGTTCTAATGTGAAGATTATGAGACATTCTTCCCAAGATGAACAAACCTCTGCAGAATGTTCAAATCTTCTGACTGCCCATGTGAGAAAAAATCTAAAATCTCATTAAAGGTGTTTTACACAAAAGAGCTGCTTTGTTTTTCATTTTTTTAAAGAAAATGCCATAAATAATAATCAGTTATAGATTTTTTAATATAATAACAGTTTTTTCTTTGTAAAAGCTGTCTTTTGGACTAATCTCATCTTTAAAGGTGTTCAGTGGTTCTCAAGTTCAGTGGGCACAATACATACAAATTTTTGAGTGGATCTGAGGCGAATACATATCGAGCAACACCTTACCAGTAAATAGAATTTTCTATATGAAGACCTGATTACACTAGGACTTTATTCAGCTGGTTTCACACTACTTCTAGAGAAAATAGATAACAGCCATGAAAGCAGATAGTAACCACTGCAGAAAATGTGTCATATATTCTTTACTGAAGTCCCGAGCATATTCAGGATCTAGATTCATCTGCAGCCAATGCAGAACAACTCCTTGCAGTGTCATTTCCAATGACCCCTGCAATCTAGCCATTAATTATTTATTCAAAATATCCTTTCAACCCATATCAGAAATTATGGCCCCATTTTTCAGTAGGAAAATTTTGATATTTTTTGTAATATCCTTATAAAGACATGATTTAGAGGGTTTCTCCTCTTTTCTATTTTGTGTGTTCATAGTGATTTTTTTCTTTGTGCTAATGAAAAAAGCCAAAACCAAAATCCATGGAAGTTAAACTTAATGTAACAAATAATCAAAACTGTTTGAACACAAAACCGTGTATAACTGCATCAGCTGGAACATTTAGATGGCAAAATATCCATAATGAAAGAGCCCAAAGTGAATTTTTTTTCTTTAATTATAGTTATATTAAATTCTGCTGAATGCTATACAATTAAATCAGATTAACTATGTCTGAAAAATAAAGTATGAATAGAACCAGTCTTGAAAAAAGGGGGAGATAGATCAAAAAAGGATTCATTTTTGTTCAAGTAATGAGAACCTTCTTTTAAGTGTTTATCAATACAAAAGCTAATTTGCACAGTATATTTTCTAACAAAAGTCAGAGTATGATTCAAACAAAGGGCTTGATCTTTAAACAACAGTCTATTAAACATCATTCTGCAGAAGAGTTAATTTTTCAGTGTAAGAGTGGGGGTTTTTTTCTTTCAGGAGAGACTCTCAGCTGTTGTTTATAAGTCTTGTACTGTTGATATGACAGGATCTAAGACAATTGTCACAACTTTGAAGAGATTGATACATCTAGCTGAGAAAGTTGATATTTTTCTTTATAATGTTCACATAAAATAAATTCTCTACTTCATGTATTATTTTAAAATCTTTACTTTCCATGTAATTTTTCCTAGGTCTCTCTGATATTTTTGCTGCCATCAAGAATAAAGAACTGGAACACAATATTAGTACTTCTGAATTAGTATCAGTACTAATCATAAGTACACTTATCTTTAAAGGTATAAGGAAGAGCTTTAAGTGTCTTAAATTCCATTAGATATCAATTAGAATTTAGAAGTTTTCAATAATGACTAGAGAAACTCAGCACTGCAGAACCTGATCTGAAAAGCAGAAACATTATCTCATTTATTTTTTTATCATTATTATTATTATTATTAATATTATCTTCTAGTGGTGCCAACACTACCTCCACTCTTTCCAGACTAGGGAGGGTGTCTTACATTTGGATTTATAAGTCAAAAAATTGTAAAGAAAAGAGCAGGAAAAAAAATTGCCCCTTTTTATTTTTATGGGAATCCTCAAAAATATCAGTGAGGTTATAATGCTGCCATATCTTACTGCTTTTCTCTAGGCTGGCATCAAAATTGGTAACTGCAGAAATAAGTTGACCTTACCTTGTAAAAAAAGCCCTCTAAAAATGGCAGTGAAAAAAAAACGAAAAACTCTTTGTCACATAGTCTAAAACATCAGGTCTCAGTAGCAGGAATCATGACACAGTAAGAAAGGAAACAGTTCAGAGTCTAAAAATATCTTTTGTCTTCAACTTTGCTGTGGTCCTGTTATAGCTGAAGCAACAGACACTATTTTTTCCTCTATAACCTTTAGCTTAATAACTGTCTGTAAAGACTTCCTTTAAATGCAAATGTACTCTTTACAGCAAAAGCCATGACCCTATACTATATTACATACTGTAAATCCAGAAGAAAGCTATGATAAGCCATGAAACCTATATCCATTAAAAAGGCATAGAAAATAAAAGAAAGTCAGGCCTGGAGTATTAGTAAGTTGAGTAATAGTTCAATAGTTTATATTTTGCACTATAAATGAAGCGGTATACACAAAACCCGAAAGGTGGTATTATTTTTCAGTGAGGTCTTAAAAGATGTGTCAAATTATTGCATTTTCCCTGTGAAATGAAGCCTATTCCTTTCTGTTTTTATTTGTCACTAGAAATACGTGGCGGAGATTGAAAATTTTATACTTCACCTCACTTTTTCAGGGGATCTAGCAAAACTGATATAATTAGCATCTCCTTTACTTATCAAATAAAAGGATATGCTTTACTGTGCAAGTACATGCTTGCAAATTGATTTGCATGTAGAGTTTACACCTCAAAGAAAGTAAGCATGAAAGTATCCATGGAGGAAACCACAGCTGGATGTAACTAGTGGGTGCCTTTGAAGGGGCCATAGGACCAGGGTGCAAGAGCATCTTAGCCCTCCCCAGTTGTCAGCAGACCGTAGCTTTTGCTGACATGCAACAAAAATGTAAATATCTCTTCATGCCAAGACACAGAGGTGGAAGAGTGCAAAGGTTATAATTTCTTGTGCTACACATGTCGTTCTCCAGTTACATTAAATCCTGCTCAGCTGTCATTAACTGGTTGTCCAGGGCTGACTCACACTGGGAAATAAGGCAGAACAAAGGAAAGAAGTACAGTTAAAATTAGATATAAGAAAGATGAGTCAAACTACTGTAGTTCAGTAGTATTAGTGTGAAAAGCATTCTCCTTATTATAATGGTTTTCTGACAACTCCAAATGAATGGAGCCCCTAATTTGGATTTTTCAATTCTTTAGTGCAGATAAAGAGAACAGGCCATAAATATTCCATTCAGTTGCTTTCAAAATGGGATGAAAAATCAGTGTACAGGCATGCAGAGACATGGAAAAGACAATTTTTCAGGCTTAGTAAGTCAACCAGACTCACTGAAAGCACAGTGGACCCAATTTGATTAATAGCTGCAGCCTCTTAGATCCTGTAAAACTCCTGTAAGCCTTTTCTCACCCCTTCCCCACAGATTTCACTTGGTTTTTGAATGCTGAAAGGGCATGTACCACAGAACCCCAGGAACTGCATATTTTCTTGCAAAGACAAACATGATGGCTGTCTTGTGGGTTTTCTGCCACATGTAAGAGATGCCTCATGAAAAGCCACACTCTTCCCACCAAGTGCTACATTTGTTTTCCATGGTAAGCATTGTTATACAAGGACTTATGAAAGCTACAGGGAAAGAAATGTAAAAGAGAGAGGGTGAATTTTTCATGGTTTTGTGTTTGTTTTGCCTTTTTTTCTTTCTTCTTTTTTTTCTTTTCTTTTCTTTTCTTTTTTTTTTTTTTTTTTTTTTTTTTTTTTTTTTAATTCTGAGTAAGTATTTGTCTTTACTGGATGACAAAAAGGAAAGACTATATCAAAATACGATAGACTCGGAGTTCTACCTGGCCTACACATCAACTCAGTCATCATCTTTAACCTTATCAATATCCTGAATGTCAGCTGAGCAAGGCAGAGAGAAAATTTCAGTAAACAGGGCAGGGAACAACAGGGAGGATGTGGTAATCTAAATCAGAAATCAATCATCCAAGAAGCTTTTTCAAATGGAAGAAGAAAAAAAAAAGAAAAAAAAAAAAAAGAGGTAATCAACTGCCAGCTATTCTCCCTCCAACAACAACAAAAAAAAGTTTATTCCTCTGTGTCCCTTTCATGTGCACCACAGTGTTTCTGCAAACAAAAATAATAAGGGCTCTCAGGTCCTTCAAACAAAGTGAAACATAATCCCTTCATGGAGAGTGCATCAATAAATGAATGGAGTTCCTGGGTTTGTTTGGAAGAGCAGTATCAGCTATGCTTGGGGATCTTAATAATACTCTTATTAAGAAGCAGAGAAGTTGAGTTGATTTGTTTTTCCTGGAACACCTGAAGCAACAAAAGTCCAGTGAGAGTGCAAGAAATGGTTTTACTTAGGTCAGACTTTGAAAATCATTTTCCCTCCTTGGCAGCAGCCTGTGAGTCAAGCTCCACAGGAGAGGAAAGGGTCATCTTGCCAATGTAATTTCTGAGAGAAAAGAGGTAGAGCTGCATGTTACAGAGGCATTAATACACCATTGAAAACAACCTGCAAGAAAAAAAAAATCTGATTTTTAACTTCCAAAGTTACCTTGAGAATTTCATTTACTTATCATAGCCACAGCCTGTACTTTAATGCTTGAAAAATCCAGATGCCTGGTTTTGTATTTTTTTAAACTTTCTTGCTTATCTAGATGTACAGACTTTCAAGGCAGGAACATTGTATAACTAATTGTTTTGAGCTGTTCTCACACAACTGGAAATTGCTTGAGCTGACAGACATTATTACAATTCAAAAAACCCCCACAGACCAGACCTCTAGCTAGTTAAAGTAATACAACTTCTTTAAAAAGAAATCAGTCCTCTCTTATATCTACCAGCTAAACAGCAGGGTCATGATTTTTGAAACACTGAAAATCATGGTTCTGAAACACTGAAAATCAATAATTTCTACTTCTAAATTTTGTCATGGGTTAATTATAATACAAGTTTGTATCTACTTGCAGAAGTAGTTATTTAAACTCAGAGCCCACATAAAATCTTTCACTGCAAAACGCAGTAAGTTACACATTAAACCAAATAAACTAGGGAAAGCTTGCTGCTTGGCATCCCCTGAAAAATGCAAAATTTTGGAAACTGGGTGTAATTTACAGGGTAAAAATATTTATCAATCTATCTCCAAGAAACTCAAAAGAATAATTTAGCACCAAGCCATTAATAGCTCAGATAATCTTCCCTCATTCTTCACATATGCTTTCAGTGACTCTACTACAGCAAATTTTAGTACTGCAAATTTAATGTTTATTTAATGCTGATTAAAGGTATGCCTCTTAGTAAGCAATGCCTACTAAACATCACTGTGACAAATATAATTCAAAGATTTCCAAAAAAAGTGTTCATTGGTCTAGAATTCTGTGCCCTATTTGGGATTTGGACAACACAGACTGATGTCTCTGGTTCAGTGTCTTTAAATACGTGCAAGATATGGACCAGTATTAAATTGTTTGTCTTCTGCAAAACCAACTACTGTATTCTAACATCTGGAAACTGGGTTATTTTTACAGATACCTTGATTCAGTCACAAGTACATGTTACACTTCTGCATGGAAAAGTACCACCCCACAAGATTCTTTCCCTCCAACAGCTTTGCAGCCTCTGAGTCTTCACAGCTTGCTCTCAGTTCCTTCTTACACCACTGTTTCACCACACTGGAGTGATCTGAATATTTCAATTCAAGAAGCAGCATTTCTGAAAGAGTAAAATTATCTGCAATTGAAGTAGTATATGTAAACATTCAGTACATAACTGGGGAGATCCCATCTGTTCCTCAGTAAATTATTTTCTGAAAAGTTCGTTCTCAAAACTACTATTTTCTAAAAGAAAAAAGATGGATTTCTTTTTATAAAGAGATCTCTCCCACAGTTACAGGCAACTCAAGATAATGCTACGCCTATGGCTGGTTTGAACATCTGCAAGGTAACGTGTTTCCACAAATCACCATTTGTCATTATTCTTTCAACACTGATATATATGTCATTATTAAGATTGAGTTGCTCTTGACTGTTCACCTCCACAGAATATGTCATTTTATTTTAGATTGAGGCTAAGGGTAAATAAGGGAAACAATAAAATTGGGATGATCAGTTCTTTGGAGTAGATATTTTATGAGTTGGAGTTTATGAGATCAGTTATAGAATAAAATAAACAGCATAGTTTAGGGCTTTGGATTTTTGTTCCTGGAAATTCTTAAAGAACTGGGCTTTGATTAATAACACATCACTGACACTATTTTAGCAGATAAGTATTGCATAATGCCCCCCCCCCAAAAGCAACTATTTTTTACATAAAAATTCTATAAACCCCACCAAAAATTTTCTATATAAATAAAAAGATTTATCATAGTTTTTAACAATAAGCATTGAAAAAGCTAATTGTAGAACAGCACATGAAGCCTTTTGCATACCTGAGAAATCTCACTTAAATTAATCCAATTACATGGGTCTTAATTACCACAGAATTTATTCTGTATTTAATATCCATAGCCCTGAATCTTTTAGTCCTTAGGTGCTGCCACTCAAAAAACTAGCAGTCAAAATGTTTGAATTTGAGTATATATGGGTCATGAACATGGCAATTTTTTATCTGTGGAATCTTCCAAAAGAAATCATCACATAAAGTGAGTATACTGTATCTTCAGTGAATACTTGACTACCTAAAAGCCCGTAATAGCTACACTGCTAAAAGAAAAAGGTTGTACACTTGTTAATACCTGTCCTACTTTTATAACCCTATCATTTTGAGCTCTAACAATTGTGTATACAAATTTAACAAGCAAAAAAATCTGTACCACCCTTTGTGTAACTGTTTGGGATCACTTTATACTTTGGTAACTATACATTATTTCCCAAGCCATCTGCGTCAGCAATTCCATAGACCTTCTATAATTGCCACATTAATAATTTTGAGTCCAGAGATATACTATTTGACTGAGGCACTCCTTCAGTTTGGAATTCATACCATTTATGGATTAATCACATTGTTTTCTCATTTTGTGGTATGCAGAGAATGGACCATAATGTAGAATTAAAAGGCAAGAAAGAAACTACTTATTCAGTAGCAAAATTTGTTCTTTTGTCCAGGGTTGAGCTTGGCTGGACACCAGATGCCTACCAAACCTCTCTATCACTCCTTTGTCTTTGGAGGGGGGACTCCTCACACTCTTTCCCCTGCTCCAAACTGAGGTCTGTCCCATAGAAGGGAGTTCTCCACAAACTTCTCCAACATGAGCCCTTCCCAAGCTCTTCATGAACTCCTGTGTGTGTCCATACCACAATGTGCAGTCCCTTAGGAACAGGCTGCTCCAGTGTGGGCAACCTGAGGATAATGAGTCCTGACAGCAAACCTGCTCCAGTGCAGCTCCTCTCTTCCTGCCAGAAGACTGCTGCGTCACAGGCTTCCCATGGGGGTCACGGCCACAGCTTCCTTTGGGCTTCCACCTGCTCTGACACATTCCACAGGCTGAGCATATGCTTCACTGTGAACCTCCATGGGATGCAGGGCCAGAGCTGCCTCTCCACGGCCTTCACCACGGGCTGCAGAGGAATCTCTGCTCCAGCACCTGGAGCAGCTCCTCCCCCTCCTTCTTTACCGGCTTTGGTGTCTGCAGAGTTGTCCCTTTCACATATTCTCACTTCTTTTTCCAGCTGTTGTTGCTGTTGCAGTTTTTTCCCCTTGTTAAACCTGTTACTCCAGAGGAACTACGGCCATCGCTGATGTGCTGGGACTTGGCCAGAGGCAGGTCCATCCTGGGGCTGGCTGGCATTGGCTCCATTAGACAAGAGGAAACTTCTGGCAGCTTATCACAGTAGCCACCCCTGCAGCTCCCCCACTACCAAAACTTTGCCACGCAAACCCAACACGTCTCTGCACTCTCTACACATGGCCATGTGGACACACAAAAGCCTGAAGCAAAAATGATCAGCTGCTATAGAAGACCTAACACTGACTGCTAGCAATCAAATGCTCCCTGGACAGACAGCAATAATAAAAACCGGCCGTCATTCGGGGTCCATCTAGCTACTGCTTTTAAAGGTAATTGCTGCATCTGCTTCTTGAAGTAGTTTAAAACCAATGTGAAGATTTCGTTTCTGTCCCACTGAATGACAAGCAGCTCTGAGTAAGGAGTGAAAGGGTGTTGAGCACAGCTATAACTGGAGTGCACTACCAGGTCAGAAGTGAAGGCAAAAACAGCTGCTTTTTCAATAGACTCATCAGAGCTACTCCATGCTAGCTGCTCTTGCCCACAAGACTCCAGCAAAGACTATTGTGTTGTGGGGGTTTTTTTGCTGTGGGAACTTCACTCTTAAGAAACAAATGGACTGGCTTAACTATTAAGTGTCAATCAAACCGACTATAGGGCGGGGGGTGGGGGGAACAATTTTTAAAATTTAATTAGCTTTCATCCTGTGATTGTTCTGTGCATTTGTATGGTTTCTATTGCTTCATTTAAGTCAATGAAATTCTGGTAGGAAGAGATGTATTTTTCCACCTTATTTATATGTTGTAGTGGCACTAACAACAACCTCTGGTTTTGCATGAATTTTTATAGTCTTCTGATTATCTCTCCTATGTAGAAGGCGGTAACTGCTATAATCTTCTATGCTATATCTATGTCCACTGATTTTACATCAAATTACTTTTTCAGATTCTGGATAAAACAAAACAATTGTTTTGTCTGTTTGTTTGGCAATACAGGTGTTCAGTAACAATTTTTAGATGTAAATAAGAATATAGAACTGTGGGTAATCCTTCATTTTCCCTCTATTATTCAGACAGTAACATTGGTCTTAATAAATACATTTTCCTCTCTGTTTATCTCCTTACCCTAATGCCCTGGAAATAAGATTACCTTACCCAGAGGTAGAGGGAACATCCAGGTTTGTCACCTAACCATGGAACCTATTTCACATTTCATTGGTTGTGTGAATGAACTGTGGAAATTGCTTCCTGTTTCTCTAAAGCATCAGGATAGTGGTTTGCATGGGAAAGATTTCTTCTGTTTATGTGAAGCAAAACTCATCCACTGATTTAATTTCAAAGCCTTAAAACTGCCTTGCATCTTGTTAAGTTTGACCAAATCTATTCTTCCCTGTGAATACCTGTTCCTTCTCACAGGCATTACAGTTATCTCTTGTTTACAGCAAGCTATTTGTAAAAAAGAAAGAAAAATTTAAAACAAACAAACAAAACCTCGCAAAAACCAACCAAATAAGAAAACACACAGCTTTATTAATTCTTTTCTCCTAAGTGTTGTCTTGGCTTTCCCAAACTGAGAGGAAGCTACTTTCAGTGTATCAAGGAACACTTGAACAAGGACAGTCTATTTTTAAAAGAAGCCGGTTTTGTCTAACACAAAACACACAGGAAAAAAAAAAAGAAAAAGAAAAAAAAAAAAAAAACCAGCTCAAATAACAGTGGTGGGAGCCTAATTTTGAAACCTAAGTTAAGTACTTCTCATCTTTTTTTCTGCTAACATCCTTCCACTTCCCTGAGATACTAATTAGATTTGAAAGTACCTAGTAAACCTGAGAATATTTAAAAGTAGTGAAATGTGAAATCACATATTGTGTTCAAGTCCCTGAAACTATGTTTATTACCATTAAAACTATGGTACATATGGACTGTATATTTACCTGTCTAGACCTTTCAAATTAACTGAAAAAAAAAAAAAAAACCAAATTTTTTTACTAAATCTAATGCTACACTCTGTACAAGTGGTTGAGAGCAGGGAGATTTGGGAAAATATTTCTGTGGAGGCCTAGGTTCCATTTAATCCCTTAAAAACCAAGGGAATTCAAAGCAACTGTGAATCCAGTCTTACTTTGTATGTGCAGCCCTAAATGACCAAAAGCATACCTGCAGTAGGCCTGCAAATTGGCATATATTGTAGCAGCCTTAAAGTCTTCTGTCCAACTTTAGTTCTGAGGACTTCACTTTTTTAGTTTTTTAGCTTTCTTGTTTCGATTTTCTTTTTTCTGTTGAAAACTAGTTGATTTTATTTTTGAACAAAATCCATTGCAGGCAGAAAAGTAACCACCTTCCTGGTTATTTTGTAGCCTGAAATAAGGCAAGACAGCTAAGCAATAACACTGGCACAACCCTTGCACAGAGGAATGTCAGAAATTCTTTGAACTTACATGCAACCCTGTAATTTACAATAAAAAAGGGGGAGCAGGGGGTAGAACAGGTCTTAATAATCTATGTAAAATATATCTCTTCACCATATTTTCAAGATATGTCACTTTGTCAGGAGAGACTTGAGCTAAAAAGGGAAAAGAAATTTTATTCTTTATCCTGAATCACAGTGTGAATAAAAACACTGTATTTGAATGTTTTAGCTAAATGCTGAACAAATTAAGTTCTTAACTGATGGGTTAGCCAGCAGTTGGCTAGAAAGACAGCTCTATAAAATTAAATTATGGCATCAATTTTTTTTTAATATTCTACCTATCCTTAACTGTCAGTGAGGCATGAAATCTGTATTGTGACAAAGGTTTGTCTATATTTTCCTGCTTCCTTTGAAAACCCAGATTTAAAAAAAAAAAAAAAAAAAAAAAAAACCTTGTTAAAATACCATAATCATACACTAGGAATCCCCATTTTTATTAGCAGAAATTAGGGCGACTTATGCATTTTTCAGGAAAAAAAATAGAGATTTCTCCTCCCGCTACCCAGACCAGCTTTCCCTTGGCAAAAAACCAGACGCTCATCACCTCAACTGAGCATCAGGAACAAGATCTTATGTTTTCAGCTGATTTCCAAACAAAACACCCAGCATTATATGTGGCAAAGTTCAGTGATTCGGAAAAAAAAAAAAAAAATTGGCTTGAGGTTTAAAGATCCAGCTCTTCAAATGCCACTTCTGGAGGAGGAGCTCCCAAAGGAGGGTTCTTCCTAAGATGGTGACAGTAGTACTCTGGCTCTGTCAGTATGCCTAATAATAGAAGCTGAAAGCAATGTGCTTCTGCTTGTGTCTGTAACTGTCAGAGAGAGAGCAGGAGGTGCAAGCGTGAGGGAGTGGGAAGGTATTACTCTGCTCCTTTAACCAAGGAGAGGAAATTCAACACTCCAGCTCTCCAGTGAAGAGAGCTTATTTGATTCTATTGGAAACAAGTTAAATTTTAGTATTAGCGGAGCTACTATTTTTTTTTTCAGAATTGCTGAGACTATCTAGCAGTAAATAACTCTTAATCAGACTTGTTTATTCACATTAAAAGTCAGAGCAGGTCACATTGTTTGCTTGGTGCCATTTGGTCTGCACTTAGTCCTTCCTGAACAGGAAGTCCTTAAGATTAAAGATTGTATTTTTATGGTCCCTTGCCTGCCTACCCCTAGCTATTACCTGAAGAGCAATGTAACCAGGAATCAGTTTCTAGAAAGGATATTAACAACCATTAGTATGTGTGTATGTCAGGATGAAAAATAGGAGGAAATCAAAGCAGAGCAATATGGTGAAAGCAAAATTGTAAGAAACAGCAAAGTGATTGTTCATAATATTGGGAATAAGATATATTCAGACAGAGGTATTTTCTATCCAGAGGTCAGCAGAGTGCTAGATCACTAGAATGTATTTAAATTTAAGCAGCAGATATGATTTAAGTACCCCAAAGCTATTTGCCACCAGACCTATATTCACGTCCATTTTATAAGGTATGAGGGGTTTAAAGTGCTTGTTCTTCAGAAAATAAAAACCTAGGTCTTTTTTCTCAGCATTGCAGAAATCATGTAATGACACAAGAATGAGAAAGAACACTCTAAACAAAGTGAGTGGTATGTCTAGGAATGTCAGGAAGACTGCTTGCTTTCATAAACCAATCATTCTGACAGCTCTATTACTACATGGATGTTTATATTTAGATTTTATATTTCTCCTTTACTCACTGTAACTTACTCAAAGAATTAGCTTGACAAGATTTAAATAAAATGGAATTAGCATTTGAAATTAAGCCAGCTATACACCATCCTAGTATAAAAAACTTTTGCTATGATATTTTAGGGATGAAATCCAAAGCAATGATTTTGTGACAGATATCTGCATAAGAAAAACTGAACTTCAATATTTTTGCTCTGTATTGAATCTGTGTATCACTTGTCATTAAGACATTAATGGATGAAAGAGGCCCTAGACTAGAGCAACAGCACAGGAATCTAGACAAAACTGCAGGCAGGATGTTCAGCTCATCCAATGCCCAGTGCATGCAGAGGGACAGAGACCACTGCCAAACGTGTGTTTAAATGTCTTGATCTCTGAGGATACTGATTACAAAAAAAGTCTGAGGCTGCAAAACGACCTGTGTCAGCCCTGTGCATTGCCAGGTCACATATTGTTCTAGTTTACCTAGATCAGGTGTGGATTTATGCACACAGTTCTCTTAAATTAGATAGCATATGTTGATACAGAGTTTTATTATACCAGATTTACAGTGACTGTGGGAGGACAGCCAATATTCAAACCAGAATAAAGCTACACTGTAATTCAACTGTCATTTCCAGCCAGTATTTCCAGAGAATAAAATAGACCTCACTTCCCATCACCATAGTCACCACTTTGCACTCTCCTGCTCTTTTGTTCCTTGTGGTAACACAATGTTTATTCAGGTACCCAGCAAGTTACAGGTTAAATGAATCTTTCGTTCTTTTTCTTTTTCTTTTTCTTTTTCCTTTTCTTTTTCCTTTCCTTTCCTTTCCTTTCCTTTCCTTTCCTTTCCTTTCCTTTCCTTTCCTTTCCTTTCCTTTCCTTTCCTTTCCTTTCCTTTCCTTTCCTTTCCTTTCCTTTCCTTTCCTTTCCTTTCCTTTCCTTTCCTTTCCTTTCCTTTCCTTTCCTTTCCTTTCCTTTCCTTTCCTTTCCTTTCTCTCTCTTTCTCTGTCTCTTTCTCCCCATGTTTCTGGAATAGTGCGAACCATAAGAAATAAAATGTTTTACTACTCTGGTAATCAATGTCACAAGCTTTTTTAAAAATAATTTCTATCATAGTTCATATTTCTGCTGCTAAAATTTCCCTGGAGGCAAAACTCCATGTCTTGAGAAGTACTGGAGTCTTGTATGTACATATTAAGACAGTAAGAAATTAAAGTATTCACAGGGAAGTCCAGAGACAGGTCTAAAAACCCCAATCTTGCCAAGAGAAGATAATAAGCTAGGAGAAGTGAATCATCTTACACTCATTATGTACGAATATTCTCCAGCACTAGTAGTTCTAAAAAAATGTTATAGACAAGAAGGATCCTGTCCTCCTTTAAACAGCTTGTAAATGTTCAGGACAAAATAATAGTTCATCCTTGAGAAGATGCAGAGGTTTTCATGCTACGGATGTTTACTGCCTTTAAGAATCTCAGACTTCCTTTTCTATCGAACATTTGCAAAGAAATGGTTTCACTAAGCAAACAGGTGAGATGAGACTTTAATAAATTAAACAAGCCCAAAATGAAGGCTGATTTAACTGTAGAAGTTGTTTGTGAGGAATAAAAGGTTTTAATCAAACTTGCCATCAACACTTTCAAAAGGAAAATCCATTTTTCAGTTGTGGCTTGGTCAAATTCTTTGAAGTATTAACATAACCCTGAGAAACTGTCTATTAGTCTCAGGCAATTGCTGGACATTAGACACAACAAAAACAGGAAAAGTTCAAGAGTCTCTGTTGACTTTCCGCTTGATTGTAACAAACTACTCACTTTCTGGGTTTTCTTTTTTGAAGTGGAATTTTATACAGCAAGGCCAGACTTTGTTTTTTTTCTTTTTTCTTTTTTTTTTTTAATTTTCTTGCTACACAAAATTCCCACCAACCTGCACTCTCTCTTTTAGTTCAAACATGAAGGACTGCTGTTTGAATTTAATGCACACAGTGCTAACTCCGTTTAATTCAAAGTCACAGCTTCAGTGTACCTGAAAGGAAAACCTGAAACATCAGTTCATGGGTCAGAAGCAAATCTGGCTGGTAATTTCAGCTTCTTGTGAAATATCATGTCAATTAACCGGTGTCCAACTATTTAGAGACAGAAAAGTACCACATGTTCCTGTTGCAAACTTATTTATCGTGCAGTACATTGCTGCATTGTGTCAGCACTCAGACTTAAATGAGGAGCACTCAGATAGTCTTTTCCATTATTTCCAGGGAAAAAAAAAAGCTGAATAAAAATATTGCCCCATAGATCTAAAAATGCTAGCGGATAATCCACTAAGATTAGTAAATTTGCATTGCAGAACAGAGGAAAAGAAAGAGAGAGGTGCATTAGCACCAGGATATTCCACACTGAGGCAGGCTGACTAAGAAACAACATCCCATAAAGTAGACACACACTTCACACAGTATTCATATACTCAGAGGAGTGCTCTTTCCTGACTGCTTTAATACCTTGGGATCATGTGTGTTGCTCTAGAGTTGCATTAGTCACACCCTGGGGAAATGTAAGCTTCCACGTCTGCCCATTTCAGTGCTGCCTTACCTTGACCCACTGAATTTACCACATTAAGAGAGGATTTAAATCTCGATTATTTTCACCTGTTGGCTTTCAATCTTTTTTTTTTTTTTTTTGTACCTAAGAGGTCTGCCCTCTAAGAGTGATACAGTTCATAAAACTGGTGACCTTTGCCTGGTTTCTTGATTTAAGCAGAACAGAGGACTAAAAGGACTTTCATGCACTGGTAGGAGAATAAAAATATAAAGCAAAAATGTTGCCAGCCCCTATTCAGGTGAAAGGATTAAGAAAAGCTCTTTCATTTCCATTCTTATTATGAGGGTGAGCACAAATGCTTTCCATGCTTTCCTGCACTATCCAGTTCCCACTCCATCATTTAGAGCTAGAGGGTAGGAGCACCCAGTTTGAACATGCCAATCTGTTGCACATCCTGTTGGTTTAGGGGCTCCCTGTGACTCCATAATGCCCCATGTATAGAAAAATTTCAGTTATTCCCCTGTTTTCTGTCCAGATACAGAGAAAAGTAGCAGAAAAAAAAAATCTTTTTATATTTTTGTTTCCAAACAAAATCATTCTAACTTTTCAAGACTGCTTAAAACTTCAGACAGTTGTTTGAAAGAGAAAGTTATCATTACATCCCACAGAGATGTCCCCAAACCCCCTTGCTGTAACTGCATGTTTGGAAAATCTGTGTTGATCCTTTCTAGCAGTAGCTCAGTATACTTGCAATCTGATAGGATCTGGATTCCCAACCTTGTGACCTACCAAATGATGATACATCACTTCATTCAGACTTTCTATGGCAGGGAAAAGAATGTGTGAGGAAAATTGAGAAGACATGGAATAAGAAAGGGGAGAAAAATAAAATTTAAAAAAATTTAAAAAAAAAAACCAACCCCCCCCCCCCCACCTCATTTAAGTAAAAGTCCTCCAGCTTTCACTTCTTTACCTTAGAACTTTCATCTTATTTTTCCTGTACTTTTCCCCTCTCGGAAAATGTTAATTCCAAATATGATCAAAATAGTATCAAAAACTAGAAAATTCCTCAAGTTTTCTCACTGTTCCCAGGTCAAAGTACACTGTAGGAGGACTCAAGAACTTTTAAAGATTCACTAACAGAAAATCTTCACATCCACCTGACACCTAGCAGAGGTTTAGTAAAACCCAATCAAAATTACATCAGGTAGCAATAAACAGGGAAAGAACTTTTGACAATAGAAGAGTGATCAGAGTCATTGGAGGAGGTGAAGGTCAGTGGTCAGAGGAGAGAAGGGATGGTAATATGAAAGCACAGTAAAGGACAACATAAATGATCCTGCTGCAGTAAGGCTGATAATGATGTAGTTATTGTATATGGGGAAAGGATATTTAACAATCAGCACAAATGAATAGGTTTAGGAGGGTAATCAAGAATGGAATTGAATTGGGAGGAGTATGGGTGTAAAAGAGAAGCCCTAGAGGTTTTGAAGAAGATTTATTTGAACTGAAACTTCAGCTGATTTGCATCTCAAGAGAGAACTACAGCATAATTCAGAACATACCTCTTCTTTAATATTGCAGAATACAGTAACAAATGTTATTACACAAACTTCTCCTGAAATGCCTATCTCACAATATCTTTGATGCAGCTCACAATAGTAGATTATCTACATTAAGCAATCACAACCCCTGTTCAGGCCTGTGGTAAGATACAGTGGTACTCTTCCATTTGAGATCTATTGGACCTCTGTAATTCAGAATCTATAATGCAAAACAGTAATGCAAGAGATTTGTTTCGTTGTTGTTGCTGATTTGTTTGTTTAACTGGAATAGAAGGTCAGCTCTGGAATGCAGATATCTAAACAGTTTTCCTTTTTTTATTAATTTCTGAAGAGGAGTCTTGGGTAGACGTGTATCCTAGGTTTAATTAAACATTGTACTGAGGCTTTTTTCTCTGCCTAACACTGCCTTTTTCTTCTAATGATCTATTTTCTTCTTTTCATGACTGTTTCCCATTTCCTCTTGATGTCATTGCCACTGATGTTATTCTCTCAAGCAAACTTTTACTGTTTCATCTATCCCAGTTGCCCTTGCTATTGTTCTCCTCCCCTTTGTATTGCTGTCCTTATGTGTCTTATGACCTTATTACTGTGCAACTCTTAACCTTTTCTTTTGGAACCCTTTACAGGAAAGACATGAAGTTACTGAGATGACCAGCAATGAGCTAAATGTCTTAACTCTCATTACTGACAGCTGGTGCCTGAACTATGAGGTTTTTAAGGTACAAATGAGGAGCAGTCCATACAGTAAACAAAGTCAAATGCTAAATGACAATGTGTTTTCCTGTAGAGACCAGGGCAGTTATTTACTACAGGGATCACTGCTACTCAGAGATTTATTTAAGGTTTTGAATTATAGCCTGGAAGATAACATGCTTAATTCAGCACACAGGTGTAGAGTACAGGCAGACAGGGAATTATTAGACTAGGATGGGATGAAGGTATACCAAAGTCTAATAATGTCAGTGCAGCTGAATGAAAATATGGAGATGAAGTGGAGATAGAGTGAAACAACAGACATCATATCACCCTGCATGAACCAACATCAGCATGGCTCCCAGTTTGGCACAGCATCCTGAGTGAGTTTTGCAGTTGGTCCAAAACCCATGATTAGTAGCTAAACAACTTAAGTTTTCAATGCAGGTTTCTACTCCTTGCAATTCTGCATGTGAGATTCAAGATGGGCATAGCTGCTTGGATAAGTGTTTATTAGAAAAGTGAAGAAAAGTTATAAAAGGTCCACAGTCTGGGCAAATAACAGAATCTGAGTCTAGGGAAAACAGCATCTCTTCAGTTGAAACCTATGAGAACAGTAATTTCAGTAATTTTGTGGGTAATGAGGCTTTTTCTTCTTGCACTGTTGTCATGGTTGCACGCTTACACATTCATTAGTTTGTCCTTTGCTAAAAATCACTGATCAAAACCAGAAAATGCTCTCATGTCTCCAAAAGGCCTTGAGTCTTTCTCAACTTGCTTCTTCCTCCAAGAAAAAAAAAAATCCCTATGCTAACCTTGAGGATGCTGAAGTCTATTAAGATGTAAATGGAGGGAAAAAATCACATTTACTTATCATGATATTACCCACTTTATTATTCTGATGTTGTTCTCTAACAAGTGAACAATTTTCTTTCAGTAGCTGGTTCATTTGACTTAAGAAAAGCTAGAAAAATCTTTTTGGCAACTATTGCTTGGGCATCCTGCCAAGTCCATCTGCAGCAGCAAAGTTACTACATGAAGCTATGTTATTTATTTTGCTTAATTTTTTAGTTTGCTTTCTTTAGTGTTTTTTTTTTTTTTTTTTTTTTCTCATGCCTACGTTACCATATGACCCATTGCTCTTTCAGGACAATGAAGATCATCCTCTGAAAGTAATTCAGCACTTTTCAGTCCAGCACAGCAGAGATCTATAACAGTCCCGAGCAAGACATTGATAATTACACAGAATCTGGTACAGAAGATCAAAAACTTCTGTTTTGTTGATCTTTAAAGTACCCAAGACAGAGTAAAACACAGATGAAGGAGAAAGATAGTTTTCACTGGGAAAAGAAGGTGTAGAATAAAGTAAAAAGTAGAGGGAAGGAAGTGTGAAGGCTTTGAAGTTGAGCCACAACTCAGCTAACACTCTGATTTATACACACAACCTTTCTTATTTTTTTCCCCACAGTAAATCACTATTGCACGAGAGACTTTGGTATCTAATGGCTCCACAGAAGGAATTCTTATGTCATTTTTCTTTTGTGCTGGGTAAGCCTTTCTTCTAACTCTTCCCTTCCGTCTTCCCAGAACTTTGAGTATTCATGCAAAGTTTATAGACACAAAATAGGTTAAATAAATCTGGTCAGAAATATCCCTGAAGAGTAATATGATTCTGAGTATTACCTTCAGATTATGTTTTCTACTTTATTGAAAGTGAATCAGATCCTTAACTAGTGTAAAACTAGCATATTACAATTGCATTTTCAGGTCTTCCTTATCATGTCAATATAGAATACACAGTCTAATAACTATTTTGATAGTAAGGATGTAGGAGAGAAAAATAAGTATATGTTTAAAAACTTGAAGGCTTACACAAATGTCTCGTGTTTTAAGATGATAAGAATCTCCTGCACTTATTGACAGCACTGTAAATTTCTCCACATTGCCAAAAATCAGGAAGGCAGGGCAGAGTTGAATCAGTAAATAAATTCCCACTCTCGAGAAAAAAATGCTGTAATTCAGAACTGAGGCATGAGGTACTCAGAAATATTGTAGTGTCTTACTCTTACCCTCAACGTGTTTGATTTTGCTAAGTCCTATGTAACACCTGTTATAATTATTAACTGTCTGTAGTGGGTAAGTTTATTTACCTCAAAAGTCCTATGAGACCTAATAATGCAATCATAAACCATTCAAAGCCCATGGTATTTTGAAGAATTTGGGTGAGATTGTGGAGGAAATTATAACAGTATCAAAAGTTAAAGCTCCTTTAGGTGACAGTCACAGCATCTCTGCTTCTCATGTGGGGTATCTGTATTGCTTAAAAGGCCATTGTGCTGGTTTGGTCTGAAATAGAGCTGAATTTCTTTATAGTAGCTGGCATAGGGCTGTGTTTGGATTTGTACTGAAAACAGGCTGACAACACAGGGATGTTTTTGTTACTGCTGAGCAGAGTCAAGGCCTTTTCTGCTTCTTGTATTGTTCCTCCGGTGAGCAGGCTGGGGGGGAACAAGGAGCTGTCCCAGCTGACCCCAACTGTCCAAAGCAATATCCCTTGATATCCCTTGATATCCCGTATCATATCCTTATAATATGATGATGTGCTCAGCAAGAAAACTGGGTGGGAAGGTTGGTGGACAGTGGGGGGCACTGCTCAGAGCCTGACTGGACGTGTGACAACTGGTGGTGAGAAACTGTTTTCATGGTATAGCGTGTATTCCTTTGTTTTTATTTTTATCTGTCTTTGTTATTTTTTACTCTTTTCCTCATTATCATTGTTATTGTTGTTTGTAAGTTATTAAACTGCATTTATCTTGGCCCATAAATTTTCTCACCCCATCCCACTGAGGGGGGAGTAAGTGAGGAGTTGTGTGGTGTTAAGTTACCAGCGGAGTTTAAGCCATGTTCAGAACCACATTAGGAAACACATCTTGTGCTTTCTACACTGTCCCAGAAGAATGATGGAAATGCATAGGAGCCACTACACATGAGACATAAGACACTAGACAATGAAATTCTAAATCAATAAATTTTTCAGGCCATCAGGCAAGGATAGAAACAAGACCACATTGTCTAATGTTAGAAAAATAGCCTAAGAAAACAGTATTTCATTAATTTAAAAATTTACAATACACTTGTCACTGTCAGTCAGTCTGTTGGATATTAAAAAACTGGAATGTCTACTAGCACAAAACAACAATTTGCTTGTGACAGAAAAAACAAAGGATAAAGGTGGTTTCACTTACACCCTCAAGTATAAGTGCCTTCACTTACAATTGAAATAACTTTTATCTTATTGCTATTATGAAATAATCATTTTTATCTTATTTTCATTATTATTGTGAAATATTTTTTTAAGCTGAGCAAGAGAGATTACAAAGGCAATAATTTTTTATTTATTTTTCTAAGTGCAGAACAGTACAAGAAAAAAAAATGCAGTTCAACATGTATAAATATCTATAAATATTCATATGAGTGTAAATATATGCATTACATGTTCACATTTACATGTGCATGAAGCCTAATGCACACCCAGCCAGTATCACCACACCTGTGCTAATTCTATCGAATGGTACCACTATTTCTAATGATGGAGATTCCAAATCCTTCCCCAGCCTGGAACAGAAATGCCTGTATTTAATTTTGGTTCTAAGCCTTTCCTGCAGTGTTATGACACTTTCACGGGGATGCCAGCAAATTTGGGTACCACTTTGTATATTCCACCATACAGGCCCTTAGTGTAAGTAGTGTGACAAGTACAGGCATCAACAGTAGCCATAGTGAGCACAAACTGAGACATCGGTGACCTCCCCAGGTGCACCCCAGGAAGGAACAGAGACTGCACTTTCCCCCTCCCCATGTCACTTACACAGTCAGGAGGCTTCTGCACTATGATGTTGTCACATATAAAAAATCCTGTCATTCCCTTTTCCACTGCTACTTGTAGCTGCAGGCAGCAGACTTGGGGAAACAAAGAACTTTCGTCAGACACCTTCTCTTAACTGAATTCAAGGACTGCCAGAGATTATGGCCAAGTCCTATTTAAACCAAAAAAGCTGGAAGCCTGCTCCACTGAAGAATTGATCCTAGCTTGAACTAGTTCTTGCTAAGTGTACATAAAAGGTTAGTCTAGAATTACATTATCACTGTCTTTTCTAGGTAGAGAGAGTAATCACTCAGTATCCTTCCTGCTCTTGTTCACCAGAGAAGATACTTTCACTTTGGTCCCAGAATGCAGAGACCATGTATTTAAATGTATTAAAGCAGTGCAAATTCAGTAATAAAATCATCCCACGATTGCAATGTAAGTTAGGAGAATCTGCTGAATCATGGTAAATCATTATATATTCTGAGCTCAAAAATCTGAAAAAAACTTGATCATTTTTTATCTGAACTTTAAAAGAATGTATTATTTTATTTTGCTTTAGAAGCCATGAAAATTTATTCATATGTCTAAGTCCTTAATATGTAGTCACACTATGAAAGAATGCACAGTTTACAAAAATGTGTGTGTACATACTGTGAATAGTATCTTAAAAATGTTGTATACCTAACCAGCACTGATGCTCATTCAGGTCTCTGCATGACTTGATCGCAATTCTCAATAAAAAACACTTACTAAGTTTTGGTGCAGCTGACAAAAATAAAGAGAAAGATTGTTTTTGTGGAGACAGTTCAGCTCTGGGACACCCGACCTAGTTTTAGTGCCCTGGATCAACCACAGAGCTTCCCACAGTGTTTCCATTTGACTTCAGGCGAGATTATACACCTACTCTGTGATTCAGTTCCCCAGGCACAAAATAAAGGCATTTTCTTATCCCACTGGGGTGTTACAATGACAAAACTGAGTAACTGTGATGTGCTCACATGCTAGAGCAGGCAGCCACGGAAGTACTTAGACCAACAGTAAGACATACAACCCAAAAGTTTAACTCAAATTATCTGATACATTCTAAGGGCTCTTATCTTTAAAGGGAAGCCTTTCCATAAGCAAAGCAAATGATCTAGTCTCAGGCTAACTAGGCTAAGTGGGATCTTTCTTCTTTCCTTTGAACAGGTTTCAAAGTAAAACAAGATAAGCAGAAGCTCCTTAGAGGACCTCTCTCCACAGAGAGCTGGCATGTGACAAGAAACGTAAAGCATCTCTAATTTCAGGAGCAAAAGCTTTAGTTTGGTAGGGTGAAATGTAATGTTTACATCCACAATAGATAAAAGAAAGAAATTCCCCAGTCCTCAGGGGATGTGCCAGAGGGAATTCTTTTCCCTTTGTTTTCCCTTTTGTTTTAAGTGCAGACAGATGCCAATCAATGAAATATGTATGCTGCAGGAATTTAGAGAATTTCCATACAGTACTAAAACATACACCTCTTCTTTCTCTTAATAGATGGATCCATTCATGTGCAGTCTATAACTGCTAAATAAATAAATTATACACCTTGAATTTTTTTTTATTAATTGATTAGCGCTAAAAATATACTGCTAGTAAGACTTTGGAGGAGTTGTTTTGGCTGGAAATTGATACTTAATCTAATTTAAATGCCTGTCATGGCTGGATTGTTTTTGGGTGTTTTTGGTAAAATAATTACAATATTGAAGCGTGAAAACACATCTCCATAAAAAGTACTTTTAAAAATCAGAATTTCTATCATGTTCTTAAATATGGCTTACATTTTTTTCAATCATAACACCATCCTACCCTCCACAAAAGTAACGCTTTGTTTAACATTTGCGTATGCACATTTTCTTTAGAGACAGACAAACAATTTTCTCAGTAAATTTTTACATTCTGAGAATGACTGAAAACTGATCATTCTTTCCAAAAGCAAGGAACTTTAGGATGAGTTTTAATGCTTTGTTCTCAGTATTTAATACTTAATACCGAAGCAGTTCTCCAACACAAGTAATATTATATACGTTGTCTTCACTGCAGTGGCACACACTAATTGTATGTGTGCTCAAACTCCTGCCTCAGTCAGTTAATCATTTTTGCATCAAGGCTCTCTGGAGCGACTTATAGCACATGCCAGTAGCCCTCTCAATAAAAGTAGACTAATAGCCATCACTGCTCTTTAGCACACACTGAAGAAAAGCAGCTATATCTTGATGGGTCAGACACATTTATATGTTTTTCCACAAGTTCGTGTCCCACCCATACCAACTGTGAATCAACCTCATCACCTGACATATTTACTGTTCTGCAGGAAATAAAAGATTGGTATGTCATCCTACTATTGCTTTTCCACTTGGGTGTATCTGAAGCATGTCATTTGAGGTCACAGACCTATTATCCCAGCACAATTGCATGAAGTAGATCACCCTGGTGTCAATGTGTTATTAAGCCAGGAAGAAATTTCAGAAGGGCCAATACCATCCAATACAGTGAGAGATGCAGCTTTCTGTTGTCCCTCTTTTGATAAGTTTCTTGGCATCTTTCAATCTTTGGCTTGAGTCTCTATATCTGTGCAAAATTTCCGAAAATTAAGATAGTGGCTATAAAATAGAACATAATGTCAACAAAACCAACATGATTTATGGAAATTAAGTGCCTAACCCTGACATAAAAAAAAATGGGATTATTAGCCCAGATCAGGAGTAAAATTTTGTTGAGAATTTACCAAGGTCTGTAAATTGTGGCACTTCCTGCCCTTGCAGGTTCCAAGGAAGAACACGGCATGCAGAACATGGCAGGCTGGCCTAACAATAATAAAGTTAAACAAACTTAACTTTGGTTAAGTTTGAACTTGAATTTTGGTGGTTCAAGAGATTTCAGTAAAATGGTTAAGTAACTGTGCTTTAGCTTGTAACATTTAGTAACACATTGCTACACAGTGAGTAACACAAATACAAAGGAAAAATATGCTGTTCCTTTGCCTATCATTAAACCCTCAGATACACATCTATAAGGGTAACAAAACCACAAGGAAACTCCAAGCAATATTTATTGCAACTGTAAACCTCCTAATTTAATCTCCTAGAATGATTGTACTACCTAGAAAAAAATGAGGAAAAGTTCTTTCCACTCATTCTTCTCACTCCTGGTTATCCTAAACCAAAAAAATCACCAATAAATGACATAGCTCTTCAGACAAATGAAATAGAGACATTTCTTCTAAAATATCTAAATTCAGAGTACACTAGGGAGCTTGATCTCAGCTATCTAATTCTTTTAAATCTCTGGGGAAAAGCCGTACTATTAAAACCCACTAAATTAATTTAAATGTAGAACTCCTGTAAATTAATTGTGTGTGCCCTTTTGAGATGTTTCCTGCTCTGCCACACTGAGGGACTGAAGACGTGTGAGTTCAACCACCTCAGACTGAACCTACTGCAAAACCTCGCATAAAAGTGTCTGCTGGTAGAGAAAGGGCTGACATCCAGGAGGAGGAAATCAGCATCACCCAAACCAAATTAGCCTAATGAAACATGATGTAACAATCACTGGAACTACTTTTCTGAGATTGACAAAGTAATGCCCTGAGCTCCTTCCTCCACCTTCCCTCGCCCCCTGATTGGGGGTGGGCAGTGCATGCACAAGTTAACCAGCTCCATTCTTCCTTTGGGTTTGATGGCAGCCCTGCACCCACCACTGTTCGAGGGAAGGGTGCAGGACACAGACTGCAAGATTGTTACCCAGATGTTTCAAGCCACCCACAGAAGGGCATCAATGGGCTATAAATTTGTGAGGAGAGAGAAAGATTTGCAAAAGAATTGAAGGCAACCATAGGGAGAAGCTGGAATAAAAGGAGCTCTGCTGGTGGTAGGGTACTGGCGGATGGGCAGGCTGGGGGCTTTCCTGTTGCAATCTGCTCCCTGCTAGCCATGAATTTTAACCACTTGTACACAGAGTGATTGCTTTCCGTGTTTAGACTTCTATTGACAGACAGCCACACGGCCAGACAAAGGTCAGAATTACCAAAGTACCATAAATCGCCTGCACACAACCTTTGAAAAAAGGAAGCATCTGATTTACCAACATGGGTTTTTTTTCAAATTCTTGTGCAACCACATTGGGAATTTTCTTTACTATATTTTTAAATTCCATGCAGTGTTAACTTTCATGGGTGATTATATTCTTCCTTTAAGGTAAAGAATGTGTTCTACATTTTTTGTATTTGCTTTAAATACTAATTACAAAGAAAGAGACAAGTGTAATCCTGGACAATTTAGGAAACAAAGCCCTGATTTTACTTATTTTTTTTTTTTTTTAACTACTGGATAATAACATTTTTCTTCTACTGAATAATAACATTTTTCTTCCAAAGTTCAACCTTTAGGTTCACAAATGCAAAAAAAATGAGAATTTTTATTTTGTCTCAAACACCTCACAGTTATGTTGAACCAGTGAGAGCCATGTGTATGTATGTACTAGCAGAGCTTACACCAGCAGGACTTGGATGTCTTTCTTCTCCCAGGCCTCAGACCCTCATGCTACCAAAACTGCCCCCAATGCAGCCCAGTTTCTCAACTGGATTATGTTATACAGAGACACTATTTATCCTGTGTTTTCCTATCACATTTATTGTCACAGAAGATCACTGCTGTCCTTTTCCATTGGAGCTGCTTGAAAGGAGTGAGGTGCATTCCTGAGGTTATGGCCAAAGCAGAAATAGCCACAGCTGACTCCAATTTTCCTTAGATTTTCCTCAGGGGATTTATCAAAAAAGGACAGAGGCTCCCGGGCTTTTCTCTGATTCTTAACTTTTCCGCATATCTTTTTGCAGAAAATAATTGCAAAGGAATTTGCCACCAGGGTTATCTTCCAGGGTTTTTTCATGCAGGAGATGAACCATAGGTTTTAATCTTCAACTCAAGAATCTTAGAAATTATCTGCAACTAAACTCAAGAAAAATCAGCATGCGAATAAAGTTTAAGAAAGTTCCATTATCTGAATGAAAATTTTAAATACGGTACAATATATAAAAAAGGAAATTACACTGACAGACAAACCCCTTCTGGTATAATGTTCTCCAGATGATCAATAAAAGCCGTTTGTTGTATCACAGAGGGTTGACCAACAGAGTTGCAGAAGAGGCTTGTGCAGTTCATTATAAAAGCCCTTTGGGGACAGACAGCCTTGTTTCTAAACAGTGTTATTTATCGTCAGAAAAGCAAAAAAACCTATTATGAATCATGGTATCTGACATTAAGGCCTAAGCATATGCACAAGACAGAAATATCTTAAAACACCTGACATTGAACTAAGGAAGTGCATATTAGAGGTATTTGTTTAATTTAGAGCAAAGAACACACATTGTTCACTTCATATGAGGTCTCACCCTGAAGCAGCCACACAAGATGACATGATTGCATGACAGACCAAAGATGTTACACAAGCAACCAGTGCCCTTTGGCCATAATACATATAATATGATCAGAAGGTTCAGAGCCAAGGTGAACCTAACCAAAGATCCCAGCTGTATCAGATGGCTCTTTGGATTTCACGGAGCATCAAGTTAGCTGATATTCTCAGTTAGAAAAGCACAGTCAGCACTGGACATGTAAGGTTTACTTCCCTTTTTCAGGGCTTAAAAAACTTTCAGATGTCACCGATTATAAAGAGACAAACACACAAACCACTGGACTGGATCTTGAGGACAATTTATATTATTTGTAGTCTTCAAGCCCAAGGTACTATGATTGTGCTTGATGTTCCCTATCCCATTATGCGCCTTCTACAAGAAAACCTAGTGGCTGGCTTTGAGTTCTCAAGTTATTTTTAAAGCCTGCATTATGCATTTAAAGTAAGATTTTTAAGGACAAGACATTTTGAAGTACATTACATCTGACTCAAACTAACAATGAATTTCTCTGTGGTCTTACTGGATGAAAAGGAACTCTTGGGTGAACCTGTTCTCTTTAATCACAGTGAAATAATACTCTTTGATTTTCAGTGCATGTCATTCACAGTTATTTATAGGACAATGCTGGAAGTCAAAACAGTCATCAAGGGTTAGTAGATATTAGACTTAACATCATACGTTTTCATTAATGGGCTTAAATGAACAAGTAAAGAAATACTCCAATGATTAAGGCTATTAGAAAACTAGTCACTCATATCAGCCACCAAACACGAGTCTCAAATTTCCATTAAAAAAGTATTTTCTGTCTTAATGAATGATTATTTGGTCACAATATGATTTTCTGAAAACAGCTAAATTATGACGCATCACTAAGTACTGATGGCTCGAAAATTTAATTGCCTGTGTCAGATTCTCTTCCTAAAAATCAGGCACTAGAATCCAAGCAGCTAAAACTATTATTTCTACAAATATAGCTAGTTTTAAGCAACATTACAGTCTTTTAAAAGCCCATTGCCATCTGCTCTGTCAAAGTAATAAATGAAGAAGTTGGATTTACATGTGGCACTCTGTTAAATGAGGTAAAGTTCAGAACAGACTTTTGCTTCCCAGCAGATGGGAATCTCCCAGCAGGGATGGAAGTCAACAAAGAGGGTAGCAGGGGGTTTCCATAAATTCATGTGATCCCTGGGCAGAACTAAATGGATTAAATAACAAGGACTCTAGGAGTTAAGCTGTATCGTGTTATACTAAGATGTCTCTGCATATTAGGTACACAACAGTTATTCATCCTTTCTTGATAAAGTAGAAAAAACATACTATGCTTTTAATTTGAATTTTGAGCTTGTTTTTCCTTGTGTCTTCCTGTGGAACTGCAGAGCATGAGTCAAACTGTAAAAGTCTTCTACACAATAAGAAGATATTCAGAAGTCTATACTATCATAGAGAAAGGCAAAAAGTGTCTGTGGATATCATTCAAGAGTTTCACTCTAGTATCCTAAAACTGCTACCATTCATTGTTCATTAACATTTGGATCACAGGATTTATTGTTAGAAGTTTTTTAAAAGGATTTTTAATATTATTTATCTTTTGCAACTGCAAAAGTGGAAAAATTTGCTAAAATTTCCCTTGTCTTGCAGACTTCCATTTGTCACCCATATTCATCACAATTGAGGAGTTAGCAATCAAACAATAGCATTTAAAAATGAAAATATTCATAGGAAAGTGATTGGATGAATACAATATGTATCTTTAAAGCTATTTGTATGTTTGTGGGCAAAGAAATCCGGATTGAGTTTAAGTTTTTATTTTAGGGCCTTTGAGCTTGAACAAGAAATTAAATAGCCAGTATTATGATGCATCACAGTGAACTGATATGTTTGCCTTTGAATAGTCTTGCCTATTTGCTTTTGACAGCATATTCCAAAATTAGTCTCCTGAATTTTTTATGTTTTGTCTGACATGGTTTCTGACATTCCTTGAACAAGCACCTCATCTGGAGTAAGGATTTTAAGTCTGAGTTGTTTATTTGTTTGTTTAAATTTACTTTGACTGATACCATGCTATTATTTGCATCAGTGATCAAGATGACTGCTTCCTGTATTATTGAATGGAAAGGCTGTTCTTTTTTTCACTGTTTCATGGCATTGGGTTTTCAGTAGATGAAAACAAAAACTTGACTGCTTATGGTTTCAGTAGATTGTATAACTGGTTACTTGCAGTGCAGCCTATTTGAGATGCTGTATTTCACTTAATTCCAGCTCAGACAAACACAAGGAAAGGAAGTGTTTGCTCTTGTAGCAGAAGTAACAGACATTTGTTTAGTCTGAATCGTATTTTAATTAAGAAAAATTATTTGAAATTATACTTGATGTTTATAGAGAGACGTGTTTAATTTAGGCACACTACAGATATAGGCCCATCTACACCAATATATATCCACACGGGAATTTTGGATGGTTTTAGAGGGATCACTACAGGGCCTGTGTCACTTGATTGCCTGACTGCTGAAAAATAGTTTCATCAATTAGGAATGATGATTGATTTGGAACACGACTGTTGCAACATGACTGTTGCAAATCTTAAAATATTAATGTTTACAGACTTTTCTGTTTAACCATCTTTTGTACTTTATCTGACACTAAACCTCATGAAGGACAATCCCTTTCCCAAGGAGGCAATACATAACCGAAAGTCCTTTGTTAAGGTGACAGGTTAGTAATTCTACCCCCATCAGCCCTCTTTTCCCATATTGCCAACTCTTAGCATGTGAAATAAGTTTAGAGGGAAGATCTCTTTGTCAAAATGTGCTCATCGCAATCTTAACCAAAATTCCAGCACACATTTATTTTCACATCTCCTCTAAAAAGCACATGACAATTTCAACAGCTGTTAACTTTGACCTGACTGGCTTTGGGCCTACTAAGAAGTAAAAAGAAAAGCCCAACATAAGAGTGTAATGACAGAAACAGGCTTCCCAGTCTCTTCAGCAGTAGTAGGACCAATTTCCCACTGCAGAAACATCGTAAGACATTCAGTTCCCAAACAAATGATGGGCTATTGCTGCTTGATTTGCCAATGAGCATCTACAGACAAGGTAATGGTGAGACAGTGGGGGGGGTATCAGGCTGCAAGCTTCAAACCTCTTGCATGTTTTTGTTTCCACACTCAGCTGATCTGTCTTCATATCTGCTAGTCATTTAGTGTTAGCCTGGTTATGAATGGAATGGGATAATTGAGGCATAGAAATATTCTTTCTGCTCCTATTTTGTTTGCAATACGTGTATTTCAAAGATTTTTGAAAGCATAAACCCTTTTTTAAGGAAACTGCAACAATAGAGATGAGTCTTTCATTTGCTTCCCCTGAATTAAGCATCCAGCTCCTATTTATTTCAAAAATGAAGGATCACATTCATGATGTGTTTACAAGACAATACAAAGGGAAAGCAGAAGAAATAACCAAAGTATAAATATCTCTATGCACTTATCTATATATAAAAGTAAAAACTTTTAAAGCAGTCTGTTCCTACTCCAAGAAATACACAAATGTTCCTGTTAACTTCTGAATACACTATGTCCCGTTGACTGAAAGGGAAGGAAAGAAAAGAAACAGAAAGTTAGAGAACACTTGAAAACTCTAATACAGGATTGTGTTGTGCTAGAGAAGGGAATATTGCAGGCAAGCTTGAATCCTGAAGCAATTTTGTGGAAGGTTCTTAGTGTGGACTTCTTCAGAGAGTGTAGGGCTGTCCCAGAGCATCTCTAGGACTTCAGAGAGAATCTGAGCTGCAGATCTGCACAGGAACCACAGGTGCAAGCTCACATAACACCATAATTTCTGCATGCACTTAAGGGAAAACATGTACTGCGGTCTCTCCAGTTACTTCCTACTCTGATTGTATTTTGCAGCAATGTCCTGCTCTAATTAGTCTCAAAAGTCCATGCTCAGATATCACGTGGTATTGTTCACCGACATGGACTAGATAAAAGCACCCACCAATCTGTCAAATCCTCGGAAGTGCCTGTGTCTGCCAAAAGTGCCAGGAAGCTTAAGATGGTGCCTGAGTGTCATAGCATTTACCTCTTCAGTCACACTTCTGTCTTCTGTAGTTTCTTGGCCCTCATCATGTATCTTCTAAAAGTGTATTACAACTGGGAAAAAGGGCTGCCATGAGTTACAGCTGATAGTCCTGGCATTTTTATGCTGCAATGTAACCACTGATATCATAAATAAGGGTACTTCCAGAACTTCTGCAGTAATTTAATCTCATTTCTTTACTGTAAAAACCCTAATATTTTGCCGTAAAATTATTGAATATCAATATTAGTCTAAGTAATTTTGTTCAGAAAATAAGGCATTTAAATTTTAGCACTTCTTTTTCTGGAAAAGGGAGAGTCCCATCTTCAGGAAAAGAGGTTTTTTAGGTGCCTTAGGTTAGACTCACACATGGACTCAGGCAATGGTAAGAAATGCAGGTCACATTTCCTAAACATCTTGCCTCTTGTTAAGCCCCACTTCCTTGAGTCAAATCAAATTAGATATCTCATACAGAAGACATGAACAACATGCACTTTCAAAAGAGCCTCCAGAAAAAGCTTAGTCATGAGGCTACAGGTTACTCTGAGGCGACAGAATTTGGGCATTAAGGTAGTCATTTATAGGTCAGGCATTATCAAAGCTCAGGTAAATACATACACAGACAGGTAGAGCTTTAAGAAACATATCAGACAGACGCCTGTTTGGTCCCTCAAGCACCAAGGCATAGTTTTAGACCTCCAAACTGGTTGTCAAGGTCTATGATCTGTCCTAGTCTTTTGACAGAATTAACCTTAAATTGCTTCAAATGTCAATTGTTGCTTGAAGAGAGGTGAGCTGTTCAAACTTATCTAAATATTTCCATTCTAAGGAGGAAGTATGCTGCTTCAATAGTATTGCCAGCAGAAAGATTGAAGCAGCAGAAGAAAAAAAAAATCCCTGCATTTTAAAGAAGCAGCTACTCAACCATTTCTTTGGTAGTTTAATTACACCTTATGATTTCTCTAGGGCCAAATTTCCCTTTACATAATACATATGCAACTAAAACTATTTTGCTGACAAATGCTGTTTGCAGTGTGACAAAGCTGCAAAACAAAGGAGTGAATATGATTGTGAGATCTTCATAGAAGACTTTTTACCTTTTAGTTGGCAGATTCCATTGCTTTGACTCAGTACGAATCTGTAAAATACATTTCAGATGTAACCTACATTCTGGTGTCAGGTTAGAAGAAAAATATCTCATCCAAAAGTGTGTAAAAAATTAAAACAACATTTTCCCTTAGCTGGCTACTTATGATCAAGATGCTGAAAAGTAGAATTATCACTTCATGGGAGAGGTTATTTTTAAATTAGTTTTTAAATCCATGGTGAAATAAAAGCTAGTTTTACTGTTCCAAAAGATGAATTTCATTTAGAAAAATAAAAACCACATTTTTCTTCTTTTCTGAAGTGTTTCTAAGTTATTTTCTGAAACCATAAAGCACATGTTTTAAACTTTAACTTTTTAAACATGAATTATCAGTAAAATTTATTTCACTCTATACATTGCAGATCAAGGATATAATTGATTCCACTGTCCTATATGCATTCATTAATTTTCATTCAAATATTGTTGTTTATAGTTAATCTGAATTTTCACATGCATGATAAAATAGAAGAAAAAAACAAATAAACATTTTCTTTAACTGAGGTAAGCATTTCATCATGAACTTTCCACTCAGCATGGGTGACCAGAACCTAGGAAATGTGATTGTTTCATCAACATTGACCAAAAATATCCATTACACAGAGGCAAGTTCAGAAGAAATTTAGTGAAGATCATGAACATATTCTGGATTTTCAGCAGTCTAAATAACAGTAGAAATCTATCTCTGGCTGCCTCTGACAGTGTTTCACTTAAGTGTTATTTAAAACAAATTTCCAGTTCAATGAAGCCTCTCCCCTCTGCAAACGTAAATTATATTTAATATGCCTGGGAACAAGCGAGGCTGCCAAAGTCTGAGGCAAGCCAGCCTTTATGACTTCAGTCCGTTCTCAGCCCTTGATTACAATTTGATTTCCTTTGGCATCAAAAGACAAACTATTTTAGTGAACAATGTTCTTCCTTTACCAAGAGTGAGCTCTAGTTTCTTGGCAGAGGGCCTATTTACTGGCAGACAACATGTCCAACCTCCCAGCAATACAAGACCTGTAGACTTTGATTTAAAGCAGCACAAAGTAAGAAAAACAGAACAGAATGTATATTGCTCACTTGAGAGGCTTATTGTTTAACCCGCCTACTTATCATTACCCTGTGCTCCAATCCTCAACACTTTCTTTTGTGTACTTTATGTCAGACATATGGCCACGTCGAGATGCTGACAGCAGTTTTAGCACTGCCGCACTATACATACTATTTGTAATTTGTCCTGTCTTATAGCTGGGGCTTTCTTCGAGGAAGAAAGTGAATTTTAAATGCTGCTGTTAATAACTGTAACCATCTGACAAGATATAAAAGTGATGTGCTTGGAATGATGGCAGCGTTCATTCATCTACATTGAGAGCCTTGTAGCTGTTAAAACTTTTTAAATGGAGCATCTATTATGTGAAGAAATTAAACACAAACACTGCTGAATTCAGTAAGACAAAATAAAGCCTTCCCATGCTCTTAACTCCCTGGCCCCACATGTATAAAGAAAAAAAAAATTCAAAGAGAGACAAATTTCACCTAGACTTTTTGTTTACCTCCACCTTTGGGTAACCATATATCTCCCTCAGGATTGTGACAGCATGCTTTTCCCCTTCTCATCACTATCTGAGCTCCAAGAATGCCCTTTTCTCTCTTTTTCTGTTTGTTTGTTTCTTTCCCTCAAGTACCTTAAACCTGATATAGTGATCAAGTGGGATACCACTCGGGTCCAGGCAGGAGCCTTCCTGCCTGCAGAGATGCACCAGGATTTCCCTGCTCTTTCCCCCAGTCTTCCCTGGGGCCAAAATTCTTCCTGAAAAGATTAGGATCATCTTTGATTTCAGCCAAATTCTATACTTTACAAGACCTTACTAGCTCTGTTGTAGAATAAAAAGCTTCCAATTATGTTCTTGCATTAGAAAACATTGCTTCTATGGGGGAAAAAATGAATTAATGCTCTGGTAAAGAGTTTTGTTTTAAAAATTCTGATAGAAAATATTGATAATCTTAGAACTGTATTTAATTTCTAAAGTTTTTTAGTTAAAAGCAGAATAAAAAATTACAAGTGTGAATCAGAGCACAATATTTCAATGATCTTTAGGTAGAGCATATCCATCGGTCTCCTAATATTTGGTAAAAAACTTCAGTCAATTTTGGAATTAATAATAAAATAGAATTATATCTCAGCATTTGCCAAAGTATAGACATTACAAGTGTAATCAGCCTCACTCTAGACCAAAATACAGCTGAACAGAAAAATGGGAGATAGATATAGATATAAATATATAACATAGCCTACCTCACTATGATAGCAGAGGCACTAAAGTGAAACAGAAATTAATATTACATAATTATAATAACAGGTAAAAAATCAAAATAATTACCTTTTAACATATCTTATTGAAAAATTCAAAAGCACCTTAGTGAGGGCAGGGTGGAAGGGGAGAGAATGTGTCTGAACTATTATTGATAGCAAAAATGAAATTAAGGTCTTGAACACTGTGTTATTGTCATGGCAAATTAAGATTAAGGTCAAGCAAAAAATAAAAAAGTCTCCTGTGCACTCTGAAGATTGTCATAAGAAATAAAAGGAAAGTGCAGCTGGGTGTGCATTCTGAGAACAAGCTCATTGTGAAACTGCTGAAGTAGAGCAAGAAGGTAGGATGGAAGAAAATAACATTATGATATCTCAGCTGGAAAATTCCTGTAAATATTTAAGGGAAAATATTAAGGGGAAAAAAAAACCCCAAAAAACAAAACAACCAAACCCTGCAGGGATTTTTAAACCATTAAAAGGTATATTGAGGAAAAAAAGGAGCAATATACGGTAATTACAAAATAGTGAAGAATTATTACTGTGCAGGTTTTAGGATAAATTTCACAGAATTGTAATTTATTTTGTATGGAATCTTACTGAGCTCACCCCAAAGCTAGATTTGATTTCCTGGCATAACTCTTAGAAAATTCTGGATTGCTTCTTGGTTCAGGAATAATCAGAGAATTGCTACACTGCAGCTGGACTCTCTTTTCCCTTAAACATGTGGATAGTCAGATACCTCAGAAACTAGCTAAGCAGGACTATGCACAATCTTACAGAGTAATAATGAAAATCAGTCCTGATCAGTCACACTGACATGATCCATGTGAAGCACAGGGTTGATGTTCCTCTGCAGTGAGACAGATTGTCAGCCATGAATTTACTCTAAGGGCATTTTTGTCTAGTTTTCTATGTCAGTGAGAAGCCACAGGAAGACAGAGAAACCATCAAGTAGATGCTTTCTTGGGTCATTCATGTGTGCTTTAAGAGACTTGAATCTAATCTCTCTTGTAACTTCAGAGAGGCAGTAATCTGAACTCACTTTAGAGAGATTACCCTTAGCAGTATGTCACTGAATATTATGTTACTGGTCCAAGTCATTTTCCCAGTTAGAGGAATACTTTTTGCTCATCATTTGACCACAGATGGAAGGAGCTGCTCTCCCCCAGTTCTTAAGATACTGGTATAAGTCTCAGCTCCAGCAACTGCTCCAACAAGCCCTTCATCAATTACGTGACATAAAAATCCAACAGCTTAATGCCTGGAGCTCTCACAACAATCAGGTTGAAGTCCTGCCATCAAAGAAAGGACTTGGATACAGCTTGTTACTGCTGAACATGTCAGTGTCAAGGACAAAAACCAGGAGTCAACAGAGGAGGAGTATGCTATGTGTATTTTATGCATCACATTCACAGGAGACATAAGTAGGTAAAGGGTGCATTTGAGAAGTCATATTGTACAGGATGGTAAGCTTTTGTTTCAATTGGGAAACCTGCTGTGGGATGGTCAGCAGTCACAGTGGCTACCTGAGGCACCGTCCAAGCTGCGTGCATCTTAGACAGTCAAATGGTGACAAGGTATTAAAGCTCAGTTAAGATCAACGAAGCTGAGGATGACTTTGAAGGTGTGTGCCATTGCTGAAGCTGAACCTCAGCACTACTTAGAGAGAGGCAGGTGCCTTACATCTTTAAGACTCTTGATTTCAGATGGCAACAGTTCCTTCACATACAGAAGTGCAAAACTCAAAACTTTAAATGTTTGGACAAGGACAATGAGAGCAAAAAAGGAATTAGCTCAATATTCTACTCTCCATACTCCCCATCTCACTGGTCTCTGTCACCCTTAAAAACTCTTTTTTCTCAGGCTTACAACGTTCATTCGCATTCTAAGCAGAGAAGAAAATTACGGTACCACCACCATTTTAAAACTTGAAATACGAGAGCCAAATTTATCACTGATGTGATCTCATTAGCTTAATGAGATTTTACCAGGGATGTATTTGTCCCAAGGACTACATTAAATGAACAGTAATATATGTTTTTTGTAAATCCTGTAATATGCTTTCATTAACTTTGTTCCCCATACCACATATTTAACCTCTCTTCCTCCCTTTCCACTCATTGTCAGTGTAAATGCAGCTCATCACCTAGGTAAAATGAAGCACATTAACTATATGAAGGAGTCAGCATGCTGAATTTACCTATTAATCTTTTCTCCCACCCTCTTAATGGACTGACACTCCATGAAGCAAAAAGCAAATATTGCTTTTCCCCATAATGAAAACTTTTTTAAAAGAATTAGGTACCAGGTGCATTTTTTATTTTTTTTTTTTTAACATTGTCGCTTCCTCTCCATCTCCTTCAAACTGGCAAAAAGCCAGTGACTGTTTGGGTGTTTCATGTATGAAATGTTTCACTTCATTGCAATACCAAGGCTGCAATCCTTCTTTCAAACTGTATTAATATGTATTTCATCCTCTGGCTTTCCTGAGCCAAAGCAAATGAACTGTGGCCTCATCGAAATGATACGGTCTCTTGACCCTTTGTGCAGTTTAAAATGATGTAACCTGAACCATTTTAATCTGAAGGCGGGAACAAGTCAAAAGCTGTAATGAGTTCAGCACACTTCAAGACATTAGAAGAGCTATCTTGCCATAAAAGATGCATCTTTTGCATATAGAAGCTGTAATATCATAAATCTGAGTGACACAGACATAAAAAATCTGCCCACTATTAGATTTTTTTCTACCTCTTCCTAGTGATGACTTCAGAGACCAGATCTTACATATGAGACATAATAATTGATAGTAAAAGCCACACCAGAGTTAAATGCCTCTGTCAACGTGTCAAACAGAATAAACATGATTGGGAGGGTTTAAACCTGTGCAATTTCCAAAGTGGCAGACTATTAAAAGCTTGGGGAAAATGCTGCCTTTCAGTGAGCTGAGTTTCTTACAGAATTTGAGAATAATATGCTAGTCCCTCCAGCCCACTCTGAGATGCCACTTCTGAAAATAACCTTCAGATCTGTTGTGAGTTCCTTCCCATTTCCATTGTGATCACGTCCGGATATCTCAGAGACAAACTTTGACTCCGCCGAGGTCAGTGAAAAATTAATACAAGGAAACTTCATATGTTAGTTTGGGGTTTTTTAAGACCTCTAAACACTTTTTAAAATGGGAGGAGTTCAGTCTTACTAGTGGGAAATCTTAAGGATAATGATCCCAGTCCGGAAAGCAATTAAAAAGGCACAAAAATTCTGTCCCAAGTGTCAAATCCAAAGGATCATCCTATCTTTTTTAATAGTTTAAGGAACAGCTTCTGTTCATATTATGCAGCGGTGAGTTAGTTCTCTGTTCTCATCTTGAGAGCTAGCAATCTAATGGCAAAGGAAAAAAAGGCAAATTAAACAAAGCAGAATGAATTCAGACTGCAAAGCATCCAGCAGAGCTGAACCTAACAAGCTTGAATTAAATAATTAGAATACCAAGGAAAAAAAACAAACCTTCAGAGAGCAAAGGGTGTTCTTGGTCACTGATTGCTATTTAAATTGGATTGGCCTCTAACGATTTAGAGATGGTCAAAATGCATAAATTTCCCCAAGCTTTGTGTGCTTGGCCCTGATGACTGAAGAAGGGAAGAAGTCCAATTTACATAGTACATTTTTATAGACAGTTAAGCCTTTAAGTGGATTAATAAAGTTTGGTACTTTTAAAGACATAGGTTTTTTATTAAATGACAGCATTCAAGCTCAAAATAAAATGGAAACAACATAAGCACACTGATTGGAAACATACAATACCTATTTACTTAGGTTAAGGTCAAAGAATTATTATAGTCGGATAATCAAAACATCTGCAAAGGTGTTTCAAATTTCACCAAATTATGTATCAAATAATTTTGAGAATCTCATGGTACCATTGAAATCCTTGAAGATTGGTGTAAGCTAAAATAGCTTTCCAGCTTGGAACTCCAGCTAAAATCCTTCTGATAACGATTTGCTCACTTTTCAAGTGCATACCATTCAAGCTCTTTGTTTTAACTCTCCAACCCAATATCTTTATTGAAAATGATGGAAAAAAGTTTTGTGATATGGTTTGACATCATAATGACAGAGAGAGAAAAAAAATCCACAACCTGCCTTCAAAACACAAAATTAAATCCGACCATGCAAATTCAAAGCTTTTGCCCATAGAGAAAGTGTATATTAACAAATAAATTATGACTGGACTGGTGAGAGTAGGTTTGTGGTGGAGGGGGGTGGTTGTTATATATGCTTAAATCAGAAAGAAAAATTGTGACCTACTTATAATTTATTTTTATATGCTTGTGAAGAAATGAAAAATAAAATAAGTTGCAACTGGATTGTGGTTTTTTTTTTTACATGGAACATAATGATTTCATTTCGAAATTACTCAAAGATAACCTTTTAACCAAAATATTATTTGAAATTTAAAAAGTAGATGCTTTAATTACATGATGTTAAAAATGAAAGTTATTTTATCTTGTAGAAAAATTTATTATTCTAGCAAAAAGCGACTTAACTAATGAGACAAAAATTTACAAGATGTGACCCAAAGCAACATTTTGCAAAATTTTTCAACTTTAAAAACTGAACTAAAGGTCTTGCACCGCAAAGGTAAACGTTACATTTGGCTACCCCTGTCAGCAGACCAAAATTGTCATGGCACCCTTTTGGATATGAACGGCTGTGCAAATTGCACTGGAAAATGTTTCATCAATGACTGAAAGTGAATCTTCAAAACATAGGGAAAGAACTCTCAAAAAAAGAAGCCATTCAAGAAAACTATAAAGCACGAATTGTAGGAGGGCCAAGGCCTTCCCTACCCCCAAGAATTTGACTTGAGAAACTGCCTAGGGCACATACAGTGTCCTACTCCTTTTGAACAACTAAACATCACATCTACACAGAAACAGCAATATTCTAGAATTGGAATTAGTGATCAGTTTAGCTGGTAATACCTCAATGGGGCCTTTGAAACACAGTCATGTAACTAAGCTTTTAGTCAAAATAATGAATAGGTGTACAAAGTCAGAGATTAACAGTATTTTAGAGGACCTAGTAGCAGGGATTCCAGTCTTAGTGTAGGCACTTGTCTAACAAAATTAAAATCAGGCCTAGGTCTCTGTTGCTTGCAGAGTACAATTGCTAATGGCCTTCAGGAAATCAGTGCAGTGGATCTGCCTTGGCACCTCTGGTACTAGCATCCATGCTCCAGCTGTTTCCAGTTGTGCTGAGTGTGCACACAGTCAGGCTCTAACTTAGGACACCAGGCCCTGTTTCTTAGCTTGCATTTGGAAGGAGTTTGCAAAGGGTTAGCCAAATGTTAGTCAGGTGGTGTCAGCTTTGGTTGCATAAGTTGCTGTGAAAATCTGGGAATCCCTGAAAAAGTCAGGAAACTGCTTTGTGGCTGTTGCTTCAAAGGGCTGGGATGGACAGTGTCCTAGATTCTTTTTCCCAACAGCATCTAAATTTATCTCCATTGTTCTTTTTTTTTCTTTTTTTTTTTTTTTTTTTCAGCTTAGTACTAAACCTGGATGCCAGCCAGCAAGGAACAACAATATCTTGACAGGGAACCTCATGCATCCCACATGGGTCATCTACATTGTCTGGGATCCGTGTGCATCAGAGATTACAGCAGTAGAAAACAAAAGAATTACGCAACACAAAGGTCTTGATGAGAGTAAACAAGAGAAACGTGACTTACTGCTGAAGCACTTTCCTGCCTGTAGTTGAAGCAGAGGAATAAGAGGAGGTCCACCCTTCAAATCTTCCCAGACAGTAACATACAAATACAACAAATAAGCAACGGGAGCCTCGTGTACTGTTGTCCGGTGTTTCTGTTTAGTCAGTACTTTCCTTAGAGCAGAGATAAAGGACTAAATTGTATGCAATTTCATACAAAAACATGCTTTTTTTAAAGCTGATAACATTGATAAAGTCTTAGGTAAATTAAAAACATGCGACTGAAGTCAAACCTGATTTATTCCAAAGGCAAATCAACCATACCCGTGAGAGAGTTCAACTGAGAGTGGGACTGTGGGACTGGTAAAATCCTGGTCTGTTCTGAAAGAGGTTATTTGACCTCACATTAAATGGCATAGCAATGTGTCTAGCCAAAGTAGCTCAGAGCCCTTGGCACAACTGCCCCTCTAAGCACCTGCTCTGTGAATGGTTCAGCTTGCCAAGGCTCAGCAGGTTCCCCAGCCACAGCAACATGTGCCCAAGGCACCCTTGCCATCACTTTTAACCCTGCCTTGGGCTCTGCACATGCCGGCAGTGGACCATCCCTGCTTTGACAGAAGGGGATTGCAAAATTGGGAGTATTAAGCTGGAGATTATTTTCATTTTTTTCTCCTGCAACTCATTGGCAACAGCACATTGCTTCAGTAGGCACAAGGACAACTGCTCCATATGGAAAGAAGAGACCCAGTCAGAAACCGGCTGAGGGTTGGGGTTCAATATATTAAAAAATTGATGGGGAGCTTACCATCAAGAAGCGCTTGGAAAGATGCTGTTTAATGGCCTAAGATGTCAGGCACATCAAATACTGCATTTTTCTTGCCTGTCCTTTTGCATGTATTGACTATTTGGTAGAGACAGTCTTCAGTCTCTCGCCCTGTTTGGGGGAAAACTTGTGCCTGTGTATGAGCTGTGTTTTGAGATATATCTGAGGGCAGTGCGAGCTGAAAGCAACCAGAGGCTCAAGATTAAGATTTCAGCAGAATTTAGGTATACATGACAAAGACATATTATTCTGAATAGACTTTTTCAGATCCTGCCTAATCCTGGAGTTAACCAGACTCCTTTGGTAAATCCATGAATTTTTGTGGTAGTCCAGAATGCACAGAGGTATCTCTGCCTTTGCAGTACTAAGTCAACAAATGCATTTCTCTTAGCTAAACCAGATCAGTATAAAAATAACAGATGCTTCTTCACCTATTTTGACATCATGATCCAATAAGTATTCTCAGGGCACACCTAGCATCCCCAGTCAGCAACAGGACCCACACCAAGTGTATAGCTTCCTGTTAATACAAAACCTAGTGGATGTATTGTTCAGTCAGGATGTAGAAAAGAGACTGAGATTACTCTTTTGTTGAATAAATGCAAACCCACAACTATCATGTCCCCCAGAGAATAATATAACCACTAGGATACAGATTATTCAAAATAAATGCAGTCTCAAATCAATGCTGTTGAAGCAGTGCCATTGTGCACCATAGTTAATTGTAGCAGATCAAAAGTGGTTATTTCACTTTATTTGGCACTTTTGAGGCTGTATTTGCACTTTCCAGCTGGAGGCACTCCTCTGCAAGAAAGATTTTGAAAGACTGGAGCAAGTCCAGAGGATAGCTGGCAAGATGAGTGTGGCATATGAGGAGAAGCCAAAAGAACTGGGTTTGTTCAGCCTTAAGAGGAGAAGGTGAAGGAGAAATCTTACTGTTCTCTGCAGCTGCCAAATATAAAGATGCAGAGATAACAAAGCCATGCTCTTGCCAGAGGAAGAGTGCTGAAGGTCTCATGCACTGATGGCATGAGAAATGATGGTGGCATGTTAGAAAAGAGGAAATTTTCTTTAGACATAGAGGGGGAAAATGTATCCTGGAGGTGACTGGGTACCTGAGCAGGCTGCCCAGAAAGGCTGTGGAATCACTGCCTTTGGAGATACTGAAAAGTTTACTGGCCAAGTGTCCCAGAAACCTGACCTAACTGAGCCTGCTTTGTGAAGGGGCTGGGAGAGGATGACCTCAGGAATCTCTTGGTTTGCATGAGAAGATCTGAATTATGGTCTCTAGAACCAAATGTCAACTTATATATGTGTATATACACCCAGGCACATAGGGAGATATTGAAGCCCTTTTAAAAACAATAGTGTCAACCAAGTCACTCCTTTTTAAAATGCCATGCGTTCCTGTCTCCCAGACAGAGCTTGAAGTCTGGGCTGCAAACTGCAGATGAAGAGGAGCATTGCTAGAAATGGTAAATGAGAAAAAAAATAAGTGGGATTTTGTACATATCCCCAGCCTTCCAAGTGGTTCAACTTGGGCAGAATTACACCCGTTTTCTAACCCAGGTAGCTTCCTCCCTCTATCCCAAGATGACTATTTTTCTCCATTTTTTGGTATGAGAAGCCTGTGTACCTCCTTCCCCCTCAAGTCTTTGGGTGCCTTAATTGAACTGTTCCCTATTACTCCTTAGTTTTCCTTCAAACCTGTCAACAGTCTTGAAAATTTCTGCCTTCTGTGAACTAATTTCATAAGCTTTCACCTGTTATATGGTTGATTTCAAATACACTTTTACAAAAAGGTGTTTTATCCTCTTGATCTTCAAGTTAGTAGATGCTACAGTACTTAAAATATCAAAGTGGACACTGCCTCATTCAGAAATAATTTGATCTTTCTACATATCTGCCTTACTTGATAACTTCTCTTGCAGCACACCCACAAGTGTGTTACGACTGGCTTACAATGTGTTTTCTTGAGAAACTATGAAAGGAAAAACTAATTTCTAGTTCTGTGCTTTCTTTTAAAGACCTCAACACATGAGGTCTTTGTTCCAGCCACGGGCCCCAGGTGCTATAGTTATATGATATTATTTCAATTTAAACATTGAAATTAATATAGGCTTTGTAAGAAAGGGGAAGGTGTAATTACCAAATTAAGCAGGAACATGGTATGGTCAGTGAGGACAAAAGTGTAAGGAAATAGCTTCAAGAAAGGGAAAACTGTTTTTATATCTTACTAATATAGGCATCAGTATTTCAATTTCTTATATGCTCTTATAAATAAAATAGACTTCACCTATGCAAAAGCCTGAAAATGATCTCAGCATAAAAACAATACTTTTTGCATGCAAATCTCTTGTGAATCATTTTGAAAAATATTTTCACTTTTGCTCCATGCAATTAATTTTTGGCAAAATGCTTCTTTTACTGTTCTTATCATTTTCACTTAGTATGGAGGTTCTGAACTATATATCGCTCATGAATGAGTACTGAATTGACAGTAGTGATCTAAGAAAGCAGAGGTAGATGTCCAAGAGATTTCTTCCAGGCAGGAAATGCTGATATGTTACAGAACAAAATAAATTTCCCACTGTGATACGTACGTTGAAGTTTATTTCCAAACTATAGCAGAAGTCTCCGTCTTACTGTCACTAATCACATTAGCTAAATATCACAGCAAGTAAAATGAGTTTTCAATAACACTGCTGAGTAATTTTCCAGCTAGTTTCATGCTTGGGATAATCTTATTTTTTTCTTTGTAAGTTTTGCATGGATATACTGGGGCAATTATCTTCAGGCATTTGGAAACTTAGCTAGCACAGCAGCTTGCCAGTCTGCCTTAGTGTGACCCACTGTGATGTTTATGTCCGGCATGCCAGTTGTTATTAGCTCACATGTGCATGGAATATCATTTTCCTCTTTATTGGTTTAACATAATAGCATGCTATGGGGAGTGTTTTACAGAGGGGACAGGATCTGAATATAGAGGTCTTTCTTCAAAGCAGGTAGTAATCATCCATACACAGGAAACTTTACCCATTACTCCCATTTTTTTATTTTTAATCCTGAACACCAAAACAGATAATATGGACAAGCTTAAAGATTAATAGATAGTGGAGAAAATAATTGCAATTATCTTCTAAGTAAACACAGTTTGCTCACGTTTATATAAACATATTCCAAATCTCAGGCACTTATACAATAAAGGCCACATTATGTTTGTTCACCACAGGAGAGAACAAATTTCACAGTGATTTTCTCAGTAAATTCAATGAGTATAGGCACACACTGCTCAGTGTCCTCCTCTAACACTGTGGCTACATCCCACCCAGAGATAAGGTAGACTTTCATGTCTCTTCCCTAACATAAAGCTTTCCCCAACTTGTCCCTTCAGCTGGGCACACTGAGCCAGGTCAGAGAACCATGCAAGTTTAAAAAAACTGGAAGATAAAAGAAAAACCCTCAAAAAAGTTATTTTTCCTTTGACCTAGTCTAGTGCATTGCCTCACAAATATTTGCAGCAAAGCAACACAGAGAACAATGTATGGAAGGAATAAAAAGGTAGGAACAGTAAGGTAAGGAACGCTTAAATCCTCAAAACTGCAAAATAAGGTAGGGAAACAGAACCCAAAATTGGAGAAAAGAGACAGGTGTCTTGTCCACAGATTTACCCAGAAATTGAAATTTTAATTAGAAAGAGAGAGAAAATCCTAATATGAATGAGGAAATGGAAGCCAAACCTCAGACCATACAGCAAGGTTATATACTAAAATACATGGAACCACTTTAATTTTGAGCCACACTTACCTATTGATCTAATGTGACACTTCAAATCCCAAAATCCCAAATTCCAGCAGGTTCCAGAAAATTCTTTTCTGTTTTAGCTGAATTCGAATAAATTAATTTTATATACATATATTTATTTATATAATATTTATTATATACTTTTTATATAGTGGGTAGTCCATGTAGCAAAAAGACATATCTCCTAACTGTGTGGAAAACTTGAGTCAGTGTTTGTGCCTTATTAAATGTCAGGATCAGCCTGTCAGCTGTCAGTAACATAATTTTTAAGCCTCTTGATCTCTAAAAAGTTATAGAAAATGATTAGGAAGATTTTGATTTGCCTTGCTTTCCCCCCTCCCCCTCCATTTATGCCATTTATAACACAGTTGTGCCAAGTTCTCTGATCTTTGTTTGAGTTCATGCACCATCACTTATCTTCACTGAGACCATTCTCTCCACAGCTGCTATTTTCAAGAACCATGTGAGAAGTCTGTATCTTTCATACAACTACCTCTCCGTCTGATTTGGAAGTTGGCCAGCAGTTCACAAAGTTATTAAGAGGAGAAAAATGAGAGAGAACAGAATGACAGGTTACAGAGTGACAGCATCTTCACTTCTTTTGGAAACCAGACAAAAACAGATGCTTGAATACCCTACATGACAAACTTAAGTGGAAGGTAACTTTTGGGGCTTCCGGTCTAAATGGAAACCAGAAGTTTTTGTGTTATTTTTTCTGGTGCTCCAGAGAAGAGATGTTTTGCCAATAAGTTGCTTCCTCCATCATGGCCTGAGACTTTTTCTGACGATATTCAAGTGCGCTGAAGGCTGGAGTAGAGGGAGCAGCCGACAAACACTTCTCCAGAATTTTGGAATCTTATTATATATTATATTTCCTTGCTAAGTGAAAATATTAAACACATGTTCAGCACAAATATATGTGAGCTCATGTGTTTAAGCTTTAAACCTGTTTTCCTCTTACAGATTAGAATAGCCAAATTCTCAGCTTGCCTAAATCACCACAGAACCACTTAGAAGCATCTTGGCAACTTAAACTAATTAAGAGTCTTCATGTGCAAAACTAGATGATTTTCCACACACATCAGGTTTGATGGTTGTGCTGGTAAAAGTGTGAAAGTCATGTCCCCTTTGAATGTTGATATTAAAATAAAGAAATTAGTTTTAGTTCTCCAGCCTAGAGAGTTGCTCCTACACACAATCAGGTGGCAATCTCCAAAAAGTGTTGGGAAGGTACTACTGAATTAAAGTTTGTGAAAGGCCTAACAGAAAAAAAAAAAAAAAAAAAAAACCCAGAGCAACAATTACATGATATTTCAAAAGCAGTATTATCTAGTTTTATTCTAAATAAATAAATAAACAGAATCTAGGAAAACAGGAATTCCATCAGACTCTCTTTTTAAGATAAGAAAGAAAATTTCATTGAGGAGGATAAACATTTATTAATTCAACAGATTGCTATCATATGCTGAAGATGGCTGGCTCTAATTTGGGGTTAACACACTCCAGCTCAGAGAAGATCAATACAAGAGATTAATTTTACATGCTGAAAATTATCAAAATACATTGTCACCATCAAGAAATCAGTCTCCAGAGGTTTATACATGCATGACACCTGATACATTACAGTCATCAGACAAATCTGGGTGTGTAGAAGTTGAATTAAGACCTCTGTTGCAGGAAAAGGACTGTAATTGTTAAAACTGAGGACAAAAATACTCTTTCAATACAGGTCTTAATGTCTGTTCCAATGTCGATAGAAGCAATCATAATTCCTTACTCTAATGTGATAGACCATATCAATGGGTTTTTTTCTGCCACTATTCTTTTATTTGTATAGATCAAATATCTCTATGAAATACATATGAAGATCTGGGGCATGTATGCATTGTTGTTGTCTTGGGCTGGGGTGTTTCTTCACTTATTAAAAATACTTCCTATATTAAGAAGCAATAGGCAAACTGAAAGGAGATTATAATATAAATTATGTGAAGTAGTAAACAATAAAGTCATCTACCAGTAAACTATAAAGTCATGAAATGCCTACCAGGCTATTCAGGCTACTGGGATGAGAGAACAAAATACATTTAGCTAGACTTGACAATATTTAACAAGCAAGAGAGGAATTTACTCACACAGAGGTAATAACAGATGCAAAAAATTACTTTTAAACTTTTTTATTTTTATTTATAAGTTCATTTCATGTTTTCCAATAGATTATTTACAAGGATCATCACAGATATGTATAAGCACAGTGAAAAACAAACACAAGATTAATCCATCCTACTTTAAGAAACACAAGGTCCTTCCAGGAATGTGGTTTGGTTTTTTTAAATTTATTGCACAATGATAGCAGTCTTGTAACATACTAGCTATGTGCTGAAGAATGTCACACTTGGATTTCTTGCTTCAATACACAAGAGGAATTGATATTCCTATGATAAGTATTCTAAAATACCTTATTAATATGCTAGGTCTACTGGTTTCTCAAGTCTCAACACAGAAATGGAGACATTAATTTTCTTTTCATAGGGAAAGAACTTTCATAATAGCCCCGACATAAAAATCAACCTATCCAATTTTTAAGGATCCTATGACTTTACACCTCATGTTAAGCTGGCACTTAGCTTTTTGACATGCTTATTACTTGATTTAGGACTTAGCAGTATAAACAAGCTTGTAGCCTAGATTTTTTTTTTTTTTTGCATCCTTCAGGAGAGTCCTGGGAAAAAACTGCACATGAAGGCTGCTTTTTTATGATCTTGTGCATTCAGTCTGAGTCAGCTGTGTTTGCTTTCAAAAAAATTGAGTCAATGCTATGACCTATCTTGTAGTGACACTGGGCAGCTGCACACAGGCTAAGCCCATATTACTGGTAAAATGTAGTTTGACAAGTGCTATGAACAGACCATTAAATGGGGAAATGGCAATACTTAAACTAAAGAAACTACATTTCCTCTCCTTATGCTTTAGTGACCAAATTAAGCAGTCTGTGAAGGGTTTTCCTATATATGTACCCTAATTATGAATTGTTCAAATTCGTTTTTTTAGGTAAAATTAGCATTTCAATAGCAAAAATATCAAAATAATAGGAAATTATATTGCACGGGGGTCATAAAAAAGTTTCAGTCTTTTAAAACTCCTACAAAATTTTGGAGTATCACAGTTTCAGAAAGACCAGAAAAACGTTTCTGAAAAATGTTTTTTGACAAGGAGAAATAGACCTGTCTGTGGCAACGTCCAAGATCAGACCTAGAAGTAATGGGTCTATTTAAAATTGAATGTGGAAAGCACAAGTACGATAGGACAGGGAAGACAGACAAGGAGAAGTATCACTCTAAATTTGATTAAATGCATTCCTATTACATCATGCCTCCCCTACTAGCTGTCACTGGAGACACTACTCAAGGCAGAAAGCTTGTTCTGCCTGTATTAGATCTATATGGATAAATGCATCTGTTCCAGGGAATGATTGTTCACCTCTGGGCAGGTGCTGCAGCTCTTTTCACATACATTACTTGGCTGTTCCCATCTAGAGGAAAATGGCCTCACAGTGCATAGCATTTCTGGTTAAATCCCCTCTACCCCATGCTGGTGGCCCTAAGAACATAATATTTTTTTGGTGTGCTGGGTTTTATTCCAGTTCAAGGAGTTCGAACAATTGTGAGATCAACACTTCTGTACACCAGCACACTAGTTACATTCCACTTGCTAAGGAAGTTATTGCAGGCATGACAGGGGTGTTTCTGAGTGAAAATCTTGCCAGGAACATTAAAAAAAAAAAATCCAATAATATTTTTCCAGTAATGGGGGACCTACAAAGTGAACCATTCCCCAACCTATAGCAAGTTTTTGTCTGATGGAGAGCTATTAGCATACTTTAACAGAAAGCCAGGGAGTCAATAAATACTTCCAATCTGTGGGACTTCAGCCCATTTCACTGTGTTCAGTTCCTTACATGAATGGACAAATAAATTATGTTGAAGCTGTGAAAAGTAACAAGAATATTTGAGACAGTGTCCCAACCACAGAACTGCAATCAGGACTCTATCTCTGTTCCTTTACCTCCACCCACATGGCCTTCGTTTGGTTCACACCTGAATGAAAAACAGAGCAGCATCTAGATTAAAATGACTACTAAAGGATGCAAATGGGTGCCCTGCTCAAACATTCAAAACTTAGGATATCAGATAGTGGCAAGGAGAGAAATAACCTCAGACCACTCCTTCGGAAGCTTGTCAGAGCAAGTCATAGGGAAGGCATGGATATCTGTAACTATAAGCACAGTACCACTAAACAGATCCGATATCACTATGTAGTGCAAATGGGCTGAACACGGACAGCAGTATTCTGTGTGAGATTGTACAAAGAAACCACAAATGTAAATATTAAACTTTGCCCAGACGAGCACATCACTGGTACAGACAAGTTATTGCTGCCCCAAATACTATTTACCAATGTCTAACTACAGTAACCAAATGTTTGGTTTGAACATGTATTTTAAAGGTTGCCTTAGCTCAGCTATTCCAGTAGACCTATCCCAAACAAAACAGTAGCCTAGACAAAACCTACAGCTGGGAATTTTTAGGGAGCGATTTCATGTATCTGAACAAAGCATTGAAGCTGAAGACCTGACTAGTTTTGCCAGTGTGTGACTCCAATTTAAGTGATTCATATAGTTCTGTTAAATTGCACTATTCAGGTAAGGTTTAATTCTTTACTGGAAACCTCTGTTTACACCAATTTGTTAAGCATAAAATAATGACAGTTATTTTTCAGAAATATTTTTTCAAGGTGTGGACTGACTAAATTAGTGGGGAAAGATTAGAATAAATAATAAATAAAAAAAGCCCCACCACAACCCACAACAAAATGGGGGTGGGGGGAGGGAGATTGTGTGTGATTGAAGTATAGAAGTACATAAATCACTTCAGAAATATAATTTGCAAATTCATTGTGTAAAGTAATTAATCAAAGCATGGCTGAGTTACAGTACTTGAGAGACTTTGATCTGACAACTGGAAGAAATATAAAGAAACTACTGTGTATCAAGCTACAGTGTTAGGATGTAAAGTGTTTCTCCATGCTAGTCACAAGTTTAATTACTACTTCTTTTTTCTGCTGACAGATCCAAATTAAAATAAATGGGCCACATCGAGACAAATTTCAGATGCATGGAGTGCTTAAGAATATATTGTTCCCATAATACAGAAATACCATGGAATTTATTAATAAAACTGTTCTTTTTTTTTTATTTTATTTCACTGGGAATTGTATTGGGAAAATAAAATGGAATATAACAAGTGCTTAACATTTTTCATTTAGCATGCCCAATTTAGACGTTTTAAGGGGAGGTTTTTTTGATTTTTTTTACAAAAGCCTATGTGTCTACCCAGATTTACGGCTGCTTATAACAAGAAAAATAGTTACGGTAAAAAAACACAGACAGTAGTCACATATTAACTGAACAGCCTTAATACAGTCATTCCTTACTCTCAATATAAAGAATTTCAGTTCAAGTAATACACAGTGAATTCTCTGCTAATCTGAATTGCTGAAAGTGATTTGAGATGCTTCTAAAGTAACTAAAGGCACTTTTAGAGTGACTAATTACAAGAATAAAAATGAAAATATAAAATATTTATTGGAAAAATATATGTAAATCTGTGTGTCAAATGTAAAGGGTTTAGGAAGTGAATGGCACACTTGCTAAAGGAGAATATTAAATCAGTATGTTCTGCAGCCACAAAACCTGTGAAACACAGATGGGGCTAGTCCATCCTAGTCGAACTTACATCAGTAAACATGGAGTAGAAACCAGAGTCAGGATCAACACACCCAAGGTCAAGTTTTCTAGTCATCTGCCTCAAATGCAAAAATCACAAAGTTGAAAAGAGCTGTCATTGTTACATCACCTGCTTTCTGGCTTTTAAAACCATAGAAGTTTATTTCCTAGTCTGTATCCAATATTTCAGATGATCATGATGTACCCAAAAGAAGCAGACAACATGTAGGAGCATTCCCTTTCCTAACCTAGTCCTGGCAGATAGGAAGAGGTCTTGAACAGCTCTTTAATCTCAAGGGTGATGATCTCAGTCTTTCCCTTCTCAGTTTCTCATCCTCCCAAAGCTACCTCCCAGAATATTTCTCCCCCACCTTCACAGTCTCTTATTTTCTTCTCACAGTTTTCTGCCCCAAGTTATCTGTAACCTCTACATAGCAATCAGTCAATAAAATGCATAATTGCTTATATTAATGAAGCAGTAGGAAAAAATCCTTTTTTTTTCCTATTTGAGTGGCCATCCAAATGTAGATGTTCCATTGGCTGCTGCTGCTGCTATTACATAGCTGTAATTCCTCAGCCTATGCTACACACAATGGCAGTGAAGGTTCATTCTCCTGTCCCTGCTGACTAAATTGCATGAGTGATTATGCAGTCTTGCACCAGAGGCTTCCAGAAACACTCCTCGTTGTGTATCAGTCAGCAATGCCTGTGGGTAGGCTGGAGTTGTAGGGAGAAGGTGAACTGTGTAAGAGAAGGAGAGAAGCATTTAATGTACTAGCACTTCCTCTGGGAAACATAACTAAAAGCCAGGCAATTCAGAAGATGCGAACACCTTGTTTCTGTGTGATTCACTAGTGAAATTATCCTTAAATAAGGTGGTTTTAAAGCAAACCCTTCACTCTTAAGAGTCTAAGGCTTTAAGGTCCCCCACACCTGGGATCCACTGACATCTTCAGATTTTATTTACTTCACAGCACTGAAGGAGTCAGAAATTCACATGGACTGTCAATCCTGAAGTATCAGTCCTAAAGTAAAAACAGAATGAATAATGTTTTATTCTGCAGGCAAAACCAAACCACAACCTTAAAGCAATGAAATATCCTAATTGCAGATGTAGACACAATGTGCACTGCAAGCCCCAGTCTCATTGTATCCTTCCAGAGGCCCTGCTTCCTTCCAGACATCAGAGCTGGTTCACAGGCACGCAGTCCCAGCTCTCAGACTACTCAGGTCTGCTGAATTCTCATGTCGCTAAACCTTTGTCTTGCAATCCACCTATTCCCTCAGCTTTGCAAAGGCTGCCTCAATCTCTTGCCAGGTTTTGAAAGACGGTACAGCAGAGGTTAACAGGAAAAGCAGTCCCGGTTTGGAAATTTGAAAATTAAAAAAAAAAAACTAAACCCAAACTAAAACAAAACAACCCACAAAAACAAAAATAAAACCCCTTCTGACTATTTCTTTGCTCTGCATCAATCCATAGAAGCAAGAAAGGCTATGGATGGCCATCCCAGAAACGGGATATACTCTTATTCACACAAGTTTCTTTCAAATGTGCATGTATGCCTAAAATCCTAAGACATAAGTAATAATTATCTTTTTCAAGATTTCATTGTCTTCCCCAGAAGTTCACTGAGAAAAAAAAATCAGGAAAAAAACAGTTGTCCCCTCACTTAGAATGAGGAACTAATTCAGTCATTTTCTAGAAGAACTTCATTAGGGTAAAAAGGGTTGCAAGGATGTTTGAACAACAACAGACAATCCGTAACACATCACTGACCTTAGTTATATATCTTGGAAATTCATCCTTACACACTTTTTTCAGTATCTTACACAGCAAGGAAGATTTTGTGATTGTAGCCTCCTTCTTCTTGCCTCAATCATATATTATTCTTTCAATAATTTTGTTAACTGTGAGATTTGATTCAGAAAACAAACCTGGAGGGAGGTTGTTGAGGAGCAGGGAAGCAGTGAAAAGCAGGCAAAATGGGGATCTTTGTGGGTAAGAGTAAAAGGTACAGGGACATAAGAAAGTAAAATACAAAATGGAAGGAAGCAGAAATGATGAAATGTCATTATCAAACGGCAGAGAAATTTGTTTATAACAACCAACTTTTAGCTTTCAAGGACAATGTCTAAATGCTGTATTAACCATTCAGAGCTTTATCCTATCTGTATAAATAAAACTCTCATAAGCACTCTGTGCTTATGCACTCTAGAAGCTCTGTAGCCACTATTTTTTTTTAATTGCTGATGTTTCTTTCTGTCACTAAGAGAGGCAATGTTCTACTCCATTGGATTAAGCACTTTCAATTTTTGTAAATTCTTATGTTCTCTTACCACAAGTAACACAAGTGTTACATATGTCTGCAGATATTTAATCTTGATTTTTCTTCTATTGGCATTCAGACAGTGTAACCCTCACTTCTTACACAGAAGTGAACAATGTTCAACAAAATGAGCATCTGTTTCTTTCATCCCTTCACTTTATCAGCAGGTTATTTGCGGAATCCTCTGTTCACTTGCCTATTTTGCTTGAAGGAGATGAAAAAATTACTGATATGATTGCTACGAATTCTTCTCCTTTTGCAACCTTTGAGGTACATTGAAGTTGATTTACTCTGAAGTGTCCAGTGAAATCAAGTCATTATAGAAGATGCACACCAAGATCTATTTTTCTCCACTGAATTAAGAGCCTATATAGCATCAATATAAAGGCTCATGAAAAATATTACTGTTTATTCTTTAAATAAAGTCAGCAAAGACCATCTTAGGCAGCTGTGGATATAATTAATTTCTTTCTTTTGTTTTCAGAATTGAACAGTTTTCCACAAAATATGTGTCATTATATATCACTACCTTCATCTCAGAAGATATCATTCCGTTTCTATGCTGTGGATATGGTAACAACAGAAAATTTCTGACAGCATGGATTTTATCCTTTTTGGTGTCCTTTCTCTCAGAGTCACAACTTACTTCTCATCCATACTCTCTGATTACTTTTTCATGGGATTCCATGGCTCTCCTTCTTGAATATGACTTGAGGAAGTTTTTTAAATCTGATTGTCTAAGGGTTGGGGTTGTTTATTTGTTTGTTTGTCTATGGGGTTTTTTGGTTTGGTTTGGGGGTTTTCTTACATCCGAAAATTAATGAGAAATTTTATCAATAAAATTGATGCCTTTATTTTGGTCAAATTCCCGACTGAAGGAAGTTTTGTGATTCTCGACTTAGACTTAGAAAACAGAAAAAGGAAAGTTAATGCCATAAACCCAAAATAAAATATCGGAATACTGTGGTTGTATGTGGAATAAATAGCAGTTGAAAATTTTGGGAAGCATCTTCTCTTCCCTGTCCCCTTAGGTGAGTTTACAACTTAAGTGTGCGGAAACTTAACTGACACTGAAAAGCGTCCTCTGGGCTGCCATGTCATCCTGCAGAGAAAAAAAATGGAAGACGGCAGACATTTGTGGGTTAGGGGTGCGAGATCTGTCAGCCCTTCGATGCAGAAGGAAACGGGAGGGGGAGCTCTCAGTACATCGCCCAGCGACGGAGGGACGCTCCAGCGCGGCAGGGCAAGGAGCATTCGCTTTCCCACCGCTTTCAACAGGGAAAGGGTACAATTTTCTCACCTGCGGAGTCTGACCTTAGGCATTTACTGGCCAAGTAATATTCTTTAAATTGCATCTTCCCCTTTATTGATCACTGATACTTTGTTTGTTGGATTACACAGGGAAAAAAAATGAACTTTTCTCACCTTTGTATTTTGATAAAATGCATACAACTTGGTTCAGCAAGCAACTAAAGCAAACAGCTAGAGAAAGAGCTGATACAGCACCAGCAACAAGTCAGAGATACAAGAAATGTTGCACAGCAAGAGAACCACACACAACTACTTTTTGCCTCATTTTCTGCCAAGATTAGGTCTTAGCTTCATATCTTTGCAGATCAGCACCACGATCTTCTCCTGTCCTGCAGTCCTATATGCCAAATGCAAGCCATGCCTTGGCCTGCTATCTGCCAGCAACGAACTCACCACTAAAAATCACATTTTCTCTTTGCAGCTCTCCTCATTTATTACAATGCACTCACTCAACTTGAAATCAAGTAGAGACACTTGGGATGCCTGAAAATGAAACAGCTAATTACAGAGCAGCTACACAGGCAAGTAATAGGGCAAAGAAGTTAATCTTATAAACAAAACCAAAATACTATTGTAATCAGTGAGGAATAATTCATCCAGTCACTGCTGCCTAGAAATTTATAGCAGGGAACATAAATATGCAGAAGGATCGAAACAAAGGTTTAATAGACATAGGACAGGCTAGACACAGAAGGTAGACTGCATATGTTTTGAATCATTACCCGTCACAAATTCATAATAAACCAGGATGACTTAGGGTGTAAAAACCCTAGGCAAGACAGGTGCAACCCAGAAAAAAAAAATCTGTAAATCGCACTAAAATTATTTGACTTTACTCATCTGATAATTCAGCAAGTAGTATTCTCTTCAAAAGAGAAAACAATTGGACATTTTCGATCCTTTCATTATGAGTTAGATTCAGACCACTGAATACTGTAAAATCAATAGTTTTTAGGTAAACTACAATAAAAAGAAGGATTTAGAGGAAGATTATTAATAAAAACAATACTTGATACAAATAAACAGTGACTGTTGATTTTTTAAGCACTTACCAACTGTTCACAATTGACTTCTGAAGTTAGAAAGAAAAAAGAAAAAACAGCTGAATTAAGTCAAACAATAATAAAAGTAAGAAATCTGAATAAATGGGGGAAGAGAGTTCCTAGGATGGTCCAGGGAATGGAAAGAAGATTTAGATAAGTCTTGATTAATCTAACAAAACAGATGCTGAGAAACAAGTATACACTAGAGAAGTCAAAGAGCTAGTAAAGCTGAGAAACCAACATCCAAGGATGATCAAAAAAAAGTATTCTTGGTTAAGACTAGACTGGAAAATTAAAAGGTTTAGAATTGTTAGAGAAGTAAAATAGCAGCTTAGTTACTCCTAAGATCAAACTGGAAAGGAAATTATGGCTGCCAGCAACAGCAGAGGACATCACCCAGGACATTGTGGCTGCTCCCCATCACCCAGAATGTCCTTTCACATCTCATGTCCTTACCAGACAGAGAGGCCAGTCAGCACTCGTTGGTATTCCACAAACAGAAAAAGAGACAAAATACGTCAAATGCACTTTAGAAGTAAATTATCCACTGCAAATTATTCACAAGTTTTATTATTCCATAACTCATGCAGTGAATGAAGTTCATCTACTATTAATGAATTCTCTTAGTAGGACTAATTTTAAGATTTGTGGTTAAGCACTCAAATGACATGCATCAGACTCTCAAAGAATGCTGGCTACTATTTAGTTCCCTGACATCAAGATTTGGCAGGTTTCTTTTCCCTTTCTTTTTTTCTGTGACACATATTTTCCATCAAGTATTTATGCAAAAACGTCTAAAGTTAAAATGTACTGTGAAAGTAAGAATTGCTGGGTCCAAACCACATGTGTGTTGATACATCTCCAAGTCACTCCACAGAGGTAACACCCAGCCTCTCTGCTGAACGTTATCTATATATGATGAAAGATAGATATATATACATATAGTTATAGGCAAATATCTAAATTGCAATCCCAAAGTTGTAGATGAACAAGCACAATAGTCTAACTTATCAGTGGAGAGAGCATCAGTAATGGAAAATATTAAATGTGTACCAAAAGCAGAGAATGCACTAAATCAGCTTGGAAATGCCTGCACACAGATAGTAAAAATGAGAAACTCTATATTCTGACTTAAAGGAAGGATCCAGAAGGCTGCTTTGAAATATCTTAAGCATCATTTCGAATGGAATTGATAGAAGAATGGAGAAGGATGAACTCTGACCAGTGAAAGATGCTGAAGCTTAATGAAGAGTCTTTTTGTCATCACACGTGGGAATTTGTCAGCTTCCTATAAATTTATTAAGTAAGGGACTGAACTACAAGTTTGGCACAGGGACACTGAAGTTCAGTGTTTAGTTGTATTTAATTTACAGAAGAGCTTTTAAGGGAAAGTTTTATTTCATTTACTTATAATTGTTCCTTATTTTCTTTCTGATTTGGATATGGTTACCCATTGTGGTTTATGGATAAAAAATTATTGGTTTAGGCATGCCGTTGATGGGAAAGACATGACTTCTTGTTTCATTTGCTCCTATCACCAGCAGCATGCTTCCTGACAGCAATATTCCTACCTTTTGTTCAAGGATGTTTGGAGATACTTAAAAGGTATTAACAGCCCATGAGCAAGAGCAGAGGCCATGTACCAGGTACATGTCCCAAAGCTTCATTCACTCTGCTCCCTCCTCTTTCTCAGCCAATGGTTGTTTCTATTTCTCCAAAGAAGAGAAAATTTGGAAGACCTCTTACTGAAACATTTTACAGAATGACTTTTGAGCAATAGCTGGAGAGTTCTGAATTCCTGGAAGATAGATCTCACATTACCTGGGTATCTCACACACACACTTTATGTTACCTTAATGTGTCAGCACACGCACAGTTTATTTGGCTTTATGTGGTGTTCATGATCCAGAACGGTCTTCAGGCAGGCATCATGCAGGTGTGTATCACTGAAATGAGGCTGGGCGTGCTATCGTTTCCAGATTTTCTCCTTGTCTAAATCTAAAACTCTCCAAAACCAGACAAGTGGTGAAAGTGGAAGAGCCTACCCTTAGTCAGAGGTACTTAATTAACTGTCATCTACCTCCAAAATTAATTACCCATTTGCAGATATAGGTCCTTGTGCTCTATTGTTTATAGCTCTAAATCAAAAAAATTCTTTACCCAGCCAAGTTTAAGTGATGCCATGGGTTTGAAAATTGAGTGACACAATCAGAAAAACATAGAAGGAAATAATACCTAAATTGTGAAATGAGTCCCTTCCTTTCTTGTGAGAGAAGAGAGAGGGAAGTGAAGGTGTGAGTAATTTCCAGATTTAGTTCTGGAGCTCTCTGGGAGGTACTCAACTACAGGCAGAATGGCTGCCATTATAAAGTCCTGGATAGATCAGATGCATAGAAGATAAAGTGGTAACCAGAGTCTCCCTTGGAGCACTTTAACAACTCGGTTTGAATTCGTAAGCGGCCTGATTGTACATGTGTAAATACTTCCATATAAAGGTTAGGCACCCATTGTTATTGCAGCGTCTGTTAAAAAAAGATAGCCATATCGGTTGCTAGGAGATGGCAGACTTCTTCTGGAGAAAAATCGCTCCTGATAAAAAAAAAAAAAATTATTTTACATAAAGACCCTCTTAAATATAAATATCTTTGACAGCAGCTATTACTATTCACTGAGTTTCTTCACAAATGAATAAATGGCAGAAAAATATATTATTTAAATACCATTATATCCTAAAGTGTTAAATAGATTTTTCTCCCACTTCTCCCCTCCCTTTTTTTGTTACACAGAAGCGATATTTACTTCCAGCTAAAATTGCTGCCTTCCTTTTTCTAAAGACCATTCAGTGAAAGAAACATTTGGAGCTCAAAAATTGAACTCACTTGTCTTTCCTTCCACTGTAAAACCAGCTTTGATTAAAATGAACTGTACTGTAGGATAAACACTTTGTGGGGAAGGAACTTGATGCAAAAGGATGAGGAAAAAAGCTGCAGCAAGTCTTCACAAATGGATGGCTGGGAGAAAGCAGGTGGGAGGCTGTGCCACATGAAAGAAACTAACCATCCAATTTCATTTCAATAATGTTTGGAATTTTCTTCCTACTGAGGTTGCTGGAAGTACAGCTGCCCTATAGTTGTGTCCATGTACCCAGCTTTTGGTGAAAATGACCTTAACAAATAAAACATGAAACAAACGATATACTTGCTGTTTTAAACTTGTGTAGTCAATAAATGAAACAATAATCTTTCCTAATTTAATGTGCTCAGATTGGCTATTGTGGACATGAGAACTCCCCAGCTGCAAAACACAAAGGCACACTGCCTGCACAATATGGGGATTCAGCAGCTGTGCCTTGCATTGACCAGAGCTGGGAGAAATGTAGATCAAATACCGACAATAAGAGATCGATGTTGTAAATATTAGCATGAGAAAGAGTGCACCAAGCTATGAGTGTGTGCCTTTTTTTTTTTTCCTGCTTGTAATAAAGTTTCTCTAGAATTTCGCATGCAGCAGGGTGTGTGTGCGCGTGCATGTGTGTGAAGTGCTTCCAAAGCAGGGACCAGCGTGTTTCCTTATACAAATATTGACAGGAATCCTTCAGTTTATTTGGAATTTTCCTGAGAAAGCTGCAACAATATGGTAATACCTCTCCACTACTTTTCACACAGTTTCAACTGTTGGCACCAGGAAATCCTTATTGTTTTAATCAATACCACTTGGAGTGATGACATGTTTCTTTTTTACTTTAAGTGACTGACACAGTGCATTTCCTTGCACAAAGTTCTCATGAGACACTTTTGTGCTGTGCTCAATATATCCAACAGAAAATATGTATTTGCCAGAAGGCTGAAAGAACGGGCTGCTATTTTTTCCTCTAACATTTTTCATCCTGATACTTTATGCTTCATTGCTGTACTTTCAAACTCACAAATGACCCCAAGAAAAGCAATGAGATTTCTGTCAATGGTTATAATGAAACATCTGAGTAATATCTGGAAGATCAGGATTTGTTCATTTAATGAAGCTTTGACTTTAACCTTGATGGTGCCTTCCTCCTCCATCCCCTTTTTACTGCTTACACTTGAACAAAAAACCCTATACAATAGTGCTTTAAATGCATTCTTGAATGCTTTACATTAATTTCAGAATTGATTAAAGTTATTAAGACAATTTGAATATAATATGCATATACCAAACTAATAGACTATGATGCATGAAAGCAGTTTAGTAGCCTCTGTCCCCGGGCTAGTAGCAGCAAAAAATACTCCATTTTGAGTACTCGGAGAGCAGGCAGGACCCTCACTCCCCTGTTCCCACAGACCCTCAGCAGTGAAGGCCTACAACACCCACAGCACTGGGGTCAGTGTTTGGGATAAACAGAGAAAATGCCCTTGTTTGCATGGCGCTATATATGTTCACCACCCAGCACAATGAATGAGTGTGCAAACTAAACATTTCTGACTTCAAACTTTTACAACTTAACACATGCCCCTTAAAGAGCTTAATTGCTGCAGCTGCACATCCACTGATCTGCTGAAGCTTATGTGCTATGACATCCTTTCTGTTCTTTTTTTCCTGACTTGATCAAGCAAATTTGTAGCTTCCAAGCTTCATTCAGTTAAGTATTGCAAAGCAAACAGCATTTTGTGCTTTCTGAGTTTGTTTGTTTGGGTTCTTTTTTCCAATTTCTCCTCTCTTTCCATGATTGGGACTTCCTGTTTACCTCTCAAGGACCTTCAAATCATCCTCCAGTTGCAAACTTCCTCTTTCTGCACCATCCTGTACCACTCCAGACAGCAAAAAAAATTAGGCATCTGCTTTAATGAAGGTGGGATTAAAGCCCAAATTTTATCTGTGTCACAAGGCCCAAACTTCAGAGATGTTGAATTTTCCTCTCATGGACTCTTGAGTGTAAGTGACTGCACAATTGTCCATATTTCTATAGTAAAGGCACAAAAAGTGACAACCAGCTCATCCTATTTCTCTGGTGCAAAACTAATGTGGGTAACTGAAAAAGGTGGCAGTAAAGCATATTCTGATTTCTGAATAAATACAGGTATGAGATGGAAAATACAAATGGTTGAATTGCCATTTCTTTAAAATCTGAACTAGTTTCTTAATTTCAAACAGAGCCAGTCTTACGAGATCTATACCAGCCAGTTCAAGGAGTCAAAAAGTAATTATCAACATTTAGACCTTGCAGTAATACTACACACAAATATACTTTTTCTATTTTGCTAAGTTATAAATCACTCACTAGGTAAATTCCTGAAAATAGTTATGTTTTAGAACACTCATAATTAACCATCTTATTTGGGGAAAAGGTAGGGTCTTATTCCTTAAAATGAAGTTTAAGAGCAAAGAGAAATCATAGCTATTTTCCTGGGAATCCTTCCAAAAAAGAGAACTATGCAAGTGTAAAGGTATTATTGCTATGTTGTAAGATTAAACAGGACATTCTGAAAAAAGGGTTACATACTGAACAAAAAAATATGCATAGCACCTCTTACACTTGTAAGACTTAAGTTCAACAACAGAAAGTGCAAAATAAAGGGGGGAAAATGAATAGATCAGGAAACATGTCTACAGCCCTAAAGATTACCTTTTTTTTTTTTCCCTAATGCACAAAAAATAATTGCTGTTTCATATGCAGCAGAAACTTTGGACAATAGAATTCTGACTGTAAAATGCTCTTGAAAGAGAACTTGGTGAGACTTGCCCTCGCTAAGCTTGAACAATTTCATTTTTCTGAAACTCCCTGAAAAATAAAGGAAAGGAAAAACAATTCTGGACATGCAGAAAAATACCTGGCTTTGTGTTGAAGTCAGTCATGAGACCTAGGAAACATATTTTGAACTGTACTGAACTATAGACCATTTGACTATGCTAGACATTTGGCTCTTATGTCACTGGCATTTAATGCTGATTCTATGACTAATAAATGCATAAAGTTGGGAAGGGCACAGCTGGGTGCATGGCTGAGTACAGCACAAAATTTTCAAAGTATTAGGGATGGTAAAATTACCTTTGACTTCAGCATAGTAGGGCATACTTCACTTAAACAACTGACTTGTAACACTTTTGACATTTATACCATCCACCTCTTTAAAAACACATCTAATTAGTTTAACTTGATCCAGAAAACTTTTAAAAATTACAATAAAAACAAATCCCCTGATATTCCCATTTTACTAGCAATAAGTAGAGAAAAGTCTGAGTTTAAATGCTAGCTTTGACCTCTGCTCCCCACAGAAAGTTAATGTACAAAAAAAGAAAAAAAAAAGAAAAAAAAAAAAAAAAAAAAAAAAAAGAAAAAAAAATAGAATCCAGTCTGTCTTTTATCAAAAGTCAATTCAAATCTCAATCTAAGGTTCAAACCTTCTGCAGCATACATGATCATTAAGATGAAATATTTAGTGGCTCTGTATTCTGGTCATCTTTTGACAATAACCTACAATGTCTCAGAGGTGGCAGGTGCTGGAGAATTCAGTGAATTTTTAAAGAATATCTCATTTTTCAGAAAGGAAGGTTGAAAACAGTTAATTTGTATTATTAGCATGCCACTGATTAAATTGCACCTTCCATTTTAAAAGTCCTGAACAACTCCTTTAAGTATGAAAAATTTTAGCTGCTTTGAATCTTTTACATGTGGTTTATGAGACCTTGAAACATTGCTATTTAATAGCCATCTCCATCTGTTGCCCCAGTGAATGGGTATAACTCTTTGTCCTGTGGAAAATAGGAAGTCACATTTTCGGAGTTCATGCAATGTTCTTTAGAGATAAGCTTTTCACAAATCATAGCTACTAATAATTTTTCAGGCTTCCCTGTGCGATAGGTGCAAGGTGAACACAAGGTTGGAGGAAAATTAAAGTAGAACTGCTTTAACAATTTTTTTTAGATTAAAACCTCACTAACATTTAATATTTGAATTCAAGCGAGTGGTAAATGTTTAAAAAGTAAAGCTTTTGTGATTATTAAATGAGCACTAACGCAATATGAAAATTGCATTGCTAAACATCCCATTGCATTCACATGGATACACACAGAGATAGTTCACATTTTGGAAGGCATCTATCAAGGAAAAAAGTTTTCAAGTTCTTATTTTTGTGTGCAACTCACAGAATTAATTCACACCACACACAGAGCAGAGGAAAAAGTACCTCTCTCGGGGGTTTCAGAACAGCACTCCAAGCCCTCTGAGACTTCCAGTATCTTCATCATAGATTGCATTACATTTCCATGAGTCTTTACTAAGCAAAGGCAATTAGGCTGATCTGGTACCAAGGGGTAAGACCTCTGGAGGCTGGTATCACACTTCATGTCCACTGTTACCAGCCATGCTTACAAAGAGCGTCTTCTCCATGAGTAGTCCCACTCCATCAGCAGGTTCAGCTGTGATAGCCAGATGTAATTGGAGCATGTGACAATGCAGTCATAAATCATACAATCACACAATCATACAATCATCAAGGCTGGAAGAGACCTTTAAAAGCATCAAGTCCAACCATCAACCCAGCACTACCACTGCAGCCCCTAAACCACTAAACCATCTCCCAGCACCAGACCCAGGCACTGCTTAAACTCCTCCAGGGATGGTGACTGCACACCTGCCTGGGCAACCTATTGCAATGCCTCACCAGCCTAACAGTGAAAAAGATTTTCCAATATCTAATCTGAATCTTCCCTGTCTCAGTTTAAGGCCATTTCCTCTAGTCCCTCACTGCAGGCATGGTAGAAGAGACCAGCACCCACCTCACCACAACTCCTTTCAGGGAGCTGCAGAGTTGTACCACTGCAGGACAAAGCAAAGGGGAAGCCTCTGCCTCCAAGATACACAGCCCCGGTCTCCCTGGCAGTGAAGAAGGTAACCTTGGACAGCTTTGTGAGGTCTGATGAGCAGTAAGGGCTTGGAATGAGCACGACTCCGTTGTCTCTTTCACTCCCTTCATCTTCCTTCTTTGATGCCACAGAGAACAAAAAAGCAGCACTTGCCTGAATGAAAAGTTCTAGATAATACTTATACATGCCATGCTTGATAGGATACTCCTCCATTTCAAGAAAAGATCTTTTCTATAAACATTTCCGCCTCAATATATGCAAATCATTAACATTAACTCAAAAGGGTGGGAATGAAGCTGAAGTAAGCTTACCAAACCAGCTATACTAACAATAGAAAGCTTCTTTTTTCTTTTAATTTCCTCTCCTCTGGCAATAGGATTCCAGAGAAACCAGCTTCATAGAAAATGAGCAAGTGAACAAGTGCCTAGTAACTAGACCTACACTGGAAATAGGGACTTCCCAGATGTAATCTAATGCCATTTTGAGACTGACTTCACAGAGGAAATGAACCCTTCAATTAATATTTGACTGATTCTGTTTCCTTGTCTTCAGTGATCTTTTTTTCAGTCTGAGAGAGTAAAATCCAGATTGTTGTGACAATTGTGAGAACAAATTAGTCAGCATTTATAAATCACTTGGAAGAAAAAATGGTATTGCTGATAATTATGAAATTGAATGAAATCAGCAAAACATGTCGCATTGAAAACCAGTCGTTTTCTGGTTTTTTTCATCTCAAAGTTAGAAATGCAGAACTGCAGTAATCTATTATTGGTGATGTAGTGGTGGAGGCTCCAGTACTCCAGTTAAGGTGGCTGGAATTCATACTCCTATCTCAGTATTGACATAATTTTGCCTTTCCAGTTTTGTAGGAATGTGAAAACTGACTCATTTGCACAAAACAACAAAAGTCTGAAAACTTTAATAAGTTTTCCTTTAGCTTACAACCACCTAAAATGTGCAAGAAATAACTGTGTGCTTTGATCAGGTTTACAAATACAGATGACTACTGGATTCTTAAAAGTATAATTCACACCTCAGTTAACCCATATCTCCTAGGAAACATTGGCACTTGACTCTGTGTGGAATTGAAGGTTGAAAATTATTGGGGAAGATAAACCTCAGGGATCTGCTTCCCCTGCAGCCAGGCAGCCACACCTGTACACATACATGTACACACATACAACCCACGCCACTCACAGCATAGTTGTGTTTTGTCTGCGGTTTTTTTACATTTTATTTTATTATCCTACTTTTTTTTTTTTTTTTTTTTAACTTTTATAGTTAACCTGAGGCTTGCATGAACATAAATACAATAGTTCTTTCTTAGCTGCATGATGAATAAAGGCCACTGTTTGTTCTTGAATTACAAAACATTGGTACTAAAATATGTAAGAATAAACACTGGAAAGAAGGGATAAGTTTTTGGTTTTAAACATCTGTTTTAAAGTGATATGAGGGAGTGAAATTAAATTTAATAATCTCTCTTCCTTCCTCTGCTTTTGAAATCATAAGACAATGCAGTAGGACATGTGTTTCAGATCTAGTGTGGTATTTTCAGATGTAGACAATTCATTATCCGTGGTTCTCCTTTTCTGCATAAACCATGATTTTTCTAAGTACAAAATTGTCTGCTAAATTGTCCCCAGGTTACACAACATAAAACAGCATTTATGTATAATAAGGCATTACCTCCACCTGCTATAGACAGTGTTTATTCTGCACATTTTGTTTTCTCTGTTGGATTGCAGCCAGTGAACTCAATAGTTTGTTGGAAAGCAACGGATCTTACATGTCAAATTGTCTGATTTATTCTACATAAGTTTAATCATCTGTCAGCCTTTTTTCAAAGGAATAGAAGGGAAGTTCTTCCATGCTTTTTAAGAGATATTTCTCCAGTGAGGTTTTTCCATACTTTTTAATGGATGTTTCTCCAACGAAAAACTCATTTTTAATATCTTTTTCATAGTCTAACTCACACATTTGTATGTTTGAATCAGGCCACACGGTGTGAGTTGATTTAGGCACTGAGCTACAGGACTTCTGCACTCACATTAATCACACACTTGGAAAAACTCACCACTTGTGCCAACCACCTGCTCATTCTGATTTATACAATGTCTTCTAGACAACCTGAATTATACCTATGCCCACCTTTATGCCTACAGCTGTATGCTTCAGGGCATCACACCTCCTTGGACCAGTGGATCAGCCTAATCAAGAGAACTTTATCACACAGAAGCTAAATCTTTTGACTGACTGTCCATTTGGATCAGTCAGTTGAGAACAAAGCAGTAAGTGACATAACATTTTTCCTCTTCTGTGCAGGACAGAACTGTGCTTAATTAGGCATTTAGGAGCGACTTAACTTCTACAGTTCTTACCACACATGTTATTTTCAAGCAGCTCAATGATCTGAAACACTAATTAGTTTCAATTCACACGTATTGTCCTCCTTAAGTGCACTGTTAATTCAAAGTCCAAATTCCCATCCTTGACAAAATGTGGTAATTTTCCCTTTTTGTAAGTGTTTCCTCTGAAGTTCTGAAACATATAGTGCCAAATGCCATTACTTAAAACTTCATACGGAGGCCTTATACCACTTGCCAATTTTCCACTTTTCATGTTTTCAGGCCCAGCATATTCTCTTGCTTTCTCTCCATTGATGAACACATTGTTTCAACTCCCTAGAAACATTCTCTCTTCAACATTTTTCTTTCCAAACCAGTTATTTACAGTGCACCAGTGGTATTGCCAAAGATGACTAAGAATGACTGCAGTCTCATAAAGCACTGCAAGCAAGCATGCAATATATGTTAGAAAAATTTATACATAATGTCTTCACCCTTTTCACATATCATAACCCATTCTGCAGTAACATCAGAAAAAAACATTCAATACTTAATATAAAAAAAAACCAGAAGCTTCCAGGTAAGAATGCCTAAAAAAGAAAATTCTCCATTATTTAACAGTTAATTTTCAGATCACTTGTTTTCACAAGGCCATAGTCCAAAGAGAAAGGAAAATTCTTAGGCAAGTTTTCGCCATATATGATTACAAGCTTGTAAAATCAGTGATACCTACAGTTCTATGGGCACAGCTGATAGAAATCCCTTATTTATTCCGAATATGTCTATTTATATAGAAGAAGAAAGAAAGGGGGGGCGGGGGGGGGGGATAACTCATTGCATAAATATGGCTTTTGTTCGAATGTCTTTAATGCAACTTAAATAAGATCATGCTTAGATGAAGAATGAGAAAAAAATTACCAAGTATCAAAATAAGCACTTTAAAAATGCATTTTTTACTTTACTTTTTCCTTTAGAAAACAAAAGCTCATAAATGCTGATGACTGATTGTATTAATTGCCCTTACTAACTCTTTTAATAATAATCAAAATGGTTCAGCTGCTCCTTAGTTTTTGAGTGCTCATTTTGAATTTTTGGAGAAATATAAGAGGTGGGATAACATTCCCAATCTCCTGCTTATGAGTTGACAGTACAGGATTACCCATCACTATGCAACAACTTTCCTTCCATTTAGAAAGTTACTTACCTGTGCACCTGCTGATGTTCTTTCATGCATGCTGTCTAAACAAATTAGCATGTTTCACAAACTGCTCCCAGCTACTACAAACCAAAATATCAGTTACATAATAATTTTTTCAGTTAAGCTGCCAATGTTGCTCAAAATCTGTTGGAGTGCTCTGTCAGTCCAGCCTACCATCAAATATCTGTACATTTCACATCTATCTGACTAGTTTTACATGTGATCCTCTTAATTATGGTGACAGATTGCATAAAAACTTATTGTGTTTGTAGGTAAGAAGACAAAACCAAAAACATTTTTTCCCCAAAAACTGGAGAGACAGATCTACACTTCTTCATTGGATTTTCAGAAAAATATGATGTAAATCCATTGATTTGGATGGAAATCTGGAATTACCCCTGACATGAACTATAGGCATGTCTTATTTCATCACAAAGGTAAATCTCAGCTTATATATATGCATGGTATATGCTACTGCCAAACAAAATATCTCCAAGCTCAATTTTGCATGTTTCCTGCACACTTCCAGTCAAACGTACATTTGAAAACCACTCAGCGAAAAAAATTAATTTTCCCTCATATCAGCAGCTAAGACATCTAGCATATGTACAAAGGTCAAAATTTGCAGCTAGCTGTATTACAGACACAAGTAACCTCAATGCCAGACAAAATGTAAAAGCCAGATTAGAATCCATCCAAGAGGGACTATTCACTTGAGACCATTTTTATTTAGATTCATAGAACTACCTGCTCATACACATGTTGCAAAATGAAAAGGCTAGACAGCACAGAGCACCAGCAAAGCATTCAAGTCCCAAAAAACTGTTAAACAAGTCCTTATCTGAATGTAAATTTGCACAGACTCTCCCCAGCATTTGAAGACATCATAGCAAAGTGAGGACAAACCTTATCCACAAATGTAATTAATAACCTTCATATTTGTCTAGAGACAGTGAACAAGGATTAACAAAAAAACAAGCAAAGCACAACTACATGTCATAATTATTTCTCCAAACCAACAAGGAATCTAACTGCACTTTCTTTGCCAAGGGTTAATTCTGGATATCTCAACAGCACATTTTCTAGAGATTTTTTGTTCCAGATTGCAGTTAAATCTGGCCAGGGATTTAGACTCTCAAAATTGAGGATGTTCAACCTCTAAACAGTCACAAATGCTCAGCTTTTCATCTACAGTTCCTATCAAATATAGAAACATCTTTCATATGTTTAGTTTTTACACAGATTTCAGTACTCTTCAAACTTATTTTAAACCATTTCATTGCTATCCTTCCTGCCTGTTAAACACATCAAGTGTTTCAGTGCCAGCTGGTGTCAGGAAAGAAAGTCTAAAAACAAAAACCATACTGCTGGCTGTCTTCTACCCTTGCTGGCACCCACTACTTGAAGAGAGATTATAACACTACTTTTAGCTCTTCCAGCTTTCCACAGACACCAGAATTTTAAAGTGGGAGAGGCAATTAACAATACTGCTGTCCTGTAAGGGGCATTTTCTGAGTTCCTTTCCTCAGTTCCTTTATGACCTTCTATTTTGACCACCTTTTCTTTGCAAAACAGCTTTCAAAAAAACCCAAAAAACCCAAACAAATAAAAAAATATACACACACTAAAAAAAAAAAGCCACTAAAAACCAACAAACAAACAAACAAATGCAACTGGGAGAAATGGAAAGTAACTCTCATTTTTTAAATTCTATTCTGGAGTGACCCGTGCACAGAAGAAAAAAAAAAAAAAAGCCTTTGTATTTTGTGTATTCAAAACTTTCAGGAGATTTATGCATTCAACCCAGTAATGTATCCACCTTCCCTTACAGCTCCCCCATACTGTCCCTTCACAAAGAAGAGGCTCCAACCACCTTATTTCCCTCTATGCTCATCGTAAGCATTGGAAGAGATGCTAAACTACACCACCACCTCAGATGAGACAGAGCCATACAGCTCCATGTGCTCAAGAGCACAATAACATTGGAAAAAAAAATATATAAATCTTTTCAAACTAACATGCTTGAGTTATGCCCTACTCTGGCCTTCAGTTAAAAAGATAACTAGGAGATATCTCATTTACTCCACACATTGATACTGGGGTTTTTTTCACAAAATCATAAGTTTTTACAGCCAGTGTGACAATTTTCCTACAAGCAGGAAGGTTTTGTACATACAAACATTTTGAAAACACACAGATTCGCAGTTCTTTTGGCTTTAATTGGATCCATTTTGTGAAGCACCTTTAAGTGCATTTTCAAATAAATTCCTACGGGACTGAACTTTTATGCAGTAATTGTAGGAAGACTTTAATGAAACAATTGCTTAATATTTTCCATTATTATTTTCATGAGACAATTTATTATTTAAAACCATATACAAATTAGATGGCAAGTGCATACCAGCTCTCTCACCACTAGAAATTTTAAAAATACCTGCAATGTTTATCTGTTTAGAAGAACAAAGTCTAATTTAGTCAATATTAATCAAATTTGTGGAAAAATATTGACATATCAGAAATTACATTATGTGAGTCTCCTAATTTTACTCCTCCCAGTAGTAAAATTGAAAGATCTGCATCTAATGTAGTTATTTTTTTAAATAAAAGTAATGTGCACTTTTCTTCCAATAAAATATTTTTAGCATGATTAAAATATTTTAATCCCTATTGCTGTTACTTGTCATAGACTCATGGAATCATTAAAGTTGGAAAAGATCTCTCAGATAATCTGCTCCAACCTTTGACTGAACACCCCCATGACAATGAAATTGTAGCATGAACTGCCATGTCCTGCTGCTTCTTCTAAAACAATACCTTACAATTTTAACCACATGACTGAAAATAAGTGTATAAATAAACTGGTAAAAGTAGCTGCAACTGAATAGAAACATCCCTTCATATAACTCTGGTTTTCATGACTACTACTTTTATGAGACACAAAAGACTTTTTTACCTATAAATAGATGGTTTAAATGAAAAATTCAACCCAAAGCGTTATTAAATGTTTAAATCCAATGTCTTTGGTTATTATTCATTGCTGGAACAAAAAGAAACAATAGTAAAAACTTCCACTGGATATGCCCATTCTGGCAGACAGTTTATGAACGAAATTAATAATTACTTTGCATGCATAACTTTTGAACTTGCAAAATAATAGACATTTTGGCACTGTTCTAAATGTTTTGATAGAATTGCATTTGCTTCCAATCTCCAAATTTCTAGATAAAGCAGAATAAACTTTATGGCTCAGTTCCACTTAAAGACAGCTAATTCTAAATAAACCATCCAAATCAGGAGAGAAATTTTAATTGTGTTATGGACATCCTTTAGCCAGACTAACTTACCTCTCAGAGAAACCTGTTCCAGTATTTCTATAGTACAATATATTTCTATAGTACAATTTAGACTTTTTTAGACAAAATTAAGAGTGAGGACCATGGGAGAATGCAAGGACCTAAGGCAAAATATAGGCCAAGGCAAAGGCCTGTGTACAAAATACCAGTTTCATATTAAGTGCTTACCAACAGCCCAGAAACAGGCAATAGAGAATAAAGGTTTTTAAATATATCACTGTACTCACTGTTTTCCAGTTCACAGCTCTGCAAACCCCCTGTAAAGCCATGCATTCTCTCAACGGCTATGTTTAAACAACCAAACAGAGAACTCCCAAGCACCAAAGCCCACTTACATTCTCCAAAGTGATCTGTCATGTAGATGACGATTCTCCCTCTGCCATACTTTTCCTTTTTCTCATTGCCAGTGATGGAAACCCTACTGCACAAACACAGTAATCTCCTAAGGAACTTGAACGTCCTTGCACATTGTATAGGAATACAAGATGTCCAATTCTGGCACCTGAAAAGGGAAGAGTTTCAGTGCCTAAATCTCAGTAGTGGACCTATATCTGCAAGTGGTTATATCATATATATAGTTATACGTATAGTTGCAGCCAATTCCACAAACTTATTGCATCTAAAAGAAACACTATAAATGTGCCACACTCTATAAAAATAATCCTGAATGCCAATCTCAATCTGGTTTTGTAAGCAAAGATTAGAGTGCCTATTTCTGAGCCAGTTAAAATAAAACAAAGAGACACTCTACAGTTAAAGAACTAGATAACACCAGTCCTGCAAATACAATTCAGGAGTTTAAACTTAAATTGTCCTGATTTAGTTTCCAAAAATCATTATTAGTAAATGTAAAAATTTAAAAATAAATATAATTTATTATAATTCAATATAACAGATCAAGAAAGCTCAAGAACATCTCAACTGAAGTGACACTGTCAAACTTTTGTGTGGTCTCAAAGTACAGAGAAAAGACATTCCAAACCAGGAATGATGCACTGATTCCCACTCCCTCCTCCCCCTTTTCATGTAACCCTTTCAACACTTAAAAAACGAAAACACATCTTATTGCAATAGTTGATGATAATTTCTCATAGTTGCTGTTTCTAAAAATATCCAACTTTGACAGAATAACTTAGACAGAATGTCAGATGTTGATGTACTTTGAACTAATCTTAAGGAAAACAAAGATATTTCATCCCAAAATATTCAAGCAATTTACAAATATGATTCATAGGTGATTAATTATGGCCTTGATACTACTTGCTATACCAATAAAAACAGTAACTCAAGACTTCAAAACTTTTTGAAAGCGGTCCAAAAACACTTATGAAACTTTTTGAAAGAGATGTCCAAAACCAAAAGCATTAATCTTTGAAAGTATTTTATAGATTTAATATAAAATCCGTGCATGTACTCAAATTCAGGCTGATACTTAGCAAAATCACTGTTATAACAGTAAATACTTGTAATAGTTCCAAATTGACTATTGCTTATGACCCTCACTTTTAAATCTTATTATTCTGGGATTTGTAAATGCTGTTTTGTGAGAACTGAGAAAATTTCTCTCTTCTATATTGTTTATTATTTTTTCACTGGTTTTAAATGTTAAGATTCCTCTTTTGCAAAGGATTTTAGGTAAGGTTCTAGAAAATTATATTTAATTTTATGATTAAAGTTCCAGCTCTTCAGAGACTGTTCACATATAGATTATATGTAAAAATAACATAACCCAGACAGATTTAAAAACAAAACAAAGCCACTCAACTTCTGTGAACCAGACTAATGACATAGGTCTGTGATGTTTTTGTCCCTGTTTCTAGGCACTCTGTAGTGCCAAAAAGAATAAAGTTTATGCCAGTCTTCATCTGACCATGGGAAAGAAACAGCCAAAGATATATAGCCAGAACTGTTTACGAGATAAACAAAAAGTTTACTGCTTCCCACATACTAGGGAAACAGTTGGATTACACATCAGCATCTGGTTGCTCCAGACAATACTATCAGGAAGTTAATGAAATTGGAACAAGGAAATTACTATGACTCGGCACTCCATAAAAAAGTGTAATTTATCATCAGTAAAAAAATAATGGGAGCTTTGCTGATAAATTAACAAAAGAAAATTAAAAGGCGGTATAGCTGTAAAACAATAAATCAATTTTTTTTTCTGGGTATGTTAATTCTGTTCCAAAAGCTGATGTCACCTAATATTAGAAAAACGGCAACCTCATTCTGGTGAGAACTGGTGACCTTTTTGGGTTACAAGTAAGATGTTTCTCTGAAGTTTCAAGATATTCATGACATGATATTCAAATGAAAACTCTCTTTGTTCTATTATAAAGGGGTTTGATTCCAGCAAGACAAGGAAACCAGAATACATTCAGCATTTAGGAAAGATTCTTCCTCTCACTAAAGGCAAAATAAGTTTTTCATTTAAAAGACTCATTTCTCAGGAATTAAATTTGAGCTGGCAGTTTGGTCACCTGACAGGAAAAATATTTTGAAACTCTGACATTTCATTGCCTAAAACATCTCAACTTTAGATTTTTAACCTTTACTCAATCCACATTGTCTGTGGAGTACTACAAAATGTCTTGTATGAAAGTTTCTAAGAAATAATTTCCTTCAAAGCCAGAAAATTTCTCTTTCAGGAATGTACTTTTCATGTTCTTTGGCTGTTTCCACAGCAGATTTATTCCTGAATAAGATCTCAGGATCTACTCCATTGAGTATTTCCACTTCAGGCTCTGAAGAGTATCTTCAGATGACTGTGGGCAGAGCATACCTAGGTCAGTACACCGTGAGGGACAGCACTTATCCACTATCCCTGGACCAGAAATATTTTCTCAGGCTGGTCCATCCCCTCCCTTGCATCTGCGTGCCAGCAACCTGGTATACCCATGGCCTACACAAAATTCCCTGGCTGACTTATATCAGAAACCGGCAGCACTTCTCAACAAAAGGAGGAAACTTCGGCCCTGATCTGGGTTCCTTACTCATAAGGCATATTTGTTCATGTGCCAACACAGCAGCAGGCAGCAAGGAGTCACCCTACAGGACCAGTCTTCTACCATCAGCAAATTCATCTTTTCTAAAGACAGCTTGAAGAGGATGGTGAGCCTTCTCTACTAATTTCTCATGCATGGGCCCAAGAACACAAGTGCCCCATACCAGATCAAAAACCCTCCTTTGGATGAGTAGAAATAGATAACAACAGGAGGCAGAAATACAGCTTTTAAGTCTGGGGGGAATAAGGGATAGCACCACATGTATGCATCCTGGGGGCAGAAAATTGAGTTAATGGTGGAGAATCCCAGTTCTCTAGGAGTTTCAGTTTATAATTGTCAAGAAGACAATTATAAAATTAAATGTTACTCCCTTCAACATAACAATAATAACAATAATAATAATAATAATAATAATAATAATAATAATAATAATAGTAATAATTTCAAATCCTGTTGTCTTTGGGGTTTTTTTCTGGAGCAAATACATTGCTCTCCCTATTCTTGTAACTGCTGAGAAACGAGCATTCACTGCCAGCCCTCAAACTACGTCTTCATGTCCTTAATCATCTTGAAAACTTGTAGCAGTAGACAGGATAATCTCTTCCTCTGAGCAACCTCTACTCTAAAATAATGTCCACCTAAAGTCAGGCCTGTGTTCTTTTGCACTACACCAGATTAGGGAAGTCTGGCAATGTTACAAAAAGCATCTTCTTTAAAGACCCTCCAAAAATATTCTGTAAATTAAAGGTGTTGTAGCACCTACAGTCCTTGGTTCCAAGAAGTACAGAACTGCACTAAAGACTCAACATGGGTCCCTCAGGGTTGACCTTCAAATCAAGATGAATGAGGTCTCCTTTTCTGATTATCCAACTGCCCAAAGTAAGTGATTTCACTCCACAAGGGAAATTCCAGTGGGGAAATGGCACACTCAAAGCTGCAGACTTGTAGTTGGCCTCTACTTACATCCAACATGTGCTCACCAAAATTGAGCCCAGGGGCTCTTGAGAGAAGGTGGGCTGTGGGGAAGCTTGCTCCAGAGATGGCATCGTTTGCCAGAGCTCTTTTCTCAGACAGTTGTCAGTATGGAAAGTAAGCTGTCATCAGATCCTTTTGCAAGCCAATGCATTTTAATAATCTGGCAGAAAATTACAGCAGAATTAAACCTGACTAGCTTCCTGCCAGACTAGTAAGACAAATTTGTCTTACTGCAAAAGCTGACACAGGAGAAGGGGTGGAACCATATGGCTAGAAATTGGAGTAGGGGTACAAATGAATATGGGGAAAAGATTCCCCAGTCTTTTTGGCAACAACTACATCAGCCACTTACCCACAGTCTGGGTACTCACCCGGTTCACAGCACAAGACGGTAAGAACTTTAGATAATGTACAATTGATAAATGGCAAAGGGCAGGAAGACGCAGCAGCATTTCAATGACACACTAAGGTTCAGGGACTTGGCCCTGGCCCCCTCAAGTCAGTGGAACAACTACAGTCTTCTCCATCTGGCTAGCCTTACTATCTGTCTGTCTCATCAAAATTCCACTGCACTGTTTCCAAAACAATAGCCACTCAGAGGAGTACTCATATATTGGATAAAATAAATGCCACTGCAGATAAAGAAAAAAAGACACAGTAGGATAGAAGTGCCTCTAGCATTTGAAGCTACAGTGCTCAAGAAATATATTGCCTCGTTGTGAAAAATACTGCTTATTGGCAAACTTTTACCAACATTTTGTCACTCCATAAAATTAGTACACTGTGACTGTTCCCACTGAAACTGCAAAAATTTCCACTGTTTAAAAGGCATGTAGAAGTCATTACACGATTTAAGTCACAGATATGAAACCCTACAGCCTGGAAAATACAAACAGTAGCATTGTAACAACAAGGAACTGTACTAAAAGTTAAACAATGCCTTTGGACATTAAAGATAAGACATAGAATAGGCTAACAAACTACACAGCTGATGAAAACAGTAATGAATTGAAGACTTGAACAAAAAGCATGGAAAGGAAGAACATCTGCAATACTTAACTACTGGAGGAAACAAAGGACAAATATTCCTGTTTCTTTAGCTGCAGTCTGTATCCCCACAACAGTTAAGTTAAAATTGAATGTATCTAGGAGGTAGTACAGCTCAGCGGGAGAAGTGTACAGAAGCCAAGGATAATCATATGCAATTTTATAACCCCCTAGGCAAAACACTAATTCTATAGCTATGTGAAAGAGAGCAGACCAGTTGGAGATTCATAAATTTTCAGAGAGAAATATAAAGTATCCTTATTATTGAGAATGTTTTGCTGACAACTCAGTTGTTACACATATGCACACACACACTCTAAGTAGGAAGGACCATCTATTTGACTGATTTCATGCATAAATTATGAAAGTTTCTTAACAGCTATATTTTCAGCAAATTTCTAATTTCAGGAAATCGTCAAGAAGGTCATCCATATTGCAAACCCTTCAAGGGATAGAAGTATAATGCTAAATAAAAGTGAGGTAGGAGGGAGGCCAGGTATTAGACTTGACTTGTTGCTTAATTTTTATTCCTGTCCCTGGCTCTGTTTGGGCATGCTGCAACTATTCATGTCCAGTACCACACCCCAAAACCCTTGAATAATGCCAGCTTATTGCAATGACCACTCTCAAAAGCAAAATAGGGGCAGAAAAACTGAGAAAAGCATGTCAGAATTCAAGCAAATTCTTTCTGCTATCAAAAGCAAAGAAATATTATTACAGAAAACATTATTTCAAAATGACACTTTTGTACAGTAGCATTTAGTCAAATTTGAAGACCCTGGTGCAAAATAACATGAGGAGGAAAAACTTCTGATTTTAAGACAATTTGATAATGGGCAGTTAGGTACTGAAGGTAAGTGGGAAGTTAGTAGGTACTTAAGACTTTCTAAAGAAAGTGCTGTTGAGTGTTGCATGCCACACAAAATCAACCTAAATCCTGATGAAAACCACAAGACATATATTCTCCCTATTAGTGCATAAGAAGCAGACTAAAATTAAAAGAAGCACCAAGCCTCTTAATGAAACTATTAAGTTCTTTCTGTGAGACATTTAAAAAGGACATAGAGAAATGTAGGGCTGTGATCAAATTAATTATTAATGGTAGGCAGAGCCCAAGTACTAGAGAGATTGAAACATATATTAGGCAGTTTAAAAATAAAGCTGGGCTCCTCTTGTACTGCTAGCTAAGGAAGGCTCCACAATGTATTTTCATATACAGATGATGTTAAAGTAATGCAAAACTTAGAGAAGGATGTTGCAAGTCCAACATCTCAATCTTGAATATTGCACACTCTAAAGCCTAAGATAAAGGTTGGAAAGTCTAAGACTCTAATTCCCGAGTTAGTTCATTTGGCTAACACAGGATTAACACAGGGCACTGTTTGCTGATCACCATAATCAAATTGCTCCACATGGGATGCTGAGCCAAGGTAATTAATAAACTTAAGAATTTCTGGACCATGAATGCTAGTGAGACATTTGACTTGTGAGCACTATTTTCTAAAAAGGTTTTAGAGGAATGCAGACTTAGATGTATCTACATACTGTATAAAACACCAGTGCACTCAGGTGTATAATTAATCTGTAATTAGATCAATAAGGCTAAACAGACAGATAAACCTGAAATACATGTTCTGTATTACTTAACCAAGCTATTGCATTTTTATCTTCATTAAATTAAAGGATTACTGCTATAGAAGGCATACAGATATTGGAACAGGGAAAAAAAAAAGGATCACTTTCCCTGATAATGATGTGAAAATCTTTGTTAAGGATTTGTAAAAGGTCTGGCTATGTTTCTGAAGGCTTAAGGAATTGGTCAGGATTGTTGTAGTATAACACGAAGAATGCTAAACCTAAAAAGACATAAAAGGACAAGCAGCAGCCTAATTTGTCCAGTGCCACCAGAAGAGAATGAAATTAAGAAAAAAAAAATCAAACAAAAAAACCACTTAGAGATTTGTCATTCTTATCCTATTGCTCTACCAATGCTGAACTTTTGACCAATAAAATATTTTGTGATCTGATAAAACAATATTGTCTCATATAAAAATGTAAGCTGTTTTAGGTAGACATATGGATATATAAGGGTAGAAAAAATATTTATTTACTAAATTTCACTCAGACTTTTGCATATCTGAAAATGCATAGACTTACAAGTGTTTCAAATGATGCATCACTATAAAATATCTCAAGTTAGGAAAAGGATGAAAAAAATTGCAGCATCACCAAACCTAGTTCAGATGGAGAAAACAAACAAACAAACAAAAGCATAATGGGTTTAGATTCATAATATTTTACAGCTGGCTATCTCTCCCACTCTGTGCACAACAAGCAGAAGTTCTTGTGAAACCTCGGATAATATTCTCACATTTTTATCATGGAGACTGAATCTTTTTCCACAGTCAGCAACCATTCCATAAACTCTGCAATTAACTGGGAAGCATTTTCCCTCAGTGGGAAAAGATAATAAATTGAGAAGAATTTTCCCCTCCAAATTTAGGACCTCAGAGGCACAGTAACTTCCCTATTTACTTGTACAGAATGGAAAAATGACCTGACAGCACTCCTCCCCAAGAAAAGGAGGCTGTAACTAAAATATGGAAGAACAAAATGTCACACCACATAGTTGTTCTTTGTTGTCAATTGCATTAAAAGATTTTATTTGAAATGTGGCCTACAAGAAAAGTGTGACAAGTGGTATCTCTGAAATACAGCATATATTCCAGTGATGAGAACTGCATCTCCTGAGTGCAGGTAACAGTAACCTGCTTTGTACAAAAGGCACAGATTATAAGGAGTCACAAATTATATATTATTACATATCTAAATGTAAATGAATTACATAATTACTTGTACATTTTCAGTAAGATAGATTTCATCTTCAGAACTTAATGAGTTTGTTAATGTAACAAACCTCAAAGTCCTCTGCAGCAAATGCTTTTATGTACAGCAAGAAAGAAATATGAGATACTTCAAATGACAGCCTGAATGCTGCTTTAGTACCAGGGATAATTTAGTGGTCTCCTTCTGATTCCATTGTTGTTTAGGTCAGCGGAAGTTGTGAATCCCTTAAATGAGAACTGTGATCAAATGAAATATAATTCTCTAATAAAAGCTAAGTTGTTGCAAAGCTATATTTTATACACTAATTCCATCCAGCAGTTAAAATTCAGGTCCCTGAACAATAAAAAATGTTTTGCTGAGCACAGTCCTTCCAGTTCTTAAGCTCTTCCTTCCCCCACTGTCTTCCATGTAACCAGGCAAATACAAAAGAGACCAATCAAACAAGATTTTTGTTTACCTTTCACTGGGAGATAGAAAGTGGTGAGCCTGCATATACTCCTTTGTCCACAGAAGACATACACTAGATTTTGTTTGATACACATTTTTAAAGCTCCTTTTAAGTCTTCACTTCTTAGAGAATGGTTGTGTTGCTATAGCTTTTGGCCCCTTGCTAACAGCAGCTTTTTCCCCCTCACCAGAATTTGAAGCTTTTGATCTCTTTTATCTGCTGCTTGCTCATAGCTAAAGAATTGCATCTGTGGCAAAGCTTGTTCTCTTAAGAGTCCATTGACTTATTGCTAGAAAACAAGGAAATAGCTTTCTTTTCACTCAAGTCCCTGTTGAGATAATATATTCTGAAGGAACACAGTCTGTGTGGAGTAATCAGAGCTATTGTTCATCACTGTTTGAAATGCTACTGGGGAGATGTGGGGGGAAGGTGGAAATCCAAGAGGGCTTCCACATAAGAAAAATAGAGATGGCAACTCAAAGTAGTCTTTTCTTAAATATCATGCATCAGGCTATGTTACATCTTGCACAATAGCACATATTGAACATAAATGAACAGAGCAAAAAGCTAATAAATACATATATTTTATTTCATTTCTGTGCCACAGGGAAGGCAAGGCATTAGCAGCACTCATCTTTCCAATTCAGAACAAAACAGATCAGAAGACCATCTCATGGTCAGGCTGGACCATGTTTTCAGACTGATCTTCTAAATACTGGTGACTTTTCATAACATCCCTACCAAGGAAAGAAAAAGCAGTTGCTGGCCTCCACTGTACTATTATGCCCAGAGTTCACATTCCACAGCAGCTTGGCCAGAGGGCTGATATTTCCCAGCCTCAGCTGGAAAAAGAGTTCTTCACTTCCATCTTGCACTGCAAAGCACTGCAACATGCAAACCAAGCAGCTGGACAGCTATCACCAGCGAAGCAATGATAGTGCTCCAAATGGTCAAGACCAAACACCTTCCTACAAAAATCCAGGTGCAAAGATGCTCTAAATGTGACCTACTGGCTCCCAAACAGGTCCTCACTGCACAGCATCTGTGATGGTATAAAATGGTTCTGATATTGCCAGTCTATTCCACCAGGATAGTGGAACCATGGTCCTGCAGCTCCTTATTCTGCAACTTATTCTCCTAAGGAAAGGGTTTTCCCAGAACAATTTCTTTATTTCCACTCAATAAGAGAGAAAAAGTGGGTTGAAACGATATTTATATAGCTTCTCAGCTGTGATGTTCACGCCTTGCAACTGCAATTTTATTTTTAAAAATCTTTGAGTAGAATTACACTACAAAAGAAGGCTATCATTATTTTAAGACTGTTTTTTTTAAACTTCCCTTTCACTTGTTTAACACACGGTAGAGACTGTACAAACACCTAATGGGAAGAAAATTTTATATATCACAGCCAAATTCTTAATTTAATACATTACCATGTAAAGAAGCCCACACACTCATGCCTTAGAGTTTTTAATTAAGACTGGAAATTGTGCGTGTGTGTGTGTATAACATCTCCTTTTTTTATTTTCTGCAAACAATTTCATTTTCATTCAGGAGAAAAGAAAATTGCAACCCTGGAAGTAGAGAAACCCTCTGCAAAATTCTGACAATGCAACTTCTACATTCTAGAAAATGAAATATTACAGGATAAAAATCATTAATTTTATTTTCTTCTGAGTTTGGCAAAAAGAGGATATGACAGCATATTAAGTCATTAATTTCATGTTCTACAAACAGTGCCAAAAGGGAATAAAGATTTAAAAGTTAGCAGAGCAAGAAAGACAACGACAGCAGTACAAAAAAAAAAAAAAAAAAAAAAAAAAAAAAAAAAAAAAAAAAAATCAGCAGTCTTGCTGTCTTCAGAAAAAAAGAAAATATTCGTGTAGCGTGACCACTACCAAATGAGTTCTTCAAACTTTACATAAAAAGCTGTAAAAAAGCATATGTAAAAAAGCATAACAAAAGGCCCTTCTGGTCTTCTATTCTCTCCCAATTTCTTGTCAAAAACCATTTTTCTGCCTAAGGAAAGGGAAACTATACAAATAGTCATTTGGCCCAGTTTTTTCTGTTGTTGCTTTTTTTTTTTTTTACAGACGTGACATTATTTGACTTTATTTCACTTGCCAAAATCTCTCTTTTCATTGTTCAAGTCATCAAGGACTAAGGTTATTGGCAAAAAAAAAAAAAAAAAAAAAAAAATTAAGAAAAAAAATGGCAGAGATATACACCATTTGCACTCAGATTGCTGTTTCCCCTTGTAATTTCTACAGGACAAAATTTATTAGGTCCTGCATGAAAATTTTCTTACAAAGATTTGCCGCTGGAGACTCATAATTTTGAGGAAAATTCCTCAGAGCAGTCCCATATCTGCTTGAACTTTGGTGGCTTCCTCAAGTGAAGTCGTGCCTCACTCACTCATGGAGGATTGTAACTCCAGTATGCACTGTCCACCAAAGAAATCAATGACAAATTCAATGTTGCCTGAAGTTGCATCAATATGGAACAAGAACACTAAACATTTCCTCTACCAGCTCCCATCATAACTGAGTGTCAAAACTGATGCAGCCAGGTAGCTTGTGTCACAGCTTTCCACAAAAATAGAGGAAGTGGGGAAAAGCCATTACAGTCAGGAGGCTGAGAAAAAGCTCTATGCCCTGCAGGTTGTATCCTAGGAGTAGAAATTAACCTACACGAGACCTTCAGCTCCAGTGACAACACTGAATGAGAATGTTACTGCTTTTTCTTTTTTCTTTTTTTTTCTTTTTTTTTGTTTTTTTCTTTTTTTGTTTTTGTTTATTTGTTTTGGGTTTTTTTGTTTTTGTTTTGTTTTTAAAGAATTAGCTCTTCTAAGATATACACTTAAAATAATGTCATGAATTACAAATTAATTCTGTAAAAACAGTTCAGCCACAGTGATAAAAGTTCTCAGCAGTAGTACTGAATATCTCCTAACAATACTTTTGAAGTCCAAAAACACCCTCAGTAATTTTTTCAGCCAGATCTTCAGGCTGCATATCAGTTGGGTTAACTGTTTTGAATACTACATTGCAAATATATTTAATACACTTATTTATTGCCAAATTCCCTTTAGATTCTGTTATGTATGGACAACATTTTTATTCGGAATTCTGACAGCAGCTTTAAATAAACTTAATTTGTAACATTACAGCTCTACTAAGCTTTTCAAGGTTGCAAAACAAATAGTTTCCAGGCTTACCACAAGGCTTAATCAAGGGGGGAAAAAAAAAAAAAAAAAAGATCCCAAATCAACCAGGAAACAACAAAAATTATCATATAAAGGCCATTCCTGTTTTCACAACAGATCTGTCCTTACATAGTCAGCCACCAAGAAAAAAAAAAAAAAAGAAGGAAAAAAAAGAAGTCCAGCTGCCTCTGAACTTAATAAGGTCTGCAATGCCTTGCTACTGGCAGGGAGAACACCATCAGTACCAGTAAGAATGATAGCAGTGAGGACAAAAGAAACAGATCACAGTTACATGGTCAATCAAAAAGCTGTCTCTGCCTTCCAGTATTGACAGTCTTCAAAATCTTATCAAGGTTAATGGGATATTTAATATCTTTTTCTTGAAAGTGTAGTCCCAAAGTTTGTGATGATCATTCATTCCTCAAGCTTAATTTTTAAAAGTTTCTATCCCATGAAACTTTTAAGAAACATTTAAAACTAAATGTCATACATTCAGAGGAAAACAGAAAGAAACAAAAATAAAAAAACAATGAAAAGAATCAAACACCTTAAACAATTAAAAAACCCCAAAACACCCACAAAAAACAGAGGCAGTATTTATTTTTTTTTTTTTTTAATATTCACTTTTTAAACTTGTCCCAGATTCTGTAAATTTGGAAAGGGATTCAGACCTTATCTTAAGATCCTACTCAAGGAAGTTGTGTAGACACTAGTTCCCCACAATAACCCTTGCAGGCAAAAGAAAGACAGGCAGCTGCCAGGGATAAGGGTTCCCACTTACACTGCCACACATTTGCTAAAACAGGAGTTGAGGAGGTTTCCTTCTCTTCCCATCAGATATTTAGGGGAGTTTGTTGACCCCTAAAGTTAGATAAGAATTCTTTCACACCAAGTTCTAAACTAAGAAAAAAGTAACAGTTAAATCTCCTAAGCTATGCATCAATTAACAAATAAAAAAAAAAAAGAGATAAAAGTTCCGGAATATTTGAATTCTAAGGGACATATTTAGTTCTATTATTCTGTACTACTCATGTAGGATACAAGCATTACTATATATCCCAATAAAACAAAATCAATTAATTAATCTTTGATATGAAATCAATATAATTTTCTATTATTGTAAAACCAAAATTATTTCAGGAAAAATGCTACATCATCTTTTCATCACCAGCGGTCTAAGGGTAGCTACAACAGCCAAACCACAGAAAGGTTTCATTTCCTGTGCAGGTTATCAAATGGCAATAAACATCTCTGAAATGGCAGCTTCAGAAACAACAAATTCCCTAAACTGAGATGACTACCAAGAACCAAGTTCTGTGTAATGAACTTGCCCACTTTCTGATGTCTCAGATGTTCCTGTTTTTACATGATATCATGAGTAGTCAGCATGACTTTAATACAGGCCTTTAAAAAATTCACATGCTTTATGATAGGATTGTTATTAAAGGAAATCAGTACATAAAATATTTAGTATCTCCAGTCACATTGTGTTATTCTAACTTTTGTTTTTACAAACGAGGGAGTCGTTTCACTGGAGTAATTCTTTTCCATTAGGGTTTGCCGTTTCAGAGATAACTACTGTAAGGTTATCCAAGAAGATCTTAAATCCCTGTGGCTTGACACAAGTAACACACTGCCAGGAAAGTCTCACCCCTCACAGAGCTCCATTATTATACATATTTGTAGTCCAGCAGGGAAGGATGACAGTGAGTAAGCCACAGTCACTGCCCCAGGGAGATGATCCTTTCTTGGTGTCAATCACAGTGAAGATTCTCTCCCTCTTTCACTTGCAGAAAGGCTGTGATGGCCAAGAGAGAGTTCAGGAATGCAGATAGCACTGAGCCACAAGAGGTCATGCTCCAAGGTACTCATTTAGGGCTTAAATGCTATTAGAATGATGCTACTGAGACAACGTATTACAAACCCAAACATTTCACTTACAGGAAAATTTTACTAAGCTTTATAAACGATCAAGTACTAAGGTACTAGGACAAGCAGATTCCCCTTCTGCTGCTACACAAAATATATTCTTTGGGTCTGAATTAGTGAAAACAGTCTCTGCCTTTCCTAAACTCAAGACAGTTGGCTTCATTTTCTACTATGGTAGCTTAAACTAATTACATATACAAGAACAAAAAGGGTGGTTGGAGGAACATAAGAGGAAACATTGATGCCTTCAGCCATGGAACAAGACAGACATTCATCTGCAACATCTTCCCTGGAATTGTACAGGATTACTCAGTCTGAGGCCTGATTTTGAACTCTTTGTAATGACGATAATCCTAATAATGTGTTTGGAACAGGCAAATGCATCTTAAATAGTAATGCTGGAGTCATCATTACACTTACCACGTGTTCCTGACATTAGACCACAGCAGGGTTACCATGGATTGCTGGTACACTTTGGTTTCTGCAAGAATCTGCTCAGTGGGGGCATTCAAAATGCTGCTCCCATAGGTATTTTTACCTATAGAGCCTATTAACTCCAACTATAAAGACAGGCACACAGCAAACCATCTTACCTGCCTTTTTCAAACCCATCCTTTGTTGAAGTTCCCCAATTTCACAAGGATTTAGGTGCATTTAAAACACAAGGTGATATAAAACAGAGTATCAGACTGCATTTGTTCACTGAATACACTTGACATCCAAAGTTTTTGTGAAGCAAGACACTGTATTTTTACTAAGATCCATTACTATTTTTCATCATCATTACTGTGACCATAATCACTCATTAGTAAAATGAAGCACAGAAATTGGATGGGCAAAGAAAGCACTCCGATCAGGGGAAAAGTGCCAATTTTAAATATGTTGTTGCATCTGCAGACTTACTTGACATTACAAATACACTTTGTTTCTATAAATTGAAAATTACTTTAAACCAGCGACGAAGTTATTTCTTCATCAAGGAAGTTAATGTGCTTTTCAGAGAATTGTGGATTATAATGTGTGGACAATGAAGGGAAAAGTTCTTATTTCTGTGAATTGTTAACTTGCTGGTGGTTCTGCTCTAACATTAATGCTCTGCAGGTGTTGCTTACAAGGAAGTTTATGGTACAAAGAACATATATTGAAATATACAATATATATTGAAAACTTCGCTTTTGATGCAAAACTCCTTTTTAACTAATTCCTGCACTGTTACAGGAATATAGTAAGGCACTTGAAGCCATAAAAACATTTATGATCCCCCATAAAACTTAATAATGGACAAATTTATTTGTCTCAAAATAGACAAAAATAATTGGACTGAGAAGTTACATGCCAGGTTTCCACTTGGAAAAAATAAATAGTGATTCCTACTACAACAAAATATTGAAAATGAAGGTTCATAATGGAAATACTGACCAACTTCACCCATGCTAGCTAGACATATAAATGCTCTCAGACACTCAGTAAAAATCTGAAGCTTTCTCTGATAAACTCTGCTTCCACAACCAAAAATGAAAAACCACCTTTCTCGGCTTTTCAGATCCATACAGATATCAGCACATATTTTCCTATCTTGCAAATTTCCTGACTTCCCAGAATAGTCCAGAAGCAGGAATTACTGTAAAACATCAGCGAAGATGTATTATAAGAAGTGCTACAATACAAAAGCATGAATTGCACTATTTACTTCCCCCCCCCCCCCCCCAATTAAGAGACCATCCTATGAAGAGGTCACAAAAGCCAAAATATAATTTCAAAGTTAATATTCTCTTTTCAGGGCAAATTGAAGGAATTTGTTTCAGATTATCTATCCCATACAAGTTGGGGAAACAGCAATCTAATCAAATCAAGAAATCCAGTTTAGCAAAAGACCCTGTATCTGACACTTCCAAAAATAATTAGATATCTGGGTACAGTAATTTCTGTACAGCAGTAGGCCAAGGCCAAACATGAAATGAAAATCATCGTTAAGGTAAAATCCTTTAGCCTATGCAGCTCTTGAGTCTTTTTCACTACATCCTTTCAACAGGGAATCAAACAGCTTATTTGTGATTCATGTTTTTGTCTCTTCTGGGAGCGGTTCCCAGTGTAACAATCTTTGCCAACAGGACCAAATCACAGTCTTCAGGAGCATGTTCCAGATTTAGCCCTGTGATTCAAGCTCCCACCTGCTTTTAAAGGGGAAAACCCTTCTCTGTAGAACTATTAACCTGACATGTTCTCCAGTCTAGACTAATATTTTTGTTAAGAATTGAGTGAGTCCATTATCCACATGGAATGGGTGGAGGTTTTGATAAACCAGTAATAATAGGCGTCAGACTAGTCACCAAGGATTGTTCTTACTTGTCTTCTTATAAAAGAGAACTTTTAGCTCATTCAGGAATTCTGCTTCCATTGGGACTGACAAACAGTATGTTTATTTCCATCAAAGGCAAGGGATTGCCCTGTAGTGCCTATAAAATGGGAAATGGAATATTGTTCAACAAAGGTTGACCTGCTCCTGTAGATTTTTGTCAACACTGCTTTTGTTCAAAATGGGAAGCAGTGTTCCTCTAATTTCAACATTCCAATTTTTCTCATTGCAGTATTCTAATGGATGCATTCATTTAATATATTCTATTCATTTAATATATTCTATTATATTAATTATATTCTAATATAAACGCACAAGCAAAACAAGCGTTGAGAACTAGAAAGAAAGAAAGAAAGAAAGAAAGAAAGAAAGAAAGAAAGAAAGAAAGAAAGAAAGAAAATAGAAAACAAGTAATGTACAATTCACAGGGCGACAGTTGTGAAACGCAAGATGCCCAGGGCCCATTTCAGGAGAGGGCCTGGCTTAGTTTTCCCTAGGAACGTCACAGAATGAGTTTTAGTTCTCGCAGGAATCTATCGGTCCATTCACACGCCAGACCCGCGGGACTGGGGGATGTGCCCTCGGGTGCCCTCTACTGGCACGAGCACTATTATAAAACACTTGATTTTTTTTTTTTTCTTGTATTTTCCTTTCAAATATCTCAAAGAATTGCAAGGAGATTGAGATGCATTGTTATCACCGCTTTTCACAGAGCGAAAACAAATGAGGAAACTAAAATGTAGCTGTTTTATTTCTTACAAGCAATGTTATTACTGAAAAGATAAATAAAGTATTGCAGGAATTCTCACTTCTACATGCTGTTTTTCACATCACTCTTAAAAATAGAATATTTGAACTGATTGCTTTCGTATTAATTCAGGAGTTTGACATTTTTAAATAGCTGCACACAAATGTCTTATGAAGGATAAATCTATGACCACTTTGAAAAAATATTGCTGATATCTAACCGTGCAGAGTTATGTCAGAAGTAAGAACAGTTACATTCACTTATAGCATAGATTTCTGTCATAAATGAACACTACAGAATGAAGCACAGTCAGTTTCATACACAGACATATGCAAAGGTCCCAGCACAATGACCACTCAACAACTATCAGACGTCAGCTATCAGAGTAGTTTCAGTTCGGCTTTCTTTTGGTAACAAAAATATATTTAACATAAAGCTTCAAGACTACCAAAAAAAAAAAAAAAAAAAAAAAAAAAAAAAAGAAAAGAAAAAAAAAAGTATGTTTAGAAACAGCAATTTGCATGGAATGTTTTGCTCCTATGCAGCAAGTTCTAAAAGATGACTATGCTTAAAATCACTATTCAATTTATAATGGTTTAATAATACAAAAGTTTGAAAATTCAAAGTGATGCTTTTCTTTCTCTTCTATTCTCTGAAATAACTAACAGGAAATAGAAATCCTAAGAGACTGAACCCTTTTGGGGAACAGAGATGCCAAATACAGATAGAATAAAAACTCTAAGATTCAGTTTAAAAAGTAAAGATGACCCTAAAGCTCTTGTAGATACCCTAATGTAGTAACATAAGAAATGGACATCACTGAAACAAAAAATGAAAAAACAATCAGGAAAGAAGATCTATCCACAGGGCTTTGTTTTCCTGCAGATGAGAAGCAGTGTGCTACAGTTCCTATAGAAGCGCAGTAAGTGGTGTGTTCGGAACATCCAACTCACCCACAGCCCAGAGGACTGAGTTTATGTTACACAATCTAACCTCCCCAGCAGCATTACCATAGACTCTTTCTGGAGTACTGCCTCTCAGTCACTTTCAGCATTGCACTCAGGTTTGAGAAAGTCATACTTGCCACAGCATGTTGGTTTTATGTAAGCCCTGGTGATCGAGGAACAAACCTTCCCACAAATCACTACACACTGCTAGTAAAGATAAGATCGCTGAGAATGCAGAACAACTGCTCGCACCGTGACAGAGCTAAACTAGATGGTGCCATTCTTGAGTGGTAACTTCATTCTTGAGTGAGGCTACCTCGGAGGAAGGGCAGAGTAAGGGCTGTGGCCACATTATCAGGCAGGCTGCAAACACGATCACAGCACTGCACAGCCTCCTTTTGTCAAGCTCATCATACACCTATGTGTTAATAAGTAACAACAGCTGTTACGATTTGGCCTTAACAGACTCTGCCAGTTTTAATTTACAATGAAATTGAACTCCTCTTAAATAGGGTCTTGCTGCAACACAGACAGTTCATTATTAATGTATGTTTCAAGGCTATATGGATCTCCTATTGAAATTGCTGAAGTTATGATTCGAGGATTTTATTAAATTTTCTTTTTCAATAGCAAGCTTTGTTCTGTTTAGATCCTGGTAGGTAAACTTGACTGCTAAAAAAGAAATATTTTGCTTGCCCTCCCAGTACTAATATTCTACTACTCATTCTGTCACCTCAGAAAGTGAGCAAAGAAAGCTACTGCCCTGTGATTTGCAAAGTCCCTTGCCTTGCCATAAGCTGTGCAGCTGTAAGCACTGCTCTCCTGCAGGCTCTGTCGCTCATTTGTGAATCAGAGATAATAGCTACTCCTTGCTTGCTGCACAATAGCTATGAGAAGTCAAACACAATAAACCCTAGGGAACACTCTGGTCATAAGAAGAGTAAAGCAGCAAAGGTGAAAAGTCAGGGCATACTTATTTTCGTGGCAGAGCACTGCTCTCAGAACAGTAAGGCAAACAGGCAGACCCTGGTATAACAACAGGTAGGGTTGGTGGTTGCAAGTAAGATGTATTTGGCCTGTTGCGCTTAACCGGTATTGTTACTGTTGCTAGCTTTGTAGAACACTGTGATCAAATAATTTTTGTTTCCTTGGTTGCCAACTATTATTCTTTTATTAGTAATACCGACTTTTGTTTATTCTTCTTCCTCCCATGGGAAATTTCAACACATTTCCAGAAAGGATGTCGTATGACTCTCATTTATAATGGGATCCCTCCCTTTCTTCCCAGGCAAGCCTCTCTCTTTCCTTTTTTTTCCCTCTCTGTATTTGTAGAGAGCAACAACAAGTCAAATCTCTGCTGTCTTGTTCATGTGATCTGAACAAGATGAACAGATCAGCAGTTCTCACACATTTGCCTAGGAGACGTACAGCTGAAGAGAATTCATCCCAGACACCATTCCACTTGAACTGTTTGACATTCATTATGATAACATTAGCAACAGACCATAAAGAAAAGTAGTGTACATATATGTATATAGTATATATACATTGTTGTGGGGATTTTTTTCTTCCTGTAATGCAGTGAGTGTTTTCAGGGATTTTGAATCCTTCATTTCTTGGCTCATTTGCACTTAATTTCCTAGTTGTTCTCCTACCACACTCTACTTTCTCACCAGTGCATACATTTTACTATCTGTACCCAATATTGCTCAATCACACACATCTTGGTGTGGTTTTGTCTACTTCAATTACACCCTTCCACATACCTGATCATCCTCTACGGGGTTGATTTTGCCTTCTTATCATGAACTACTACCCTTTGTCCTAGAAAATCCTTTTCTTCCACTAGGTCATCATGTACTTCTGTCATTCTCATTTGTAGCCCCCAGCTCCACTACTGGCAGTTCCTGCTGATGACAGATGTCTCACAATCAGCTGCAAGCCTGCTCTTGGCTCCAAGCCTGAGGGAAGCTCCAGACTTTTGTTCACATTTTCTCTTTGCAGCAGCACTTTTATACAGATGCAGCAAAGTCACCTTTTCCTGAAGTACAGCTTCTTAGAGAATTCCAGGTCTCTTTGCACCACCAAGACTGAATACCTGTAGAAGCAGCCTGAGAAAAAATTGCAAACAATGCTATCCAGCAGGGTGAGTAAGCATGGATGGCATTTTGCCCTGGAAGTCCTGTTTTGAGCAGTCAGAGCATGTCGGTGCATTATTTCATTGCCTAATATACACAGCAGGAACTCCAGAACTGAGTGTGCAGATGAACGTTCATCATACCGACCCTGGGCTGCATACATCCTCCCCCACCATCTAGTGCAATACTTTCATCTCTTCCCATCACTCCTGTGCCATTCAACCTCAGTATTATCTTCCCCTACTCATTTCTTCTGCTTAGCTTTGGCAAGCCATAAAAAACACATAATTGTCCAACATGGAGCTAAATGAGGAGAGTCTAGGATGTGCTAAGTCATCAAGCAACTAGCAGAAAAGACTATACATTCAAATTAACTAGATATTCCAATGCTACACACATATAGATTGGCCTGGTGCCTATCTATCAGGTGCTCGCAGCCAAATACCACAGTCTTGTAGCCTGCAAAAAAAATGTCTCAAGGGGCTATGTCTGTACATATCCAATATATAAAGTAATTGTATCAACTTTTGGCCTTTTTGCCCTATGTGCTCTGGAGCAAAGAAACCAACACCAAAGGACTTGCTAACGCAGCTCTACGTGATGTTACCACATTGGCAAGTAGCACTTTGTAATAAAAAGTCTGTGAACTAAGACAGTGGCTGCTGAGAACTGGATGCCCATGTGACCCGCTTTGGGCAAGAGCTTCACTTTCCACTAGCTCTAGACTAGTCCTGCAGACTGCAGTCCCAATAGCAGAGAGTTCTAGAACACATCATCAGATATCACAGAAAAACAGAACAGTTCATGCTGAAAGGGACCTTTGGAGGTAACCTTGTCCAGTCTGCCCTGTTCAAGCAGGACCACCTAGAGCAGGTTGCCCCAGACCACACACACAATATCTCCAAGTATGAATACTCTAAAACATTCCAGGACAACCTGTGCTGGGTCACCCTCACAGTAAAAATGGTGTGTATGTTCAAACAGAACATCCCACATTTCAGTTTTTATTCTAGACTTAGTCTTATGAGTTCATAACCCAGTTCACACAGTTTGAGACAACTCCAAATGAAATCAAATTGATGTTTGAGAGATTTGCTTCAACAGCAAAACCAAGATTTTACTCTAGCTGCAATGTTATTGTAGATTTGTTCACAGTTTCGTCTATAAAACCATGCTCTGCCACTCATATTCACAATCAGCAGTACCTGCCTTTAAAAAGTGGTGTTTAACATAGTATTTCTTCAAATGTTTTAACACTGTATGGGCAACTTTTTCTTCTTTCCTTAGCTGTTTCCCCATCTCCAAAAACAGGACACAAAGCCAAATACAGAGAACTGTTCAAATGCAAATATACCACCACACTACACATTGCAATGATTTAAACAATAGAAGCAAGTTTCACCCATTCAAAAGCTGGTAATAATGCAGGTAAGAGATAAAGAAGAAATGTGCTTTCCATTCCACATTTACTTTGTTTCCCACATTACCGAGATTATATCCCAAGACTTCTTAAAGCCACAATTAGGATCTGTGATAGAAACATAAAAACAACTTTACCAAACTTGTACGTCAACACCAAACACTGTAAACGACCAGAAACGACACAGACATTGATGCCAGGTACACCTCTGGAACAGTACATCTAGGCAGGAGATACTCCATGCATTTAGAAGCTGTGTCATCTTAGACCCAAATGAACCAAACCCATTGAGAAATCGGTGCCCAGCTGGGCTGACAGCCGATGAAAGAGACTATGAAGAGACACAGAAGAGTGTGTAGCTGTGTGCAGCGTGGCAGGACACGACATAAGCAGTGGGTTTGATGCTACACGTGCTGAGGGTGCCCAGTGTCCAGAGCTTTGCCAATCATGAAGTCAGCCCTGTTCCAGAACTGCTGAGGTCACGGGCATGGTCCCAGCTCTGCGGCAGATCATCAGCAGGGACAAGTCAGGCAGATTCCTCATGAAAATACTATTCAGTCTGACCTGCAGAATTGCTATAGTTGCAGTTTCAAATTTTTCAGATAATCTGCAGGCAACTACTACTGATATAATTTAGGAATAAAACATAAGGAACAATACTAGAAGAAAATAGCACACGCCACAGTATTTTTGGTCTTCCAAAAAGAATGAAGAGACATTCAAATGAAAACACCCAGAAGAAAAGACTTTATGTCTATTTCCTCCTTAGTATTTTATTACTCTTCAGATTATTAAGAACGACATCTACAAGTACAGGCTCTCAGCTTTTGTCATTCTAGTGAGATTTTTTCAAAAGTAGAAAGTCTGTTAAAACGAAACTGTACAATAAAATTGCATCATGCCCCAAAATTTAATTCCTTCAACCTTTAACCTAACAAGTCAGGGAAATTAATTAACAAATTCACTTGCAAAACAAAGCACTACTTTTGTGAATACAGGAGGCAGAAACTGGCACTCAAAAGACTTCCTGCTAAACTGGCTTGCTCCTGTCTTACATTTTTTAACTAAACATAACTGCTATTTTCTGCCCACTCTAATATGTACAAGTTTTAAAGTTCATCCCTCTGCATGGTGATTAGGGGAAAAAAAAGGTTTCATCTGAGCTTTATTTTAATAATTTTTATCAGAATAACTGTAAACATTAAATAATCCTTCAGGTCAATTCCCATTAATTGTGGTAGCATTTATTTAATTTTGAAGTGTAGGCAGGAGGCTTTTCCCATACCTGCAACCCTATTTTTATCATAAACAAGTAGCTTCTTGACTACTTGGAAAAACAAAACAAAACAAAAAACAAAACAAAACAAAAAAAACCCCAACCAAACAAACAAACAAAAACAAACAAAAAAAAAAACCACAAAAAAAAAAAAAAAAAAAAAACAAACAAAAAACCCCCTGTTACTACTAGAGATATTAGTGTGTTTAAAGAAATAAGCAGAAAAAAACCCAACAAACAAACAAAAAAACCCCAAAAACAAAATCAGGAAAAATCATGGTTACAGATAAAATACACAAAACATTCAGGATATAAAATTTCTACAGCCACCATTTAATCCAAATACTTTATTTCAGAATTAAACATCATTTAAGAACTCATCAAATACGCATGCTAACTAGGAGTCACCAAGCCAAGAGGAAGTGCTGTACAAGGAGGCGTGGCTGTCGCCCTGTTAAAGCCAAGGTGTCTGAGTCAGCACCACAAAGGTGGCATCTTCATCTATTCAGGAGCCAAAAACCGGGAGTCCTCTCCTGAGGGCAGTGCCTTTGAAGAACAGAACACGACTCACTCCTTTTGAAACGCAGCTGCCGTGGGAGGGGAAATGTTATACAACACCCAAGCAGTTACAGCACCTGCCAAGCTCTGTGATCCAGCTCTCAGGGTTAGCCCCGTCTCTTTTCTCATGATTATGTAACAAAATTCAAAACTAGTCTGTTGAATAGACTTAAATCCAGAGCAACTTGCTCCCCCTCTTCCCGAGTAACATTGACACTAGGTTACAACATGTTGCCTCCTGCCTCTGAACATTCATTTCCTATTTTGTGAAATCTGTGAAGACACAGAGGGGAACTTTGCCCCTAGCTCCCTTCTCACCTAACTCCACAGCCTAGACATTGGGTCTGGTGATTAACATATGGTCATGGGAAGGAAGAGACATTGATATGAATGAGGACACACCTGAATCCCATTTTCCTGCTTGTTCAACTAGTCTAACCACTATGTTAACCACTGAATCATCAGCAACCTGATTTTGAATAATAGAGTTTGTTGCTACTCTGGTTGGTTTTTTTTTGTTCACGGTTTTGGGGCTCTTTTAAAGACATTATTCCAGTATTCACATTGGATTAGTCCCTCATGAGGCTTAGATGACACCTCAACTCATTGCTGATTGGCTTAAATCCCTAGTTACACACACCAACAATCTAATTGCTATGAAACCTTTCAGATAAGTGAGAGCATGCTTACAGAGTTAAAGTAGCTCTATGACTATCCAGCTGCTCAGGAAGGATGGTTGAATTTTTTTTATTGCCATACTTTGATGGACCAAGTCATAGGTCCATACATAAATAATTATATGGGATCTTAAATGTGCATACTTCTCATGGTATCAATGATATTGAAAAAAAAAAAAAAAACCTGAGAAAAAGATTCATTACTATGAATCACTATGGTTTATAGATCAGTGTTTCAAGTTGTGCTCAAAACTTATATTCACCACTTCTAATAGCATTCAAGAGCTTTTGTTTAGGACCTAAATAGACTAGGCACTGCAAACAAAGCATACATATGAACATTCCTTTCCTTTCTTCCATGTAGACAGAAAAAAGTAGTCCAAATGTTAAAAAAGTGGTTAGTGGGCTTACATAAAAAAAAATAATAAAATGTCCTCTGACATTGATTATTAATGTAATTTTTAAACTCCTGCATTGATCATAATTTGACAATTTTATTTATTTTCTAAAACTAAATCAATACGGGAAAGAAACCAGATATTGTTTTAAATTAATTTGAATCTCGTATATGCACACACTAGTCCTGATTACTCAAGCTGTGCCTTTTCGCATATTCAAATTACAAAACACTTTCAAGCATTCTGTACAGTATTGCTCATTTCCAAGGACATGATTATCATCTGCACATATGGAAAAGATGAAAATAGTTATTTTACCTAATAACTATACTTATGTATACAATCTACTCAACTTTCCTTTAAGGATACAATGTGAAAACTCTTTCCGTTTATTTAATTTCTCATTTTACAGCATTTCCTCTACATTCCTTCATTTAAAGTGTTTTTCCGCTTTTTAACAGTCCTTTGAAGCAGAGCCTTAGTCGCTTATTCTTTTAAGTTTTCGAAAGGATATTTCTTTCTGCCAACTGTTCCATGCTCCTGCCATGCCTTCCTCACAGCTGTTCTGCCAGTCTCCTGGGTGCTTCATTTCCCTACCTCTGCAGCTTAGCAGCTCAGAACTCCACAAAGAACTGCTCAAAGAGAAACAAAGCACCTGACAGAAAACACATAAGCTCAACAAGCAACTCCAGCATTAGATATTAAAAAAAAAAAAAAAGTTAAAAAGTGACTGATACAACTACTCCTGTACAGCTTCTGTGATCTGCATGACATGAATCTCAGCACTGACTCATACTTAGAATAAAAAATAAAAAAATTAAACCCCCCCACCTGCATTCATAGTTTCTGACCTTGTAATAAACTCTGGCTGAAACAGCTACTTTGAAAGAACCAATACACCTTTAAACCACCTTTTTCCCTTAGCTCTTCTGTGCTACTTCTGCCCTCTTACTATAGTGAGGCAGACTATACCAGATGACAGCAAATTACATACCAAACACCTTATCCTATTATGCTCTTGCTTTCTTCCCCTGCTTGCCCTCCAGAGTTCTTCTATTTTAGACCTATTGCAAAGATCTCACATCCAGCTGTGCCACACTAGCACAACCCAAAATAATCCACCCTTAATCTCCCAAAATCTCTCTTGACCTAGCTAATGACAGAAGTGGTGGTGCAAGGGAGAGCAGGTACAATCTGGAGATTATAAGAACCGAGTATCTCGATGGAGCTACCCCCAAATGCCAAGGGTTCAGAGATTTCATGTGATGACAGTAGCCAAGGCAAAGAAGGGTGAGGTGCTTTAATTACACCACCATTTGGCTGTCAAATAAGGTATTTTCCAACTACAAGGTAACTGTTTTAAGAAGCAAATTATGCATTTTAATATACCGAGATACATTTAAATGGAAAAAAAAATTCCAAAACCAAAAGAGTGCAGGGAAATTCAGTATAGCTTGCAAACTGGGAATAAAACATGTACTTACCTGAGATTAAAAACTTAAAAACTCTAATATTATTTAATCCACAAAAATTTTGCACTACTTTAAACAAATATTGAAAATTTTGAAAGGAAACTGCCAAGGGAAATTACCATCTTCTTTTTAAACTGATTGAAAAGAAAATGAATTATGTAACTAAACAAAGGTTTTTAATTAAGTATTTACTAAAAAGTTCCTCTTGGTACTGAAATTTCATATCAATTGCAATTACATCTGGGTGGAAAAAAAAACCCTAAATATTAATATTTTACTACTATTAAGCTAGGAAAGATAAGGTGATAGAAAAACAAAAATAACAACTCCCCCCCCCCCCAAAAAAAACCCACACCAAAAACAAAGAAATCAAACAACTACCAAATTTAAAGTAAAAAGAAATCCTAGATCAAAATGTTCTTCTACTAATTTTTCATCTGTTAGGAATATTAGAAATGTATTTTTAAGAGGACAAAGAGCTTTTTCCAGAAGCACTAGAATTTAGTCCTCATAAATAACAAAGTAAATAGAGTAATGACCTTAAACTATTACAGGTATTAAAAATCTTGTGTTCTTATTAATTTGAAAACTTAAAAAAAATGAGATGAAACAATACAATAATGGATTGGGTAAAATGATTACAATAATCTATATAATTTGTTAATTTTACACAATCTATCATAATTAATTGTTTTCATAAAATATTGCCCATTACACTTTATGGCTCTGATGAGTGAATATTACTAAATAGGAATAAAATAATGATAAATACAGGTCCAATTTATTGTGACCTACCACAGAGAAAACTCGGTTTATAATGAATATTTGAAAAACTCATTTATAGTTATAAGTGACTATAGAATAATTAATTCTGCCCCTTCCTCCCTGCTACATTTCAGGTCAAGTTTGGTACATACACTATGATATGTAGCCCTGAAAAAATTACGACCCTTTTTTTTTACCCAGAACCTGATGCACCATGTGAACTTAAAAGCTCCATCACACCCTTGTAGACAAGTTGCTGCAGGAAAGGTGCCAGCTAGAAACTCACCTACCCGGTCAGAGGCTAAAAGGTCTGATTATCAACTTCCTTCGTTATCTGTTGCATGAGCTTCCCCAGGGCTAGGGACAAACGAGAGTGCCCAGGGCCTGTGGCACTGGAATTCCTACCGTGCAGGTTTCACCATGTCCATGACTCTGCTGTTACTTGCACAGTGACCTGTCAGAAAGATGTTTCCATTTTATTTATTTGTTTTGGTACTAAATAGACTGAATATCAAAATAAGAAAGTCTTCCTTCGAGAAAAAAAGAAGGCAAGTCAATCAAATTAATTAGAAGAAAAGACTTTTTAGTGAGATTGGATTTTGTCCAGTGGCTAAAGGAATGTTTTGCAAGATCAGTAAAAGTACTTAGAAAAAATGCAGACCTATTAAAAAAAAAAAAAAAGGCACAGAAGTTGTGAAAGATATCAAGGAGCTAAAATTGCAGCTCAAAGTAAAGAATGAGGTTAACTATGTATAGATTACACCAATTTACTGAAATAAAGAATAACACCAGTTCCAAACTTTTTCATAGCAGAAATGGCTAACGATTACATGGCAGAACTGGGATAAAAACATCCTACACAGATGCCTACAGAACCTCTGAGTTCATACTCTGCCTGACCTGGATACCACTGAGCTCATATTCTCCTGTGCCTACACACCTGTAGCTAGCAATGGCTAGACAAAAACGTCTACAGGGAAATGCATTTAAACACGACCAAGAAAGCCCTTCCGGGAGACAAACTACCAGGAAACCTGGCACCCTGGGCATCTCATCGGCCAGACCCACACAGCTGGATTGACATCCCACCAGCTCGGTCGACGCTGGCACCAGGACTGATGACCACTTTTTCATCTTTCTTTAATTCATCTTTCCCTCTTTAATTCCTCTCTTCCCTTTCACCCTGCTCCTTTATCCAAAACCCACTGCCGTGTGCTTATACAGTGGACCAGGGACTAACATATTCATTTATTTGCCAAGTGTGTCATTCAATGATAACTTTTTGATTGTTTGCGACCCCTCTGACTTTTGTCGCTCCTTTCGACTAATGGGCATTTACGAATCTCAGGTGATTCTTTCCCTTTAAGGGTGGGTCTTCACACTGGTACAACAGATTCAAAAACTCATTTTCACCCTTTAGTGAGGGCTGTGTTTTTTCGTAGCTCCCGTAATCTGCAGTGATAATTCCCTCTCTTCCCCGTATCAAAACAAAATAAAAAGAAAATAATTAATGTCTGAGAGAACTTTCAATTAAAGGAAACACAACAACCCTCTCCGAGGCGAACCCCTCGGCCGGCACGCTCTCGGCCACCGCTGCCGAGGGGCCCGCTCCGAGCGGCGCTCGCCATTGGCTGCCGAATATTGCCGAGTGCCGTCGTGCTCCTCCGGCGCGGCGCCGGAGGCGGCGGGGGGGGAGCGAACGGCTCGAGCACGGCGCGGTGCATTGTGGGGCGGGAGAGGAGAGTCACTGCTCAGCCAGGTCCGCCATCTTGGCTGCGTCCGGACTCGCTCCCGCTCTTGGGGCCTGTTCCTTCTCCTCGCAGCGCCAAGGGGTGGAAAGGGAGAAGACGAAGGGCCCGCCCGGGCGGTGCTGATGCGCGCAGAGCCTCCTCGCACCTCTGCCGGGCGCCGCTAGCAAAGGGGGCGGGGGTGGTTGAGCGGTCGTCGGCGCGGCCTCTCCTCTCCTCTGTCGGGATGGGTCGGTCCCGCAGCCGGAGCTCGTCCCGCTCCAAGCACACCAAGAGCTCCAAGCACAACAAGAAGAACCGCAGCCGATCGCGGTCCCGCTCCCGAGAAAAGGAGCGGGCAAGGAAGCGCTCCAAGTCCCGGGAGAGCAAGCGGAACCGGCGCCGGGAGTCCCGCTCCCGCTCGCGCTCCAACACGGCCCCCTCCTCCCGGCGCGACCGGGACCGGGACCGCGACCGCGCCTCCTCCCCGCCCGACCGTATCGACATCTTCGGGCGCACGGTGAGCAAGCGCAGCAGCCTGGACGAGAAACAGAAGCGGGAGGAGGAGGAGAAAAAAGCGGAGTTCGAGCGGCAGCGGAAAATGTGAGCCCCGGGCCTGCGCTGGGGACGAGGGGGGCGGTGAGGGATGGGGGAGGAAGGGAAGCGCTCGGTGCCTCTATCCGCGCCTTCTTCCTGCGAGCCAGGGCCGCTTGCGGCTGGGTATGAGCGTCTGGGCCCTCGCTGGGGCCTGACCAGCGCCTGTTTTCCCGCCATCCGCCCCTTTCTCAAAGCCCGGCTCCCTCAGGTGCGCTCGGAGCCGCCCACTCGGGGTGCGAGCCCCCCGCACGCCTCCTCCTCCCCCTCGGCCGCCTCTGCCCGCGTCCCATCCGTCGCCGCCGCTGCTCTCTCCCTGCTGCGCTGCTCCTAAAGTTCCCTGTGCGGCGGCGGCCTGGGCGCCCCTGGGGCTTTGTGCTGCGCGGCCACACACCCGCCCCTCCTTCCGTGGCGTGGAGCTGGTTACGCATCTGGAGTTGCTCGATGAGGGTTTCAAGGAACACTATGCAGCTGCTATATTAACACTGTGGGATTGCTTTCTTGCCAAACGGGACGGTGAGATTCGGTGACTTGTTCCATTTGAAATCTTGGCCTTTTTTCAGTTTTATGTTATGAGGAGTGTGGTTATTTATTAAGTTTGCAGATATAAATGGGTGCATTAATATGTTTAGCAACATACAGTGTTATGAAACAGACCTTGATGGAGCAGAGAGAAGAATGGTTTGAACAATTGTAATCAGATTATTCTTTTTCTTTGAACACTACCTGTGCTCACTGGACCACCTAATCCAGAAATAGCACTTGTTTGTACGTATGAAGCTAAACGGTGCTGTTAATTCTCAGGTGGAGCTTTACTTCAGCCATAAGGGTCTCAGGAATTACTAGTTGTCATTGTTGGGTTTGGTGACTGCAAGCTGTCACTTTCGTTTTTGTTTGAAGATAATCACCTTTGCTCACTTCAGAATTTTGACAGTCAGAAACTTACACAGTAAAACAAACCTGTGAAAATTGACATTCTTTGACATATTGATCCTAGTTTTGTGGTTTAGAATTTTATTCAGTACCTAAATTAGGAAAAAAGATTCTGTGCATATCTACAGTGAAGAACTGGAATGTGCTTAAAAATTTGAAAATAGAACGGTTTATTCTGGTACTTAGGAGCTGGTTTAGTTCATGTGCAAGTAAATTTTCTCTGTAGGTTAGCTTTGAAATTTTAAAAAGCTCATTAAGTCTGTATAGAAGGAATATATTTCAGCAATACTTACTACAGAATAGTAGACATTTGAGGAAGAATCAATATTAGAAAAGATTGGGTATGGAATTTTGATAAATCAATACACTTCAAATTTTAAAAACAAAAAGCAATAAAATTTGAAGTAGAAAAATGGTATTTTAGTTAAATTGTGTTATGTATGTTAGTATAGATTCATGTTAGATAAGGAAAGAAGTACTTCCTGTCTGACTGAATAAATTAGTGGACAGTTCATGGATTGGAATTGACTTTCTTCTTCTCATGTCCTGTTCAAATCTCAATACACAGCCTAACTTCAGCCCTTTCCTATAGTGCTCATTTTCTTGCCTTGTAAGTATGACTTTTTCTCCCCTCAGAAATTTGGTAAAATGCAAGTGGTTTCTTTTCTGCAGACTTCATACAGTTAGTCTTTAAGAAGTAAATGGATCGTACAAAAAATAGGTTTTTACATTAGTGCCTTATCTGGTGCTCTGGAATCATAACTCAGTAGGCCAGGATGATAAAATACTGCAAGTTCATGTGATAAAAAAAGTTGGTATACTACAGAATAAATCACTGAGATTTATATCTGTGTTTATAATTTTATTTTCTTAATAAGGTCTAAGCCATTATAATATCATTGCCTATGATAAAAATACATTTGATTGATTAAATTAAATTTGAATGGACTCTGTTGGAGTGAGAAGAATGAAACGTGTGCAGGCACAGTGCTTAATTTGAGTGCATCATCAGTTGCTAAGGATATTTGAAAATCTATTTCAGACGAGTCTCATGGCATTTTTGTAACTATACACTTGATGTCTTTATTCAATTAGTTAACTTTTTTTTCTAGATTTCCTGATGTTAAAAGTAAAGCTATGATAATCTAATAAAACATGAGAATATGAACTTAATGACAATTTATTTCTCTAAAACTCTAGCCTCTTAAGTGTACTAAGCAGTATTGGTTCAGGATGGTGAGAGTACTCACTGCTGAATAAGAGGGAGGGGAAATCTTTTAAAATAAAATCATATTTAGTATATAAAGGATGTTTAAACATTTGTCCACAATGGGTCATGGCTTGGCAGAGATATGCTGACAGACTGGTCTAGGTTTTTTGTTTGCCTTATGTTGCCCCCCCCCCCCCCCCCCCCCCCCGAAAAAAATCACTTCAAGATATTTTTTGTCCACTTTGGAAAAATGAATGCTGGTCTAATGTGCCCCCAGCTAAATTTGCTATCTCTTGAGGATTGCAAGACTGAAATTGATCTTCTCTCGCCAAATGAGTTGTGGATTCTAAAACTTTCTACTGAGGGAGATCCACTTAGTTCAGTACACTTTTGAAAAGATGATACATGACATGGGGAAACTGGGAGCCTTCCACCTTTGTATTTCCCATGTTTATCGAGATAAGTAATCCATGCTTCATATTTGCAAGTCGTGCCTTGGGTCATCTAAAAGTTGGTAAATTACGTTTTGGTTGGTTGTTTGTTTGTTTGTTTTAATTAGTTGTTTTTCAAATAAGGTAGATTAGGAGAGATTTTCCAAATGAGATAAGAAAATGCAAACATTTTGAAAATGACAGGGTATTAAGATATTAAAACAGTAGTTGTTCTTCTAAATCCTGGATTTGTGTTGCTGACAGGCCAGAAGAAAAGTTTCCTAAGATTGTTCTGTACTTCATGGAATATTTGAAACAAAAATTCAGTATCAAGTTTCAAACCAAGTCTTCTCCCCAAAGCCCATAATAATTCCAGATAAATAGTACTACATGAAATATAATTATGGAGTACTCACAGGTGTTCATCCTTGAATGTACTTGTGATTACTACCTGGATTTTTTTTTCCCTGTATGTGGTAATTAACCTGCAAATTTACCTAGTATTTTTGTATCCTTTTTAATGAAAAATTAAAACTGTGATCAGGCTGAGGGATAATACTGCTGCTGATCTGAAATAAACACAGGACATTTGAAAATATTTCCAAAATTCAGAACATGGAAAGCTGCAGTTTGCAAGAATTTATTTAGTGCTTGGTATTGATATAATTTATTTGGGATCATTATGGTAGAAACAGAGTCTTTCAATAAAAAAAATTAAAAGCTGAAGTTATTGAAATTTGTTAGGGTAAATGATTGGATAACTAGATTACAGGTATAACACCTGGAATGCTAGGCAAAATATTGAAATCACAAATTTTATTGCATCTATCTTCTGTTTTAAGATACTGGCAATAGTTTGGTGCCTCTAAGGTGGTGACTTTAAGGCAAGATTTTACAGGATCTTATTGCTATATGTGGCTTAAAATTGAGACCATACAAACTCCTGCAAGAATGATGGTCAAAGTTGGGTGGGGTTTGGATTTTTTGGAGGAGGGAGACATGGTGTTGTGGTTGTTATTTTTGGGTTTGGTTTTTTTCACTTTTTTCCCCCTAATTGTGATCACAAAGTAGTATGGTAAGTTGTCCTCAATTTGTTCTGTTGGTATATAGAAAGATGCTAAATATGGAATGGTCTGAACAGATTCCCTGTGATAGGAACACCGATGGCCTGAATATTCACTTCCTTTAAATGCAGGACAAACCATTCTTTAAATCTATAATCTATGTGTAAAAGTTATTCAGTAGCATAGCTGATCACAGAAGCACAGAATGTGTAGGTTGGAAGAGACCTTCAAGATCATCGAGTCCAACCCAGCCCTAACACCTCAACTAGATCATGGCATCGAGTGCCACATCCAGTCTTTTTTTAAACACATCCAGGAACGGTGACTCCACCACCTCCCAGGCAGACCATTCCAGTATTTAATCACTCTTTCTGTGTGCTGAAGGAGTTTCGTTCAGTGCCAGGTTATTGATGAAAAATGTAACCCTCATGTTTGCATCTTGCAGTCGTCAACAAGAAATTGAAGAGAAACTGATAGAAGAAGAAACTGCCCGAAGGGTGGAAGAACTTGTAGCTAAACGCGTAGAAGAAGAGCTGGAGAAAAGGAAGGATGAGATTGAGCGGGAGGTTCTCCGCAGGGTGGAGGAGGCTAAGCGCATCATGGAAAAACAGTTGCTCGAAGAACTCGAGCGACAGCGACAAGCTGAACTTGCAGCACAAAAAGCCAGAGAGGTAACGCTCGGTCGTTTGGAAAGTAGAGACAGTCCATGGCAAAACTTTCAGTGTCGGTTTGTGCCTCCTGTTCGGTTCAGAAAGAGATGGAATACAGCAAATCTAATTCCCTTCTCATATAAACTTGCATTGCTGCGAAACTTAATTTCTAGCCCGTTCAGAGGAGCTCACTGATACTTAAACAGTTACTCTCCTAAAACCTGAACAAGGATACTTGATTCTTAATGGAACTGACCTACATAATTCAGAATTGTTTGAAACTTTTGCCATGGCTGCAGGATTTATCAGCAGTCCTTTCATTTTGGGGAAGGGTATTAAAAAATATGTAATTATGTATCCTTCATTTGTTTCATTTTGTTTACCTAGACTGTAAGAGGCTTTTGCCTTCAGCCAGGCAAAAAGCAGGGTCCAGCAGTGAGCTGCAGTACCTGTCTTTAACAAATAGGTTTCTTATTCTTCATTTAAAATGAACATTTTCCTTGAGCATACATTGGACTAATTCTGGGACTTGGAGCATAAGCCCATCCACGTCTTCACGAAGGATCTCTGTCCAAATCATTATATCCATTTTTAATAACTACTAACAACTCCTTTTTTTCTCCCTAGAAGTTATAAAAGAGCAGGTTGCCCTTGTCTGAAGTCAAGCTGAACGTGTGACTTGGGTTTTTGGGGCCTTTTTTTGTTGTTTTGTTTTGTTTTTTAATCAGCAGCTGGAGCAGAAGCTGAAAATGTCTTTCTGTGAGACAGTAATTTGCTACTAAAGGCTTTGATGCCTGCCTGCACCAATCATTCCAGGATCCAGAAATTTCAAGACAAACTTCAAACTGTAGAGGAAATTTGTGCTAAATAGTCAGAAGTGTCAAATGCTTTTTTCACTCTGTACATCCTACACAGTTTATTTTAAATTAATATTTTGATTGGCTTATGAAAGGAGAGACAGTAGCAATGCAGCTTTCCCCTTCATACTAGATGTGACGTGTCAGTCACATAGTATCAAATTAAATGGAAACAAATGGAATGCTGAGTTATGATCAATATTAAAAAGAATAAATAAATTATGCTTTTTTTTGCAAATTAAGACTTTGATATCAAAGAGTTTAAGTTGAATTTACATGTTCATAGTCAGCAAATTCTTCATATTCAGAGGTTTTCATTTGATCAGAAGGATGAGTTGGTTTTTTAAAAAAAAGTATTTTTGGTATCGTCGTCATGTGGAGAAGTCCCACCAGTTCCTTGTAATGCAGAATGAACCTCCATGCCTGGAGTGAAGTGTGCTAGCTAGTAGCTGGTTACTAGTCATAGTAAGAAGTTTTCATATGCTTGCTTTGTTCGTATTAACTTTTTTTTCTTACACAGACACAAACCTCTGGCTAACTTTAAATCCTCCAAATATAAAAATAATTTGGATATATATTATGTGAACTGAAACACTTCAAAATTTTTCACGCAGTCTTCATATTTGAGTTGCATAACAGAGTTCCATAAAATTCACCAAGAAAACAACAATTACAAGGCTTTATTTCCTGATCTTGCCTTCCCTGGACTCCTGAATTCCAAGTTCATACTGCAGACAGTTTCAGCTGTCTTAAAATTGTCAAAATACTGAATGTTAAGTCCATTCTCCCCATGAAAGAAGCCCATAGCTCCATGAAGTATGGATTACCATTTGTATTTTTCACTAACAGTAAATGTATTTTTCTTATTAATTGTTTGCCTTAGGAATGATTTACATATTTTTGTTCCTTCTTACCATAAACATCTGCATTCCTCAGCTCAGCCTTCCTTGTATGTTGTTTCTTTATAAATGGTTGAGCTGCTGATGCAGGTATTGCCAAGCTAACAGTACAAATCATTTTAAAGAGGAAGCTGGCGCGTATGGCAGCCGAGGAGCACACTCTGCAGGACACTGGACAAGACAGTAAATATTCAACTTTTAATGCTGATTAAAGGAGTATAGGTAAAGAAATACGTAGGTATACTTAATTGGTGAGACAAACTATTCACTTTATTTATATTTTCTATATTACTTTTTAATTTGGTAAATACTATCCAGTTTTTGTAGTTGTCCTTGTTGATTTGTGTGATATTAAAATTCTAGTAATAAATGGTCAGGATGCTATGATTAGGGAGGGTTTAGTTGGTTGCTGTTTGGACTGGGCGGGATGATTTAAATTGAGTGCTAGAAACCAGTTTTAGTGGCTGCACAGTTTACCGTTGTGAGGCAAAATAGGTGGCTGTAAAGCTGCCACTTTAAGTCAGTTCACAAAAGAATTCTGAGAAAGATTAGTGAACATGCAGAAATGAGTATTTTACTTTACTAACATCTTGCCCTGTCCTCCCCTTTAGGAAGAAGAGCGTGCAAAGCGTGAGGAACTAGAGCGAATACTAGAAGAGAATAATCGAAAAATTGCAGAAGCACAAGCTAAACTGGTATGTGAAAGTGTAGTTAACTGTTCTGTAGGGAAATACAGGTGTCTGTGCCAGATCTGCAACACAGTTAAAATAAACAAATCCACCCTTTCTAGAGTTTACCATGCATATTGCTGGTTCCATCGGTAACATTGCTCTCCTTCCTCTAAGCATAAAAGACCAGATCCTTAGCAGAAACACTAAGGTGGTGAAATAGTTTAGATGCAGTTGATTTAGGGGGGAGATGGCTGCCTTCAGTATTTTAGAAGTAAGTTTTAACTATATCTCATGGAGAGAGTTGAAGTGAGTTTGCAAACGTGTTCAGTTTTGTGTGACTACTTCTGTTTTGTTGAGTGGGACAAGTACAAACTAGATTTGATTCTAGTATACAGCTAGTTGATGTAGAAGTGCTGAAAGGGACTTTCAGCATAAACTTAAGATGTGTAAGCTAGGAAAGTCTGACTTATGTTGGTCTTCAAGCCCTTTTAAAGCAGGTGCTTGACACATGAAAGCATTCAATATGATTTAGCTGATTCTAATCAACTGATTAGACAAACTAAGCTGCTTCTAAATCCTGATTGAACTCAGTCAATTTCAATTCCCCAATTAATTGCACCTCTTTCATATAAAAATGAGGCTTCTTAAATCTTTGCATGAATACATCTGCTTTAGATATCTTTCTGGTTTACCCTCTTCGCAACCTCCTATGGTGGAAACAGGACAAATGGAAAATTTAAAGTATTGACTGATGTAATGAACTAAATAAGCACCTTTAGAAGACCACTGGGAGAGCTGTAAGAACCATAGGTCAGTGTAAGGATTGACTAGTTGCAAATCAAGTGAAGATGGCTTTGGATTAGGCATTTTTATGTGGATTTTTGAGCAGGGAGACCTCGACCTGAAGGTATATGACTTCCTTATGTGTGTATATTACTTCAGCTTACACATGACAAGTGTTGGGACAGTTTCTGTATGTGTCTAATGTCTTCCTTAATTAAAATGTAATGTGTTGTTTGCAAAGCAATGCTGAAAAACATTGTATGTAAGCCATCCAGATTTTGATACATTAGCTGTAGAAAGTTCTCAGAGTTTCTTCTAAACTCAATTCAAATAACCATTTTATAAACAGTTTCACTGAAACCAACTATGGCACCTAGCTCAGGTGGAACTGCTTACATACTTATGCAGGATTCGACCTGTTTGGAAGTTAATATGGACTTGTAAATTGTTTTTATGACTACAAAATATGCTGGCCTAAATGTTACCATTTTCCTATACAGGCTGAAGAACAATTGAAAATTGTTGAAGAACAAAGAAAGATTCATGAGGAGAGGATGAAACTAGAACAAGAGAGACAGCGTCAGCAAAAGGAAGAGCAAAAAATTATCCTGGGCAAAGGAAAGTCTAGGCCAAAACTGTCCTTCTCCCTAAAAAGCCAGGATTAAGTTTCAACTCTGAACTCTTAAAAGAAAAAAAGAAACAAACAAACAAACAAACAAAAAAAAAAAAAAAAAAAAAAAAAAAAAAAAAAAACAGAAAAGGAAAACAAACAAAAACTTTGTATGGTAGCTTCATGTTGAAGTGTTTTTTGGTTTTTTTTTTTTCTTTCTCTCAATTTTTTTTTTTTTTGGGTCTTTTTTGAAAGTTGGAAAGTTAGCTTGTTCTAATAGGGGCTGTGCTCTGCAATTCTTTTTTTTTTTTTTTCTTTTTTTTTTTTCTTTTTTTAAACTTCCATTAAGTTAAACCCTTATCAGATCATCGTTGCCTTTTAGAGGGTAATCTGTTTTCATCAGTTTTGTTTCCGTATTGGTGGTCTGAAGCAACTCATGTCACTTTATGAATTGTGGATGATCTGATAAGGTTTTACTGACCTACTCATCAGAGTTTAACTCTGATAATTGACAGAACTTTATACTGGGTATTGCTGACTTTTAATGTTTTTATTTTAAAGTCAGTAAATACATGAGTAAATTGCTATGGTATTACTGGACCTCTGTGGTTTATTGTTAAATCAGTGTCCTATGATACTGTCCCGTTGTTGCGCTTGATGTTCCTGATACAGGTAAGGAAATAGTTCGTCATTTCTGCTATGAATACATAGAGAGAGTTCAGTATTGTCTCTGTTAGATTTGTTTTTATTACATTGACAGCATTCAACCAGCGTTCCCCATTGTGTAAATAAACCAATTTGCTGAATAAAGTGAAAGTCTTAAATTCATATGTTTAAGTAAATTTTTTTTAGTACACTTCTATAAACAGCTATAAGAGTGACAATTCACATTAAATTCAAGACTATAGTGATATTTTTTTAAATTTTGCTTTAAACTATTGTGGCTTCTACTTATAATGCAAAATCACACACAGTAAAAAAACCCTGCAGTTGTGAATGTTATTGATGGCTGCTGCTGTTTTTATGAATATTGGTTTTTATTCTGACAGAGACTTATTTCAGCTGTAGTATCATGTTTAAACAGCTGTTTGGCTTACTGCACCCAGACCGATACTTCCGATATCTAAACCCCTTCAGTTCACCTTATAATATAATACATTGTAAAAGTTAAGGTCATTACCATATAATGAATCTGATGGATCCTAAAGGATTTAAAAATGGAAGTTTTTTCTCCCAAAGGACTGGACTGGCTAATATATTTGAACTGAAAAACAGAAAGTGAGATTCTGTCTAAATATATTGTTTTAGCCAGAAAGCAACTGTTATACAGATCTTGAATATTATCCATTTATATATACAGGTTTTATTTTGAAAAATGAATCTACAGATTGAAAACTATATATATTAAAGTCCCCCTTTTTGTATGTAATTCCTCTACCAAAACCTAGATTACTATAGCTTGTCCAGTTCTAAAACTTTCTTTTTCCTGTCAGCGTGCAACATCTGTAGTAACCATAAAATTCAAGTTACCAGTAGTTGCCTGAGCATTTGAATGTCACTGGACAAAGTTGGAAATAATTCCTGATATTCCCGAAGGGTCTGTTTCTGTAGATTTAGCAAATTAAATGTGCCACTGAAAGCAGTATTCAACGAGCTTTGTATGAAACTGGGGCTTGGGGGCAGACTGATGTGTATCGCTTTGTCCAGTATGTCAAGAAAATGTGAAGATGGTAAAATACCTACACTATTACTGTACATAAATTTGTCTATATATTGTATGACAAAAGAAGGTTGAAAGTTGCTTAATGCATTAAAACAAAAGCTGAAGCCAAATAAATCATGTACATGACCTGTTGGCAGGAGCAGGCTGTATTTAAATATCAACTGATACCTGTATTTCTAAAACAGAAAACATCCCCTGTTCCTTATGAGAAACCAGCTATTAAAAGTCAATACTCAAAACAGACCTATGCAGTTTTGTTTCCTCTTCTAAAAGCAAGAAGCTAAGTAATCATACATGCAGCTGTGGTATCAAGCATTTTGTTCTGCATTACCTAATTTGCTGCTAAATAGCAACATTTGTTCTCTGCACTTAATGTTGTGTAGGCTAAGATGTTACCAGGTTATTCTCAGTCTCGCCTCTAGGACTATCTTGTGCACAAAATGCCCATTCCTAATGAGATTGCCTTCTGCTGTTCCACATTTCACTACCTGTTTCTCTTTCCCCTGCCCTCAAAAAAAAAAAAAAAAAAAAAAAAAATGGACAAGCAGCTAGGTCTTTGGTTTGGTTTGATTTCCTCTGTTGGGGTAGATGTTCAGGTGGTGGAATCTGCTGTCTCTGCTGTCCTAAGGCATTCTCTTTGTCTTAGATCTTTGTATACCTGGTGTGGGTGAATGTTACGTTTGCATTGCTGTAGGGTTTTCTTTTTAAAATTATTGTAGGACTTCAGAGATACTGTTCATTTCTAGAAAAATAAAGATGCATATGGTGTGGAAAGGGGGCAAGTTGACATTTGATGGTAAGAACTTTGGATATTCTAGTATTTCCATAGGACTTCATACCCATTTAATGCAAAGTATGCAGGAACATAGACTGATGTGCTGTTTAAACCGTGAGCTCCCTGCATGTGTCCACATCGAGAAAATGCTGTTGGTGATCGTGTTCAGTGTTTAATTTTTATTTCATTACAATTTGAAGTTTGAACTTCAAATTTTGGTTAGACAAGTTCTGGGTTCTGGAGTTTTGTGTGTTGTTGACCACCCCAGGGAGGCAAGTAGGCATTTTTCTTGCCACCTACCTTGAGCAGAATTCATTTCCCTTATATGGTAACAGAAGAGATCTTAGTTCTCCCAAACTTGTTCATAAATGTCATGGATAATTATTTTAATATGAAACAGTGCATCTGTCTGGCAAAGGTAGGAGCTTGGAAGGCCTTAGCACACTAAACATGTGCTCTTACTTTGGTGATTTGCTAAACTGCCCTTTGAACTTTGCATGTTCATTTATCATCATTTTTCCAAGCCCAAGTGGAAAGTTGACTCCTGAGAAATATATTGGAGGGATGGCATCCTTGCATCTTAGCAAAGCAGAGACAATCACGTTAGTGAGATGTCTAAACTGCCAAGCAACTGCATGTGTATGTATAATCTCACGAAAGTATCAACAGTTCATCCATTCCTATCTTGTCTTGACAAACGATTTACCTTTGATGTCTCTTTTTCTCTTGAGCTATGTGCCACCTCATACACCTCGCCCTATCAATTGTTCTTCCTGACTTGAAGCTGAAATCCCCCTCTTTGCAATGCTATTAGCATCCTCTCAGGATTAAGTTTCTGCCAATTTTAGCATGTACACTAAATATGGAGATGTTGGTTATTATTCACTGTCAACCGCATGCAGGATTTCATTAAACATTTTCTGAGCATTTAGGTTCTTAGCTCTGTCATTGCAAGGTCTCAGCTTGGTGCAAGTGCAGGTGAAATTTGAGTCATTAAACACCTTCCAGGTTGTATTACAGAGGGGATTTATTTCAAAAGAGAGCTGTGGAGCTGCCTGTGTGCCCAAGGCTCATTCCAGGGCAGGAGGATATGGTTGAAGTGCCCAGGTTGGTATGGTTTCGGACAGACGGGCCAGTCTAGCGAGAGCTGAACCATGACTTTCAGGCACCTCTGTTCCGTTCTCATGCTGATACTGCCACATGTGCGTTTCAGGGTTATCCCCTTCTTTCCATCTCACCAGTTAGCCTGCTGAAGAGTGATGAGTTTCTCTTGACATTTCCGTACTAAACAACCTCATGCTTACAATCATCATCCATGGACTGACACTTAGAATCAAGGGTTATGCTAGCTCAGCATCAGCTCTGCTTGGAAGGACATAGATCCCCTTTGATAATAAAAGGCCAGTTGTGTTGCAGAAGCTTGATCCCAGGTCGTTTTTCCTACCCCTCATATCACTGACCACAGAATAATATAAATATTTTTGTCTTCAAAGAGTGGTACAGAGAAAATCAGCATAAGTCAAGTCAAACAGTTAAAATGCGTGGTTTGGATGTATGAACGTTTTCTCTGATTTTTATTACAAGGCTGCTTGAATTCTATGGCTGTATCTGGGAGAAGCCAAGCTCATTTTCTAAGAAGCTATGGTTGACCAAAACTACAGTTATAAAACAGACCTGGAGAAGGCAAATTAACATCCATGCATGTACTTACTCTACCATAAGTGCAGTAAATGCACTGTTGCAGTGTGAATGATGTATTAGGAGCTGTTTCAAGTATCTAGCACACTTGGCCTCTTAGTACAAACGATAAGCAATCCATTTAAGTCAATAAGCATCAGTTGTGATCATTCTTCTTTACTGCATTTAGCAGTAATTGTATCCATTGAGTTACATCTTTTCGACTTTCAAAACTGGTACATTTTCATGTAATGATGAATGATGGTTAGCTTTTCCACTTCAAAAATTTCATGTTTTGCTGATGTTTAAAAGAGAATCAGGGTTTGTGGGCCCAATCCTGATCCCATTCAGATTAGCTGTCCTTTGTTATAAATAGATTTTGTAGTACCAGAGCCCCTATCTATATAATTATTGCTGACATTACTGTTGGAAAGAAGGTGGAAGAGGTTATTCAGCGATAAACAGGATTTTTTTCCTAAGCCAGTGAGGTACAGGAAATTAAGGTTTAAGCGGTACAAACAGCAAAGTCCCAGTTTTTTCAGTGAAGGCAAGGAATAGGCAGGTCTCACCTGCTCGCTGGCAGCGCTCCTCCACCCATCCGTCCATTTGTGCGTCCATCCATCCCCGTCCGCCAGGCCGGGCCGCCCGGGCGCTGGGGGGACCGCGGCGCCGCTCCCCAAGGCCGCGGCAGGATTTCCCTGAGAAGCCTGTTCCCTGTGTGTTCGTCTGTCAGGAAACCGCGTTTCTTGCGAAACCCGAAATGTCTGCCGGGGCCTCCTCCTGAAATAGCCCCCAGGGAAGCGGCGGCCGAAGCCGATTTCTAACTTCCGAACATTCGTCGGCATTTTTTGCTTCGAACCCCGCGTCCCCTACCTTTACTCTCACGTTTCTCCCGTCTCCGAGAGCTTCTCGGAGGCGAGACGGAAAGGTTGGAGGCCGATGCGGCGGGCGCAGGGGACGGGACCGGGGGAAGGATTGCGGTCGCAGCGCAGCTGCCCAGGGACTCCGCGCCGCCGCAGCCCCTCCGAGCGCCGCCCGCCCCCGCCCGGCTGCGGCCCCCGCCTCCTGGCCCGGCCCGCTCGGAACCGTAAGTAACTCTGCGGCTCTGGAAGGGCTCTGCGGCCCGACACAACCGCAGGGACCGGTTCCTCGGCCAAAAAGGGTGACCTGAGCCGGGTAGCCACCGAGCTAGCGTTTCTTTGGATATCTTAATCTTTGTTGATTAGGTTATCTCGGAAACAAGCGCCCAGTTTGGTTTTGACTGAAGAATGATTTTATTAACGTGGATTTTTATACGCTTACAGTGTGCATCGGTAGGATGCTGGACAGTAGAGTAAAACAGCTGTATTTGCGTAAAAAAATGATTAGGCACTGGACAATAGGAGCTGTGTGATATATTTAGTTACAGGAGGATATTTTCAGACAATACCAGGGCTCTTCATTTCCTCTGGTTTACTTAAAGCAAGGATACGAAGAGTTAGAGGTCACAGTTTACTCACCGCTTTTACAAACCACTCGTAACCTTTTGCTTCTAAACAAACAGAAGCAGCAGCATCACAAAATTGAGGTAGACCTATTTTACACGTCTCTGTGGCTGGGAGCATTTATCAGGCTCCGTGTTTACATTGTCTCACGACCGGCTACACACCACACATTTGTTTAAAAGTTTAATAATTAAGTACTTTCCTCCCCTCACTGGTGAAGTTCTCCTTTGATGCCCCTCGGTGTGCATAGATACCTAAGCTCCCACTTGAGTGCTAAGTTTCCGTCCCGGGAATCAGATTCTTTTCCTCCAAATTGCGTCGCCGGATGTGCAATTCCTTCCTCAGTGCAAATTAGATTTAATTAAGCAGTTTACTTAAAACGTATTCGATGTTTTGTGTGAAAAGCAAACTGATTTCCTTGTTTTCTTGAGTGGTAGATTTCATTAGAGAACTACCGAACACAATTAACTCAAAATCTATGGGGCTTCCAGCACGCTTCCAATTTCTCTCCTCTCTGTTGCGAGCGGGAGGAGCGGGTTCTGCCAGGCTGAAACACCCGTTTTGTTGAAAAGGGGTCGAAAGAGTTCCAAAATTGATTCGGGAAATAAATTACAGTGTCAGTTGTTTTCCTTATAAAAGCTTCTTGGCGTTCGTCTAAAAGCCGGACAACTACCACCACAAAGCCGATTTTTAAGCGAATACACATATTTCTTCAGGAATAAAATTATGCGAAATTGGCTCTTTATTCGGGTTTTTGGTAGGATGTTCTTTGCATGCCTCGACTAAAAGGTAGGGAAATGGCAGAAAAGAGCGCGGTAGTTTCCTGGGATTTAACTTTTAATCCTTTCTGCAGATCCTGTTTTGGCAAGAAATCCCTACTGGAAGAAATTCGGTAACCCTCAATTTCACAGGAGCGGCTATGTCATTTTACACCACCCGTGCTTAGCCTCGGTACAGCTCTTGTCGCGGACCCCTCACGTGTGCCGCCTCCGCAGCCCGGTACCGCCGCCCCGCTTGGCTGTTGCCGGCGATTTTTGCGGTGGAACTGTGTGGGCGCCGGAGCGGGCAGGACGCGGGGGAGCGGCGGAGGGGGACAGCCGAGGGGGACCTGCGGAGGGCAGGCGCTGGCCGCTAGTGGGAGCTGTGGCCCCGTGGAAGTGCCGCGGGAGCCGCGGCGTGTCGGGCTCCGAGCGAGGCGTCGGGAGCGCCCGCGACCCCCCGGCGCCCTCCGCACCCCCCGGGGGACCTGCGAAGCTGTGGGGAAAGCATCTCCAGCGGTGCCCGCAGGTAGCTGCTTCTGGCCAGAAATTAATGATAGAATGAAATAAAAGGGCCAGGTGCCGTGCCGTTGGGATACGCGGCGTCTGAAAACGAACTGTGTCCGAACCCACTCCCCACGAAAATCTAGAGGGGAAGAAAGAGTGTCTGCGCAATCGGCAGAGAAAGGCGAGGCAATCCGCAGCCGGCCCCGGAGCCCCGCACTGCCCGCCGTTCCGCATCTCTCTCAGGAGCTCTGCGTGTCCGACTCTCTATTCTGTGACGGCCCGTGGCTAATTGTCGCGCAACCAGATAAACTTCGAAAACTCACAGAACCCGTGGGAAGGGCCAGTGGGAACCTAGGCGGGAAAGCACCCCCAGGCCTCTTTCCCGGCAGAGAACCCGCAGAAAGTTGTGCGCGGAGCTCCGCGCCAGTGGGAGCCCGGCCCGGCCCTTTCCCACGCCGCGGCGCGGAGGTGGCCGCCGCCGCGCAGCGCCTGCAGCGGAGCTCCCCGGCGTGCTGCGCTCGCAGCGGCGGGCAGGGTGCGGAGGAGCCCCGTGCCTCCCGGCCCTGCCGCTGATCGCCGCTCTTTGAACGGCAGTGTACTCAGGAAACGGTTTTAGCAAAAGCTGGGTTTCAATGCTTATTCAATTTCTCTTTTTTTCCCCTGATTTCGCTCCATCTGAGCCCACCGCGCCTCCCGCACGGCCCCGGTGTGAGTCAGACCGAGGGCACACCGCGCACGCCGGGCAGCGGCCGCCCGCGGCGCGGCGCGGCGGGGCCGGGGGGTGTTACCTGCCGGCCCGCTCGGCCGGGCTCGGCGCGGCCCCGCCCGCCGCTCGGCGGTAAGTGACAGGCGCGGCGCCCAACCAGCGCGGCGGCCCGCCGGCGGCCCTATGAGCGGCGGCGGCGGGGCAGCGGGGCCGCGCTTATATGGCTACGGCAGCGCGCTGCCGCCGGCCGCGCTCCTGCGCTGGGGACTCACAGCGGCGGCGTCGGGGGTTGGAAGCGCCGCGGTGGGAGCGACAGTGGCTGGCGCCGCTCCTCTTCCCTCGCTCCGTTCCTTCTCCTCCGCGGTGGGTTGCGCGTCGGCGCAAGTCCCGCGCCCGCCGGTCCTCCTCAGTCGGCCGCCGCGGCGCGCACTGCAGATCGCGCAACGGGAGAGGGACCATTTGACGCTGCGACTCCTCCGTCCCCCGTTTTGGTTTATTTTATTTTTTATTTTTGTAATCATTGTTGTCCGCCCCTGTTTCTTTCCTTGCTCCGCTCCGTGGTCTTTGCCGGCGACAAGGACAGCGGTGCCCCTCGGGGAAGCCGGAGCCCTGCGGATGCGCCTCCCCGGGACTGGGGGAGCTGACTCGGAGTGGATTTATTGACTCGCGGTTGCTTCCGAGCTGCCCGAAACAGCCCGGGCTGGTGCCCGTGTGGATTGCAAACTGCGGGGAGCAGTGAAAGACATACAGGAGGAGCCGCCCGCCGAAGCTGTGTCGTTTCCCCCCCGACGCTTTTATTTCTCCGGCCACCCTTTATTTTACCTTTTTTTACCTTTATTTTTTGTTTTACTCCTTTTCACGCGGGCCTTAGACACAGTGAAGGCGTATGGCGCTCTGGATCCAAATGGGAGTTGGCAGTTTGAGTGGCATCTTCCAAGGCAGCCGGGAGACCCCCACTAAGAGGAAGGACTGAGGCGTTTGCATTTTTTATTTTTGCTGTTGCTGTTACTTCGGAGGTAGCTTGGATCTGACCTCACAGGAGATATTCCTACATGCGAGTGGCATACATGACTCAGTAGATCTGCTTGCAGCTCTCGCCAAGTGCATCGTCGACTCTTACTGTGTGATTTTTTTTTTTCTTTGATTTTTTAGTTATTCTTTTTTCCCCTATCAATCATCCCGGCTGTTGGGATACCGAGCACCCACCCTGCTGTTGCTGCTCAGGTGCGTGGGAAGGCGCACGGCGGAGTTGCTGAGGCTCCGGGGAGGGACTCGGTGCCGCCTGCGACCATGGCAGCGCGGAGGCGAGATGCCTCCGCCTGGAAGTACTGCTGGGGAGCCGTGATGGTTTTATGCAGAACTGCACTGGCGCGGTCCATCGTTTTAGACCCCATATATTGGAATTCCTCTAACCCCAAGTAAGTTTCCATCCCGCTGCCGCCCGCCGTTTCCTCGGGGACCGGCGCTGTCCTCCGTGCGCGGGGGAGGGACGGGACGGTGCCGCGGGTCGGCCGCGGCCGCCGGGAGACACGGGGCCGGGGCGGAGTGCGCTAGCCGTGAGCGGCGGGGCTCCGGCCGTGGCTGGCAGCGAGAGCCGGCCCTTCCTGGGGCGAGCGTTCCGTGTGACGGCGGAGCTGCCCCGTCGCCCCTTGCCCGCGGCGGGAGGGTCTCGGGGGAGAGGAGGGAGGGGAGGCCGGGCCGGGGCGGCGGACCGGGGGTGGGCTGGAGAGGGGTGAGGCAGTGGCAGGATAAAACCTGCGGGCAGAGCTCCGCGCTCGCCCGGGCTGGAGCAGCGGAGGAGCCGGGCTGCGCTGAGTTGCCAGGAAAGGGTGATACTCTCCAACTTCTCCGTCTGCAGATGCAAACTCATCCCATTGACTCCAGTGAAGTTACATCTGCTTGTAACAGGGCTAAATTTGGTTGTGGAGTTGATGGTATCAAGGCACATGTCAGTGAGTAATGAACTAAGCATTACCCATCACACAACCATTTAGTGTCATTCTTCATTAACAAACCCAACTAAAAATGTACATGCGTTCCCAGGACCTCACTTTTAAGGCTCACTCGTAAAAAGAGATGCGATATCTTAAAAAGAAAAAAAAGGCCCAAAAACAACAAACCAGCAACTTCTTTACTTAAACGTACAAAATTATTGTCGTTAGAAAGAGGAACTTTTGGAAAAGTGGGCTGTCATTCTAAAGAAAAGTCTGAGGCAGTGGTGTAAAGCTACTTACACTTCTCTTTTGTCTCCTTGGATTTTTAACATACAAAATGGAAGTTGGCTTTGTTCACTTGTGAGAGCCTCTGAACTTTTGCGATTAGAATCACCAGTTTGGAGAACAAAAATCACGATAAGAAGTAGCCTGTAAAGAGTTAAGAGAATTTTAGAGTAGAAATGCTTTAAAATATTTTATATGTATGCTCCATCTTCAGTTATGTATATTTAAAACTAAATCATATGTAATATGTTATTGAATTTAACGTTTCCCACTAACTCCAGTAAGTACGTGTCTTGTTTTCCCGGGGGAGTTTGTAGAGGAAATGTTAGGTGGTGATGAGACAAGTATAAATGAAGTATTTCCTGGATCAGGGATTAATCCTGCGCAGGTGTCAGGATCTCTAGGAGTTTGGTGAAGATTTCAAAGTTTGACTTAGGAGTAGCATCTCAAGTTTACCAAGTAACCTTGTCTTACAGTCATCATCTGTTGTTGCTTTCACTTAAAGAAAAAATCACTATAGATTTCTATCTGTGTTGTTTTTAATACTTGCGCTGTTTCTCTTCAGCAAGAAGTTTACTGATCTTAAAACGAACTTAAAAAAAAAAAAAAAAAAAAAAGCAGGAGCGCGGGGCTCTTTTTTTTATATGCACCAGGTGGGAAGCCTGTTAAAATTTACCTCCAGTCACTGGCTCAGCACTTCCACGATGCTGCAGAGCTAAAGCCTTTCTTTGGCTTAAGAAAGGCGCGGCATCACATCAGAGGATAAAGCGGGCTTTATAAGGCTGTTTAGGCTCTCGAAAGGCAAAGGCTGAGAGCCGGGGTTGCATTGCAGGAGTGGGCCTGCTGTGCTGGTGGAAAACAGCCTTGGCTCGGCCTAGGAGGAAGGGGAATTCTTTTGCATCCTATTGCATCCCAGCCCTCGCTGGGTTTATGCCTACAGAGGTCACTCTTCCAAAGCAGAAGAGCCAGCTGCTCGGGCTCTCCTCTGCCAGCCCCAACCTGCTTTCGCTTTTTTTTTTTTTTCTTTTTTTTTTTTAAAAAAAACTTACCTTGATCGCTTTTATTAGCCATCAGTGAAACGAAAGCATCGGAGCAGCTGAATTCAGCCTATCTCACAGAGCCTGGGGATATGATTCTTTTGTCAAACACGATTTGTATTTCCATTTAGTTAATTCTAAACTGTTTGATTACAAAAAAGGTTTGAATGTTGTTAATGGTAGATCTAATGATAATATCTAATTACTTTTTCAACTTAAATGCACGCTTAAAAATAGGTTGTGTGCTGATGTAATTGAATTTTCTTGAGTGATTCATTGAGGCTTAATCACCACAGTGAAGAAGTACACTATTAAAATTAGTCTTTTCAATTGCTGGGGCTAGTGATTTATAGGCCTCTTGGAGGCCTGGAGTTTGAGGAGGCTTGCAAATGCATTCCTAATACTGCTGCTGGTGAGGCAGCTCTACTTCTCCGAGGAGAATTTCTTACTAATTCTTCTCACACTTGTTTGCCTGAAGGTTCCTGAATAATTTGTGCTTAGATAAGGTTGTCCTCACTCTGGATTCAGGCTGAATGTTAGCTTGGGAAGTAAAGCTGTTGAATAGATTTTGGCATGGTATAATAATAAAGCTCCTTTCTAGGTTTGAAATAATAACTATCTTGAGTGCTGGTTAATTTATTCAGGGAAGCTGTGCATTTAACTCTATTGAAAGTCTCAAGACATAAATTTGCTGAACAGGTAGGCAATTAAAATGGGAGAAGTTGTTAGGTTAATACGAAGTACGAAATAATAAATTTTAGGTTAAGGTGAATGGATAAACTGAATTGGTTTTGCACTGAAGCCTGGAGGTTATAATTTCTAGCAGGTGACTGGGATGGAGAGCACGCAGTAGCTATTTGAACACAGAGTTCCCCTCCCTGTTCCCCCCTTACCTTTTCAGAGATCTGCTTTATTGCCTTGACCAAATCATGAGATTGAAGTGACATCCATAAAATAATTATACCTGTGACTTTATTGCCTGGGAGGTTAAACATGGTTGTTGTAGATGGTCTTGGCAGACTTTATAGACTTTTCATCTGAAGAACTTTAGATCACCTGATCTTGAAAACACAGAGGAAAAATTACTCTAGATTTAACTCCTGTTGACACTTTTTAACGGGAGACTTTCTGCCTGTGTTGTTTCTGCCAAGGCAAACAATGTATGCAGATAGCATAGATTACCTTACAAGGGCTCGGCACTGCCTTTGACCACACGTAATGTTCTGGGGCGCCTTTTAGTGAAGCAGTGGAGAAATCTCATTCAAAAAAGCATCGCTTATGTCTAAGCGTCACTATTTCCCTGTGTGCTATAGGCCAGTGAGCAAGGCGGTTCTCTTCAGTGACATGTGGAAGGTTATCCTCATAAGTGGTGCCTTTGACACTGATTAAGTTAGATTATATAGCTGTTTTTCTCTCCCTCTGATAACCAGTTATATATGGGATATTTCACAGCCTGCCTCTGAATGAATGCTAACATGTCAGAAACTGATAAAATAAACTACAATTGATGACCCTATTAAATGTTCTATTCAGTAGCATATAGACTAGTCTGCTTTTCATTGTATCTGAAATTCTTATTTTTGTAGGTAAACAAATGCACATTCACTACCGATTGAATAGCCCCTTGAACTGTGCTCTGCAGTTTGCATTTGGGTTAATCTTGTCGGTTTTAATACAGAGGGGAAAAAAAGGAGAAAGCACCAGGGGTGGAATTGTTAGTGCTTTCACATCCACATTCCTCACATTTTGTCAGGATGATAAACTGTAGGTAATGGACAGCCCTTGTTTCACTGGACAGGCAAGCCAGCCAGAGCACAAAGAGCTTGCTAAAACGGTATCTCACAACATGTTTGGGAGGCTCTCAGCTAGACAGGAATTTATTTGGGAATCCTGTGCTGTGGGACTACACTTTCTAACCTAAGCAATTACAGCTTCAAGCTGAAGAAACAGGGAGTGGAAGGTTAAAATGGTTTAAACACATGCTCCTAAATTGTTCCCAAAACATAGCTTGTTGACACTTGTCGTGATAATAGATGGAGTGAGTGGTGGCTTCCAGTCAGTCCATTTGATAGTTCTAGCATTTGTAGCCGGGTCTCAGAAGCACAAGTGAATTCGCAAAATGAATTCCAAATAAACTGAAGGCCTATTTCTTGAGCTGGTTATTTTCGCCAGCCTGATGTATGTAGAGTATAATTGCTATATTATTTATAGTAATTGTCTTAAAGCATGTTATCTGTAAGCTGTGCTACATTATTTCATTTTGTTTAATGAAGTAATTGCCTTTAGAAAGGCAGTGACTAAAAGTCATGCTAAAGTCACTTACCCTCTTCCCACACACGAGAATGCCTTCCTCTCTTTTTTTTTCTTTTTCTTTTTTTTTCTTTATTTTTTTTTTTTTTACCGTTTCCCTGTTTTATTGTAAGGAGATCACATGGGGTGAGATACTCTGGGTGCACTCAAATTCGGCCCAGGTTCCTGGCATGGGAAATCAGGAGCGGAGGAGGTGACTGCTCTGACGCGCTGGCAGAGACCGGCCTTTCAGCCCTGCGCAGCAGCCACAGGCAGGCCTCCTTTGGGACCTTTTTTTCCTTTATGTTCTGGTCTTCATGCATCCTGCAAACCTGCAGCACTTGAAATTGCTTGTTGCAAATGAGAAGAAAGTGTTCTTCTGAGAAAAAAATAGTGATTAAAATGTTATTCATGTGTGCCTAATGTCTGTCTGCCTTGGCTGCTGACATAAAGAAACCTGTTTTTCTGGTCATTTATCATACATCTACATAGATTTGCTTATGAGCTCATTCTTTGTGAGGCGTTGTGGAAACTTACATAGGAATGTTAAACTGCTGGAAATATTTTGATTAAAATACTGAGTGCCCCACAGTATGTAGACTTTTACCTAACACTCTGTTGTCTTGGAGGAGGGGGAGGGTTTTGTGGGGGGTGGGGAAGGGAGCAGCAAGGGAGAAGATTTTGGGGGGGAGTTGCATGAAAAAGCAGAGGAAGGGAGGATGGCAAATGGACAGTGTTAGAGGAGCTTGGAAAAAACTCCTGGGGCTTCATTGTCTCCTTAAAGCCAGAGAACACAAAGACAAATGCAGTTCAGCCTTTCTCCCATGATGGAAAATGTAAACCGTTGACACAGCTCCCATGTTTAACTTGTTTAATTCTCATTTTAAATTCAGTACTATACCAGCCGTGTGAACTCTGAAGATTTCTTTAGTAATCCATTTTGTAGTTCCGAATCAAAAACAAAGTGAAAAGGTCTGACACAATTTGCTTTTATTTTTAGGCAAATCAACCCTGGTCATAGTTAATAAGGGGATTACAACCCAGACTAGGTCTTTACAGATGTAATGTAAATCAAGGGCAGAGTATAAAGAAACTGATCCCTTTTGATTGAAGTATGGTAAAAAGGCATAGAGAAACTAGCAGCAGTAATCTGATTGTATGGCAATAAAACCACCATTTTCTGTCTTTCAGATAAAAATAATGTGGTAAATCCATGCAGTTCATAAGATGTAAAGGCAGATAAAGGGTGATGCCATGGCAACATATAGATTAGCTTGATGTTAGAAATGACACGTCTCTGAAAGGGGTGTTATAAACTAAGGGCCTTGCTCCGGGCTGTAAGGTATTATGTGAGAACCGCACAAAACTTGGGGGCCGGGATTAGGAACCATGAAAGGCCTACTTGTGGCTTGGGGTGGTTGGAGCGGTGAAGAAAAGCTGCTCAGTTCTTGCTCATTGGTGGTGTATAATATGGTAAAGATAGATTTCATTTACTTCTTTTTGCCGATATGGGGGTCGATTAAAACTCGGGATGGCTGCAATTGTGAGGTGTGGAAGATTCTCCTTTTTAACTCCTGCCCTAGCAGCAGCCTTTCTGAAGAATTGGCTGCACTTGGGATTTGTTGCCTTAATCTATTTGGGCTTCGGGCAGGAGCATGCTGGCAAGGCACAGCGAACAGAGGGGAGAGGTAGTATTGGGGTTATCTGGAAGGAAAACAGAGAGCTTTTGATTTCAGCTGTGTTTTACTTTGTCTCACACTCCATGGGAGCAGCAAAGATAAACATGCTGCATTGTCTGTGCCTAGGTCAGGTGATACTTCAGCATCTCTTGTGTTTCCCATCCTGCAAAAATATAAAAGGAAAAAAACCACAAAAAAACCCAAAACCGAACAACCACAAACAAACCAGCATCCATTCCTATTTACCAGTCAAACTGCAGATAACCAAATGTCTCTGGCTCAGTCTCTAGGTGGTGTTTATTTCCGAAAGACTGGCTGAAATCTAGGAATGAATGAGATAAGCATCTGCCTCCCCCCCCACCCCCCCCCCCCCCCGTTCCCCTCCTCCCCGGCCAGCTTACTATCACTGGGATGAGTTTGCTGTCAGCCCCTTGAGTTTAGCCGGCAGACAGTACAGCTATTGTTTCATCATATATTTTAAGTGATCTGCAGCTGTAAAGGTAGTAAAATATCTTTCCTAGTGCAGCTACTTGGATGTGTTTTTTCTTACTTTTTCTCATAAGGAGCCTTTAAAGAGTTAATACTCGCTTTTCTACCCAACTGACAACCCTGAACGCCCACAACTTAAAGTCAGCATTACATTGCAAATCAGGGGTACGATTCAAATGAAAAATATCTACTTTATTGCCTGTTCGCTTGTCTGCGAAGGGGGGAGAAGAAAGCATTCTACATTTGTTAAGCGCAGTCTAGACACAAGGGGAAAAAACACCGAATCCTACAATAACAGTTGTGTCTTTCTTTTCTGGGAATGAGCCTGGGATGAGCTCGGCAAAATGGAATTCATGCTGTTTGTTTGGCAGTGGCTCAGACACTTTTAAAGTGGATTGGTTTTTGGTTCTTGTTTGTTTGTTTGTTTGATTATTCCAGGATTTTTTTACATAAAGATGTTAATTACATGCTTGAATTTATCATTCTTAGCCTATCCCATAGTATGGTGGAAATCTTCACAATTGTGACTGAAAAGAGAGCTCCAGACCCCAAACTGTCAAGCCGCTGATGCTGATGTCATTTAACAAATGAAAAAAAAAAAAAAACAAGTGCATATGGGGATCCGGACGGATTGGCAGAATATACAAGACCTGAAGTGCTCACATGGGTTTCCTGTCTTGAAACTTAACCTTCACAAATCTATAGCAAAAGATCCAATTCATTTGCTGAAATTCTCCAAAGCTGAGGGGCAACCTCATCTAATTTACAGGCCGGTCACATTCAAGCACCTTGCATTTTGCATTTGACAATGATTGCTAATGGGCCATTCAACTAAAGTATTTGCTTGTTAACAGGGAACAGAGCATGATAAATGTCCAGCAAGCTTGCAGCCTCCTTCAGCTTTTCAAATGCAGACTGGTGCATATTTATGGCAGGCAAATGACAAAGGGGGAAGCTGAATTACTCTGGCCTTATGCTTTCTGTTCGAACAAGGGTTAAAGTAATTAAAGAAATAATGCAAAAACCGATGTCCTTTGTTTGCCCACCATTATCCAACGTTTAGCTTTCGAACCTGCCTGTCATGTCACATTTCAGAAATGTCCCAGATAAGGCCGGACAACTTTGGCAGGGCACAGAGAGAAATGGAGAATCATCTGTGGTGAGCATCCTGGACAGTGGACCTCAGCTCTCCCTGCATCTGGAGTCTTTTCCCTCAAGGTTCCCCTCACCCTAAGGAGTTTTCACTAATAGAAAATTGAAGGTGTACTTAAAACAGAAATTTTGCAATTTTCACTCCTGTTCCCTAAACAGGGGGGAAAAACCCCAACTCTGAAGAGTAGGCAGGCTTTGAGAAAGCATCTGCATTGAGCCTAGTATATTTCTGGAAGCCATGAAAACAAAATGGCAGAACAAAAAACCAGCTTTGCATTGCTCCTCTACCCCCAGACAGATCTTAAGACCCAAAAAGATAAAACATGCACACAGAAATTTGCCAAACTTGAAGAGTCTTTAGTGTAATTTTGAATTATCTGGGTTGGTGGTTTTTTTCTTGTTATCATTTTTGTCTTTGTAAATTCAGGTTTAATCTTAGCCTATCTAGCTCCTGTTCAACGTCATGAAAACACCTCCAGTGATTTCAGTGAGTACTGCAAATCCTGCAAACCTGAAAGGGCTTTCTTTACATTATAATTTTTTTTCGTTACAGGCAAAATTTAAATTTTCTTGTTATGAAAAAAATATATCATTTTACCCTAGGAAAGAGAACATACAGTTGGGTTTTTTTTACTGTTATCTGTGATGCAGAGAACTTTCCTTTGATGTGATTATATACATTGTCAAAGACAGCGAATAAGGGCAGGACCTCTGTCTTTTTTGGCAATCCTGGCCAGCCAACACCCAGTGTTTATTGAGGTATCAGCATGATAATTATAATGCAGCTGATTTAAACTTTGATGTAATAGTCTGTGCTTTCTTCTGGTTTTAAATATAAGTTCCAAGCCAAAAAAGATAAAGGTTGGTAGAAGATTGTGTTGCTAGGTGAATCATTCCTGATCTATGACATGTGCATAACTATAAGATTTGTTTCCTACCTATAGTGTTCTTATAAAATGTCTCATGGGTGATGGCTAAAATAGGATTTACAAAACTTTATTTGGTAGGATCAGAGCTTTGTACACTTTAAAGGAAAGTCAAGTTTTACATGTGTCAACGGAAAACAAGAAATTATTTGGCTTCTTATACACAGCAGGGTAGGTTAGATGGTAAAATGATGTTAAGCTGAAAAATTTGTGGTACTGCAAATTGCTTCTTACTGTTTTCTCAGCTTTTGTTTGAATAGGGCATTTATTTAAATACCCAAACTAGAGAACAGCAGTGGAGAAGGCGAACACTGCACTGTAAAGAGAAATGTGTTTTAAAGCTAATAAAGAGTGATTTGAAATTTTATTATCATTATTATTATTATTATAGTTAGTTAAAGCCCAGTCTCACTTGAATGCTGTTTTATTTTGGATTGGGAGTTCTGCCAGTCTCCAGCCAGTCAGAGCTAAGAAGACTCAAATCAAGTCCAGGCCTATTTCTGCAGCAAACAGGAATCCTGGCTCCTTGCCTGTGGATTCATTCAGGAAGACCCATCTGGCTTTTGATGTTCTGCAAGTTTGAAGCAGTTTGTTTAAGGAACCTATGCAGCCAGCACTGGTGGAAGCACACATGACTGCGCTTCTTCTGACTTCTCATCAGTGGTGCATCGTTTCACAGTTTCATTTTTGCTTGGTGCTTGCCATCTGCTTACCTACTGCCTGAGCAGCAGTTGGTTTCTATACCTGACTGGATGAAAGTGTAAATTTGGAGTTGGGAACATCTTGACTCCTTTTGAGGATTTGCAGTCCCATAGCATTCTCTGTGCACACTTCAGTTGCTTTCCTCATGTTTAATTAATTTCAGTTTAGTTCAGAAGCAGTCTAGCTTAATCACTGCACAACACTTTACCTTCAGGTTTTTTGGCGGGGTTCTTTTTCCAGGGTATTTCTGAGCTACGTAGGTTAGCTGAACAGGGAAGGTCACATTGGCAGACAAGTTACTTCACTGCCTGAAAAAAATATTTGAAGGGTGGTTTTTAGTGGTAATCATTCTTTGTATCAGTTAGTTTTCTGGCACTTTTTGAAGAAACCAAAAGCCACATTTAGACTGATAGCATATTGTAGTCTTCTGTGGATCAGTGTGTGTGACGCCAAGGCAAGCCGGGACTGCACTGTGCTCTTACAGCCTGACTTGGGAAACTGTCCTTATTCAGGAAAGCTCATGTTGAGCATGTGCTGAATGCTGAATATTTTTGCTGAAGCAGGACGAATTAAGCATGAGCTGTCTTGAACCAAGGCCAGTGTGAAGAGGTTTTTTTGGGGTTGGACAAATACAGATCTCTCCAAAGCTTTGTTGCCTTTTTTAAAATCAGAAAATGATGTCAGATGTCAAAATCCCTGTCTGCATTTGGAAAGAGATATATAGGTTGCCAGTAGTCAGTGTGTCCCTTGTGTCAGCTGGGAGCTCAAGCAGGTCTATCAGCTGTGCCTCTCAAGTCTGGCTGCACAGGTAGCTCTGCCTCAACTGAGTTTTCTGTGCCTTTTTTTTTTTTTTTTTTTTTTAGCTCACTGTTTGGTGTAATGCCAGCAGCACATTTCCACTACACCTGATCACTGAGAGTGACCTGAGAGCCCAGGTTTCCCCTGCAGGAGAGGGCCTGGTTTTTGAGGGGTGCACTGACTGAGCCTCCCTGCAGTAGAGGCTGAACCAAATGTCAGTGTCTCATGAGTGCAGGGCGCAATGGGTTAAACCTGAGTGGTTGGATCTCCTGTTATCCCCAGCTTTCTGCTAAACCCCTCCAGTGGACTCTTCCATCTGGGGCAAGGATGTCAGTTGTGTCAGATGAACATTTTGGATGTTTACAGATTTTTTTAACTACTCTGGTGTCAATTAAGTTCTTGTCAGAGGCTCAGACATTGTAGTGGGACAAAGTCTGTTTCCTCATAGGTCTGAAATTACTACTGTCTTGAAGGTAGCTGTGGCCACCTGTTTTTATACTGCTTCTGCACATCAGTCAAACCTTGGAAAAGTTGGTACTTCATGTAAGAACACAGGATGTTTGTGCTTGCAAGTGGCTAAATCTTAGGTTTAATCTAAGAAGCAGTGGCAGACTGATTATATAGGTCTCCCATTTGGATTTTTGCTCAAGGTCATTTTCTGCTTGGCATAAAAATGATTTGCCAAAATAGGTTTGTTTATACAGTTCTGGTAGTGATTTGGCATAACTTTTCCTGAAAGTTGTGAGTTAACAATTTGTTCTACTTCCAGTGTTTACTTATTCAGGCAAATGGTATGCAATAATACATTTTCTAACAACTGCAAAGTAGATGAAATTTTGTCTTTGAATTGGAGATACAATCACCAATTTTTAATGTCTCATCAACTAACAAGACAGTCCCCGCCCTCTTTTATAGACTTTGCTTGGAGCATGTCTTGAAACAAGACTGTACAGGTGTGAGCAAACTGTAGCTAAGAGAAGGAGAACTGCAAACTTAGGTTGGCATCCTTATATTGTGGCTGACATAAAACGTTTGTTTTTCTAACAGGAATGGTAGAGAAAGCACAGAATAGCACAGCAATAGAACAATCTGGTTTGCACTTTTCAAAAAGTAGTTCTTTGGCAAATGCCAGCTGCTCTCTGTTAGCTTTCTAGAGGCAAAGGTTTTAGTGACTTGTGTAAGAAACACACATGGTTTGGTTTGACTTTCTGTTCCACGCTAACTACTGCTCTGCATCTTTTCAATAAAGTGCCATCTCTTGGGTTTGGCACACCCTGCCTCTGTGAGCGCAAGTCAAACAGAGCAATGGGTTTGTGTTATGCTGAATTCATGGCACAGATTTTTTTTATTTTACTTTCTTTTTAATTTTGTCCCAAAATTCAAACCATATAAATACCTGATTATCTTTGCCATGAGAGCAAAGAACTACTTTAATATTCCCAGTAGCATATTTTGAACAACAATTCTTTAATTAAAACAACATTGGTCTCTTCCTGTATTTCATGGCTAGCAAATGAGAGAAAACACCAGTGTTGATATCAAAGGGAGTCAGTTTTCATTACAGTAATGGTTCAATTGTGCAGTGCTGTAGGCACTGAAATTTAATATTATTGTGACTTGTATTGTAATTGTAGGATGACAGAGGAAAATGGATTAAGTTTAAATGTGAGTGTACACAGCAGCACATGGACTTTGTCAAATGGAAGCCGAGGGTTGGTACAGCATGGGTCCCCCTCTGGCTCTGTCATAATGAATTAGTATTTTGTAAATAACTGGCCACTAGACTATAGATTTATTACCTTTTTCAGATCTGTGTGGACACACACAGACATACATAGATTCTGTGCTGACTGTAATTGCAGTGTGGAGTTGTGGAACAGGTTTATGCCTGTGGGCTTGCAGGGTATTTGAATGTCTAGGCTTCTTGTCTTCACCTTTCATGAAAATATTCTTGCCTGCCAGTTTGTGAAGTTTTGTTCTGAAGGATACACCCATCCTTTTAGTTCAGGCATTGCTAACATATGCATGGCTTCAGAGTGGAAAGCCCTTTGTCATCCTGATGAATAAACCGAATTCAAGTTTCAGATGATCTTTCCTTTAGAAAATTATGCTAGAGACAACTAGCGCTAATGAGCAATATCCCCCTCTTTTCCAGTTGCCCATAGACATTCAGATTGCAATGGAAGACAGTAATTTAAACCATCCATTGCTGATCTCTTCCGTAGAAGATTAAGGACAATGAATGCTAGATGTTTAATTTGTTTGCAGTGTAGTCAAGTGGAACATGTCCCTAAAACAATCCCTGATAGTGTATTAGTGGGTAAACTATGATGCCCTGTCGTTTTACCCCATATCTTCACACTGTTCCTCAGATGTACGTTCACACTGAAACCTGTTCTAATGTTAAAGTGCAAAAGGGGGCAGTAAAGTGCTATCCAAAAAAAAAAAAAGCTTTTTTTTATGGGTACTTGTTGTGGCAAAAGTTGCATTTCTCAATAGGCTTATAATCATCCATACTGAAGTAATGATCACAAGAATATCTTCTGTTTGAAAGGCTTACAAATGTTTCCAAAGCATGTCATCAAGTGTTGTGGAAGTAATGTTTGTCTTGTGCATTTCCATGTACTTCTGTCCTTGAATGGAGCCCTGAAACATGCTACGTATTTGGAAGGAATCAAAGTCAGGAAACTTTCCTCAGATATATTTAGGACGTAGCTATATGAAGCACTTCTGAAAGAATTCCAACTTGGCTAATCATCTCTGATTCTTATGTTGTGCATTACTTAGCACCACGTTTCTGGAAAAAGCAAAATGAAAAGAATGCTGAGGCTAGGGGTTTCTGCTTGAAGTACTGAAGTGTGTAGTGGTGGCGTGGGTCAAGAGTTGGGCTCTCATCCAGACCCACATGTATCATTTGTCAAGAGGCAACTAGAAAGAGCAACTAATTACAATGCACCTTCTGAGTGTTTTTTCTTTCAGAAATTTCTCAGAGTAAGCCATTTGTACAGACTGGCTGCTACTTTCCTCTGCATCCACTTGCAGTTTTTAAACTCTACACAGAAAGCACATTTCTGCTGAAATGAGATTAAATAAAAAGGAGAATGTGCCTGCATGTTTCTGTGCTTGTGCATGAGAGCAAGTGAGCAATGATTCCATTTGCTGAAGCTGAGTAAGTCCAGCCCTGTTGTGAGGTTCATATTTCTGTAAATGCTGATGAAATGTTAATATAATACACTTTAAAATAGAACATTGGTCATACTCATCCTTTTTTTTTTTTTTTTTTTCTCTCCTTACTTAAAAGACTGTCGTGAAGCACATTAGTGGTTCTTTTGTGGTAACAGGAATTGATTTAGTAAATGGATAAGAATTCTCTAGTGCTTTAAGTACTTTAAGCAGAACAGTAATGGCTTTCTGAATATAATACAAAAAGTTAATTGCTATTAATAGTGTCTTATGTGGAGGTCATGTATGAAAATGGACTATAAAACCTATATTTAAAAAAAAAAATCCGTAGATTTAGTAAAAGATTGCATTGTGTATCTTTCCGACATTTCAGGCCTTACCCTTGTGGTAAATGTTCTGAGCCAGGTTTCACATTCTTGTGCAGAAACCCCATTGCACAGGGAGAGACAGATAAGCGTTGGCTCTCAGAAGTTTTTTAAGGCAGGGAAAAACGTGAATGACTTTTCACTTTTACGTGGGGGAAAGCAAGCATTCATTTTTGCACTCTGGATTTAATGGGGGTGGGGGAGTAAAACACAAGTTGGTTTGAAAGTTTTAGTTACGTAATGAAGTTCAGTTATGTATTTTTTCTGCGAGTGAGAGCCAAAGCAGCAAGGGAAAGGGCGACTTACCAGCAAAACTGAACCACCTCTCGCAGGCAGAGATGGCATCCCATTGAAACAGATACGCTGCCTAACAGCAAAACCCTGCTGGCAGCTGAAGGCAGGACACTGCCTTGGCTGCACACGGTGGGCTGGGGAAAAGGGGCTCTCGATGCCCCGGTGTTTGTGGTCGCTCTAAGATGCCGTGATCCCAGCCTGAGATGATTTCTTGGAGAAGGACTGTGAAGTGACCTACCTCTGCTGGAACCCAGGATTGGAGTAGCCTAGAGAGGGAGTCTGCGGCGTTTGCTTTGGCTTACTTGCTTTTTGTGAAGAACGAGATCACATCTGTAGCCTTGTACATACATCACAGCTTTTAAGGTTTTCTCTTCACAGAAAGAGATTTTCTCTTTGAGTGTCTCCAATAGGACGTGCTGGGTTGCACGTGACCTTCCACATACGTGAAGGGTGAAAGGGGTACAGTTTCGCCAAATATCGCGTCTTGGCTGTAGGGTTTGTGCAAGGCACCTTTAGACTTGTGACAGTTCTAAGCTGAGTGGAATGAAAAAGTGTCTGTATTTCTGCAACAGCACTAGTCATAAGAGTTACTTGTTGAAGGAAGCTCGTGACAGATCTTTCTAGGAGACCAGCTAGGGCATTTTCTGATGTGTTTGGAGACGAATAGTGTCTGTGGGTGTCTCTGTACAGTGGAAGCTCTGTGTCTGTAGAACTGTGATGTGATGGTACAAATTGTCTGTCAAATCCAGCAGGTCTATGCAAAAGAATACTTCCTTTGGGGAGAAGCATATGCACTCTAAGCCCATCCTTGGTTTACGTGTATTAGAAATCCCTTGTTGTATTTGAATGCTTTCCTCTAGTATTTCGCTAAAGGTAGTGCAATGAATGGATAAATGAAATGGCTAAAATTTTACCCATGTTCCTAATTCCCTGTCCACTAAAATTTTTCAGAAAATGTAATAATGCTACAGAATCATTCCTCTGTAGGTTATTAAGATTTCAGTTGCAAACACACTGCATTGTTTTGCCATACTTAAGTGAGTGGAAATCTTGAAACCAATGTCAGTAAGAATAGGTCCAAGGAAAGGCACCAAGAATGGTGCCCATTTGCATGGCTACTTGTGGCGCACGAAATGGTGGCACCACTGACATGTTGTGTCCAGTGTTGTGATTAAAGCAAGAGAAAACTTCTGCCATTCCCTTTTTCAGTGCAGTGCAAGCATTTGCCCAAGCAGCCTGAAAGAAAATGGGCTCCTTTAGAGGTGAGGAAGAGTGAGGAGAATGAGGTACCCCAAATCCTAGGATGGAGATCAGCTGTGGTTTCAGGGAACTGCTTCAAAGCACTTAGGAGCTTACTGCAGGTTTGTTTCAAGGGAGCCTGAACACAGGTCTTTCACTTTCAGTAGAAGTGAGAAATACAGGACTTGCTGCTTTACCAGCTTGTGTTATAATATTTTATAATTTGGCTTTGTATAATGTCATGCTTGCCATTAAAGATCTTAAGGGATGAGTGTGAATATATTTGTTTATTTATTTGAATTCCATTTAGTTTCTAGCCTGCAAGTCCCATTAATGCTAGTAACCATTCCCTACATAAATTGTTTCATTAACTGTGTGGAAAAATGTTACATAAAAATAAAGGTTAGCAGATTAAACTTCTTACATTTTATTTAAATTCAAAAACATCCCTGCTTAGCATGTTGTGTAAAACTTTCCCGTAGTTTAATAAGACTGCACTGGTAAAGAAAAGTAGCTTCCAAACTCACTTTAAAGAATTTTAATAATATGAAATGCTATACTTTTTTTACTTTCAAAGTTTCATTTGCCAGTCTGTGTATAAAGCCAGTCTATTATCTTGCTGTGTCACACTATGGTATTTTTTCTTGCTAAGATTTTACGTAAGCATGGTGCCCTTTTTCCTCATAAAATTATATACCCATTTTGAGATAGACTCCACAATAATCTTTTTTTGATGAGGCTTGTTTTTCTGTCTGTCCACAGCAGTTACTGATCCTGCTTTCATTGAATTCATGTTCACTTAATCTATTTAAACTGAAGTGATATGAGTCCTATAAAATCACTGCTTCTGCACAAAAAATGCATTTTCAGCTGGGTGTATACCTTATATGCACATGGCATACTTTTGTACATGGCATTGAATATGGCAAAAACTAACATGGAAGTTTTGTGTAGAGCTTTTGCAGAGAGCCGTGGTCTGTGTTTTTGGATTTTATGCAGTGCAGTGTTTTTGGGAATCAGGAGACTGATTTTCAACTACTTCACTGAAATATCTTTTCCTGAAACTTCAATTTGCTTTGCATCAAGCTGGTAGGACTTTTGCCTTGTTTAAATTTTTCTCCTGTGGGCAAAGCGATACTTGAAATATGAGTGTTGTTGTTTCTCAAAAGTCAGATGATGAATACATATACTATTTAATAACCATTCTTTCTAGACGGAAAGGACTTGTATGTGGAATGCAATTCTGTATTCTGTTTCAGTTTGCAGTTTTACAAATAACGGACTATCATACTGTGTTATTAGTATTAATGATATTTCCTTAAAACTTTTCAATTAATAAGTACAGTCAGGCCTATAGTTAAAACTTCATAAAATTAAGTGGGTAGGATTCCCCAACAGTAGGTTTCAGGCTGCATTTTAAGAAGTGTCTTGATTGTTCACATTTTTAGGATTATTTTTGTGACATTAATTTAAAGCTAACTGCCGACACCAATTAGTTCGGGTAAGTTATTAAAGCACAGAAATTTGGCACTGCCTCCCCAGTTAAATATACAAGCCTTGCATCAAGTACTAACATGCTTTTTGAAATCATATTTATTTTATAATTACTAGAATACAGTTAATGCTTTAACTGTATATATGTGTGCATATATATTCATAGTATGTGTACATATGTGTAGTGTACAGTTTTGCAAGTTGGAAAATCCTGACAAAACACTTGGTTATATCACTCAATATTGATTAACAAAATCCCTTAAGAATTTATTTCTCTAAGAATTTTTTCTGTTGATAATTTTACAATTTCAGAAATTTCTTAGTATTCTACCATACTAAGAAATGGTAGAATATTCTCAGTGAATGAGAGTGTGGGTTAAGTTCTACTTTTTTTTTTTTTTTTTTTTTTTTTTTTGAGAATTTGCTATTATGAGGTTAGGCAGGTTTGAGTGGTTATCATCAAGCAAAATTCCTTGATAATTTAATATGGTTGCATGTGCTAAGTTTCTCTAAACAATAAGTAGACTTTTAAGAAATGAGTTGAAAATTAATATATATTTTATTTTTTTATAAAATTGCACAATCAAATTTAACTTCTTGAGGACTTTGACGAGTAAGGTTTTGTTAGTGCCAGGAGCTGCTGCTGTGTCTTAAAGTAAGTGTGGTAGAGAAAATCATTGAAGCGTTGGTATGAGCAGGGGATGAACTACTCTGTTTATAATTTCGGTCTGTGTCATGTGACTTTTTGGTCAAGTACAATAATTATTTTAAAAAAGGTTTGGGAACTCTGCAAGTTGTTGTTATTTGATGAGCTGCATGATTAGTTGGACATGTGGGAGGGATTCACATCCATGGGCTTTTGCACAGATGTCAAATGTCGCCCACAGTACACCAGTTTTGGGCTGACAGTAAAAATGCCATCTGTATCGAAAAGTGCCAGACAGAAAGTGCATGAATTTCATCATACAGCTTATATGGTACTTAATATACTTTTCTGTGCTTTCTCACAGCAGGCACCAGGATTATTTATTGTGAGCAGAATTTTTCAAATGCTCCAAGAGCCTCTCTGTATCTGACTGCTGACAGAGATGAGTTGGGGAGCTTGCTAAGCTTTTCTCTTAAGTTTCTGTTTGGGTACAGGGGCCTGTGTTGGTATTTAAGTTTTGCACTAAATCATACTTAGAGCTGAAATGCAGAAAGTTAGAAGACATTTTATAGAAAGCAATGGTTCCAGTGCTGTCGCTGTCCTGACTACTTGGGGAACATGTCACTGTCCCAAGCCACCACTGAAGTAAGAGCCTCCACAGGATCAGTCATAGGATTCTGGAAACAGCTTGCTTCATCTTTATTATATCTCAGTTTTGATGGGGAAAAAAAAAAGAAACAACTTTCTAATGAGTTGAAAGCACTTTTTGATCAGATTTTTAAAGGCATTTCATTATAGACACGGTCCTGCAAACATTTCATCAGTCTTGATGGTACTTTGGAATATTTAAGGCAACATCAACACTTGCAGAAATGAAGACTCAGGATTAATCCTGAAGGTTTTTTTTTAACCTCCACCAAAACTGAATATACATTGTCCTTTCTAATTTTTTTCCAATACAAGGTCTTCAAAAATAGGATCATAAAACAGTAGTCTTAATCCTCCTGACATTTCATAAATAGCTTCAGAAAATGCTTAGTACCCAGCAAATGATTTATTTAAAGTCTTTATAAAAAGTACAGTGGCAAAAGTATTACACAAATGCAAGGATAATAATCATGCCTACTACTGATCAGCCACTATAAGTTTTTTGGTTGAACTGAAATACATGAGGTGAAACTTTTATTATCTCCATCCATATTTGGGCTTTGTTGTTATAAGAAAATAGGGAAAGTAAATTGGAAAAATATCTCTCTTAGCAAAGGTCATGATCAAAACTGCAAAGTGTGGAAAAAATTTCAATACAATCAAGTCCTCAGATTAATCCTTGCATTTTAAGCCTTTTTTCTTCGCTAATCCCATCAGCATTAGATCCTACAAGTTCACACACACAAGTGGAAGGAGATTTACTGAGTTTAGTTCTAAAACTGTACAGACTTAGAGTCATAGCAAGAATATTCCCTGCCATAAAGTCTAACAAGTGCATTGGTTTAAAGCTCTTGTAAAATGTAGTTTTAACTGTCTGTTGGGGATGGTTCTGTCCTCTACCTTTTATGGGACAATTCCTGCCTGAAACTAAGGCTCACAAGTGTGCCTTCTTTCCTGCAGCTGTTTCTGAGGATTGCCTGGCATACTATCTCTCAGCCCATCCTGTTTTTGCTCAGAGTTTGCATGGAGAACATATACTGTGGCTATTTCATACACACACACAAAGCCTAAAATTAGAATCAGTGTCTTTTGTTTCTCAAGGCAGCTTTTAGGTTATATTATTAAAAATGATGGACAGGTACATTTATCTCACCTTAAGAATTTCATATATGTTGTATATGGGAATCTAAATTGATTAACTTATAAGCAAAAGTTCAATCCTTTGAAATCTCATGTGTTTCCTATTACACAGTCCTGTTATATGAAGAAGAATTGCTGGCAAGAAGTATTTGCAGCCGTGGGATCATACAGTGACCAGCCTTTGTCCTGGCATGCAGATGGGGGAATATGAGTGATTGTCATCTTCCTGATGCAGCAGTGCTGCACAGGAGCAAAGTTAAAATGGGGCTGTGGCCAGACAAGGTAGTAAAGTCAGTCACAGGTGACACAGGTTAGCTTGGAAACTCTGTCCCTTTGCTTTTGCCCGGTCAGAGTTGATCCCTGAGGAGAGCCAAAATCAGAATACATGCTGCTCACTTGGGAATCTTTGCTGGCTGGGATCCTCCTCCCCACTTTTTTTTCATAGCCTTGCAGAACTGGCCACTCCCTCAGTCCTAGGAGCATAGGATCGTTTAGGTTGGAACAGGTTGGTAAGATCAAGTTCAGCTGTCAACCCAGCACTTCTGTGTGCACCACTGAACCACATTCCTGGGTACCAAATCTACACACATCTGGTTGTCCTTCACCAGGCTGGTAACTCTGAGGATACATTCCCACCTTTCCATTTGTTTAACCTTTTCAGCTTTCAGGAGGTGGTAGTCACCGCATTCCTTTGGCATGTCTGAAAACTGGAGGAGGAGGCACAGCTTTGCCCCATCTCCACTTCAATCTCCATTTGAGCAGCCGTGGCCAAGCCCAGTTTCTGCAGTCTGGAAATTACCCTGCAAGCACAAAAGAGTGCAGTGATTTATACATCAACAGTCGCTTTTCTTGCCATAACATTTCATTGTTCTAGTTCCCTAAATCTGTAATTACATGTCTTTGTCCTGCTACGTGCTGCTTCATAACAAATATAATTCTTACACTGGCTTTGTGAGTGAAAATAATCCTGCTCAATTAGAGCAGATCATAAACTTGAATTGTGTGGAGCAAGCAGTTGTAAATGATGGATTTGAAATTTGGGGTGTTGCATCATTCTTCAATTTAGTGGGTTCTCCCCCACCAGTACTTCATGCTGGTGGCTCCTTTCGCCAAACCAGAGGTTGGAGGTCACCGACGCCTACAGCTTTGTTCTGCGTGGGCCTTGATACTTTAATTTAAAGTTTCCAGGAAGGCTGCCTGTGAATAAGCTAGATTTACTACGTGTGCTGTTTAAGTATTAGCACTTGGAGAAGGGTGTTCATTAGGCAGGAATTGTTTCACTTGGTTTTTCAGGCCGATTCTCCATTAAGGAAGATCTTTGGAAAGTGCTGGCAGGCAGGAAAAAGAGGAAAGAAAGTCAGTCTTTTAGGTCTGTGCATTGAGTACATTGGTTGTGTTTCTGGCTGTTGTTCTAAAACATGCACTTCTTGGCCTTAATTGAAACAAATATGTCTTGATGGAGAGAGAAACAAACAAACCTGCTGTGGCTTTTGTCCTTGTGAGAACATGACTCCTCATTTTGTGGATGAATCAATACTATAAGTAATTATTTATATTTTTCTTCCATGAAGAAGTGGCCACGTTTGCCTGTTAATCAATATGAGTAGGAAAGACAAAATACTATGTCTAACTGCAAATATTAAAGCGCTCTGTCAGTTTGTGTAAGAAGTCTTCTTGTACTAAGGAAAAAAGCACACCTGTCTTTAACTACTAGCACAAAAAAAATCAAAAAAGAGCTAAAATAATGACAGTAATGACGGAATTTGTGAAGAGAAATCATTGTAGTGGAATGGTCACACTGTCTTGGATATAAGCGTTTTTCCCAGAAGCATGTGTGGTCCATGGATCAGATAGATCTCTGTCCATCACAGGTCTGTAAGCGTGGTCCTGGCTGAGTGACTGTTGTTCCTTTGTGTTACACTATACAATCAGCATGTTAGTATATTGTCAAAAGTCCCAAGATTTTTCCTGTCCCACGTGGCTGTTCAGGAGGGTTGAAAGATTATTTTTGTCATTCTCTCATGTCCAAAATTAGCCAAATATGTGCAGGAATAGTAGAAATATTAGCAAAACAGAAAAAAAGAATCGTAGCTCACCAGGTATTGTATTAACTGCTCTGCATGGCTGAATGCAGTGCACGAAACAGCAGTGCCTGCCAAGAGAGATGTAAAATCTGCCTGAGTGCCCAAAACTGGGATAAGGACTAAAAGACTCAATCCATTTATAATTTCCAAGATCTAAATAAACATCTTGTTGATATTGAATCGAGCCCAAACTATTAAGATTTGCTCAGTCTGTCATTTTGGTTTTGGAAACTGTGTTTATTCCTGTCTGTTCAGTGCAGTTGCTACTTTTCTGCATGAGATTTTATTAAGTGTCTCAAATTTTACTTCTTCTTCTTCTCTTCCCCCATCCCCCTCCCTTTTTTTTTTTTTTTCCTTCCTTTTAGATTCCTTCCTGGACAAGGATTGGTACTATATCCACAGATAGGAGACAAACTGGATATTATATGCCCAAAGGTGGACTCTAAAACTATTGGCCAATATGAGTATTATAAGGTCTACATGGTTGATAAAGACCAAGCAGATAGCTGTGCTATTAAAAAGGACAATACACCTCTACTTAACTGTGCCAAGCCAGATCAAGATGTTAAGTTTACCATCAAGTTTCAAGAATTCAGTCCTAATCTCTGGGGCCTGGAATTTCAGAAGAATAAAGATTATTACGTCATATGTAAGTTCAAACTTTCATTTGTTCATTCTTTTAAATGTAATTGTTCGTTATTTTGCATGCTGTCTTGTACATTATAAGCAAACTAAGAGGAATATGAATGGGTTTGTATATTTTTTTCTGAATATGATTTTTTGCTGGCATATTTTCAGTGTAGTTCCTGATTTCCAAAGGGTCTCTATCTCTTTTTTCCTTGGTTTGTGTACTTTGATGCCTGTAAAAGGAGCTTTTTTTTTTTCTTGTGCACAGTATTGTGTCCTGTATTTGCATTAGAGGTTGTGTGCAGCCAAACTGATGTGTTTCCTGCTCACAGCCCTGGTGTTGTGCCATGCTGTTGGCTTTGTCCTTGGGTTCTCTTATGGCAGGAGTAGGAGTAGGAGTAGGGCTACGGTGATCCAGCTGTTCTCAGATGACGTACCCCGTGTGAGGTGGCTAGCCATTGCTCCAGGTGGTCTGGGGACTCTCACAGGAAGCATCTTTTGGCTACTTTGATGCCAATTTTGTCCGTGTAGTTTCCTCGTAGGGGTTACTGGTAAGGGCCTGTAATTGAACATGCCTTTCCTCAAAACATACCTACTATGTCCATACAGTAGCTAGGAGAGTTCTTGGGTAAAACCCAGATTATCATGGTCTTGAATTTTATCTTTTTTCATGGTTCTGGCTTGCTAAACAAATGTGCATGACACAGGCCTCTGTGCAGCAGTACAAATTTTGTGTGAGTTTCTGAACAGGGATTTATGGCTGAAAGCACGTCTGGAGGTAGCCACTGTGTTCAGTGATTCAAATTACTTATGATGTGTAAAGTTAATGATGTGAATCAGGAGTTAGCATAAGCTGAGACCTCAGCAGTAAAACAACAATTTACATTAGTTTGGGTTTTGTCATTGTAATACTATGCCCTGTGGATGTCATTTAGCCCCATGGGCACTTTTGAAGTCTTGAGCAAGTATCCGCAGTTACTAGGTGATGGAACAAATTCTGTTAATACCTGGCTTTTCTGCAGTTACAAGGAAGTTAGATACCTGTGTGTCTTATTTCACAGAATCGTAGAATAATTTGGGTTGGAAGGGACCTTTAAAGCTCATCTAGTCCAAGCCCCTTTCAGTGTGCTGGGACATCTTCAACTAGATCAGGTTGCTCAGAGCTCTGTTCCCAGGTATGGAGCATCTACCACCCCTATAGGCATCATGTTCCAGTGTTTCACAATACTCACTGTAAAACATTTATTCACTATACCTGGTCTAAATCTACCCTCTGTTAGTTTAAGACCATTTAACTATTTAATTAAACATTTAAGACCATTAACCCATGTCCTGTCACAACAGGTCCTGCTAAAAGTTTAGTCCTTGAGCATGTTTTCTGCCACCTCCTTGAAAACTGGAGTATTGATAACTGCTTCATGTAATTAATGTCTGCCAGTGTAATTATTTCTAAATTTCTGATTTAAAAATATTGCTCTGATCAAGTACTTTTAAAATGGAAATGGAAATTCATTCAATATAAATTTAAGCTTACTTCCCAGTTGTATCCATAATGGTACATGGTAATGTATAAAACAGATTGTATGTCACAGAAGCTTAAGTAAGAATTCACTGCATTATTCATATTAATTACTATTTTCAGAAATTACCAAGTAAGAGTTACAGGAGATATAAACCACTTCTTCTTTTTTTTTTGGTTTTAAAGATTGTTTAATATAGGCACTTTCTGTGTTTAGCTGGGGAGTATATAAGAATGTGATCCCATTTAAACAATATTATCTTTGACAAACTTCCCACTGAAATCCAGTGAGATATTTACCAGAGTGTGAGTGACAAAATTACATGTTGAGAGGCAGTTATCTGTAAATCCAGTGAAAATGTGTAGTGTAAAAATGACCATGCTCAAATATTTGGCTTAAATGAGGAAATGTGCTCATTATTTAGTGCTGCCTTTGAAAACATCCACAGAAGACCAACTGTAGTGGAACAAATGGCAATGTTACAATTATTACCTGAAAATTATGGGCACAAATGGAGCTTTCTGATGCACTGTCAGTTCTGTCATATCTATGTCATGGATTTACCCAGAGAATTATTAAGTACGTCTCATTTTCATTAGTTTTGTATAATTATTTCATTATAGCAATAAGACATAATAGACGTTGCATTTCCTCAAAGATTACAGCGTATCTTGGTTGAAAGAACTTACACAGCCTTCAGTCTAATGCCTCAAAAGTTACACTGGCCTAGCGGTAATACTGGAGTGCCTCAGGGTATTACTTTTCTTATTCATTGTGGCATAAACAAATGGCTAACATCACTCTGTTGCTACTGACTAAGCTTCAGCAAGGGTACCCATACTTTTTAATAGGCTGGACAAAAAAGCACCCCACCCTTGAAAACCCAGCCGTCCTGAAGGCTAAAACCCTCACTTTCCTGTCATTCAAGGGGAAAACAATAAATTCAGTGATGTTGGTCTCAGAAGCACTAAGAGGCATAGAAAACTAGGCCAGTGCTCAGCTAGGACACCATTTTAGAGAGTACTAGAGCTAGATAGGGTTTTAGCAATTTGTATTCAAAAGTTCATGACACAGCCTTGTCAGTGCAAGTTCTGGTAGTCAGGACATTTGCTGTCATTTTTGTAAGTAATAAAATGCCTCTTAGTCATGTATGCAAATCAGGCTTTAAATTGTTTGCATACATACCTAGTCACAGACTATAATTCTTTCTTTTCCTTCCTTCTGTCCATCCATCCATCCGTCCATCCATCCGTCCATCTGTCCGTTTTGCCTTGCTTGTTTTGTTGGGCTTTTTTAAGGGGGTGGAAAAGCTGTGAAATGATGCATTTTATGTGCCAGCTTTTGATTTTGAGGTATTTTGGGACCTTGCATTCCCTCTACTAAGTGGCATCAAACAAACGTAGCACAAGAGCTCACTGAGCTCAGCATCTTTGCAGTGCTCGCTGTGGCTGCGCCTACAGCCTAATCTCACGCTGTTTATGCTGGCAGGCTGTTGTCAGCCCTTTAAATGTTTTGTGCATCGTCATGCACCTTTTATCATCTTGCCATTATTTGAAAACAGATTTTGTTTTTCTAAGGTAATAGTGTGTGGTTTGTGGAGCTGTATTAAACAGTAAAATCTCTATTCATATTAGGTGGTTAGTCATTTTGGGATGAGGAATTGCAGCACAGGATGAAGCAGCTTCCTGAGCCCATTAGAGACACGTGATTGCACAGGAATTCTTCAAGCCATAATTTTTATATCATCCAGATGTATTCATGATAGGTGTAGCAGAAGGAGATCTTTTCTGTTCAATGCGTCCCTAGGCCTAAGCATATAAAATCTTCTCATTTCACAATTCACGATATTTTAAAGAGTAAAGTGTGGGTAAGTTCCTCAGATCTGTTTTCACATTTAGTAGTACTTTAATAAATAATTAAAAAACGTAGCCTATTTCTTGGCAAGGTATTGCTCAATATGACTATCAGTATCCAAAGAGTTAATTCTATGAACAGCAGTAATTGGGAAGATGATACTGAATGGTATTGTGAAAGTGAATGAACAATGTAACAGAATGTCCTTGCTTTTCTCTTCTTTGCTATCATCAATTTTTCGTTCCTGGGAAATGAACAGATTCATTTTCCTACAGTTACCTGATTTCTTTTTAGCAGAACTGGAGAAGGTCAAATGTACTTGAGATCTCAGAAGTATTAATGTTTGATTATCCTAAAATATGTGACCATTTAGCTAACATATCTTAAGTCCCTAAGGAAATCCTTACTCAAATGTATGAAGGAAGATACATCGTGCCCAACAGCATAAATATCTATGTGAAGGGCAAATTTGGGCAGAAGGGTGTGAAGATTTGCAACTCTGATGTTTGCATTAAAAAGTCTTTTTATGTCTTTGCATGGTTAGGGAATAAAGAATAATTTTCTGCTGTTGTGAGTTGCTCAGAGCAAGCAATGAGTATATTCTCAATACTGAGGAGATACTCAGTACCTGATCTGCAAGTACTTGGGTCATGGTGTCACTGCTTCAGCACCTTTCTCAGATGCAGATTCTTCTTGTTTGTCAGAGAGACGCATTAGCATAGTTCAAGTGCATTTCATATACCAAAGATGTTTATTCTTGGTGTACAGGAATCATCCTGAACCCTTCCCAGTAAACTTGGCTTTTAGTCAGAGGGCCTAGAGAGCCTGGTGTTGCACTGGCTTTGTGCTGAGGGAGCTCCGGGGGAAGCCTGTGGGAAGCTATGCCAGAGGGAAGGGAGCAGTGCCAGAGGGAAGGGAGCGGTGCCACCTGCGTCCAAGCCACCGTCAAGCTCCCTAGGTAGTTTGGCCAAGCAAGCACATATTTCACTCCATCTCTTCTTTTGCATAAGTGAGGTTTATGGGCTGTCATCATCAACAGTAAAAAACAAGCCACCTGCAATGAAATCTTCACCTGTTCCGAATTTGTAATACAGTGACTTGGGACTTGGAAAGGGGCTACAGAATGGTTCCCTGAAAGATTCCTCTATAAGGCTTGCTCTGCCTGGACCTTATTAGCCGAGCTTGCCGAACTAATGATGCTCATTGGCTTTGACGTTGGCAAAATTGAATATGCAGGTTTCCTTAAATGTTTTTTTGTCAATTTTTTTTTTCAAGTGACCCACTTACATAATTGGCTTCTGGCTTAAATTAAAAAACATATATTTATATATATTTGATCCCTGACTGACTTAAAAGTTTATACTGTCTAGTAGCACTAAATTTGGGGTAACTGCTTTAATAGTACTGTGGCCTTTAAAATCAAAGCAGTCATTTTGAAACTTTAGCATTAGCTGTGTTTGAAAAAAATTATAAGGCTTTTTATGTTTTCACTTTGTCATTCTGTTACAATTAAAGGGCAATAACTGTCTGAGGAAGAACATATTAAGGGACAATATAGTTTGTGCCCTGAAATATGGCCCAGCTGGGAAGAATAAATCTCTTTGCATGGCCAAATAGATGTACATTAAAATGTTATTTTAGTATTCTGACCAGTTTAAGCGCTGGCTAATCTGTCTGGCTGGGCATTGTGAAAACGTTCTGAGACAGATTTCAGACTGCAGCCTCTATAACCTCAGAATCACCTAGTGAAAGCTGCCCAAAAGGAAACAGTAAACAGGTTTTCCTTTGTTAATGGCAAACTAGCCAAAACGGGAACAAATACTGTATCAGAAATTCAATTCCTTTACTTTTGCAGCAAAGACCTTTTTCGTGGTTTCTGTTAAAGACTCCGTGGTCCAGAAATCTACTGGTTTGAGGGGTTTTTTTGTGGTGGTGGTGATGGCGTTAAAGAAAGCCAGTGCGGTAATAGTCCCTCTGATTCCATTTGTACAAAGATCACTTTTTTTTTCTTTCCTTTCTCCTCCTCCTTCCTCAGAAAATCAGATAAATAATTTCTCCGTAATGTAAAATGATATCCAGAGGTCAGTCTTTGACTTTGCTGAAGAGTCTTTTAAGGGATGCATCAGCAATACCACTTAGCTCTTGTTGAATGAAATATAAATACATCTTATACAAATAATATTATTAGAAAGAAAAATCACTGTCTGTGCAGCTTCAGATTTCTAACAGAGTCTAAGAACTGCAGGATTAATGGAGTCATGGTCCTTTGGGGTTTTGTCCCAGACCACACAGGTCTTGTAAGAGAATAAGGCTATTTTATATTGATGGACTTTGTTCATATTCGGTGCCATTACCTAGGCAATACCAATCGTTTATCTCCTTTAAAGTAGACAGAGATAGTTCAGCAGGAAATCTGTTATTATGTCTCTATTCCTAAGGGAAGGAAATGAAAGATGGGAATGCTCAGTTTGTTAATTGATGGCATGTTGTGAAAAAAATACAGGTATCTTCCCCCGCAAGTATTCCAGATAGATACGGAATCAGATGAAAATGAAGAATAATTGTTCAGACTGGAAGATAAAATTATTCAGAAAATACTCATGAATTGAAGAGGTTTTAAAATTTCGTAGGAAGCTGTTTAGTAGTTTTAGTCACTATTTTTATATCTCACTTTCATAGTTCCTCAGAAACAGTTTATAAATACGAGAAATGTAATACATTCACAAAGAAAGATACAGTATTCTCTCTTAGAAGTCTTCATGTATGTAGGATTTCTAGTGCTTTGCAAAAAAAAAAAAACCAGCTTAAACCTTGATCTTCTCCAAAATGTGTATGTTCTATTAGATTTGCATAAACATCCTTAACAGGACTACATATAGAAGAAGAATGTGCTGACTGTGTATGTTATCCTTTATATTCAGGATATGAGTAACTATTTAAATCAGGGGGGTGTGTATTGGAAAGACGTGCCATACTATGAGGAAAGCATGGAGAAAGTATCTGTCTAAACTGAAACTTGACAGTGCACTACCACACTAAAACACAACTTCTATTTTGTACATAAGTTCAGTGATGATCATTTGGCTCATCAAGTGGGATGATTAATCTTTACTTCATACAGTTGCTTGTATCATATGTGTTACATATTGCAATATTTTAAGTCCTAAAGTAAAAGATGAGGAGGTGCTTAAGGATTTATAAAGACTTTAATGAAACTCATTTTAAAGACTTGAAATTGTTTGCCTCATTAAAGTCTTTATGTAGCTGGAATGGAGGGAAATACACTTTTGTCTGAGAACTGCATTAGCTAAAACAAAAGGCTGGAATGGTTGAAAACCAAGGTTAAATGTCATTTTGGATTTTCTCTCCTGACTTCAGTCAATCCTGGAAACCTTGGATGAAGAATATTTCAGGATTTATTTCTGACAAATCAGACTATAAAACTAAGCCCTAGTGGGCAGTCTTCCAGGTTCTTTTTTTCAGTCCCAAGGAAACCATGCAAATATTTCTGGAAATGAAAGCAGGATTAGGCTTAAGGTAGTCTTAGCTGTTCTTGGAGAAGAGTCCACATTAAGCTGATAAGGCTGTTTTTAAAGGCATGTTTGGATCTTTGTTGTATGATTTGTTTTCTGTTTGGTAGATGAAGACAGCAAAAATCACTAAACCACAGCAGCAGAGTAGTCCTTATGTGCTCACCGGGCTTGCTGTGAGAGAAACAGAGTTCTTAATCCAAATTCTGCCAGGAAAACTTAAAATGATTTGTATTTCAAGTATTTCACATAAATGCGTTAGACCCCGACAGCCCAGCTGATTGCAGAATCCCGGAATGGATTGGTTTGGATGGCACCTCTGGAGCTCATCTAGTGCCCTACTCAAACCTTTGCTCAAGCAGGTCCACCTGCAGCCAGTTGCCCAGAACAGTGTCCAGCTGAGTTTTGAGTATCCCCAAGGACACAGCCCCTCCTCCTCCTATGCAAGTGCTCTAGTTCCTTCATCTTCTCCATGGGCATTTACTGCACTTGCTCCTGTAAGTCCCTGTCTGTCTTGTGTTGAGGAGCCTGTGACTGCACCCAGCACTGCAGGTGTGGCCTCACCAGTTCAGAGTGGTGTGGAAGGATCACCTCCCCAAACCAGCTGCCACTGCTCTGACAGATTAAGCCCAAAAACTGTTTGCCTCCTTTGCTGCGAGGGCACATTGCTGCCTCATGGTCAACTTGGTGTCCACCAGGACCCTCAGGGCTTTTTTGCAGAGTTGCTTTCCATGTGTTTGGCCCCAGCCTGTGCTGAAAGTTGATTCCACGTGCCATCCAGAGGCTACCACAGCAGGTTCAGTAGCAGAATCAAGACATTAGCAAAATAATTTTCATTGCAACAGGAAAAAAAAAAAAGAAAAAAAGAAAAAAAAAAAACCAACTAAACAACTAAATAATGTTTTACTGTTAAACCCCCGGTGAATTTTTAAAAACTCTGTGAGCCTAAATATTGAAAGTATCAGTTTGCCTGTCTAGTTGTGACTTCAAAATTCCAAACACTGGCTGAATTAACATATCCCACTGGAATTTCTTAAAATGAGCCAAGATGTGCCTACATGATAATTTCTAAAGAAGCTAAAGCTCTTAATTTTTTAATGGCAAGTATTTGAACAGGAGGTCCTGTAGAACCGTGGAAATTCAGATTGCTTTATTTCTGCAATGTTCCCTCATTAAGGTTTACTTTGTGGGTATTTTACAGCTCTAAACACAAACATAAGCATACTGCAGTCAAAACAGTGCTTAACTTCTGATCATCTTTGCCAAGTGTACAGTCATCCAATAGTATCATAATTGATCTCAGTACTAAGGTGCCAAACTCTGTGTTTCTGAAGGATAGTTAGATGATGTAAACAGCTTTTTGTGTTTTGCAATAAAGCACACTTTTGTTGTGCTACATGTAAAAGCAGGAGATGAAGGTATTCTTTTATTGAAGCAAACATGTGGAAAATTGCTCTAGATTGTTATAGTACAGAGCATCTCCCCTGAAAGGAATGAGGTTCATCTACAGGGCAAAGTCTGACTATGGCACTTTATTGGGGTTACTCCTAGACTCTGTGTGGTCAACGCAAATAACATCATGTCCATCTAAACTGTTATAACCGTGAGACTGGGACATTTTCTCATCTATAGTGTTATATTCTAAACTGTCACTAGGCATTAACTCAGTCACTGGTGAAGTCCTACCACCTAGAGTTGAACTCTGCCTCAAAATGATGTTTTCCACTTCAGTGCTACTCGTATAGCAATTACTGGGTCATTAATATCATTGCATGCAGTTAGTGACAGTAGAATGAGCAAGAAGTTTGTTATTTATTTAATATGAACTTTCACTATAACCTTTCTTATCCTGGTGCCACAAACAAATAGCAGAGATTTTCAAGGCAGGTGAACATCCTTGTAGAGTGAAGTTGAATTTGTATGATACAGAAAGTGGGTCCTCATTTAATGTTAAAGCTTCTGCTTTTGTTTTCAGCAAGCCCTCTTGTCATTAGCAACAATCAGTGTAACTTGAATGCTAACTAACTCTATTAGTTCTGTTCAGCTGAACTGTTAAGCAAAGCTTGCGGTGGTAGTGGGAGACACTTCTCCCGGTCCATGAGAGGCTTTTGTCAGTATCGTGCTGGGAGAGAGGATGAATTTGCGTAAAATACCTGTTTGTGAATGGTGAAGTCAACTAACTAGTAATCTGTTTTAGATGCATACTTTGGGTATACACTAAATACATCATAATTAGTGGGCTTACATCTGCCACAGTTACTTCAGCACTCACAAATATATAATTTGTTTATGTAAACTAGAAGCAACCATGTGTGCAGTGGATCATTATCTGACAACATTTCTCAGAGTATGTGAAATGTAGAACTGAAATTCATTTAGAAATGTTTAACTGTAATGAAAGACTCGTCGTTCATAGTGATACAGTATTGAGATGCTTTTCTAGTTTGTTTTTACATAAGCTCTAAATCATTCCAAGGGAATTTTGTAAAGGGGCCCTGCACTTGACAGCAGTGAAACAAGTAGGATTTTGTTGTGGGTGGGTGGAACGTGTGACCTTCAGTAATGGATAATAATTCAGCAGATAGTTTACTCTTCAGCACACTTTAGCTGTGGTATTCCTTAACCCAGTGGGAAAGTGGTGGTGTTTTTAAAATGATAGGCAGCAATAACCAGTCAGATTTCACAGCTTTTTAGAATATTTTCCAGCTCTCTTACTGTCTCTCTTTCCCTTTAAGGAAGGACTTTGTTGACATAAACGGATTTTTTTTTATTGTTATTTTTTTAACCATGTATGTTTTTCTTTCTTGGTACCACTCCTCCCTGGAATTAATAAAATCATTCTGAATGTAGGAACTTTACAACTCTCTCCCAGTTTTGTGCTGTTGGATGACATGAGATGTGGGTATGAGAGTCTGTGCATTTCCGGAGATGTCCCTGGAATCATACAGCTGGTATACACCAAAGGATATTACAGTGCAAAACTGATTGGCTCTGCCTTGATTGCATCCTCCACATTGCACCCTCAAAAAAACCATTGAAACAGTAATATAATCTGTCCCTCTTTTAACATATGAATACAAGTGGAGACTTCTAGAGGGAATTATATAAATACCCTTATATCATGAGTCCCATCTAAGTACCACGAGTCACGCTATTCACAGTTGGACAAGATACATTTTAAAGCAGTGGTTAGAAAAGGGAATTAAAAAGTTTTGCTGCAGAGCCTTTGCTTTTTCCTTGCAAAAAAAAAGAGAGGCCTGTTATTTTACTTTATTTTGTTCAGGTTTTAGCTTGACTGGGGAAGGCATTGCTGCTTACTTGCTGTAGAGAATATAATTTGTGGATCCTGTTTATATATAAATCCTGAGACATGCAGTATAGGAGTTAATTTAAAAAACAAGAATGCAAAGTGAAAAAGAAGAACAGAGAATTGTTTTCCTTTCCCTCTCATTGAAGTTCTGCCTCACATAAGGATAGAGGCGGGGAAAATGGCTGGCATCGGGGGTATTTATAAACCCTCCATAAAGCCTTAGTTTAAGGAAAAAAAAAATCTATCTTAATTTGAAACAATGTGTGGAATAGGGTAGAATGAGAGTTTTTTTAATGGTGTTTAGGCTGAGAAACTTCTCAAAATTCTGCTGCCACTTGGCTATGCAAGTAGGGCAAATAAAAAAATAGGCATTAGAAAAAAGCAAAATTTTAAGCTGCTTTTATACATTTTTGTTGTAATCGTGGTGTCCTAAATTATACTGAGCAAATTTAGCAGGTTTTTGTTTCTTGTTTGGTTTTTTTAGGATCATTTCTTTGTTTGTAAAGGATCAGTAGAAAGTTTTTATTTTATTGTCTGTTCATTAAAAACACAGTCAACACACAACAGTCCTCCATTCAACTATTCATAATGCGTTTACGTTTTAGTACTTACAGTCTAGGTTTGGGACTGCTGACAGTTAAATTTCAGAGGACAATTTAATTTTTTTTTTTTTAAGCAAAGTTTTCAGTGTCAGTCTTATTTTTTTGTCACTACAAGAAAAGGGAAACCATTAGTTGCTGGTATTTGAAATTAGCGTATTTCTCTTGTCTCTAAACATTCTTCAGCTCACCCAGTGTAATGTGTGCCAAACTAGCTGTTCTTTGCTGAGAGGCCTGAACAATTTTTTCGTTTCAGATCTCCATGCAGATCTGGCATTGCTACTGGGGGGCACAATTTAATTTCATTTAATTAAAACACTCTTTCTATTATCTCAGCTATCTTGTTCTTTCGTCCATGGCTAGTTTAGAAATAACTTCCCTGTTGCAATCAGTCATTTATGGTTTTGCAGTGTGTGATTTCTGGTGTTCTTAAACCTCTCCCATAAATTATCTAAGTTTATGGGAAAGAAGAATTACTTATTCAGTGCTTTACTAAGAGGATCATTAAAAGGACCAAAAGCAGATGAAGGCAGTCCGAGCACAAGAAATGATGCCTGGCCAAAATAGTGTTCTATTACTTGATAAAATAATAAGCTCTCTAAAACTTTGCATGTACTTAGTAATCCTGAGAGTGCATGTGTGATCAAATGCAGCTTTGCGTTAAGAATAACTTCTTACTACTGTTGGATCTAAAGGTTGTGTGGATTTTTGCTGCTGTTTTTTCATTCTGTTTCTAAGCACAGCAGAGGAAAAGTGGAAATGGGTAGTGTTTTTGATTATGCTTTATTCTGATTTTGAGAAATCCATTTTCTGATGCAGTATTCAAGCAGTATTTAATCAACAAAAACTGTGAATATCACTACTATTGGATAGTAGTGATTTGCCCCTAAAAAACCTGTAATTCCAATTTGCCATTAACAGGTCGACATCACCAGGAATTAATTCTTCATGACCTCATCAATTACGTGTCTTTAATATATTGCCAAATGACTTTCATTGTCAAGCACACTAAGAAGGGACAAAATCAATTTTGCCCTTGCCCATCAGTTGACATCACTCATTCATTCCTATAGTCTGTGGTTTAAGGTCCATTTAGTTTCCACAGGAAAATTAAATATGATAATCATTGTTTCTCTCATCAGCTATGTAGTCCATTTCATGTTCAAGCTCTAGAAATAGATGTGTTTTAAAGTTTCGTTGGTTCAAAGCATGTGTCATTTAGTTTGCAAATAGGTGATGTTTTTCACAATCCTGAAACATGACACTGTGGGTAATAAGTGTAGCAGAATTAAAAGGCTGAGGTTTTTGTCTACTGGTGTTTTAAGTAATTGTGACGGCATTTTTTCATTTTGTATTGTGTGTTTTTAGGAGTGAAGGAAGTTGAATTTTTGTGACTGTGCCTTCATTTCTAATCTCTTTGTGAATGAAAAGCTATATACAGGCACAAATCCAGCGGCTTAATTCTCCGTCTGATTAGAGCAATGTTACCAGTCTGGTAGGTTGAAAACAGCCATGATCCATGCAGTGGCGTAGCCTCCTGGGAGGCAGAGTAATAACAATCAAATGAAGACATATTAAAATGTAATATTACTTCCTCTCCATGGGGACTGTATAAGAATCATAGCCAGGAACTATTCTTGTCAGCTGACTCTGCGATGTTCACTGACTCCCTGCCTCTGCATTTATGACTAATGCACTTTGTACAATAAACAGCACTTGTGGAGTTTTAAAAGCAAATAAATGTAAAACATTATACATTGATTTACATGAGTTCCAGCCTTTTTTGTTTCTTTGTTTGTTTTGTTGGGGGATTTGTTTGTTTTTATACAATCCATATATTTGAAAGAGGGGGAGGCAGATCAGAATGAAGTTCTTTGGTCTGAATAATTTAATTTCTCCCTTGTGTATGGAGGAGGATATGTTAAAGTAGTGTGTTATGAACCTGCAAATGTATACTAGCTTCTCTAAAGTAGCTATGTATCAGCAAGACTCTTAACCATAATTTCATAACAGATAAGTGTTTTCTGAATGTTGAAAAGCCAAATTTGCATTCCTTATAAAATGGCAGCTGCTGTTGTGTTCAAGGAATGCAGACAGACAGTGTCTAATAAACTACTGTAAAAATGGCCTCTAAGTTATTACAATTTTGTTAGAAAGTCTTAAAATTCGTAGAGATTTTAGCACAATTATATGTGTTTATTTTTAGGTGTGGACAAACTATTGAATAATTTAATGTGGTTTTAACTGTCATTACTAGTTTTGCAGTCAACACCAGTGGAGCAGGACAGGTCTCAGAAAATAAGAGCTATTTAACCATCAAAAGATTTAAAAATACTGTGCTACCTGTTTAGCAACATTTTACTTACTTCTAGGTTCCTATGTATTGCTTTATTAATACAAAGTGAAGTGTGGGATCCTGAGAACATACTAATACTAATAAGAAACTTCATATTAATCATTAGTTGTATTTATTAATGGTAATATTTAAGTATTTAGTCTTCTTAGCAGAGGGCTTTGTATGGTAGCTCATCCAAGTAATTGACTTTAAAATATATCCATATTTAGACCTAAATGTAAAAAAAAAAACAACTGTTATTTTATATATATATATGTATATAAAAATAAATTGGATGGAAGGTTTAAAATCTGATTATATTGACACACTGGAGGATAACATTTCCATTTTGGATACCAGAAACTTGTGTTACATTTGTGTTTAAATCCAAAACTCCTATCGGGGGGCCTTTTTTTTGTATTTTATTTTTTTTTAAAAAGCATCCTTTCAGCATGGGCAGAGCTGCAGAAGCTGGGTCACTTTCCCACAGAGGTGTGAGTGCAGTGGAGGAGCTAAAATGACAGTGGGTGTAATTTTCATTTGGAGATCAATATAGAAAGGCTGCAGCAAGTGTTTGAGGAATATTTTGTACTCGCTCCCTTGTTTGACTTTTGCACACTGCACTGTCAAGGGGCATTAGCAGTATGAAATGGTGTTTTCTCTGCTGTCCCAGATTACTTCTTTTTCTCAGTGCAGCTTTTCAAAGCCTAAAACGATGTGTTTAAAGCTACCCACTTTATTCCTGGTACACTAGGGATATGCAAGGTTGTATTTCGATAGTCTTAATGAATTTTGAAAAATAATTTCCTCCAGTGGCCTTGGGTAATTGTCAGTTTAATTACAGGAAAAGCTGAGAAGGAAACTTTGCTTTGTCACTGAAATGCTTCTCTTTGAAAATTCCCTATTCCTCAGGACGTAGCAGTCTGTACTCTGAGCTACAACATAGGCTTTCCTAAAATCCCTTGAAGAACTGTGGAAAAAGTGAATATTTCTGCAAATTCATTCATCTGACATCAAAGCTATGAAAGCATTCTTTTAGCAGGCAAGCGAGGCAGATTGCGCTGGCGTAGGCACACAACCAGACTCATTGTACATCTGGGTCTTCCCGTTTGGAGACTGTATTTGAAGTAATTTTGCATTCTTTTTCCCATCTTACTTTCTTACTCTGTGCTGAGGTCAGACTGCATCCTCTGCATCCCATTAAGGTCTCCTGCTCTGTTGGTTTAAGTGGTTAGGCCTTTAAAGAATAAAAAGGCATTGATGTTCAGAAGAAGCAGAATTCTGTTCAATTAAAATCAAGTAGAAGGTGTTTAAGGAGATGTGGTTCCCTTCGGCTTGATTAAAAAGGAATCAAATAAAACCACAAAACAAAGTCAGTGTTCATTATTTGTACATTCAATTGGTGCTCAGCTTTGGTATTTCTATTTACTGCATTTTTTTCTCTGTGTCCTTGTGCTGGTACATTGGCAAATAGATCATAAAAAAACACTTTCAGCAAAGACACGTTTGATTTATGTCCAGGATGGGTTCTTGGTATTGATTTTTTTTTTCCCCTCTGGAAAAAAAACAAAACAAAAGAAAACAAAACTATATGTCTCCATTATTTTCTGAGCCTGGCAATGCAGTGGCACATTTCAGATCAGCTTTTATCTTAAATTACTCAACATGCTCTTTTGTATTTTGAAAAGTCTTTTTGCCGTACAGCTGTTGTCATGTTTTTGCAGCGGGGAGGGAACAAGAGGAGGAACTGGGAGGGACCACGTATGAGGAGAAGGGAATTTTAGGAAAAGAGAGCACAGTTTGGGAAGTTTGTATGGTGGCTGTAATTCGAGTTGGTCACAAAAGAGTCAGAAGTGGAACAAAAACAAGAAGCAGATCAAAGGCTAGGAAGCAGGGTTCAGCAGTATGGGGTTTATATCTTTACGGCTAGAGAGAAGATTAGAGCAAGAAAAATACTGCCATGGGGGTAGGAAGACTTTGTGAAGGAAAAAGGAAATATACATAGACTGCATTTGAAAGAAAATCCCCAAGGAAGGTGAAAGAGAAGGAGCGAGAATTAAAAACAAAGACCTGAAGAGTGTAAAGCCCACAAGCTGAAAGGAGAGGGGCAGAGGGAGGCATGTGCTGCTTCAGCAGTTCACCACGGCCATGGCGAACAGTGAGCTCCCTGACATCCCATTTTCCATTTGTTTTCTCCAGTTGGTGGCCCAGTGCTGCTGCCTGTGCACCTTCTCATAAGTTCATTTTGGGCCTCAGATAAACAGCTCCAAGAAATGACGGTGACAGGACAAGCAGGGTAGGAAAAGCCCCGGTGCATTCCCTGCATAGTGAACCCGGAGCCCACCGTCTGCAGTTGTGCCCTGCTCACGGGTGCCCAGTGCAGTGCGGTGGCTGCGATACCTACTGCCGAGGAGCTCCCGAATCGTTTTCCAGCAGCTGTTTTGCAACCAACAGCTGGCTGGGGCGGCAGCGGCGCTCCCGTGCGCCGTGATTCAGTGTTGTGGATTCTCCCAGGGAGTGGTGCTTCACCTCCACATGGCACGGCAGTGTCAGCCTGCGCCCCGATCGCGCGGCTCCAGCTGGCACCTAGATAAGCACGAACAATGTCAACACAGGGAAAAGCACCCTGTTGTTTGTATGAGCTAAAAGGTTTCCCTGAGAATGGAGCGTGTTCCCCTTTGCCACCCACCCCCGCAGAGGCTCCTCAATGCTGAGAAAAATGAGATTGTACTTTAAAATATTAAATGGTTTTCCAATCAGTGCAGAATCTTAGCTTTCACCTGGGTCTTTTGTATACGTTCACTTCTTCCAGCAGGAGATTTGTAATAGAGGAAGCAGGTGTAACGTGGTGATTATAAAGATATTGTTGGGAGGGGGAAAAAAAGGGTGATTTTTCAGTGCTTTTCTCCTCTGAGCCTGCCAGAGCTTCCTTTTCAGCTGACTCCATCACCTTTTTAGCAAGATGGTGTGTTTTTGTCCAAGTCAGTCAGTCAGTCAGTTGTGCATAGGAAAACAAAAGGCTGCTGGGTAAATTTGAAACCTTGATAACACATTCCTCCATTTGTATATATTGTACAGCTTACTAGTGTATTCATTCCTTTGGCTTTCAAACATTTCACAACTTTCCATAGGTCAGCCTGAGCAACAAAAACAGGTCCTGGTAGATTGAAAGGTCCCTGCTTTCAGACACTCATGTTCACATCACTTTGCCTGTTGATTTCCTGATTTTTATTTATTTTTATTTTTATTTATTTTTCTTTTATTTTTAATCAGCAACATCAAATGGGTCTTTGGAGGGCCTGGATAACCAGGAGGGAGGGGTGTGCCAGACAAAAACCATGAAGATCCTCATGAAAGTTGGACAAGGTAAAGACCATCTGCTGTTTCATGAAATCACTTTGATCGGTCTCAATGTCCTTTTTAGTTTTCAGGCTTCTTTTAGCAGTGTAGAGCAGAGAGTCAGTCGAGTCTAGTGTGGTCATTCCTCCCTTATAGTCTGAAAGCAAAGCCTATTTTCTCTTCCTCGGCTACTGACAGATTTCGGCAGAAGGAGGGTTACTGTAAGGAGATCTCTTCATTGGAGAGGTCCCTAGAAGGAAAGGTCACCTGGGAGTAGTGTGTTTCAGTCATTTTTATTTTTATTTTAAAAACAAAAGCCACAACTCTGCTGCTCAGAATTATTTAAAATACATGAAAAGAGGGAAGCTAATATTTCTATAGTTTGCTTGTTATGAATTCTGATTACAGAGAGGTTTTTGTTCATTGTCTCTTTTCACATATAGATAACCTATTGTGCAGGAAGAAAGAATTATTCTTCTAAGTAGAAGTTGGTTTAGTAGTCAATCAACTTCCTCAGTTAAACTGAAATGTCATCTGCAAAGCTTTTCTTGCCAATTACAGGAGACCCTATAGTTTCTGCAGATGGCCTCACAATTTAAACCTGAAATAACTAATATAACCATTTTGCTTTAAAAGGAAAATGACATTCTTATATCTCCCAGTCCTTTGCATAAAGGTTCTTCTGTTAAGCTATTTGTGTCTTACGAGGTACCTAGAGCCAGCCTGTAAGGCTCCATACTGTCCAGTACCAAAGCTGCATGAGCTGTCTTTCTCTCCCCCAGATCCCAACTCGGCAGGGCAGCCCCGGCACACGGATCCCACCAAGCGCCCCGAGCAGGAAGCTGGCACCAACGGGAAGAGTTCCACCACCAGCCCCTTTGTGAAGGACCACTCAGGTAAGTGTGGTGGGACTTCGCCGTGGAACGTCTTCTCCTCCTTTGTCCCCAAATGTGTTTTATTTTACCGTTAATGTGCCAGAAAAGCAAATGTTATCATCGTGAGGTGAAGCGAAAGCTGGTTCAGACTGCTTCCAGTGGGTAGCATGTGGGAGCTGCAAGTTTTGGCAACAGCTGTTCTCTCCCCTCTTCCACTCTGCTGTAGAAGTCCATCACATCTTGTGACGGTGTCTCTCATTTACAAGAAAATTTCTGGATAGGACCTTCGCTAAGCATCTTTACAGTGGTCAGTGCTGCCTTACATTTAGTACTCTGGCAGATGAGCGAGTCTCTTTCTCTTTTTGCATAATACATTATCAAGTGGTTCTCAACAGCCATTTATAAAGTTTATTTCAAGGCATGTATAATTAATGTCCTGAACTTTTAGCTGACCATATAAAGTCTAGACATGTATGGCCAGTCTTTGACTAAATGTAAAGTTTTGGGGTTTTGTTTTGGTTTTTTTAAAATCATGATCTAAACAAAATAAGTAAATGATTCGAAACAAGTATCTTCACGATGCATTTCACTCACAGGGTGAACAAGAGAAAACCTAACTCTAAAGACTCAAGCTGTCCAAAAGAAAATTCAGTAATTAGTAATGCTACAAAGCAAAACTTTGCGGACAGGTGGTTCTAGGTTTCCCAGAAAAGGCCACAAGTTTTCCTTGCCAGCTCTGTCTTTAGTTACTGGGCTAATGAGTCTTTGGTATGGTGAGTGGCTTCAGCTGATCCCTGCAGAGGCTTTGGTAGGAGGAGCTAACAATTATGTGGATGTAGTATCTGTATCATTTTTCCATTGTCAGTGAGCATCAAGAGAGGGAAATAGGTTCAAACTTAGAAGTGAAAAAGTGTCAATGAGCATTCATGTAATTTTTGTGACAAATAATGTGATGGTGTGATGAGCGGCAAATATCCAACAGGCTGGCTGTTCAGCACGTGGGGTTTTCCTGACTCCCAAATGTGTGGTATTGTTTTAAGTAAATGTAAGTTAATACTAACAGACATGCCATAACCGTTCTGCCTGTCTCCCATGCTGCCTCAAGCTCCTTAGTTTCATTTCCAAGCAAGAGGAGTCCATGTAAGGAGGCACTAAGGATGGTTTAACTTAAATCGATATGCGAAAGATAAAGTAGCAGAGGGAACAGTGTGGCACTGAACAGTACCAGTTGTTCTGAGAATTGTCATTTCCCTGTTTTATTTTCCCTTCCAGTCCTGTCCCACCCCTCTCTTGTGCCTGGGGCTGGCCGGCATCTGTTAAAAGATGCAGTGTGCATCAAAGACTGCCTTGTCAGTGACAGTGCTCACCGCTGATGGATGATGATGTATGAAACAGGGTGGTTTGGGAGCAACACAAAAGTGAGATCAACAGGCACAAAGTCTTGTTTTATATTGATTGCTGACTTCGGCTGTTTGCATTTAGCTATCTAACAGGGTAATTGGTTTGTCAACTTTAGCTGTCAGTTAATTCTTCCAGTCTTGCTTACTCTACACATTTTTAAGCAACGTAAATGGGTCACAGGATGGCAATAACTTTTGTCTATTGTATTTCCGTTCTTTCCAGGATCTAGCACAGATGGCAGTAAGGCTGGGCATTCCAGTATACTGGGTTCAGAGGTGGCCTTATTTGCAGGGATTGCATCAGGGTGCATCATTTTCATCGTCATCATCATCACTTTGGTGGTTCTTTTGTTGAAGTACCGGAGAAGACACAGGAAGCATTCCCCGCAGCACACGACAACTCTATCACTTAGTACATTAGCCACCCCAAAACGCAGTGGCAACAACAATGGTTCTGAGCCCAGTGACATTATCATTCCTCTAAGGACTGCAGACAGTGTCTTTTGCCCCCACTATGAAAAGGTCAGCGGCGACTATGGACATCCGGTGTACATAGTTCAAGAGATGCCTCCTCAGAGTCCAGCGAACATTTATTACAAGGTCTGAGAAACACACAACCAGCTCTGTGGTACAGTTGAGTCGTAGAGGAAACTCACTGGTCAAATGCTTTCTGTTGGGGTTTGTGATGACGCCTTGTGCGCTAGCATTGACTTAAGCACAGGGGGGAGAAGGCAACAGCTCTTTCTCCAGGAACCGACGCGAGCTGGACAGCTTACCTAGTCTGTAGAATTCCTATCTCGGTGAATAAGTATTCACTAAAAGCTGGAAGACTTTTATGTAGAAGATGCCCATTCTGATTGCTGTACTCTTGTTACATTAATCATCCTCAAAGCCATGTGCTGTGGGCGTTCAGGCATGTACAAAAGCCAAGGGAAGATGGAGCAACCCGTGGATGTTAATAGCTCTAGGCATCCTGGGAAGGTGCTCTAGGATATATCAAGCTTGAAATGCAATCTTCTGACTTTTGTGTGTCTCTCTCAGTGCATACTGGATTTGTCACACAGACCTTGGTGTCTAAGTAAGACCTGTTAAAGTTCTCTTGCTTTTAGTCCGTCACTGTTCCATTTGTTTCTGTTATCCGGGGCTCTGCCATCCTTCACATAAGATTTCCTTTCACTCCACCTCCTGAATCACTAATGGAACATTAATGTTTGGAGATCCACACTCCATCCATCTGCTACAGCAGCCTCACTCGAATGGGTAATGCATTTATAAAAATTGTGTTTGACAGTATGGAGCCTTCCAGCCAAAAAGTTAGGCTGTCAACAAAGTCTAGAGCAGGACTGGGTGGTGGAGGGAAGGGCTGATTGAAGTTGCAATTGAATATTGCTGCCTCAAAAATAGAAGCTGGGAAGAAAAAAAAAATGCATTTAGGTAGCACAGCACTTTGGTATGCTAAGTTTTTAGAGGCAAGTAGGAAACACAATAACATGCGCAGTGGATTAAGGCTGCATTTGAAGGAATTCATGGTTATCAAATACCAATGTGCAGAAAAAAATAGTACCTTCAGTACAGTAGAACAAAAGGGTATTGTTAGTAAGTGAACAAGCCTGGAGAAGACAAGACAATAGCAGGCCGCTGAGGATATATTAGGGCAGGGCTGTTGTGGTACTGGCAATAAAATACACAGCTTTGAAGCTGTAGCAAAAATGTAGTCTGCTTTGGATGACTTTTAAGCAGACTCAGCTGCTATACTATCATATTATACTAAACACAGGGAAAGCATTTAAGAAAACAACAGAGAGCCAAGTGACCAAGATGATTATAAGCCAATGGGTCAAGTGAGCTATAATTCTATCACTGATAAAGTTGTGGGTGAATAAACAAACAAAACAACAAACCACAAAACCTTGCTCATTTCTAAAAGTAAGTAATTCTAAAAGAATTTCTTTGTGACTGACCCTTTTGGCACTTGGGCTTATTATAGTGCTGTCCCTGCACAGTGAGTGTAGGTACTGACTGACACAGCAGTTCATTGGTGCTCTGTTGCAAAGTTAAAGCACATATGGCTAACCTCTGGCAGTCCGTAGGAGTAAAATAAATTATGACACTGAGATGGAGAAGGAAATTATGTCTTATTTATAATAGGTGTATAGAACACAAGGGATATAAAGTAAGAGTTTTTCTTTTGTTCATTCTTTCTTACTTTTGGTTTGGGTTTTTTTTACTAATATATATTTTGAGATTGCACAGAATCTACACCAGAAGATGTGAAATTCATTTGCGGCAATTGCATAGTCTTAACGTGTCATCATTTTACATATATACACACATATATAAGTCTATATATGCATACATATATATATATATATGCATATGCGCACAGTTTTTTTTTTAAATACTTCTGGAAAAAAAACAATCAGCTATCCAAAACCACCAGTGGGAGCATAGTTTAAAAAAAAAAATCCAAAGCATCTTGTAAGAGAAAAGCAGAAAATATAAGGTCCAAAATATCAAGAATTCAGTTTTACTGCATCACATATTTAACAACAAGATGTGCCGGCATTTATTTTCTGTGTTGTGTTTTCCCTTGCCTTACAGGCTGATGTGTTCTGTAGATTTTGTTGAGGTTCGTAGAGGGGGGTTTCAGGTTAAAGTTTTCTCTTTAGCATGGCTATTCCCCTAAGGCTCCCACCCTAGGGAGGAAATAAAAAAACCTCTTTTTTTTTATATGTGCTATGCAAATAGACATTTCTAACATAGTCATGTTACTATGGTAACACTTCGCTTTCTGATTTGGAAAGAAAATGTAGCAACAGCATTTTAGGGTTCTCAGACCTCTGGTGAGCACCTGCAAAAAAAAAAAAAAAAAAAAAAAAAAGAAGAAAAGGAAGAAAAAAAGGAAAAAAAGAAAAAGAAAGAAAAGAAAAATATCTGTCATAGAAATGATCACTTTCTTTGTTTTCTGAACCTGAAAATAATGTTGGGATGTTGGTCCAAAAGAGAGAAACAAAAAACAAAAAGAATTCCAACCCATGGTTCTGTGGAAGGTTACCATGGTGACTAACTACAGTACATATGTAATTCTTTTCAACAACCCTTCTTTTCTATGAATCCATCCATACAAGGTTCTCTTGTAAGTCATTAAGATTTTATTTTGGGGGAGGGGGAGAAAGGGAAAAGATGGGCTTACTGATCCTTATTTTTGTTAAATCATATCTATGCTTCATCAGTTGGCTACATTCTAGTTACACACTAAACTGTGAAAAAAAATCAGATTAATTGCTCAAGAGCAACCTGCAAACAATTGAAAAAAAAATGTACTGTGCGTCTGTTTTGTGTCTGGTGCAGAATTATGACAATCTACCAACTGTTCCTTTCTTTGACGTTGGTCCAGCTTTGAAAAGTTACTGTAAATGCCTTGCTTGTATGATCATCCCTAGTCACCCAAATTGGAATTTGCACCATCATGTCTAAGTGAAGATGCTGTAAATAGGTTCAGATTTACTGTATATGGATTTGGGGTGTTACAGTAGCCTTATTCACATTTTTAAATACTTAAAAAACCCACATGAAAACAAGATAAACAAGGCTTTTCTTAACCAGATTGTGTATATAGAGCAATGTTGGTTTTTTATAAAGTCTGAGCGAGATGTTTTGTATAAAATTTGAATTTTGCAATGTATTTAGCTACAGCTTGTTTAAAGGCAGTGTCATTCCCCTTTGCACTGTATTGAGGAAAAAAATTATATAAAAGGTTGCCAAATTGCCGCATATTTGTGCTGAAATTGTGTACCATGAATATTTATTTAAGAATTTCTTTGTCCAGTTTGTAAGTAACACAGTATTATGCTTGAGTTATAAATAATTTCTTCTTTCTTTTTCTTTTTTAATTTTATTTTTTGGTTTTGTTTGTTTGTTTGTTTCATTCTGTATTAAAACTAGCCGGTCATAAGTTTGAAATCTGCTTTAGTTCCACATTGCAGTTAGTTCCCAGAAAATGAAAATTATGAAAATCACATTCCACGTCTGTTTCAAACTGAATTTGTTCTTAAAAAAATAAAATATTTTTTTCCTATGGAAATCTTGCCTTCTAAGTATTTTCTTCTTTAGTTTTGCAATTTTTTTCTTATTTAAAAGATGAAAATAAATAAGAAAGTCACCAAGCTTGCCTGCCTGCCTGCCTCCCTCCTGTCTGTCCCTTCCTCCTCTTCCCCCTCTCTCCAACTTGATTGCTAGTGGTTTCTAGGAAATCTCCTTAGAGTACACTGACTTCTGTTAATCTACTTCTTTCAGATTCACTCTTCCATATATCAGCAAATTTTAAAAAACACCTGGGCATCTTATGTCCTTGGAAGTCAGTGAACTGCAGTCAGATGCAGTAGCCAGGTTTCTTGGATGAAATTGCAGTTGAGAGTATAACCACATAAGTAATTTCCCAACATTATGGGGTGGATGTACTCTGTGGGCAGAATTAAAAAAAAATAAAAAATAAAAAAAAACCACCCAAACAAAACAAACAAACAAACAAAAAAAAAGCTGATGCTTTCTGCGCTCTGTTTCTCCTGAGGAGGCAAAGCGGTGAGCCTGGGGTGACAGGGCTGAACAAGAAGGGACAGGAGATGAAAAATGTTGGGAGGGTGATGAAGGTTTGGAAGTGCTGCAAAGTCAAGACATCTCTTCGTGGTTTTTCCAGTGCAGCCTAGGGAAGATGGGGGCCAATGTGCAGGTAGCACAAGCCTTAATACAAGATGTGGTTCTGCTGCCCTAATTTTCACTAGGGTAACAAATTTTCTCTAGGGTAACAAATTCATTTTATGAATAATGCCTTAATTTTCTGACAAAGCCCAATCACCCTGAAGATGAAGCACTTTTCCATTTGTTAGCAGCACATAAATGGTATGATCATCCATGGTGTAACAGGTGGGAAGGTCTACAAGGGCAAATACGCATTTGTCGCTTTAACAACAGATGCCAACTAGCCATAGAAATTTCACAAAAGAAAGGTAGTTAGCTATTTGTCGTATGGGTTGTGCAATTCCCATTTGTTAAATTATTTATTATTTTCTGAATGATCAGAGAAAAATGACTGTATGGTGAGGACACTTAGCATGTTGCAATGGCACGAGTGCTCTGAAATGGGATATACAGAAACCCCTGGGCTGGGAGATGGTTGAACTAATATGACCTCTTGTAGATGGAGCTCATTTTAGAGATCCAGTTCACAGAATCTCTGCTGGAAGCTGACCTTAAAGAGAAAGTCACAGTGGCACTTAGGTTCACCTCCTGGCTCTGGTACAGATGACCTTGTGAGATTTGGTCCAGCAGAAGGCATAAGAATGAAACATGAGCATCCTCTGGCATGTCTGAATCTTGGGTCTATTCCTCTATTTACATCTGTAAGTCACTTCAAAGGAGATAGCCTTGTGTTCTCTGAGCGCACAGACACTTGGCTGGATTGTGTTTTCCCTCCCTGCTTCATGGTTGCACACAGGCAATCCCACTTGCTGCTCTCGGTGGGTTGTCGTGAGGGCTCCCACGTTGTCATCTGCTGTGAGGTGCTCAGGTCTGGTCTATGCTGAAAGCCTGTCTGGCACAGCCATCTGTTAGAGCTGTGGCTCCATCTTAGTTAAGGCCAAGGCTAGTTTTTATTTTTAATCCCTACGAAATACTGGAAGATGTTGATAAACAGTGTCAAGCTTACATGGCATTTTCATTACTGTGCCTCCTTTTTCCAAGTATAATAAACATATATTATTGTGTATATTTATAACTAGCATGTGTACTGACACCCATGGACACCTATTTTTGCCACTGTCTTAGCAATAAGGGAAAATTGGTGTTGCTATAAACTCTGTCTCCACTAGGAGGGAAAAGTCGTTGCCAGTGTAGTAACTATCTGTATATTTATGCCTGGGACCAGGGGTGCTTGGTTAACAGGAGTGCCTTGCACGCATACCTTCCCAAACAGAGCAGAACCTCCACTGAGTTGCTGAACTCATTTTAGTAAAAGATGCCTTAGACACTCAGCATAAGGTCATTGTCTTACAACCCATCTTTTACAACTTGCGCGGGGGGGGGGGGGGGGGGACACCCCTCATTTTTTCCTGCCGCTGACACCTCACTATTAATTATCAAACAAGCACAAAATCAGAATTTGCTGCCTTTATTACAAAACCGGTTCTCTGGCAAGAGCTAGTCCAAGTCAATAGACTCCACTAAGTGGAAAATAAAATTATAATTCACAGTAGTTATCCATCTAGAGTGGAATTAGGATCTGTTATATAAAATAGTGCCTCACAAAGTAAGCATAACAATGTTACTGCCTTGGTTTAAAACGTACCTCTTGTTCAGCCTGTCTCTTTAGCTTTGCTGTGTTGCATTGATCAAATACTCAGTCAGCAGCACACTCATTTTGATTCTATGGGCATCATAAATTTTCTTTTTGCAGAAAAGCTTAAAATTTTGTAGTGGTTAGAAAAATAAAGGACAATGGAAATTCAGTCTTTCTAACTGCCACTCTCCATCTTCACAGCCACAATACAAATTTTGGTGGGGAAAATGCCCAGGGTTTAAAAACACCAAACAAACTCCTTGTACAATTGGTATGTCATTACATGAAGCATCAGACCAGAAATCAAGTAATATTTGTTTTGGAAAAAGATGAATGTTGGAGCGTATACCACAGTGCATTAATGATCGTGCTATTCATAATCCAAATGGTGCTGGATTCAGCTGCTTGAGCTATCGTCTATGAAACAAAATAAAGGCGTCTTTCACATGGTTCATGCAAATGCTTTGATGTGTAATTAAGGCATAATGCAATCCATAGGAAGCCCTCTTGAGAAGGAGGGGCAAGAGCCTGCCCATACACTGTGAGGATGAGGAGGTGGAGCTGCTGGTGGTTGCTTCTGGAGGAAAGCCTGTGGAATAGAGGGAGGTGGCAAGAGAGGGAAAGTGTGTGAGAGGGCAGTGCCTTCCTCAGGAGGAGGCTCAGGGAGATCTTCAATCACAAAATCCAGGGAGAAATCAGAGCAATGTGGCAACTGTGCAGGGAGAGCTCTGGGAAAGGCTTTGGTGGAAAACACGTAACAGCAAGCAGAAGAAAAGTGTTGACAGATGAAAGGCAAGTGTAGTATTTGATAAGTATTGGTTGTTGTTTCAGGTGGGAGAGGAGATCAGGCCAGGTTGTTTTGCTAGACACTGAGAGGAGACTGAGCCTAAATGGGGTGGAGAACCCAGGCCAGAACTCAGAGCTTTCTGCAGCCTGGGATCCTGTGAAAGAGACACCAAGGATCTGCAAGAATTGAATAACTGTAGGACTATTCAAACTCCAAAAAGCAGAGAACCTTGTGCACAGCTGTCATAGCCCCTGGAACAGAACTTGTGTTTTGGTAGGTGCATTGAAAGACCCTCATGTGCTTAGACTGCTGAAGAAGTGCAGTTATTAAATTAATAATATGGGGAATTCTTTGAGGGTGGGAGGATAGTTGCTTCTAGATCAGACCTTCAGTGGATATAAATTAGCATAGTTCAGTTTGATACCTGATCCTCCTTATCACAGTTCAGAATTGCACACGCATAAGCAATACTCGAACAGATTTTATTATAGCCCTCAGCTATGAGAAAATGCTTTATAAGAGTGTTGTTCTGAATATTATGAAGATTGTACTCAAAAACGTGCCAACAGTGACTTGCTTTTATAAAAGACTTCTATCAATGCCATAAAATTGTATTTTGTGTTTTGTTGAATATTGTCAGCAATTTGCTGTATCTGTTCATTAAAAGTAGGTTGGGTTACTAGCAAATGTGTAATAAAAATTCTTCACTTTTTAATGAGTGTTTTTTTGCCTCTTTTTAATATTTAAACTCCTTCCTTCCTACTCCTGCATTTAATTCTATTCTTTATGCATAACAGGCAGGTCAGCTGTGCAATGTTATTACATTTTCTGTTCATGCCCACATGCTATGTTTTAGTCTTTCCAAATCTCTTAATTCATTCAACATACCTAATTTTGACTGTCTTTAAACTCAGCTGTTGGAAGCGTATGACCACATGAATAATTTAGTAATTATTCAGAATCAATAGCACTTCAGCTTTCATTGCCATGAGAAATATAGGAGGATGTGAGGCCAGGAGGCCAAAAGAGCCCTTTGTTTGTCACGCTAAAAGATCTCGAGATTTGGGGAAATCCAAATGACAATGAAAGAGCTAAAAATCATGCATGTGCTGCCTTTGCTTCACACTTCCCCTTCATTATGTGTTATATTTTCTTTTCCTACATCACCAACAAAGCATATCTGAATTTTCCAGGCCTCAAAACAGTGTCCAAGCTGTAGAGATTCAGGCTGGGTCTGTAGGTCTTTTCTCGAATTTCCACTGTTGAGTAAATTTCCTTCAGCCTGTTTATTGTACGTCATGCCCTGATCACCTGCTCGTCACACCAGCCCTGCTCATCACACCAGTCCTCGCTGGGGCTTCATATGTTCCCAAATAAGGTTTAATTTCTGGACAAAGCTTTTGTTACTCACCCTGAAAGCTTCTTTTCAGATATTGCTATAGGCTTTCCTCCCTTTATATGCCTGTCTCTGGATTTCAGCTTGTGATGACATTTCCTGAAAAAAATAAGGTCCTGATGGAACACAGGAACCATCCCTGTACCAAGAGTGTGTTTTCTTATAAGCCCCTTATTTTTCAATCAGCTTTAGTTTGAATTTTTATATGGCTTTATCTCTTCCTTTTGTATTTATTCAGTTGCATCTGAAGGAAAATAGTATGCACTAAAATTCCTAAATACAATTTAAATATAGCTCGTTTCAATCCGCTTGGTTTTACATTTCCATTCATCAATACATTAAGCTAAAAGTATCCCAGATTGCTTTGTCTTCCTTCTTGTAATTTAAGAAAAAATATTGAATATGTTATAATTTCTTCTCAGAAAAGTGTAGGCAGTTCACTTTAGAAAGCATATTTTGAGCAGAATTAAGAAGCAGTTATTGATGTGCAGCACAAAACTGAGTGAGCATATTTGAAAAACACAGAATGGCTTTTGGCAATAACCAATATTTGGGTTTGGTTTATTTCCTTAAGCCAGCTCAAAACAGGAGAGGAGAAAGTGCTGTTGGTTTTACTGTCAGTGCACCAGTCTGGTGGCAGCCAGCTTCTTTACATAGCTTTGTCCTTTCAGTCTCTTATGAGGAGCAGTGATAAAACTGAATTCTGGATGCTTTGGCCACTGAAAGGTGTAACCTATGTGATTACACACAATACAAGGGATTTATACTAAGACATTGTTCCTGCAGAAGAGACATAAATCCTTCTTGCCAGCTCCCTTCCACTCCGTTCTAGTGTTGCATTTTAAAACAGCAGACGTTTTTGCTTTGGATTTTTTTTTACTCAGCCTAAATATTTCAAAGATAGCATCAGAACTATATTTATCAAGTTATACAACACCTTTGCCTCCTTGTGTAGCTGGCTGCTTGCAATGTTTCCACAGCATCCTCTTTACACAAGACACGATTAATAGACTGGTGCCTACAAGCACCCAGATGAGACTTCGGAGACTCATTTTTGCACCATCTCTTTGAGAGATATCTTACCACTGCATTTTAGCTGCGTTGCACTACTGATGGATTGAAAAACCAACACACTCTGCTCCAGAAAGGCCCCATCATTGTTGATGAAAGTTAGACGGACTGGTTTTATTTTCTCTTTCAGTCACCATGAGGGAAGGATTACTGTGGGCTGTTCAGGCTTTTGCAGGGAGGCGGAGAGGAGGTGGCGAAATCTCGCTGCCCAGCACTTGGATAACTCCTTCTCCAGCTGCTCCATGTCGCACAAGGCAGGGGTTTCACTCAGCTCTCGCTTGCCGTGGCACCGAGTGAGGCAGACGCAGGAATGAAGCTGCCAGTGATGAGGCTCAGCCCTTTCAGCTTTCTGTGCACGGCCCTGAGAGCAACCGCTTGGAATTCAAAAGATTCCTTGGAAGTGGGCTGAGCCTGTAAGGGAGGCACGTGGGGGCTGATGCCTGGCTTCTGGCATGCCTTAGCTCATCTGCTGCAGCGCTCTGCCAGAAGTGCTTTGCGAGGAACAATGAGGAGGATCCGCCTTAATGAAACCCTTGGATCTTCACGGGTGGTGAAAATCAGGGATGCAGGGATAACCAGCTGTGACTGTCACAGCAGTATCTTCTGCAGACCCGAAGGTCGGCACCGGTGTCTCTGGAGAGGCTGCTTCTGGGAGATCTGTGAAGGTTTACACTTCCTACTTACTATTTGACAGCTTCACTTAACATTACTTGCCGGCTCCTGGAACAGCGGCTGACCCAAACATGGTTTAAGCATGAAGTGAAGTTTCTCCTTGATGCAGCTTGATAATGACGGATTTCAGTGCCCTGTAGAATTTGGCCCCTGATTACCAATCAACTGACTGACATGAATCAGGCAGCAATTAAATTCCTATATAATATGATTCATTCATTCAGTATCATTTCCAAGTCCCTTAGAAATGCTCTTGGAAATATCCTATCCATTGCCAGCTATTCTAAGATAAACATAAGTGTACTAAGTTCTTTTTCTTTAGGGGCAGTGAAAAATCAGAGCTCTGAGCACTCTTAATGGGTGTTGAAATTCTTATTTTTTTCAAGTCTCCCTGAATTCCAGGCCTGTGTGGCTTTCTGTGGAGGTGAGCTTTACAGTTCAGTCACACATCATAGGAAAGAGTGTTTTCTTTGATCAATTTTTAGCTTTCCACCTTTGAATCTTTCTATTCCTTTCTTCTGAGACAGGAAAATCAACTCCTAAGTTCTATCACTTCTTAGCATATTTCTACCTTAAAAAACAAAGTTAAAATTCATTCATCTCATTCTCTTTCTTGTGGTACCCATGCTTCCCTGTCTATTTCCATTTGGTGAATTTTCCATGCCCTAAACACTTTTTTTTTTTTTTTTTTTTTCTGTACTTTGAACTCTCTCTTAGTTCTGCTTTGTCCCTTAAAAAGAAAGAGAGAGGGGATATATAGTTTGCTAGTCAAAATTGCATGGCTGTTTCCTATTGTATAACCTTAGAAAAGCTGAGGAGGAACTGCATGAGAAACAGTTTGGATGCCATCCTGGCCAGTTATTGTGTCCACAGCACTTTAGGAAACTGCTCCTGTAAAATATACTGGATGGTGATAAAGCACTTTAAGCTTGCATTAATAGTACTAGGATTTGAAACTGCTCAGCACCTCTTAACTATCCTATCCAGAAAGAGAGGATTATATTTTTGGCTGCAGCTGCAAAGCTTAAGAGGTTTCTACCTATGTTTCTCTATAGCAAAATCAGGATATTTCCTTTATAATACATTAGCAGGAAATATTTCTCTGAATACTCTGTTGTTGTATCTTCCAACCAGATGTATAAAGCTCCTTTCTCAAATAGGTGTTTTGATCCATTTTTTTCCTCACAAACCACAGGAAATACCCATGTACCAACAATTTGCCTCATTTCTCAATCCATTTTTTTTTTAGACAGACCACACCCTGAGCTGTGTCTGGATCCTTTCCCACGTACTAAAAGTCCCTGCTAGCAACCAGACTGCCACCATCTCCATGACCTCTGAAAACATGCAGTTTAGGTCATTCACCAGGGATGTAGGAGTTCTGGGTTGAAATACACTGCTAGCATGACTCAGAACAGAAGTATGGTTATATGATTTCAGGTTATTGCCCTGTCAGGTATTTTCTGTTGGAGTTTTATCCCTTATGGTAGATGAAACAACTATTGCTCAGAAAAGCGTCTAAAATTCATGAACCAGCAGTCTAGGGAGTCAGGCTGCAGCACTGCTCACTAGTCATGTGCAGAGGCACGTTTTTGTTGTTGTTCAGTGAGAGAGGTGGATTAAGATTATCCCCAAACCTGATATTTAGGGAGTAACCCTTTAATATGGAGGGCATGGTTCACGTCTCAGAAGAGACTGCAAGCCCATTGGCACAGCTTAAATCTTGTTTGAGGTCTCTGACCCTCACATTCTCCCTATTTGCCACACCCTGAAGTAGGAGATTGGGTCTTACTGGCAGTGCACTCTCCTCTGAGCTTTTGTCTTGAGCTGAGTTCCCAAACACTGAGATACCACTAATGGTGGACAGTGGACTCCTTCAGGAGGTTTCTTCTTTCAGAAATCGAGGCACCCTCTGGGGCCAATGTCAAGGAGTGGTGTCAGCAGCACCAATCAGACAGATTTAGATGAGAAAATGCACAGCAAAGAGCCTGACTGCTTCTGAAGATCCAAAAAAAAATGAATCTGTCAATTTTTGCTCTAAATGGGAAGCTGAACTTTAAGGCATGGCTTAACCAAAGGGCAGCATATGGCAGCAGTACAGCTGTTTGAAATCCACATGCACTTCGCACTGGCACTTTGACAAACGCTATTGTGTTACAAATACTGGATGACACAATGAATCTGGGGCTGCATTCAGCTCTGCCCTACGCAGGCATAATTCCCACTGACTCCCTACACGTCTATGCCAAAAAATGTATGGAAGTGCGTAGGCCTGAAACAAATACACAGTGCTTGTAAGGAATCCTTCTGGCAGACTGAGCACCATTTGATATGGTTAGACCCCTGTTGCAGGAAGCGTGAATGCTATAATATGGAACTGGAGGAAAAATTAGGGAATCCATGAGGTCTAGAAGATGCCTGGTGATTTTAAAGACAAAACTTGAATTTCTGCACTGGAGCAACAGACATGCTGGCTGGTCATTATAAGGGGAACAGGGTTCCTCCTGCTGAGATCCATTTACTGTCTTTCATACTCTGCTTTTTGTCTCTCTGCCAGTTTCTACAAGGAAAGAAAGAATTCAGAAGGGGTTTGGTTTTTTTTTTGTTTCTGGAGCGAAAGCCTACAGGAGGCCTAAAAAGAGCACTACACAAATCTATCAGAGAAGAGATCATGTTGCAGGGAAGCTGTGGCTGCCAATGATGAGATGTTCAGTTTCTTAGCCACTTTAGGTCAGAAACCAGGTGTTATGTTGTTGATCCCATGGCTGCTTGCCATCCCCTGCCTCCTCCTGTAACAAACAGTCTCAGCCGAACAGCTTTCACAGCTCCAGATGTTTAAAAATACACTTTTAGAGTACTTGAACAAGAAAGTGCTCTTTGCAAAGTATTGCTTTCTGTGTTCAGTGGCAGAGCCAGTGCTGAGTCCTCTACACTGATTTTTAGATGGCGTTTTAAAAGCTTCAACAAGTCTGGACACATATTTTCTTTGCTTAAAACCTGCTTAACTCTTTCAGCACTGTGGTTTTAGATCTCTCTGATATTCATATAACTACAAAGGGCTTAAAATCTGAACAGTGGAAAATGGAAACCAATGGCCTTCTTTCGTTTTCAGAAAGAGTAAAGGCAGAAAGGAAAATTGTTGTAAACACGAAATCAACTTGTACATTTTCTACCACTAAGAGCCAGAACAAGCTGGCTTATACCAAATGGTCAAGCAGCAGGGACAATTTTTGGAAAGGGTACAATAACTGCAGAAAATACCATCCCACTGGAGCATTTGGGGCACGTTATAACAGTCACAGCTCCAAATTTATTAAGCCAAATGGCATTACAAACTGTGGGGAAAACAGAGCAAGAGTTAGAATCATGTAAGGTTTTAAAATCTATCCTCATGTTAAAGACAAGTACTTTATGCTAAAAGAGGCAGAGCTGGTGCTGGCATCAAAGACAAGGATGTCAGCAGGAAGTGCCAAGGAAACAGCTGAGGCCTTGCACTTCAAAAAGCTTTACTCTGGGTGAGGGATGTTCCCACCAACAGTCAAGATTCACAGATGACATTTTCAGATGTCTTTGGCTTTTTTCATCCAGGCTGTCACATGATGGATCCTATGCCATATGTCTTTTCCATGGGCTTCAGTTTCTTAGGTGTCTACAACTGCTTTCAGTTCTTCACTATAAGGTGGGGAAGAAAGCCTCACTGGTTTGTCTTGTTATTTTAGAATTAGTTCCGTGAGATTTGGATGGATTCCTGTTTCTCTTCCATTAGCAGAGAGAATTTTTAGCTGCTAAATGCAGTGTTAACCAGTTTCTCTGGCGAGGACATGGCTGACCTGTCAGATCTTTGACAAATGATTGATTTAGTCTAGAAATGTCTATTTATAAACTAATGCGAAAAAAAAAAATTAAGGATGAGTAAACTAATTAATAAGCAGAGTATTCCTGCTGGCAACATGAATAAAATTACTGCTAGGTCAACAGAGAATTCAGCATTGCTCCATATGCTTCTTTTAGTGGCGTTCAAATAGCTCAGGTGTAAACTTTGGGTGACCTTATTTATTTCGTGTTTAAGTGGGTCATTAAGGGAAACTGTCACATATTAAACTAATTACTTTTTTTAATTCCTTCCTTCCACTGTGAAGAGGAATAATAGGCATCTTATCTTGTTGATACATCTAGAGTTCAGATCAAACTTCTCCTGCTTTTGGAAAAACTGTGTATCCTCAGAAATGAGGCTGAATTTTCCCTAAAATGAGGCTGAATTTTCCCTAAAATTTTAATCCTCACAATCTTAAACATTTATAATCTGAATGAGGGAAAGAAGTATTCTGACTTTATGTCTTTAATGCCCTTCATTCACTTATTTGCTAAGGTGGGGCAGGAAGCCTCAGTCTGAAGGGGTGGGGGAAGGGCAAGCAGCCTCAGGCAGAGCTGAGTTACATCTCTGTGCCCCAAATCCAAAAAGACCTGTGGGCGTTGCAATTCTCAAACCTAAATTTTAGGTGTCTGACTTCTGTTGAGGAATCCAAGACCTAAATGGTGCAAGAATTCTGCCTGAGGAGAAGAGTTAGGTGAATCATAACCTACACAGCTAAATTCATGTATTATGTACAGGCTCTGAAGCCAGTAGTGTTAAATTAAAAATTACATGGAGAACACTTGGCCTGTGGTTTACTTGTAAGAAAAAAACCAAACCAAACAAAACTAGTAAAAGTGTATATTTCTTTAAATTTTCTGCTGACAGTCCAGAGATAATTAGCCTACAGCTGCCGACTGGGGAGAACAGCTCTTTTTTCTGCCTAGAAGCAGCAGGTGAAAACCCTGAGAGAGAAGCTGGGTGCCACTGACTTAATTTAGTTGCTTAAATTGAAGGCAGCATACAACAACAGAAAGAAACAGGGAGGTGGCAAATCTTCAAGGCCAGGATTTCTGAAGAGTGGCAGTTAATAAACAGAAATGAGAGTATGACTAGAAATAAGGAAGGATTAAGTATATGTACTTATGACACCCCTGTAGTATCATAGATGCCTTTGAGATGTATCAGCTAGACACAAGCCCAGACTCAAAAGTAGTGCACTCTGATGAGAAATGTGATATGGCAATGGAGAATTGTAAACGATAGAAGATGGAGAAGTGTTACAAAAAAAGTCATTAACCCATCTACTGCTAGGCACATATGCAAAAAAACCTTTCCCATTTGTCTGCTGTGCTCCCACACATTGTTCTGCACCTTACCAAAGCCTGCTGTTTTGCAGGCTTTCCTTGTGACCGCCAGACACTCATTTCTCTTGTGAGCCAAAACACAATCATGCATTTCTTGCTACGTTTCTTATATTGTGAGTACCTTTATTTTAGGAATGTATTAGCATGAAGATTATTTCATTTTTTGTGAAGGGGAAATTACTTATCTGTTTCAATAAGCAACAGTTTTGTAATAAAAAAAGGCAATAATAAAAATGACAACAAATTATCTTAATTATCTGTCCACATAAATTCTTACGATGCCTGTTCTATTGGGCATTTGTTTGAGAGGCTTTTTTTATCTGCATGAGATGGTAAAATGTATATAGAGAGAATTGCTCTGGTTTGGTTTTTTGTTTTTTTTTTTTTGCAGGAAGAATCTTCAAAGTAGCCTGATCACTGTATGCTGACATTTTAATAACATCAATGGGAGGACTTGTGGAGTAAGCCTAAGTTAGTGTGGCAAAGTAAAGTACAAGATTAAAATGTATTAAAATGGAAGGGTAGAAGTTGTCTTTCCAACACTTTCATTTGAAGGTGAGAAAGAGCAGTGTCAAAGAATACTGTGCTGCTTTGTGAATCAGGAGATAAGGTATACTGGCTACTGACAATCACCAGTCTCTCCTTCTTCCCAAGTGCTGGGCACACACATGGTCAGGTCTAATGAAGTGAGAGAAATCCTTGTTTTGGGATCTTAGTAAGTACAGTCAAACATGACTACAGCCATGATGTAAAGCCAGGTATGACTCCACAAAAGAAACATAACTCTGGCCATACTTAATAGATTAGGTATGGTGTGGCACAAATACTTGGAGTAACTTTCCAGAAACAGTAAAGTCACATTTGAGCAGCCTTTACCCAAGGGAGCCTCTGTGAGAGGGTTCTCTAGGTAAGGAACAGATACAGTGGAAAAAAAGCCACAAGCACCCAGTGGTCTAAGTTGTCTCTCTGTACCCACACTCTGCTGCACTTGAGCGTACAACCAGAGCAGCAGGTAACCAGGAGCAGGTGCAGAGACAGAACCATGAAGGTCAAATCAGGAAATAAGCTTTATTACTCCTGATTGTTTTATTTATTATTTCTCCATTTTTAAATTTCTCATTATGTCAAGTTATGGAGGATTTGTTTCTTGAGATGCCATAACAAAGCAAGCACGTCATCCAGTGTGATGTGTTACAGAATGTTGTGGGTTTTCTTTAAAGCCTACTCTAGCAGCCGTTGTGTTTGATATACCATCACATCAGCAAATTTATATGCTTTTGATTGAATTTTTTTGGTTCAGAATAGCACCTCTTATTAACACATAAGAGCAGAGCCAAGTAGAATAGCAAACAGAAGGAAGAAGAATGCTGGAGGAAAAAACCTGCAGTTCTTGGATAGCTGCTTACAGATTTTGTATAAAAACCTGTGAAGATCTCGTCACTGAGAAAAAAAAAAGAAAAAGAAAAAAAATGTTTTAGAGGTTTATAGGAAGTGTTAACAACTGCATACTAGGCATTATTTTCCCCTTGTTAAACAAAATAAATAATGAAAGTACCAAGGCTTTTCAAAGATTCTACCAAGAGGCAAGTGCCAGCTTTTTGTTTATTTATTTACATTTATAAATTAGTGATATATTGGATGCAGAATCATTTGAAGGGTTGCATATTTATCCAGTGTGAATAAATCTCAAGGCCTGTGTTAAATTTATGGCAGCACAGTGAAACTCAGCCATGCCCACACACCTGCATGAAGTGGGTGTTTTAGTTCCTTGGATCATGTGGATTATCTCCACTGTAAACTATGCATTAATAAAGAGCAGAACAGGCACTTACCATATTCCCTTTTGGAATTAAGACATAAAAGTCAACTTGCATACTTGGCTGCTTTTGAGGAGGCTTATAGAAAGAAAAGTTCAGAAGGTAAATGAGAGGAGTATGATGACTAACGAAATAAGGAAAAATACTGTGCCATTTTAAGTGTAAGTGTATCTTGGAAATACCACCCTAAAATGCTACTGAGTAGCTAAGTCTATACAACGTATCTTTTGCTGGCTATTTGAAAAAATAAACACAATCACCAAACCTAAAAATTCTCTTTTGTAGATATCAAATATACACTATAACTTTCTGTTAACTTTAGACCTGAAATTTGTATTTATAGGGAATTAGAAAGGCCATGACAACCAGTTTGATTTTTCCACCCATTTCAGCCTCAGGAAAGGAAACAGAATCCAGAAAACCAGTCCTGCCTGACACCTATCTCATCATCAGTTTTCACAGAGCAGTGCTGTGGCAAGAAGCAGTTTCATCAGGAGATCGGGAGTTTGAAGAGCTGCTAGTGCAGAGAGCAGGTATTCCCCCAAGAAGGACAGGAAGCAAGGCTGGGGTGGATTTAGCAAGTGAGGGCAATAATGTACAGATCCAGCAAGAAAAATGCAGAAGGGAACACTGGCAGGCAGGGAGCAATGCTCTGCAGAAATCCACAGAATCTCCACTCGGTTCCCTATTCCCCATACAGTCAGCTTGAAATCAGCATGGCTGTTCCTACAGTGTGGTACAAAGATACTAAAAACGGATCTCAACTAATCAAAACATCCTGAAGACTTTAACCACTGAGATCCAGGGTGCTGAAACAGTGGAAAGCAGTACTATTCTGTTGACTATATTTGGTTTCTTACTAATTTTGTAGTAGTATATATACTTGGTATAGAACAGAGCAACGTTTTTGGTGTTATTCTATCAAAATTTTTTAATGCATTTTCCATTTTTTTTCCCCAGAAATGTCACAGTAGTCTATATTAGTGCCACCTTGTTCCAAGGAAGCATATTTACATTGCCACAAGAATAATCATGTGGTTCAAAGCCCTTCAGTGCTTTGTGGCTGTAGACTTACATTGCGTCTTGCAGGAGGATTGTGGCTGCTGGGTTTTTTTTTGTGCAAGTTCTCTCAGTTTTCTTAAGGCAGAAGAAAACTGCTGTGGATAGGTATAGAATCACTATTTTCCTTTTGCCTCTTCATTTTTCAGGTGTGATCACAATGTAAAATACTGTGTAATTTCAGAAGGATATAAATGAAGGAATTAATAGAAAAATAAGTAACTTCATCTGTGTCTCACTTTAAGCTTCATGCATAGCCAAAAATTAGATAGTGAAATATATATTTTTTCCCTCTTTAGATTTGTATTTGAGCATTTGTGTTAAAAAATCAAATTCAAACTAATCAAGTCTGTACCTTTGTGCATATACCTTTTCCCTGAGGCAGAACTATCAGATAGATTATTGTACTACTGATTTGGGGAAAAAAAATTAAAAAGATGTTAAAAAAAAGAAAATGCAAGGTTTTTCAGTTTATTTTTTGCAGATTGGTCAGGGTAAATACCATCTCTTCTTACGGGTTTGTCTGCTCAGTCTCATCTGATTTAGCTGAATGAGCTTTCATGCCAATTTACACATGGGCCAACTTTGCTTGCAAAGTGCTAATTGAGAGAAGGCACCATTGCTCAGGGCTATCTGCTTTCTGGCTAGGACAGCTGATTTTACTGACAACATTATCAGCCAATGTTTCCAACCCAGATGATGAAAATGGGAAGATTTGAACTGGGTCATCATTTTGATACAATTAAAATGAAAATGTTTGTTGCATTGCCAGGGTTTAAGTAACCTGCTAGTGGACACTCAAAGTTGTAGCACGGAGCAAGTCTGTGTCGGATTCAATTCAGGTAATTACAGGTCAGTTTAAACATCACAATTTCAGTATTTCTATCTCTTTGTAGGAGAGCTCATTTAGGCATTCATTTAGGCTTCATTGATACTAGACTCCCATGCAAGAATTTAGGCAGAAGAGGTTCCTGGAGTACTTCATAACTGTGAAGGCCTTGGTCAGCTTTTAAAAGAAAGGTTTACAAAAGCTCCTCCGAGTGAAAGCCTGGAGGTATCCTAACCCCACGCAGTGAGGGTGCCAGTCAGTCATTGGGGTGGGTCACAAAGGTTACTGGAGATAAAGGAATTTTGCAAACCCTGCATAGATACTGCATGATTCAACACACCAAGAGGGCAATGTGCTCACTCCACTGAGCAATTTAATGTCCTAGAGTAATGAAATGATAAGTCTGTTTCACACAATGGGCCTGTCAAAAAAATCTCAGTAATAATGATAATGGGATTCCTGTAGAAGAACTCTGGAAAGTTTTACTTGGAAGACATAAAATAGTTATTTTTTGGATGCAAAATTGTAATTAACTCAAATAAGCTCCCATAACTCATGGTGAAATAAAGATAAACACTAACATTGCGAAATACTGATTCAGCCATTTTCATCCATTACACATGGCTGACATAGTTAACTCCTGTTGTCCCTGTGAAAGATTGTGGATTGCTGAGAGGAAAACACAGCTTGCTCCAAAAAGTGTGTACTTAATTTTACCCTAGCTTATGTTTCATTTATTTGTTGGTTTAACCTCAAATTAGATGGAAATTAGACCCCTCAAATTAGACTTTATCTTTCACTTGCAGATGTACTGAGCCTCTCCTAAAAGTAATGTGTGCACAGTATATGCCACAGTATGTGCTTTCATGTCCACACTCCTGTAATCTTCAGATGCTTGTATTTAATTAATACTTATTAAATTAATAATGGGGGGGGGGAGAGAAGTGGTTAATATGTAACAATTGCTTTTTTCAGAATAGCCATTTATAAAAAGCATGCAGAATATTTAAAACTAGAAAACCCAAGTAGCCTAATATAAATTCATCGTATTATGCATTCACACTCTACAAGGTCTGTAAACCTAGACTTTGACATGTTGCAACATTTTTTTTTCTCTAGTTACATTTCTCTAGTTCATTTTTACAAGCTTTGTTCAGGTAGAACAGGATGAAGGATGACTCTGCTTCTATCTAATGAGCACTGCTACAATTATGCCCTCAAAATACTGCTTTAAATTTAAAGCAGTAAGATGGAGCCTCTGTAAGAATGAATAATGGCATTTTATTATCACTACTGATAGCATATAAGCTTTGGGTAACTAATTATCTCAGTTTTTTTCTTGCATCACACACAAGTTTTGCTTTGTTTAACCACAAATTTAGGGTAAGCTTGTCACTAGCACAGCAAATACATTAATAATAGCCATTTCATTTTCAGCAGTAACTGGGCTGTATTGTATTCAGTAATATCCACGACAGAATGACTTGGAATGAAGCCATTTTTAGAATACAGCTTTTAAATTTTTTCAGAAAGCATGCATAATGGGGCAATGAAATACAGTTGCAATACAGGAGTAATGTTTGGACAGTTATATTGTAATTGTATGCTGTGTTTCCTGGAGTGAAATCCATACTTGAGTACTTGCAAATGTGAACATAAGTTCCAAAATTTGCTGATTTTCTACCAAGAACCCTTGTCTGCTTTCTATTTTACTTGGTTCTAGTCTTATGTCAGATTATTCGATGTCACTGTAAAACAAAAGGAAGGTAATTCACAAGCATACATTTTACCTTGTAACACTCAATTGCATTTCCCACTGAAAGATGAAGTTTTAAAGAAAATGTCCAATGTTTCTGAGTTTCATAAAGGATTTTGCAACCTCTGTCCTGACACTTAAGGATAAAGTGTCTTTTCCACCTGACTTAGCAAAACAATTGGTCAATTACTTGATTATTTTTCTCTCTCTATAAAACCCTTAAACTTTTATTTTGAAATACTCATTTCTAAGTGCAGTGCCAGCCTGTAGAAGACTTGATAACAGCTCGTAGGTCCAGATAAATATAATAATGAATTTAACCTTTATTTCAAATCCACTTATTTGTTACCGGCATCAATCACATCTAAAAGGTGGAAGATGAATGTATGAGCTGCACTTGGATGTGTAGTTTGTGTGGTCAGGAGCATAAAGACATGAAGCACAGATGTAGGGCAAGCTGAAGTTGGCAGCACAGACAAGGTGTGAAATAGCAGCCTTGCAGCTCAAATACCAGGTGAATAAAACATTTTGAAGCTAGTTTAAGATATCTGTTACTAGATTTTTGCTATTTGCATTAAACATTTGTTGTTTTGATAGTTATTAATGTTTAGCTCATACAACTCTACAGTTTTAGTTTTCTTCAGCTTTAGACATGGGGGGTTTTGTGCTTTATATCACAGAGATTCCCTGTCAAACTATCATTTTCTAATCCTATTAGAGCTGCATCTGTTATGATATTAATTGGTGGAAGATAGTATTTAGTAGTTATCCTATTATACAGTCTTTTCCTTTATCACTGGTTTGTTTCATATCTCTAGAGCTCAGATTTTCTCCTGGCTTTAGTTCAGTATGTTTGAAAAATCAGAGCCCCAACAAAGGCATGAATGGAAGCATGATATCCTCACTCCTTCTTCTTGGCTAACACAAAGAAAGTGTAGTATATCTCTCCTTTGTTTCTAGGTAAGGATTTAGAATGGCTTTTAAAATATCTCAGATTACTTTTCTCACATTGTTTATCCAATATGACCAATCATAGCAGGCTCTCTTCCAATCCTCTTGTTTAACTTATCAGCTTGTTAGTTCTGTGGAATCTTTCTCATACATTTTTTCCCTTCACATAACACTCACCACAGGTGAAATTTACTCCTGGATCTGTAGCCAGTTCCGGGATCACATGATAAGTTATTGCTTAAATTTATAGCAATATTATGGGGACATAAATTAATTTTTAAGGACCTGGTATTGTCCTCTGAACAGGTGTGAGTTTTAACTATAGAGAGATCTCTTTTCAGCTGGAAAACTTGCAGCTTTGTTGGTACTTTCAAACCATTTAAACTTTCAGTCTCCTTGACTATAAATGCAGCTTGCAGTGTGTGAAGCCCCTGGTAATGTGATGCTTAAGCCTCATTTGTATGGAAGGCAAACAATGGCTGTTACAGAGTTTCAGAATGGTGTGGGAGACCAAATTATTCGGTAGCTTCAGTATGAGAAATTCAATGAAAATATTTTAAAAATTTCAGAAAAAATTAACTGACACCTGCATGCTTGGTATTATCTACAGCTGAATCAACTGGGAGAAGCAGCTACAAAGAAACTGATTAGAATAAGAAGAAAAAGAGTGAACTAATTTCAGTGCTTGACTCATTTCTGTAGATTAATAACTGATACTAGATTTGGTTTAAGGAAGATCAAGAAAATACTTTTTTTTTTTTTTTTTTTTTTTTTTTTTTTTTTTTACTTTAGAGAGAAAGGAGAAAAAGACAAACTTACATAAGTTTAACAGGGGTTTTTTTTCCCTACTTCTAACCAACAAACAACTTTTCTGTTGGAAAACTAAGCATTCTCATAACATATTCTCTGTTCTATATCTCAGTCAAAAATTTAAGATGATGTATTAATACATAATATGATAAACCTGATTTAATTCTATATATAGGGCCATGGTTTCTGATACATGTAATTACAACCCTCTGCATAATATAAAGCTGGGATCTGTGCTGGAGACCTTAAGCTGGATATAGAAGTTTTATTGTGGACCTGCAATGCAAAGCCTAGCATGTTTAAAATATCATACTGTGCTTTACTTCTGGAAGTTGACTAAGAGGGTTTATCAAAAAAAAAGGAAAAAAAAACCCCAAAACCTCGGTGCATCTTTCACATCTCATGTTTTGAGCAAATTTGTATTTTGTGAATACAAATGGAGTGTTTTATCAGGCTTCATGTGAAAAGGACTTCCCCTAGAACAGTCACTACCTGGCTGTGACTTTGTGTACCAGGCCCTCTTCCATGATATATCTTTTGCTTATTCCTCTTGAGTACCTCTCCTTTCACTTTCGGTGATAAAAATCTGCCACAAAGGTGTGCCACATGTCCTGGTATGTTGATTGGCATTATTTGTCACACAGTGGAATGTTTACCTGGTTTACCCAGACTTGTCCTTTGCTGAGGCTGTTCAGTTCTACACACCAACAGGAGGATAATATCTGAGGGGTAAATTTGGCACTGAGGATGCTTGCTAACAGAAGAAGTCTGTATGAAATGCTTCCCAGCAGCAATGTGCCTATGAAACAAAGGCAGCTATTAACTAAACACAACTTTGTAACAATAATAATAATACCTGCCTTAATACAATATCAGTAAAATTCAGAAATGAGCAACTACTGCTGACTGAGACAAAAGAATAGAGATTAACTTTAATTAAAGGGAAAAAAATCACAATGTTTTTGCTTCAATATTTTTTCTTCTTTGAAAGGTCGCTCTCTTTCTCAATGTTCCCTTCTATAATTTAATTTTTCTTCTAATGAAAAATATTTTAGACTGCATTACATTCTTTTGTCCGTTCTTTTCTTGCTTATTTTCGCATGTTGTATTAAAACTTCTGATTCACTATAATGTCCAATAGTTGATATATTAGACCCTATTACTGCATTCGCTGTCCTTGCCTTGCTTCCTTCCTCTCTTAATATCTGTCTTTGCAATTACTCAATCATTATCTTTGTTATTATCCTGTTTCTCTTGTACCTTATCTCTGTTTCACTCATCTTTTCCATCCCTGCAGCTGGTCTCCCTCTCCTGTCACCTCTTTGGAGTCTAAAACTAGGCTTGTGTTATCAAAGAAATATTTCAAATGCATTGATTTTTCCCCGAGTGCATCTGGTTGTCTTTTTAGTTCTACTACTTGATATTTCAGTAGCACAAATGATAAAATTTTTAAGTATTCAGTTTTGGTTCACCATTTCATTCCTTTATTGGGAAAAAAAAAGTTTTATTGCATACCTGAAAAACTGACAACACTTGAAAAATCCCCAGTAGATTATACAAATCTTCATGATGATTTACTTTGTCCACATTAAAAGCTGACTTCAAGAAGCGGTTGTTCACCATGTCTACAGAAACTGGCAATTTCTTATTCTGTGACTATCTCCTCCAAAATTCGAGCAATTTGCTCTGTTGAGGGAAAGAAATTAACTCGGACTACTTCCACTGCAGTGGTAATGATGTCTGAGCTAACTATGTTAAGATAGTCAAGATAGCTCTGTGCTTCAGGGAACTCACTTCTGAGCAGCCATATCCTAAGAATAGTGAGATAATTGGGAAGCAGTTTCAGATAACTGATGGCAGGACTTCGCATTTTAAAGGTATTGCTATATATGCTAGAAAAATGAAATTTTTGAATTAGTGGTTTCACATGCCTCAACTCCATCCTCTAAAAATCAAGCCCGTTAAAGCCAGGATGGTTACATGAAGTCAGGACAATCAAAGTCATACAACAGTCTGAAACAGAGTGGTACTATGAATGTTCCAAAGGGCATGTTTGGAATTATATTACCTCCTGATTAACAGTTGTTTTCTCACTTCCTTCGTTGTGAGGATGACAAAAACATTTCTGTCTTGGATGTGTGTAAAAAATCCCTTGGGTGGCCAAAGCTTAATAGTACCTCCATTTCAACTTCTGGTTGTGACATTCTTTTCTGCAGTGTTTCAGGGGGTGGGAAGCTTTTATTTTTTTTCTTTCCTTTCATCTCAGAAAGCCTAATAGAGGTGTCCAAGAAATCCCTAGAGAAATTAATCTAGACCTTCAGGACCTCTTCATTTTGTCTCTTCAAGACCCCTATTCAATATCTGGAACAATGATCGGTGAATGCTTAAAGTAAATGATGGGTGTATCAGTCTCTACCATATTAATCAATGATGTTTCTTTAAATGCTGTGTCACAGCTATTAAACAATGCATTTCTGGTGAGTGGAACAGGGTTTTCATAAACAGCATACGGAGCTGACTATAAACCAGATTTGCTTCTTACTTTTGTTATAAAAAATCAAGCTGACTCTGCCAACATTAGGCAAAGTCGGTCATCTCCATGAGATCTTTCTGGAACAAACAACAAGACACTTTTATTAATTTTTTCCCTCTTTCTTTCCCCCTCACAGCAGTGTTTTTCTCCTTAAACATCACATTTATGGTTGTATTTTAGCCTTAATTTAAAATAAACAAAAATATTTTTAAAAGCTATGGGGAAGATCTACTCAGACTGTTTCGAGAGGTGTTCATCTGCATCACTCACATATATGAGGGGTTTTGTGTGTATCCTGCCATTAAACAAACAGCCAAGGATAAATAAAATATACTGTTGGGTTTTTTGCACCTGAAACCAGCACAGAGTTGAGAAAAGGGTACACTCTGTGTGTGTATATACTGTGGAGAGAAGTGCTTCCTTATTCTTGTTTCAAGGTGCTATACCTAAAGTGAGACCATAAAAATGCAGAACAAAGAAACGTGGAAGAACAGAAATCCAGTTCCCTGGAGTGGGAGCACTGACTGCCCTCTTCTGCCCCTCATGGTCATGAAAACCTCTTGAAGAGGGGTAGAGTTCATATGGATATAAAGGAGTGAGCAAGAGAAAACAAAAGCATAACAATTTACCTCTTCTTCCACAAAGTTTTTATTATTATTTTCATCTCCTTTTCCATTTAAGGGGAGGTACTATACAGTTCATCAGATTTTAATGTGAAACATTTGTGCACATATTAAATGTTGTGATTGCTACTTGCCCAGCACTACCGAGTAATGATTTGAATGATGGCTATCTGCATATTCTATACTCTGAAATTATAATAAAAGCTCTGAATATTGCATTTTGCTGTCATTGTCCTCTCTGAGTAAATATATATTGAAATGAGGTAGAGTTCAAAAACATTACACTGGACTATGATTAAACCAAGATGTAAGGACATCTGTCAGCAACAACCTCATGGCTAATATTTTCACAGTAAAATTTCTCTTTATTTATATATAGAGTGAGAAAATGATTCTCATATATGATTTTCCCTTGTCTCAACTACAGGCTTTTCCTGAGGAAAGGCAGTTGGCTCAGATTTTGACCCTTTGTCCCCTTTCGTTGTTTTCTTTGGCTACTTGTATAGCAAAAATTATTATTTTTTAAATTAGAGCCAATTATGTTACTGCCTGCACATGCCTGACAGACCATCAAAATTTAATTGCCACAAAAATTGCTTTCAAAAAAATCAAAGTTACCTACATAGTCTCCAAGATAAAGAGTTACTCTGATTCTGCAAGCCTATTTGATAACAACAGGTCACAAAATAGGGAAAATCCAAAGAAACTAGAGGTGATAATTGCCTATTATTGGTGGACCAGCACCAGCATTCTTGTAAATCCTCCCTCAAAGATTAATACAAGAATGTGAGCTCCAAATATTTTACATTTTACATAGAAATGGGATTTATTTTTAATTTGTTCTTCCCAGAACCAATGCTTACATACAAAACTAAGTTGCATATAAACCTATGAAGATACAGAGGATGTAAAAAAGCATTAGCTTCTCTTTCTGCCAGAGAAGTATGCAATATGAAGTATTTTTGGTATACCATTTTATTGACAGGTGTTTTATACTTTTGACAATGTCTTTGAAAGAATAGCATTTTAGAAAACTCAGTGTAAATGTTTCCTCCTCCAATCAACATTATCAGAATTCGAACAGTGTCATGGGGACTGGCTAAAAAAAAGTAATGATAATCATGAAATTATTTAGGTATAAGAATATTTTCCAGCTCTTCAGCTGATAAAATAATTGAGCCTAGAAAGTAGATAAAACAGTCAAATAATATAAATATTGTACCCCTACCTCACATATGTGAAGAATTAACACTCCATGATCAAAAATACATTTAAAAATACCTGCAGAAATATAATTTTCACACAAAGCTGGCACAAGTCAGCTTGTCATTTTACAGATAAATTGCTTTCGTTGTTATTTCACTCTTGCGAAACAAAGATTGGTGCTTGATTGCGGTGGAATTCTGACACCTGTGAAGCCCATTTTGTTTTTTAGCTAAAGTAGGCCATAGCTTCAACCCTAAACTTTGCAGGTGGGGATCATGTTCTTTATAGCTATAATCTGCCTTGACTCAACCAGTCTTTGATGTGTTGGGTGGACATTAATAGAAAGAAGGAGAAATGCCATTCAAAACAAGAGGAAACGATGTTACTCCCTTACATGAACCTGTTTAGGTCTGGATCCAGCACCCTCTGAGCTTAACGGCCAAGTTCCTCCTGATGCCAGTGGAACAGAAAACATAAGGGGAATAGACTCAACAATTAGTTTTGCTTGTTTTTCACACAGAATGGGACTCATAACAGGGAAGAGGACCTCTGTGGAAACAGAGAAAGTTGTATAAATGAAACATCATCTGTAATGTAAACTGTAGCCCCTGAAAATAGTTAAATGCTTGTGGGACATTTTGCAATTAATTTTATCCAAGGTAAAGGAAATAAAGCTTATGAATTACCGATTACAGACTATGTGAATCAGCAGGAAGAAACAATAGATCAGACTCTGACCTGCATTGGGAAGGAGCAGACGTGGGTTGTACTAGGCAATTTAGGTGTTCCCACTGCCTCTGAATTTCCAGTATGAGAGTCTGTGTGACCTCCTGCATGAGTGCACGTGTGCCCATGTGTATGCATGCACCCAGGGATATGAGGAAGCAAAATGGATGAGTAATTCCCATCCAACTGGAAGGAAAGCATGGAGTGTGGAGAGATAGTTGAAATTAATGGCAGATGGCTTGAGCTTGTAAGACGGAAATCCCAATACATGCTATGTAGGGAAATTAATATTGTTCATGACTGTGTCATATCCTTTCAGTTTAGGAAACAAGAAAGCTAAATGCTTTTTTGAACTGGAAGTCCATACTAAAAAAGTTCTAGGCAAGTGTTTGTGTCTATATTTTAGTTAGAGGTGTTCTTCTTGAAGAAACCAAGCCACATGAACAGGGAAGCTGTTGACACACATGCCAATAGGTCCCTCCAGTTTGGGTGGTCAGGGGCCCCCCTTTATGGGGTGTACCATGGAGAGTGACAGTCCTGTGGTCAGGAGTTGGTAGCCACCTGAAATTAGTGACCACTCTTCCAATCACACCTGCCCCACAGGCCAGAACAGCCCTTATAAACTGCTGGGAACATGAGCACTTTCTTCAGTGAGGTCCTTTGCAAATGGGATGCAAGACTCACTGTGTCCTTTCTGCAGCAGAAGGGTATGCTCAAAAATGACTATTAAACACTCCTTCCTCTATTTAAGCCTAAAAGAAACCACCCTGATTTTCCAACATAATTTCAGTTCAATACATTTTTTTATCTGACTAAAATGGGTCCAGACCCTATAGAATTGTAGCATCAAAATGAAGGAAAGAGGTTGCTAAGGGAGTTTCTACTTTAACTCTGAAACTGAGCTCACTGAAAAAGTATTGTTGTAGTTACAGCTAATGGACATTGAAAATTTTGGTTAGTTTTGTTTTCTATAAACAGATCTCCCAGAAGATTTTCCTACATTATCAACTGGTGGACATAATTGTATAATTCACTAGGGAAACTTAAGCTATGAATATCTTACCTTTGTTAAAAAAAAAAAAACAAAAAAAACCAAACAAAAAAACCCTATACATACATATATAAAAATATTTTATGTATACATACATATATGTATATATTCATTGTATGCCTCGGAGTCCTCAGCCAGATTTCACAAACACTTTAAATCTTGCATTAGCATTAGAATTTCAGCCATAAAATCAAATTATTTTGCTGACCTGTTTCAATTAGTTTACTAAGATAATCTGTGTTTCCGATAGAACTTCCATGGCAGACAGCTACAGGAATGATAGAGCTGGTTGGGAAGTATTGATTTCTTTTTAAATAAAGTACTGTGGTTTTTAGCTTTTAGTTGAAACCCAAAGTAATATATTGTTTTGTTTTCAGAAGTCATAAATATGAATGTTAGCCTATAAAAAGAAAAACTCCTTCTAAAGTGCATGATCAATTTTCATGTGTTTAGCGAAAAAGTGAGCAATTTTAAAGGTTTTTTTTGTTTTGTTTTTTTTTTTTTATTGGGTAACATAACAGCCTTAAGAAAAGAAGAAAACAGCCACAAAAGAAACTGAAAATAACTTTTTTGTTTCAGTGTTCTTCTATATGGGTATTTAAAGAGCTCATACAATTTTTTCTGATAACACGACCACCATTGTTTGAATTTGTGATTTGTACAATCGTCTCTTTGAACCTTCTCTATCAATACGTCATCTTTAAAGATGCAGATGTTAGCAAGGTTAATATATTTGACCAACATACTTTTACAATCTCCTATAGAGGCAGAATGTCTGCAGCATATTATGTGCAGTAGAGCATCACAGGCAATTAATATACAGGCAGAACTTTCAGAGAAAGGCACTCCTCATTGACTAGCTGTGCTAACAAAAGAGAATCAAATTACAGGACCCATCAAACCTTGTGCTTGAGGAAATAGGTAGATCACCATCTGTGCTTTGGCAGAAATTTAGCTTTATCATATAGAAATCTAGGGCTGTATACAGTGTAAGGAGTTTACAGCTTCTTCTGAAATATCCAGAAATATTTGACTTTTGCAAAACACAGGGAAAAGCTGTTTGAAATTGATTAGCATGAGAACTTCTGATCCTTCAAAAAAAAAAAAAAATCCTGCATTGTGCTATGTAGCTACTGAGCCTATTATAATATGTATAGCACAATCCATCAATTCAGTGAGATGTACTTAAGCTTACTGCAAAGTTATATTAATTAAGAAATGTTGTGAGGGTTGAGAAGCAAGAACTTTCTCCTAGTGAATTTGTTCTCAGATTTTGTTTTGTTTTGCTCTTGATAAGTCTTTTAAAAACTGCTGATAATTCAGATTCAGTGGTGTTGTATTTTATAGTTTTTTTTTAAAAATATATCTATCTAAAAGTTATAACATGCTATTATGCTTTTGTTCTGAAACATATTGTGGTCAAAAATACTTTTTCTTTGTCAGAAAGTATAATTTAGTGTTTCCAGCTTGTCTGTTGTATAGGTGAACATTCATGTAAATTACATGCTGGCTGGTTGGGTGTACACTATGCCAAGGAAAAATCAGCTTGTAGACAAGGCAAAATGAAACTCTGCATACAATATTCTGAATAATTCCATCTCATTCATACAGGACTGGTTACAGTTTTATCTTCTTTTTCATTTCATTGAGGAACAACTGTGTGGGGTTAGATCAAGTGTACCTGATTGCCTATTAGATACAGATGAGAGGAAAAAAGAGAACAAAAACATTAGTAAAGATGCACATGATTTGCAGATAATTGTCTTAAGCACCAAACATTTCACCAGAACATGAGAGCGTTCTGTAAGATCAGCTTGCCTTCTATTGTTCTTTGCATTCATTCCATTGCACTCTGTTCACTTAGGATTGACCCAATATGATTCCTATGCAATATATCAATCCTTTGACAAATCTGATTTAGGAAGTTATTTGCAATTTTGCATCTCATAGAACTATGACATTGGATTTCATGGTCTTATCCTATTTTATAACATGTTCCTGTGTTGCTGTAGCAACGCTGTTGCTATGGATTACACAATGGGAGTCAGTAAGGTCAGCAAAGATCAGAGCCCTGCCATTCTTCATTCAAAGGCAATTGTCCCTGAAAAATGTGACTTACTTCAATATTTAAGGCCTGGGTAGTGATATTAAACCAGAATGATACTTCTGTTAAAAACCCATAATTAACCTTGTCTTCAACTCTAGGTCACACATTAATAGCAATTTCATAAAGTGGACATTCCTCTGTCTTTCATTCTCGAAAGCCGAGACAGGTTTTAAATAATATGTCTCTTGGAAAAATACATGGGTAATCGTTGCAATTTATTTTATGTCATTATCTAAGCCCTTGAGACCTCACATTCCCAGCTCTTCTCCCCGAGGTAATTGCATACATCTTGGGAATGTGTGAAATGGTGTTAATATTCAGTGCACCATGTCTCTTCAGAGGATCTGCAGCCCACAATGGTGCACTGTCTAGATGTTTCTCCACAGAAACTATTTTTGGGCAAGCGTAATATGAAGCAGTTCTTCACAAAATGGAGTCCTGGGATATTTAATGATCCTCTGGATCCCAGCAAAGTTCTTAGCAATTTCTGTTGTAACGGTGTCCGCTGCAATTTGGTGATGCAACTGACACCAACTCACACATTTCATCAATATTTTTTTCTTTCATCAAAGAATCAGCAGTACAATTTCTATCTGTAAATTATTCTGTCTAATGCCTGGTTATTTATGCCCTCTCTGAATATTCTGGGAGAAAGAATTGCACATAGAGGGACTTTTTCAGATTCAAAGCTTCAGGATGCAATAAATGAACTCTACACTCTTGTGTCTTGTATTGTCTGTACATTATATTTTATGTACAAACTGCATTCAAAACAGTACCATCACTCAAGGACAAGGCAATGAACAGTCAAGTTCCGGATGCTAAATACTGTTAGAATTGACTTTATTTCCTGTGGAATTTAACTTGAAAAGTAGTATGTGACCTAATTTCTTGCTTGCTTCATGCTATCAGTTGTAACTACATATGATACAACAGCTTCTTGAAAAAGGCTGAACAAACTTTGTCTTCTCAGTGTTTTTCTTTGTTGTTTCTTGATTAGAGTCTTTGATAAACAATACACTCCCATGTATTAAACACACAGCAGTTAATATAATTTCTTTCTAAAGTAGTTAATTACCTGATAAACTTTTAAAGTTAGCCTTGAACAGCCCAGCAGAACCTCAAGGTAAACACATAAAGCAGAGAAAGCAGCTGATGCATACCACAGATACAATTTTTAGAAAAGCCTAATTTACTTTTCCAACTGTCAAATACTTTGTCTGCTCAAGAGGAGCTGTACTTTCACACATTTGTTTGACCAAGTTGAAGCTTTGCCTGTTTTCCCCAAACCCCACCTAACCCAGTTTTTAAAAACTAACCCATTCTCTTATTCTCCATAGACCTTGAGCAGCTAACTGAATGTTGGCAACTTGCTGCAAAATGCCCCCAAAAGAGCTCAGAGCTCAGAGCTCTCAGGATTCATCTCACCCATCAGATGTGCAGAAATGAGGAGTCTGATTTAAGTTTGTTGTCTAGAATTTCTTTAGAGTAGTGGAGTGAGATATGCCATTTATTCTGTTCCAGCAAGGTGTTTTGGATGGATAGATTTAGGAGGGGAACTCATAGCCATATTGATCACCTGTACTCAAAAGTGCTATATAATTTGCTGAGAAAGTAAATTTTATTCAGCATATGTTCCTTCTGTAATCCAGTCTCCATAGTCTGAAATCCAGCTGTAGGTTTCAGAGGAGAACTCCTTTTGACTTGGTGTTCTCCTTTTTCCCTCTCCTTATTCCCAAAATAATCCCCCTAATTATTCTGGCTATCTTAAATGTTAACCTGTGAGTGTTCCTATTACAGCAATACCCTCTTATTATGGCTGAAAACACAAGGTTTTCTTTCCTCTGAAAAGTTAAGGATTGTGTGTGATAGTAAATACTGTGAATCTTAATCAGAGATGTGGCTTCTGTGAGCTCTGGAGGGCTATTAAAAAAATACTTGTCTATCATGAGTTAAAGCAAGCATAGTACTCTGTTGACATTATTTAAGCAGATGAAACATGAAAAATAATTACTTTCTCCAGCTACTATTTTTCCTCTAATTCAGTTCAAAAGGGGTATCAATGACGTGACATGCTCAATTCAGAAATCATATGAAGAATATGACTGATGCTGAAAAATGAAGTGATTCAACACTTGTTTGGTTATTAGAAACATTGACTTCCAAAGAGTCAATTACTTTCTTGAGTAATTCATACTCAGAAACTCAAATGTAATTTTGAAAAATGTAAATTATTCCAACATCACACAGTAAAATGAAAGTTGTTATATCTGAGGGACTTTTTAATGTCATAACATCACACAAACTATTGCACATGGGAAAACAAATTGTTACACATTATCTTTGGCTCTGAACTTGGATCCAAACTTCAGTCATACATCAACTCATCTTTTCCAATTAGCAACACTGTTTGGAATGACTTTCACTTTTTTAATGCAATCATTTTTAATGAACCTTCTGATCAAATACACCTCGTTATCTTTCATGAAGAACTGAGACAAGCAAGCTGATTATTTAAAACAGTTAAAACTGCTTTACATTCTTTTAGCTTTGATGGGGTAAAAAATGTGAAGGAAAATAGAAATATTTACTTTGTCAAATTCTTGAAGACCTTTACATGCATGTTCAAGTCAGATTATCTTTTTGGCCATAGGTGACAGAATATAAATAATAGTTTTTACCTTCAGTTTGTAGAAGGTGTTGCACTTACATATAATACTTTTTATTTCAGTCTATTTTCCTGTAATATCCAAACGGGAAACTAGAAATGTATAGAGAAAATCAGAAGCCAAAGGCAAAGTGTATCACTATTTGATACACGTTATCATGTCTAAATTCTCTATTTCACTTTCAGCGAATGCTTCTTTTTCTTTGGTTAGGTAGTCTTGGTTTTGTAGCAGTCAGCTAGGGTAATTACTGATCCTTCTATCTGGTGAACGTCACCTGTAACTCCAAATTAAAATACACCATTGTAATTAGATTTTAAATACATTTCTGCTAAAAGGGTGAAATGACCAGTTCTTACTAGCTAAATCATCATAGTGCTGTTATAATCAGTTTAACCTCGCCTGCACCTTTGTGCTTTCTGTAGAAGAATATTTTACAAGTAGACCAATCCACTTCAAAATAAGTAGGCATAGCAGAATTTAGCACTATGAAAAGTGTGTTATAAATAGGATCTAATTTCACCTCTCTCTCCCTCTTTCTCCTCCTCTTCTCATTTTCCCATCTCTTTTGTAATTATCTGAAATTAATTAGAAATAATATAAAAATGAGTCACAGCTTTCCTTACACCACACAGGTCACTTGATATTGTCCTCCCTTTTTGTGTGTCAAGGGAAGCTGAATGGTATTTCCTGAATGACATTTCAATAGAAACCTACAAATGCAGTTTAACAAAGAGATCAAGGGATACTGTAAGGATGAGGCAGATTCTTCTTCTTTTTTGAAGGTGTGAAGAGTCCCACTAGTTACACACCTACATACTTAGGCGCAGCTTTTTCCTCTCTGTCCGTGCCTTGCTCTCCCATCCCTCCGTCACCTCTGTACCCAGGGAGCTCACAACCCGCGCAGGCACCAGGAAGGTATGCTGTTTATTCCCCCTGTAAACAAAGCGTGGGGCTCGTCCTCTGCCAGCTCACTGTTGAGTGAGATAAGCAGACCTCCTATTGCTGAATTATGATCTTTCTTTCAGGCATATGCCCCCAGGATCTATAGCAATCCTTCTAACAGCTTGAAAAATGGAAGCGTTTTCAAAGACAAGCTTGCTGGTGCTGAGACTGACAGACTATGAAGCCTTGTTGTTATTCACACTCTGAGAAAAGACCATTCGTTGGCTTTCAGATCGTCTTTTCATCCAATTGTTTCCCTAGCAGTTATTTAAGTGGTGATAACATTTTTTTAATTGCAGGTTTAATTACAGGAAAAGTCAATTATCTCATAGGTACAGCATTTTACATAACGAAGGAACCAATTTTAAAACAGCAACAACAGCAAGTCAGTTATGGCTCTCTCAAATATTTAGTTATTGAAATTTAATACCGTGATTTTTTTTTTCAAGTAATCTTTGATGTGGACACTAGAAATGGTTTATTCTATTTAAGATGTTCAGGAGCTGATGATAAAAGTAGCAGCAGCAGCAGCAGCAACTTTTCAGAAAAAATATTTAAATGATTTCTTAATATATTTTCTGATCTCTGCTTCTGGATAAAATCTTCCACTGATGTAAACCATGCCAGCTTCCATGAGGGCTGTGAAGTCACCTTCATTTCAAAGCAGCATTTGCCAATTTTTCAGTTGTATTTCTCAGGTTGAATAAAATTTGTGAACAATAGGTAAGAGTACTGAAATATTTGTTCAAACAAAAGTCGCATTGACCTCCTCACACAAAACATACAGGGCTTCACTGAAGTTTTTCTTAAATACAGGTTGAGCCCAAATTTTATGCAATATTGGACCATGAGTATATTTAGTTACAGGTTTTGATGTTGGTCTCGCAGGGAAAATCCCAGTCATTTTTCAAATTTTTTTTCCAGATCACTGCTACAATAGCTGTCTGTTTTCCAATACAGTAAATATTTATAAGGAAAACTGCCTGTTCAAAATAATTTAGCAGCTGTCTGCTCCAACATCCCCCTAGTGATTCCCTCCATTACTGTACTGCTGTTGCAGTCAATCATCCTGGTCTCTTGAAACAGCAAAGTCCTCAAAGTCTCTCATTCACACAGCCAGATATGGAGAAGCCTGTTGGTATGGAGAGGATCCACTCCTAAGAGAAAAGGAGGAAAGAATGATCTCCAAAGAAGTTTAAAGCTAACGGAACAGAAAAATGCCTTTAAAAGCATTATCGACACAAGCACTGAGTGAGGCACTGCTGCTGGGAATGCAGGACAGACTGAGCGAATGTGTTCAATGTGGATCTACCCAAACAGGAGAATGAAGGGGCCTTGTTCTCCTGTGAAAGCCCAAAAATTCAACTACAGTCTCAGGATGGTTTTGATGGTGGCAGTCTCTGATAATACGTAGTGTGATGTTCAGCTGTAACTGCTACCATTGCCCAGGGCTGGTGCGGTGGGTGCCCTTCTCATTTCTACCATAGTCTGTCATAAGCTATGTGAAAAACTAGGAAAGTCTACACAGGGGACACTGACCCTAGAAAATGCCTATGCAGTGATCTCAGTATTTGACTCGGATACTGTGCCTTTTGCCAGCCCAGCCTCTGAAGCAGCCTAAGGCACCACAGAGCAGACTGGAGCCAGCATGCTCAGGCAGGACTGGACATGGTCATGAAGCCTTTTCCAGCCTGAGCATAAAACAGTTGAATATAGATTTTTTGTGAGATCACTGGTGTATTATAATTTGCCTTTGCATCCCCCCGGGGGGAAACTCTCAGTGCCCTTTCAAAAGGAGACGCACAGTGGAGCTTTCTAAGAGAAGGCAAGGTGTAGTTTTTTTGTTAAATTAGGGTTCAGAGGTTCAGATTTAATACCTGTCTTTCAATGTAATAATTATCTTCTTTCAAAAAGAGGTAAAAGCGCTGTGCTTAACCCAAGGTGCTAGAGAAAGCACCCCAGATACAGAGTATCTCCCAGTTCTCCTGATTTCTGAGCACAGCTGTTTAGAAGAAGACTGGGTGCATTTAAAAGCTTATCACCTGGAATGCAGGTGATGTACATCACTGCCTATTTAGCCACCTGTTTAACACCATGCTTTCTTAATAGCCTTTAGGCTTCTTATTATATGGTCTTCCTAGGCAACCCCAAAAAGGAAAGTGAGATGGAGTCTGAAAGGTCTCCATTATAAAGACTGAAAAAAAATTTGCTTTGTTTTTTTTCCATGGTTCTTTTTACAGGGCAGGTATGCACCTTCCAGCCATGATTAATCCACATGTATAATAATTGTTACTTGTTGTCTTTCTCTCTCTCAGGAATTAATGTAGTCAATGCTATGGGCCAAGAATTGTACCTGCTATGTGTCATTTTTTGTTGTATAATGAATGCTGAAATATTGGTCACTCTTGAGGTCTGACTAAAAAAAAATTAAACCACTGATCTTTTACCACTGCTTTTCTTCTATTGGGACTAACCATGAAGATAATGTAGGGTTCTTATCTTAAGCTGTGTGGTATTCAACGGAGTAAGTAAGGTGTAATTATGCCACTGATGAATCTTAGGTTGATTTTGGTACCTGAACAGAGATGACAGTAGTCACAGACATTTCAGCAGCCACAGAGATGAGATTTCAGAAGATTACTTTTCCAGTTGTCATTTGGTTAGCATGTTTAATGGTGTTGCCATAGTTTGGATTTCTATGCAAGAAAGATGTGATTTTGCCCACTCAAGATTTCAGGGCACAATGGATATCTTCTTATGAAGGTTTTTTTTGAATATTTTTTGTAAATTAGTTTAGAGCCTCTAAAAGTTTCTAAGTTATTTCTGTGAAGAAGTGGGCCTAAAGAAGAGCTAAAAGAATAGTCCTTTAGCCTATTTATACCATATGGATTTGGACAAAATGCTGAAAATGCCCTAAAGTATAACATTCCTTCCTTCAGAGCATGTCTGAAACTCTGCAGCAATCTTTGGCTACCCTGACAGTTCTGCCATAGATGGTGGGAAAGCATGGGTAATAAAAAAAAATAGACTATAATTACAACTGTAACTAAAATTAACTAGTTTTTTCTAAATGTCATCTATCTATATAATTGTGTGTGTGTGTGGTGATCCATTGCCTGTGGAAATTCACACAAGTATTTGACTCAAACTAATATTCTAATAAATTCTTCACTGAGAAGTATGCATGGTACATAGTATTGTCTTTCCTTGGACTTAAGAAGTCAAGTGTAAAGAATTTTACAAATCTTTCAAAAGCTTCCCCTGATCCATTGAACTTAAAATAGATTAGTCTCAAGGGAAATGCAACTTTCCAGACACTGCAATTATAGTGAATGATAGCAAGCCAGAGACATCTGTTTAATGGAAACGTACAGCTAACTGCATAATTCACTTTTTCTTCCTCCTTGCAACAGGGATTCTGTCACGTGCTGCTGATCTACTCAATACCAACATCTCTGCTCAGGCCAAAAGTAAAAAAAAAAAAAAAAAAAAAAAAAAAAAAAAAAAAAAAAAGTAATAAGAGATGTATTTGGCACGCAGTGGGAAAATGAAAAATATGAAAAATTACAGGTGATTGAAATTAGCTCTTTACTCACCAGAGAGACTTGAAACAGAACATTAGGAAGAGATGTTTTACTCTGCTTCTGGAGGTACTCTCTCAGATATTAATAAAACTGCTATGCAGTGCCTCGAGGACTCAACACCGTAACTTTCACCAGGCAACTTGCTGTAGAGAATAATTATATACAAAGCATGTATTTCTCTATACAGCCTTTTAAGCAGTGGGATTAGCTCTTCTAAGAACAAGAAAGCTCGAAATAGAAGCAATTTCAGGGGATAAACCTAATGTTAAGAATTCCAAACCCCACCTATGCAATGACTAAGGCTCTGCAGCCACACTATGTTGTGCTATACTCCTTTAGTTGTCAGAAAAAACCCCCATGGTTTAGGTCCTACGTCTAAATGAGCATGACTGCTACTTGGAAGAGATCTTAAAATAGGCCAGAAAACACTTACAGGGTAGGAAGCACCAATGTAAGTTCAGTGAGCCATAGCCTATGTAAGTGAAACTTCCCCATGCAGGAGCTGCTCTGGCAGTCAGGCTCAACCACCTGAGCTGGGACTAAGGCCCCTTCCCCCACTAAAAACCCCACACTCACTCAGTCACACCAGGTTTCCCTGGGGTACAGCTTGGTCACAGTTAGAACATGTAATTCAGATTGCTGAAGTATGCAGAGAAAGCCATCACAGCTGTACTTGGCTTAGCATGGGGTTTTAACATGGATATAGAAAAAGGCTTCCCTGAACAGTTTCAAACATGGCTCATTTTTGGGCCTTCTGTGTAGTATTATTCTAATATTCCATCATGGTGGTTTTTTTCTTCCTTTACCTTCCTGCAGGGAGGGAATTTGTATCTGAGGATGAAACAGTAGCAACTGATGGATAACACTCAAAAACCCCCCATTCTTAGGTTCGCTTCATTTATTAGAAGAGTGTATCTTGAAAAGATTTGAAGCAACTGTAAATTCATAAAGTAATAAAACAAAGTGGATTCTGGGTAATTTTTTTGCAGCTATGTATCACAAGAAAAACTGTATTACCAAGAAGCTTCCACTGGAAAACTCTTGAGCAAGCTTATAATGTAGAACTACTGTTTCTGGAATATAAATTCTCACCTATAGCAGCTGCTAGTACATAAATTTTGTTATGTCAGTGGCTGCTCATAAACTCTCATAATGATTTAGCCTACTCTCTCCTTTATGCAGTAGCCCATTCCCACTGAATCCTTTCTAAAAATAGTGAGATGAGCAATTTGCTGGGAAGTATTAGGAACACTCCATATTAATAAACAGTCCAGAGAATTTCTATCCACAAAAAAAATAGGGAAAAAAGTGTATTTGCCAGCATGCCAGTTATGCGTTGGCTTCTCCAGAAACCCATCTCATTCCATGGCCATTTCATGCATGAACTAAAATTATCAGCCATATCTTGGCTCCTCAAGGCACCCACCTTTCTTCAATCTAGTTCTGGACTACTGCTTTTCAAAAGAAGAACACTAATCTGAACTCAAACAGCAAAAAATGGGAATCAGAAATAGTGTTCCTGGGCTTGTCTGTTGATCATCAGGACTTCTAATTCTACTAAGTTTTTGAGCTTAATGTGCTGCTTTAATTTTTATGATTTTTGAGCAAGATGTTAGGAGTCAGGAAGGAATATAGTTATCATTAATCCTATGCAGCCCTGAAAAATCAGGTTGGGGTGATTTGGCTGCCCAGAGTCAACACTGGGGTTTTGGTGTTAATAGTGCTACAGGCCCTGTGGTGCCTCCTTAAATCCACCAATGATTTTAGATCTTTCAGAAACAGAGCTATTTAACCAGTGTTTAAATGTAGATATTTAAGTTGTTTGTGTAAGACGCTGATGTTTGAATTCCAACTAAACTCTTTTCTCTTCCTTAAAATAATTAAAAATAAAATCTCTAAGTTTTACATTATCACTGTGTCCCTAAAGTATGCATTTAATGACACATCTGTAATACCACATAACAATCTATTCTATAACTTATATCTAACACATTTTCTTTTTCCTCAGAGCATCTAAGCATGTTTTCTAAATCTTTCAAACCTGTTTTCTTTGCTGGCCTATATCTTATCAATCTTTGATCCATAACAGTTTCTCACACCTTTGTGGCTTAATCAGAATCTGCCTGGATGAGGCAGTAACATTGCTCCAAAGCTCTTTAATCATTGTATTGAATTAATGCAATTACATGCCTGATGCATCAGAAATATCACCTCTGGTCTCCATATTTGCAGTTCCTTTTGAGCTCTTTGTAGCCTTTTTTCTCCCCCTGTTGTGGAGGCAGGATTTCCAGGCTCCACAGGTTTATCTGTTAGTGTTACTAAACAGAACAGTACATACAGAGATGTTTGCAGTAGAAAGAGGGAAGAGAAAGAATAAATAGCACACTAGCAAATAAAATAAGTGTTGGTTTATTTTCTTAACTAAATGGAGTCACTATATGTATAATTGAAATGGGTTATGTATTCAAGAAAGAACTTTCACCGTTTCAATACCGTACTCCCAAGGTTTGAGATCCAAGTGCTTAGTTATACATTTAAATTGCATAAAGGAATTGTTACTTGCAATAATGAAACACTGAGATCCTTGTATTTCAAAGGGAAAAGGCTCCAAGGGAGTTGAAGGTAACTCAGAAAGAAATATTCACAAGAATAAATTCAATATAAAGCTACAAAGAAATAACTTTCTCTCGTAAGCAAAGTGGATTCTGATAAGGGACAGGTCTGTGTTTTTTAGTGTTCCTTCTGGCTGCAGGATGTGGTAGTACTTTTCAGCAAATTCTCAGCAGAGTTGGATCAATACAACCTTAATGGTATCAGTGAAATAACAATAACAATTTTTATTATCTGAAGATCTGTCCTTCGTATTTAATGCTTAACCTATTCAATTTTGTCCTCAATTTTTAATGGTTACTATTCCCAAAGAGAATTTCACAATCCTTTATTGCTTTAACCTATTTTAAATCAAAATGCATGGAATACTGGCTAGTATCTCTATAGGAAAAAAAAAATCTGCCTTGTCACTCGTAGAGCAGTACTGACAAATGGATTGGCAAGGTCTAATTAGAAATGCAACACTGATACAAACCAGATGCAGAATGATATGGGCACTCTATCAACAGGGGTTTAGCTGATGTCCTGTTGTAAAGCTGATTGCCTGCTGATTTGCAAACTTCATCAGAACTACTCATTTTTTCACAGAGTATTAAATTTTTTTTTTTTTTATTCTAAATTTAGTTCTGGATAGCTAGGTAAAACTCAGATTAAAACTATTGTTCCTATAATACGTGGTTGTGGTTTAGTTTAAATGAAAAATATATTTTCAGTTAATGACATCAGTAATAAACTTTACGATTTAGCTTTGGCTTTTTTCTGTAGGTTTTGGTAAGGATGACCTTTTAGTATTATGTGGGGGATTTAATTAGGAACATTCAACGAGTTGTTTTTAAATATATGATATTTACAATTGGAGGCCTTCAATTAGAAGCTGTTCCTTTTTTATTTTTTTTTTTGCTCCAGCTGTTTGGCCTAAGATGTGAGAGGGGGGATTTAGGAAACCACAGAAATATGTGAGGAAGATGAAAAGACACGTCTGGTGGACAGTGAAGAGCATTGTGATCAGGATATTGAGAGCACGTAAATGGAGCATGAGGGAGCTGAGACCAGTGGAGGATGTAGAAGAAGTCACAGCAAATGGGAGACATCCACAGGGTCAGAGAGACAGAAGGTGTGAGTGCGTGCAGCGATTAGGGAGACGGAGAACTGAGGGAACAGGAAGAAAAAAAGAAATGAAATTATGTTAATTTCTCTCACATATTCTTACTATATCCTGTAACTCCCACACTCAGAAAGGTCCTTTTGCATGGTCACCATCCTCAGCACATGATCTCTGGTTGGGTCAGGCTTGTATGGAGTATGCTGGGGTTTAACCTTTCTCCAGCAGACTTTATGATTAGCCCAGTTTAAACTGGTGTTCATTAAAACAAATCATAAGCAGAAACTGCTGCCAATAGGGAGTTAATGTTGAAAGTATGTTTCAGTGGAGTCCAGCCAACAAAATACCCTTTTCCACACAAAAAAATCATCACCTTTTGAAAACCCAAATGTTAGGGAGTCTGGTAATGAATAGTTCAAGAGATGCAGCCAGTTCACAACTGAAATTTAATCCTTCCTTGCTCACTGCTACCCTACTCAGCATATGCCCACCCATCCCAACTTAAACGGTCCCAGAGTAAAGTTTGCAAAAAATGTATGCAAAGGTCAGAATAGCAAATTGCTATAAAAGGTCCACTGTGGGAATCAAGTATGACAGGTGATCAGTGTTAAGGAAACAAAGAATGTACTGTAAGGCATTGCTCTCTCTCCCTACCCCAAATGGCCTTGAAATGCTCTAGCTCAATAAGAAAATCTAATAATGTTCTGCTTTATTAATAAACACACCATTTTTAGATTGCAATAGATTTCATTAGGACACTAGATTTGGCTTCCCCAATGTTAGTACAGGCTGCATATCAAATTGTTTCATATTTTTTGCCCATCTCGCAATGAAAAAGCAATATTCATTCTATTATAATAAAGGCAGGAGGATGACTAAATTATCTCTTCATGCTACTCATGTAGGTAAAAGGACCCTTTCCAAATCTGTTCTGGTTTTAGGGAGGATCTTACCAATCTCCTAAGACTGAACATGTTTTTTGTTGTTCTCCTCTGGAAAGAAATCAGACAAATCAGAACAGACCTTTTTTTTTTTTTTTTAGGTAAAAAGCAAATGCCTCTGGCCAGCAGTAATTGCATTTGCAGCTCTGAAGTTGCCTCTGGGTCTGTCATGCATCTAACTAAATATCCTTTTTCTCAGTGAATCACAGGGTTTCTTTGTTTTCAGCTAGTTACAAATGTCTTGTGCAATGCCTGTCCTGCAAAGTTATGAAAAATACTTCATACATCGTGAATAAAGATGGCAAATTTAAAGCTCATACAGCCAGGTGCAGACTGCCCACTTTATGCACCTCATTTAGGAAATGCAATCCATTTTTCTATTAATTGCTGCCAGGTGACTCTCTGTTTAGTCTGTACAGTCAATGGAGAGAAGGAGACACCTCATTTACACATCTTGACTTGCTCTTAACAGTGGACTCCACTCAAACCAGCTGGTTTTGGAGGCCACACTTAGATTTTGGATTCTTTTCCTGGAGTCATGAATCACAATATTACAGAAAGCCCTTCCTATTCGGTCCCAGTTCTAACTTTAAATACACAAGGAGACAGGATCTTATAGTGATCCTGGTTGAAGCCTCCTGGGAGATTTTCCTTATAGTACAGGTTGCTTTTTCCAAGAATACAGAGGGACCACACAACAGCTGTCTGGCCTCAACAAAAATCAAGTGATCTCATTGTGCCTGTCATGCTCTGCTGGGACGCTCCAAAAAATGAGTGATAGCTGCCCTAAGTTTTGATTCTGTGGGCCTCTAAATTCCAAACAGGAGAGGCAGAAATGATTCCACACCTCTGAAGAAAAAATGTTTCCTAGAACGTGTGACTCATTATCGTGAATGTGGTCATTCCTTTCAAACAAAGCAAAGGAACAAAGCAACCTCATAGTGCTGAAGAACAGCAGTAAACTGCCTTTTAAATATTATTTAATTCACAAATAATAAATATCTGGAAAACTCTGAGGGTCTGGCCTTCTCAAAATTTTCAGTTTTTTAGTTAGATAAAACCATCCCCTAAATGCTATCCACATAGTGTCAGCCAGTAGCATGTCATTGTCTTTTATGTGAAGAGTGATTTACAGTAATTGCATACAGTTGTCAGGAGAAAGAAAATTTAAGACTGTTGATATGAATTTAACCCATTTTCTCATTTGATAAAAAAGTCGTTTCTGTTGAGTAGAATTCAGTCTTCAACACAAACAAACAGTTTTCATTTTGTACAGAAAAGATACTTAACGATATAACACTACAGTTCTTAGAATTCAAGATAGAGCATTTGTCAACTGTTTGATATAAATGACAGATGTTTATATGTAATAGAGCAGTGGAACAAATTTTGTTAAGAAGGGTATGAACCAGATGTTCACAATATTGGCTTTTTAAGAGGAAAATGTCTTTTTACATTGTCTATGACTCATGAGCCAAAAGAAAATGTGTTTATCATAGGAACTCACACTTGAGACTTTATCCTTTCAGCAGCAACATAAAAATGATAAACCATTGGACATAAGAAAGTATCTAAACAGCCCCTACATTTTATCCATTCTTGTAGGACCATGATATGGAATTTTTCACACTTTCTTTATCTGCATTATATCAGATTTAAATCTAAGCACAAGGGGTTTAAAAGCACTACTGTCTGTAACATCTGCTCAATTATTTTTAATCAATCAGAATGAAATTTGAAGGATTTTGAGGAGTAAGTATGGCACAACCTTTTGTTTTTTTCTTCACCTATATTGTTCTGTACAGAGAAATCAAAGCATTTTAAAATGTCTGTCTTCCTCTAAGTGATACCTACTCACTATGCTGAAAAACAGTTAAAAGACTTAACTTTCCTCAGTCCTTGTGGTACTTCTGGCAAAGTTTTCCTCTGTTAATCGAAACATGAATAGTAATCCAGAAACTGCAGATTTTGCCCCAATTAACACTCAGAATAGCTTGAAAAACAACAACCAAGACCACTTTAATTTCGACTTGCAGAATGTTGGATTTAATCCCCTGTTTTTGAGATTGAATTGGGGCCATAGAATAGGGAGAGGGTCCCTTGTTAAAATAGATTAATTCTTTGAAAGTATGCAAGAGGTGGATGGAATGGAAGAGAGTCCCCTTTGATAAACATTCAGCATTCAGTTCCTCATTAGTCTGCTAAGGTTATGCATTTTGAGAATCAAATGAATGTTGTTGGGCTAGAGAGACTTATTAACAGATGTCCATGACAACCTTGAGACAGCATATTAGTCCAAGACCAGCAGTGTATCTAAAATCTTTCAGAAAATTGGCTGCATTTTGCAAGCTTTTCATAATATTCTTTATGTCTTTTCTAACCCCAGTATATACTGTGTTGCTTATGGTCACATTCCACACCAAAAATAGGATTCCAAAACCTCCGAGACCACTTATTTTTGGCAAAAATGGTTATATGAAAGCTGATTTTCTCTTCCAACATGCTTGACATAAATGAAGAACATTTTTCTTTGCACTTAGGGCAGCTTTCACAGGTACTTAAAGGCATCTTAATCCCAAATAGTGGAGAGATAAATACATACTTTCTGATTCTTGTGTCGAAGGTTTGATACGATAGATGATTTAAAAAAAAGAAAAAGAGAGAGAGAGAGAGAGAGAAATGTCTGTTTAATTGCAACATTATCTTTTTTATATATAACTAAGTATATCCTTCCTAGGACATATGATTATTTTAGTAATTTGATTCTACCCTGTAATGATTAAGGAAAATCAATGATGTAGATGCCAAGACAGAGTGTAGCCTCCTTAGAAAGTTCCTTCCAATCTGCAGGAAACAAAAATTAATTAGCAGTGATGCTGATAGCCCATATGATGAAAAACAATAAAAGAACAAGTTACAGCTCAACACTGTTCATTCAAATATTTAAGATCCTTATGAAAGTACAAGAAGTGGGAAGAACATATGATTTTCTTAGATCACTTTCACTGCATGAGGCATTGGCACTGCACTTCACTGGAGTGCAAAAATGCCAGCAAAGCTATAAGTCAGGTATTTGTAGTTTATTTTATTATTATTACGCTGAACCGCAAAATAGATACAACAGTTTTATGGCTTACATCTGGATGAATAATAAAACATATGGCTCTGGAGTAAAGCATGTGCAGCTGTAATTTACTGTAAATATCCAACTCAAGATAGTTATGGAGATAAAAAACTTACGGCATGCACTCAGGGTTTATCCCACTATCCATCACTACTTGAATATTTATGATAGTCCGACATTTGTGGTTTATATGTTAATTAACTACATTTTAGGAGTTTTCTTTAGGGCATTTTCTCCTATGTACAACAACTATGAGTTCACAAGCAGTGGACACTTTTTCTCCCAATATACTGATTTAACACATCCTTCATTACAGAGTGATCATAATAATAGAATCACTATTGATATTGTAGGATATTTTTCGATGTAGACTAAAATGTCTAACATCTTTCTAATATTTTATTTTAAAAATCCTTCCTTAATAGTATTTTCTATGAATATGGACAAAGAGTTTCTTCTCTTGTTTTTATTCTTTTGAGTAGTTCTGATAATAACAAGAGATTAAATTAATCAGACTTCGTTGCTTTGGGAATAATACAAGTAAAAGTAGATTCAAAATTATATATATATATTATATATATAATATATATATTATATATATTATATATATTTTTTACATTCATAAATCAAGAGTACTGAACCCTTTTGAACCCTTTTATAAAATTCTCTGGGACTGGACTGATAGGTAGTGTTTTTTGTCAAAGTTTGGATTTCTTTAACAATTTGATTAATTAGATGAGTTGTGTCTGAATTATTCCATCAGTTTGAGTTCTAGGCAGACTGTAGTTCTGAATTTGGCATCTTAGCTTCAGAATTTCTTTCTGTGACTTTGAACAGGGACCTATGTCGGAACCCAGGTTAGAGAGGACATTATTCCTGGTTTGAATCTGCACGTGGAGAAAAGGGATTACACACCAGTGATACTACAATCACTCTGTCTGTAGCACAGAACAATGTGGCATCAGATTTTGAAAGTTGTACTGATACCAGCCAGCACAGATGCTAAAAGCTGGACTGAGCCCCAGTTAATGCTGAACCCAGAAGACAGCTTCATTATTCTGCTTTCCCCTCCCAAGAGCCTCTGGCAAACCTTTGCTGCGCACCTAAACCTCCTTTCCAGTTGCTGAAAAGTCTTTATGGATTTCTCTTAGCATCTAGTATCTCCTGTAGGCATGTGTCATACCTGTGGATAAAGGAATGGCATAGATGGACCACTCTTCTTCCTATTTCCTCTATAGGAAATAGTTTTCCTCATCTTCAATAATACCCTTGGAGAAGAGATGCTACAGCATTGAATATTGACTTGAGATTGACAGTTTCCACCTTTCCAGACACAGTATTGAGTAGTGAGACTATCTTCAGGTTTCCTTAGGGCAAAAGATTTTTGTTTGGGAATACAGTTGTGCTCGTGGAAACCGAGCTTGCTGATCCATTAGTCAGTGTCAGAAGGAACATCAGTGACTGAAGTAGTTAAAGTAATTGCAAGAGAAGTCTGGAAGAAGTGAAAGATGAAACCCTGTATTTATCCAAAGAAGATTCCTGTAGTCAACTGAAACTGGAGGCAACTGTCATCTCTTAGTTTGTCTGGAAAAAGGTTCGTGGGTATGTGACTGCTCCTGCAGAGGAAAAAAAAAAAAGAAAAAGGGAAATCAGAAGTCTCTATGAGACCCTGTGACACTGGGTCTGTTGTTGCAACGTATTTTCCTTCCCTGCTCTGACAAATGCTTGTTCCAAGACCTAATTCCAGTCAAAACTCCATACCTGGGGATAATTAATTATATAGTGCAGTCTTTTAGAGTTGTCTCTGAAACCAGCTGCAGTTTTGAGAGAAAGCAAAATGCAGTATGGATCCTTTGGGTCAGGTGAAGGGTGATAAGCAATATGTACTTCCACAGGAATTCCATATGCGTTAGCAAGGACTTTCTGTTTTGTAGGACATTTAATGATACTTTCTATGAAATCTAATCAGTTAGTGTCAATGCTATTTCATGCATCAGTTCTTCTCTTCTGTAACTGTAAGGGATTTGCAACACCCTGCGTTTTAGATGGACTGTGAGCTAGCCAGGGATATGCTCATGTGAGGCTCCAGCGAGTCGCAAGCAAGGTGTAAAAAATGTTTAGTTTAACTTCAGATTCTCCCATGGAGTGACATATTATTCTGGGTTAGCCATGGGGTTGAATAAGTTGCTACCCAGGATACTTTTTTTTTTTTTTTTTTTTTTTTTTTGGTCATTTCTGCATGTCTAAGTCCTGATGAAAATATTTTTCTCTTTCAGAAGAGATGGGTTTCAATTCAGTGAGGTGTTTCAATTCAGTGAGGCCAGAGAAGTGCCAGGCACATTTCAGAGTTGAGCCCGTTGAATAACTACTGCAATTTTTCTTCAACAGCTGGGGGAGCAGGAGAGCTGGATTCTCCAGCTGGCCCCATACTAGAATTCTCGCCCCAACCATTTGCTATAAAGGAAAATAAGGAAGTCAAGAGGATGAAAATTAATCAAACAAAGAAGAAAGACTTAACCCCCCCCCCCCAAAAAAAAAAGAAGACTGAAAGGCTTATCTTAAAGCAATTTCACAAGAAAATAAGATCAAAACCAAATCAAATTGCGTGCAACCTACGAACTCAGAAAAGCAACAATTACACAAGAGACTACACAAAAGACTATGCCCTATCATTAACTCTTCTTACTCAGCTACATTCTCAGCCAGTAATTATGACAGTCATGAACAGAAAATAGATTGATCATTGTAGAATCTCTTGGAAGACAAAGGAGAAAAAAAAAAAACCAAAACCAACAACACATGCACCCAAAACAATAAGAGAATTCCTTATCAATAAAATTTCTGCCAAACTACAGAAACAAATGAAATGCAAATTTAACAAATTAACCATGTGATTAACACACAGTGGGATCACTTCAGGCATTTTGCTTTGCTTCTCGCCAGAATGTAATCCTACTGAGAGTTATTGCTGCATCAATATTTCCACAGTAGTATCATAAAAAGAATTCAATGACATTATAGAAACTGCAACCCCCTACTTTCAAAGCTGTAGTTTGAAACAAATTCGTGTTTTAAACATTAAGGCACTTTAATACTACTTGTTATATACCTTAAAGGACAGAAGAAAAAAAAAAACCCAGCAGTCTTCTGGAGCCAATTGTGGGCTTGAATTTGACATCACTTTCATTCTGTTCCTTTTGAAAGCTGTCTTTGAGCCCGTGTTAGGCTCAACCTCTTTAGAATGATAAAAGACTCCCATCAGTATTGACTGGCGTGTAAGTTGGGATCCTAAAGCTTAAATGAAATGTATATAACCAAGTGTACACAGAATTCAGAATAAAACCAAAAAATCCCTTTCTGACGCATGTAGTTGTGGCCAGTTTTAAATAATCCAGCTCTTGTGGAGATTTGTGGGAGGAAGGGGAGTATTCTCTGTGCATCTAGTATTTTAGGAAGCAGAAGTTCATCTCCCTCCTCTGTAAAAGCAGATCTTTAAAAAGGGTTGAACAGAAAACTATATTTAAATCAAAGTCACCACTGCCATTTAATCACATGCAGGCTTAATATTTAAAAGAAGTATTTGAAAATAATTTTCAAACTAAAAAATGAACAGTGTATTTTATTAACAATAGGCTCTTACACTACTTTTATTTCTTTCTTAATTCAGTCAGATGTAGGTTTGTGTCCTAAAAGTTTTTGCATGCAGATGTAAGGAAAATGTAGTGCTTACTCAAGCCAGTGGGGGATGACGGTTTAGACATTTTTGTGGCTGGTGTCAGGATTGTGAAACATCTTTAGTGCCACTTCACAGGATACTTCATTTCTTTTTTCAGACTTTCCCTATATAACGTCCAATTATCAGATTTTATGTGAGTGAAGCGATTTTCACTCTGAATGCATATTAAAGAGAGCACATGTTTTCATTTTATGGACCTGTAACACTGAATCTTTACTGAAAGAGAATAAAATACTCATGAAAGGTTGTTACAGAGAGTGCACAGAAAAAGCAGTCTGGGTCTTATTTGCCAATTCCTTTGAGCAGTTACATTCCTTTTCCCATGTATCAATACACATGAATTTTCACTTATCAGAGTTGCTCTAAAAATTGCTGCTACACTGATAATCAGTAGAATCAATAGAGCCTTAACGTAGATGGAAAGAGGAGTAAAGACCACACTCTCAGCCACAGAGGAATGCTGAGGAATATGATGGGTTGAGAAGGGGTTGTTACATGTAAATCTGGGAAAGGCCGCTGCTAACACAGACGTAATTCAGCGCAAAGCTCTGGCTCCCATGCACTGCACTAGCTGGTGCTGACCACTTTGGCTTCTTCTGCAGTAGTAAATTAAACATGTCTAGGACTGTTCCCTGGCCAGCTGACAGGGAACAGCTAATGCCAGTGCTATTAAACTCTTCTTTCTCTCCCACTAGGAGCTGTCTCTGGCCAATGCTAATTCCTGAGCCATGCCCAGGCACAGGCCAAAAACGTGTCACTGGGTGCTGTGATGCTCTTACTCACTTAACAGCATTTATAGTTCATTTTTATTGCCTAGATATGTCTCTGGGCATGTCTCTTGGGACAATTGATTTTATTAGGTGGAACATAACTTAAACACTGAATACAAGAACTGGGTGCAGTCTTGATGTTTAACCTTGAGTTTATTAGGTGAAAATCTCTTATGTTTGTTTCTTATCTATGAATTGAACAAAAGCATTTCTGTACTTCACAGGCTACCAGGAGGATAAACATAGTAAAAGACTAGGAATTATATGATAGTGAGGCCTCTGATTTCTGTAATCAGAATAACTACATCCCTTCCTGTCCCATGCTGTTTGTTCCATTCCAGAAGCTGAAAGGAATGAAGCAGATTAAAGTAGGATAACAAGTTGCCAGCACAGAGAATTTCTTTGCCATCTGGGAAAATGTGTCAATTTTTCAGCTCCGCTTTCTCTACCAGATTGGGGTTACTCTTTTGGACCAATATGTGTAATACGAAAAAACAAACCCTGCCCTCCCCCACACTGAAAAGTCAACATTTTATTAATCGTCTAATTCTTTTAATATAGTTTGTAAAGGAAAATTCTCTTCTTTTTAATAATCAGCCAGCCTGAATTCCAGCTTGGAATGTGCTCTTGTAGCCAAGGCATAAGTATAAAACCAGTGAAAAGGAGGGAAGAGATTTACAATGGAAATTCTGACAATCACTTTGCAATAATAAGGCTTGGAGAGACCTGCTTTAATCAAGGTGGTGTGAATATTTAAAGTGGTCTATTCCTTGATTTTCAGTTCAGCTGATGAAATCATAATTTCCAGTGAAATAGTTTTTTCTTAGGGATGCATGAGGGAAAAAGACGGTGAAAGATCCTAATTTTCTATTCACTTGGATGAAATAGATTATAGCTTCTTTAACCCTGTTGATTCCAGGGCTGGCAGATAGAGCTGAAGGAATTGCTTTCATTTTAGAAGTGAATTTTTTGAGTGATAGTGCAGTGCAGATACAAGGCTAATTTGGGGTGACAGTAACTCATGCAGTATAACCACAGCATGGTTTCTCACTGATGTGGGAATGATTTGCTAAACTTTCTTTGAATTTGCTAGACATTATTGTGCTGTAAAAAACACAAAATAATTAGAGCTTCTGAAGAAAGACAATTGTTCATTGGGGAGGCTGACTCACACCACTTTGGGCTTTATTTCCATCAGTAGTGGAGTGGTGCTACTGATTTCAGGTGCTGTATACTGATTGATTCTTGCCGCGAAGAATGAAGACATGATACTAAGGATAACATATCCAAAAGAATCCATAATGACAGGTGTACCTTTTGTCATGGTATAACTCCAGCTGGCAGCTCAGCCCCACTCAGCTGCTCACTCACTGCCCCTGGTGGGCTAGGGGAGAGAATTGAGAGAGCAAAAGGGAGAAGATTCATGGATTGAGAGAAAGGCAGTTTAATAGGGAAAGTTGAGCATGCACACCAAGCAAAACAAGGAATTAATTCACTGCTTCCCATGGGCAAGCAGGTGTTCAGCCATCTCCCGGAAAACTGGGCTCCGCACACGTAGCAGTGGTTTGACAAACACCATCAATGTCCCCCCCTTCCTCCTTCTTCTCCCATCATTACATGCTGAGCATGACAGGGTGTGGAATATCCCTCTGTTCACTTGGGGTCAGCTGTCTCAGCTCTGTCCCCTGTCAGCTCCTCAAGCATTCTCAGCCTGCTCACGGGTGAGGAGGGTGAAAGGCAGGAAAGGCCCTGACACTGTGCAAGTGCTGCTCAGCAATAGCAAAAGCATACTCAACACTGGTTTCAGTACAACTCTAAACCACATAAAATATAGCCCCATACTAGTTACTCTGAAGAAAATTAATTCTACCTCAGCCAAAACCAGCACATGTTTTCAAACACTGAGTTATATCATCATGCAGGATAGCTGAAGAAGGTCCATAAACTTCCAGAGTACTGTGTCATTTAGTTTACCAAGGATTTGTTTCAGCACTGCAAAATAGTTGGCTTATTTTGAGAACCACTCTAGAGAGATACATGACTGACAAATCTATATGAAAATCACATGCCTTGCATCATTGTAAATTGCATATCATGTCCCATGAAGAAACTGGAATAAAATGCATGACTAGGAAGAGGGGTTGTGAAGTAAAAATTAGACTCCATAAATAGTTAGTGTTATCCAATGTACCAGCACCATCAATAGTATAGGATATATACCATAATCATAATCATTATGTCAAAAGATTAGAATGCTAAGAGTATAAAGCAAAGGGAGTGCTACTTTCCCTGTCTTGGTAGCTTAATTTTTTTCCAGTACTACTCTGTTTTAGTGCTGTGTTGCATTCTTCATTCTTGGTTTCTTGGTCAGTTAACAAAAACACGATAAGACTTACCAAAGTCTTTAAATTTTAATATAAATTATAATGTTATAGTATTTAGTCAAGTGGCTGTTTTAGCTGATTTTCCCCAATTCATTCCGAGTTGCTTCTCTGGCTACTGTCTATTATTTAGATAATAATATAAAGTTCTAAGAAATAACATGCCATCTCTACTGGATAGAAAAATAATTACTTTTTGACTATGGCCTAATTGTGCTGTTCAGTTCTGCCCTGCTTTATTTGATCTGATTTGACCTTCTTATTCTGTGACCACAGAAACAACTAGAAACATGTGAGGCACAGTAGTTAAGGATGTCTTTCTCTGATTCCCTTTGCTGCTTTCTTGCTATTTTTTCTTGCTATTATTTTATTTCACTAGATTTTCCTCCTATTCATGTCTTCTAGTTTCTTACCAAGGTTTGAAGTAATTTTTCATCTTTCCTCATGCTTTTCCTTGCTTGGTGGCTGTTGACTTTTTAACTGGCATAAACACAGATCTTCCAAACATCAATGGTCAGTGAATATTACATTTTCTTTGGTGCCCCAAACTGTCAAACTGAACACTTTGTCTTCTTTGTTATCTGCAAATAATACTTGTTATCCAAGTAAACAATAGTGACTCGTCTATCCTGGACTTGGCTCAGCTTCATGGTTAATTAAGAACTTGGATTTAAGAGGAAATTTAGTAGTGTCATAAACTGAAAAATGTGCAAACTCTTTGGAGGACAGTAGTAGCATTCAAGATGGTCATGATAAACTGTGAAAAGCAATTTGCAAACTAAAACCAATATAAATAAACATAAATTGTTATCCTTAGAAAGAGGAAAAAAATGAAATAAAAATATGAAAAAAGGATTAAATAACTGGTGGTTAGTATACAAAAAGGAAGGCAGAAGGCTAACTTGGGTCATATATATTGTACCTTAATAAGACTTAATAACATTATGTCAATATTATGCAGTCAGAAGAAATTCCGTGGATTCTGGTATACATGCCTGACATTGGCAAATCCACATTAGGGTGGGACCCACATGCACACAAGCTTCTACTTAGCAGCTTCTACTTCCTGTCTCCATAAATAGGCACTGTGTCTATGCCACGCTGCTCTATGAAGAATGGTGACGGTGGGAGGCTGCGATATCCTACAGCAAACACTCATCAAATGCAAAATATTCCAGCATCCATTGTGCAACTACAGCAAAAGAAAAAAGGAATCCTGTCCAGGAATACACTGATTGGAGTATTGTGCCCATGAAAGGGCAGGTGATTATTTACTTCCCATTAATATTTAAGTTTCATGAGCCCAAGATTCATCTTCCTGTGCAGCTGTCACACTTCAAGAAAAACTGTCAAGAATCCATAAAACAATATCAAGAAGAAAAAGAGGTTAGATAGATGTCCTGTGATGATGGGGAAAGGAGTTTGCTTAGTCTAAAAAAGAAATGACTAAAGGGAAATATGATTACATTGTCTTCTAATGTGTAAAAGGTGCTATAAAATGGTGGTGATTAATTGTTTAAAATCACCCACTGATGGAGATATGTGAAACATATTCCTTTACAATTTCTGAGGAAATAGAATGTCTATAAGAGCCAAAAGAGGCTGGAATAGGCTTCCTAGAGAGACTATGAACTCTAGTATACATGGTTTAGGACAACACACACACCCATTGTCTAGGTCTTGCCCTGCTACTGTAGGATGTACTAACAAAGTCTCTTCCAGCTCAATAAATGAAAAGAGACAGCATGAGACGATACCAAGATACTGTATTACTTGGCACTAGGATTGCATTATTTGTCTTCCAAGAAAGAAGACAATACACTGTCACACGGGGCAGTGGTTTTATGGATGTTTCTGATCACAGCATTACGGAAAAGCAGTGATGGAAAGGACCTCAAAGCACCATTTGCTCCGGCCTTTCAAACTGGAAAAGATTCAAATACCTTTGCTACTTCAGAAGTGATGCAGAGTAGTGTCCTATTTTCAATTCTACACTGATTCATTCTTAATGTTGAATTTGAACATTATTGTAAATTCCTTTTACTGGTGTTTGGTTTTTCAGTCCAAATCCCCTTTATTTAACTTTGAGACCAAGTTACACCTCTGGAGAAGCTACATTACTATAGTAAAAATTAGCCTTGGGCCTGCACTTCTGATTTTTTCATAGTTTCATTAAAAATATATCAAAGTATGTAATTTTGGTGTGTTTTTTTATAGTAACTCCCCCCAACAAAAGACCTATTTTTTTTTTTTTTTTTACATTTATAAAGAATATTTTTGCCAAATATTCTGCCAGTAGAAAAACATTTAAATAAGGAATTTCTACTATATAGAGGGCAAAATCTCAGAATTTTTAAATTAAAATTATGGATTTTTTTTCTACTTCTCTTTTTTTAATCTGTTTCTGCAATAATTTATGCTGTTGTAAATAATTTTGCAATGATGTCCAAAGTTAGTGACTAGACTGCACCACCCCGATGACTTATAATCATGAAAATAACATCTTTTAAACTTATCAGAAGGGAAGGGTAATGTTGCCTACAGAATCTGCTAGTAGTTGAGTACTATGTATTTTGCTTAATGAGGCTTTCTTTGAGATAATAAAGGATTTGAATTTACATCAAGTTACTCTAAAGAAACTGTCTTTCCATGCTTGCTTCCCCTAAGCAAAAGGAAAGTTGTTTTACTGCAATCATCATCAGCAACTTTAATTTACCATGGCCTATGGACGTTTAGAGGGACTGTTTTAAGACAATTCTTGTCCCCAAACTGATATTATAAATGCACTCTCTGGATTGTTTTACAATGAACTCTTTATGTAACCATGCTTTAAAAATAGCGGTTTATCTATAGAGAGCATCTCTGAATTAAACTCGTGGAGCAATAGCACTGGTTTTGGTGCTACTGAGAATCCTTGATGGTTTTTGCCATCAAAGTTTAAAATAGTGTTTCCTGAGAAGCGGCCTGTGTTTATGTGTACTTTTGTGTGTGTAAGAGAGAGAGAAAAACAGAAAAACAGAGAAATAGCAAGAAAGAGAAAGACAGAGAGAAGGTAAGAAAATGGAAACAAAAGAAAAAAAGAGAAAGAAGGAAAAAATAAAGAGGTGAAGAGGAAGAAAGAGAAAAAGGAAGGAAGGAAGGAAGGAAGGAAGGAAGGAAGGAAGGAAGGAAGGAAGGAAGGAAGGAAGGAAGGAAGGAAGGAAGGAAGGAAGGAAGGAAGGAAGGAAGGAAGGAAGGGAGGGAGGGAGGGAGAGGGAGGGAAAGAAAGAAAGAAAGAAAGAAAGAAAGAAAGAAAGAAAGAAAGAAAGAAAGAAAGAAAGAAAGAAAGAAAGAAAGAAAGAAAGAAAGAAAGAAAGAAAGAAAGAAAGAAAGAAAGAAAGAAAGGAAGAAAGAAAGAAAGAAAGAAAGAAAGAAAGAGAAAAAGAAGGAAAAAATGAATGTAAGTAATAAAGAAAAAGAATAAAAATAATAATAAACCCTTGTGTTTACGAATGTTTTGCAGGTTTAGTTGTTCCAGCAGTGTTATTAGAACCACACCAAGAGCTGTTTTGGGTCCCGGGGCAAATAAATTCTTCTCCCCCTCATTCCTCACCTGGAAAAGTACCTGGGTGGTCCTGCCATGACACTCCTCTCTCCCAGTGCCCTCCTCCCTTCCTGCTTGAACTGTTGCACAGAAAACTTACATGTGGGGCAGCAGTGTCTGCCAAGGAATGAGAAGCTGAGCCAAGCAGAGGAGAGGGCTGAAGCTAGAGGAGCAGAGGTGTCCTCCTGGCCCACCTCCTCCAGTGGCACTCAGCCTCCACTTTCCCTTGTCTCAGCTGGCCCACCAAACAATTCCTTCTCTAACTGGTGTCCGTGTATCCCCATTGGAATTTCCTGAGCCCACTGTAAGTTCTCACTGCACTTACAGTGGGCCTGAGAGCGAGGGCTTGGTTTAATTGGTAGGATGCTGGAGCACAGCACATCTGCTCAGTTTTGTCAGCACCACTGTGTGGGAGCCACCAGGGAGCCCAGGGAAGTGCCTGGAGAAACCACATCACCTTTGTGTGTCCTCCCCACTTTCTCTTTTTGGTAGGGGACTAAGTGGTGTGCCTCCTGGCTTATATAAATTTTCCGGAAGAGAACACCCTCTCTCCTGGAGATTGTGTTCCTGAAATCAAAGTTAAATTTTTAAATCCACAGAAGTCTGTCAGACCGGAAAAGGTTTCATACTGTCACATTTTAGTATGTTGCAAATAATGATTTATGCAACTTTAAAAAAGCCATTTTATTCACCGAAGTTTCGTTATGCCGTGAAAACATTGATCACAATGGTGCCATTAGCCCAGTCACACTGGAAAAGCTTAGAATAATGCCTGTGAGGGTAAAGACTGAAAACATCCTCCTCTTTTTCCTAAAGAATGAAGGGTATATTGATTTAGTTTTTCTAAAATGAAACTGCCAAATTCTACAAAACATAAGCTTCTCCACACCAAGTTGTTAATCTATGTCTAATACATGTATAATGTTAAATATGGTGTGAGAGGCAATAGAGGTTACTGCAGTTCTCCGGTTCACTGCGTTAAGGGAGAGAAACCTAGCACAAATCTAATTTGAAAAGGAAATTGCTGAAAGAATGGATGTAATAGAATGGACATAATAGAACATAGTATTTAAAAATTCCATGCTTAGACGGATAATAAGCACTTCAAAATTACATCTGCCCACTGAGAAATGTGCATTTACTCCAGAGAAACTACTGTTCTTTAATAGTTACTAGCCAGAGCACTTGATATCTGACAATTTGATTTTTAGTATTAACGTAACTTTGGTTTGAATATATCTAATGCCAAATGATCTAACAGATTTTTTTTAAATAAAACTGTGCATTTCTGACTTGAAAGAAGTCAAATACTAGACTTTTCCTGAGCTGTATTAGAATAATCAGCTTTTGAGGATGGTGAAGGAAATACCTTAATATCCAAACAGTATGGCTGAAAAGCAAATATTGATACTTTCTGGGAAACAGGATACAAAATGAAAGACAAAATAGATTTCCATTGCACCGTGTCTCAAGTATTTTCACAAGCCTGACAGGGCTGATTTGCTGTTAAAAGCACAAATGGAAATCATCACACAAAGCACAAAAGACAGTTCATTTACTTTGCTGAGAAGACCAGCATTCAAAGTCACACCAGAAGAAAAGATAGTTAAATGGTTAAAAGAAAACCATGGTGCATTGGGTCCAGGTTAAGAAGCAAGCTTGTGTCTGTTGACCTGAACTGGTGCTTGAGGGTGACTCAGCTGGTGCTTGAGAGTTGACTAGATCAAAGACGGTAGTATAAACCAAGATTTCAAAGAGACACAAAGACCAGTGGTCCCTCAGAGCTACTGCTGTTGGATTCAGCGGCAAAACTCCCACTGATAGAAGGATTGACATTTGCAGGACAAGTCAGTAACAAAAGGACCCACCTTTTGCATAATTAGGACAGACATTTGCTGTGCAGGAGAAGTTTGACTTCCTAGTCAAATTGTTGCAGAGGGATTTGAATTCACTAGCTGAAAAAAAATGATAAATGTATTAAGTTGTTTTGCATGCTGTGACAGATTAAGGGTAATCTTTTGAAAAGCTTCTACATCTTATTTCCAGGAGAGTCACTGAGGTGTTTAAAGGGGCTTTGGATCAGTGCCTCAGTTAACTGGAGTCTGATTTTCCCTGTCAGTTGCTCCAACAAAGAGTCATACGGCAGCCTGCAAGCTGTCTTGCAGTTTCTTGAGGAATCACTTTCTGACTGACATCATAGCAGCTCTGCATAATAGGGGAGGAATGTAGTCTGCATTTGAGGTGCTAAACTGTGGCATTTTTGCTGCTGGTCTGCACAAGTGGTATTGAATCAGTGTGGTCTACAACAAGTCCTCTTGGGCCATATGAGATACCAGTGCTGGGAAGTACAGAAGTTGGAGCAGGTGCTCCTGCAGTGCTCCAGCCCTACTGCTGCGGCCACTGGGCTAAGAGTGAAGTCATTACACTGCCCTTTCTCCATTCTTTGTCATTCTTATAGTTCCTCTCTCCTTGGCTTTTTCAGGCATCTTAGAGAAATGCAAAGATTTTCTACAAGGACAACTTATGAACTAAGCAATTCCTTGCAGTTAAAGCAGTTGCTCACAGGAAAATACACAAAAATGGTAGCTAGAAATCACTAAGTGTTAGGCTAAGCACGTACATGCTCATCACCTTGATGAATATGTCAACCAAAGAGTTGCTACTGTCTGGACCAGTGTTTGCCATTTCCCAAAGCACCAGAGAGGTATCACTGTCTCCAGTGATAACACTCACGATATGCTCAGCCTGGGACTCCTGTCTAGTACTACACCACACTGTTCCTATTCCTACCTATTTTTGTGTTTTCCCTCCTAAATCCTTGAATTAAAGATGATACCACCTAAGCAAGCTCAGCCTTATCTGTAATTTTGGCCTTTCTTATCTCTGTACAGTCATTCTCATAGCTCTTTTTTTTTTTTTTTTTTTTTTTTTTTTTTTTTTTTTTTTTTTTCCTCAGCAGAACAAACAAGGGAGCAGGGGGAAGCTTGCTGTGGGAGCTACAGAGAAACTAGAGCATAAACCCTACAGCAGAGAAAATAGAGATTCTTAAAATTAAATAACTGCATTTAAAAAATGGCATTCCGAATTTGGTTTTTCCTTATTCTACACTATTAATGCATTGTATTGCATTATTGGATACAATGCATAAAGAGTGTAGTACAATTATCTGTTTAGTGTTAGCCCTTCTTTTGACAATTGTCCTCAGATGACAAAGATAAATTCTTGTTTCTTTTATTTTATAAAAGTATATCAAAGGTGTGTTTTCCAAACAGGGTTGAAATGAGCAGACAGCGGCTTCCTTGCTCCATATTCTAAGCATTCTTTCCAATCTTATTCCTCCCTCAAACCTTCTCCCAAGGTCATACCTACACTGTTTGCCTATAGCTTTCTAAGTGCTTATACTTCTGGCTCTGTCCGGGCATAATTCAAACAGCACCACCAATCCCATCTAAAAAAACCTTTCTTGGTCTAAAGTTCACCCCAGTTTACTAGAGGCCAGCTGATTAGTGGCAACTCACATGGCTAGTGTGATGTAATTCACATTAGCACAGCTGACAATGAAAGAGGAGAAATCAACCTATGGCAGTGAAAAGTGGCTGATCTAAGTCGTATTTTCATTAGGGGTTAAAAATACATACCTGGACCACTGCTGAAGATTCACCAATGCGTGTAATTTTTTAAATCCAAGCTGGTTTTTTAATGTGTTTATGCTTTTAGCTACTTATCAGCCTCTGGGTTAAATGGCACTATCCAAAGCTTCAGCTATACTCTAGATGACGGTCATAATTGCTTCCACAGTTTTCATGCATGAAGAGCAGCCATCTTCATCAACATTTTGCTCTATCTAAGCCTAACCTATCAGCCTTAGTTATCAGTACTAGTAGTACTTATGCAAACAGGAAGATTGAATCAAAGAGGTAATGGCTTATGTGATTTATATAGAATTTACTGTAGTCAGAGCCAGTAGAATCAGATCTGTATAAAACACATATTAATGCACTTGCTGTTATGTGTGTTGTCAATTTTTTTCTTGAAGACAGATTTTCTGAAGTAGTCTTTGCATTGAGGATGAAAATGTGATACCCAAGGCCTGCTAAAAAGAAGAGTACTAGGGTGCAAAAGAATTCATTATATTTGTTGAAAGAAAAGGAATAAACTGAAATAAGAAGCATACCACTGACTCTTCTCATGACAGGCAATCAGACAGAGAGGCTGAGTCCATCTGAAACTTGTAGATGCCTCAGGAATTGAGCCGGTGCAATTCTCTACAGGTCAGCAGGGGATAATAAGAAAATCTGTCAAACTTGAGGGAAGAGTCAACTTTCTAGACCACAAATCTCATCTGAGCAGAGTTGAGAGACAAAGAGTTCAAAAGGTTAATGCTGCTATGCTTATTTAAGTGAACGTTAACACTGTTGTGAGAAAACATATGGAGAAGAACTGGGGGAATTATTTGACTGGTTGGATTTGTAAAACAGCGAGCAGAACGACAGACATCTTCGGCATAGAAGCTTGTCACAGTGAAAGTGTAAGCTGAGGTCTCCTTTATCTTTTGCTTCCAAGTAGTTTGAATTAATGGCCTTCCAATCATCACAATTATGTGCTCCTATTTAAGAAATCAGTGGGGAAACATCTGGGTTTTACATAACGTTCACCATCATGTCTTTCATCAGATAAATTAACAGCTTTTTTTTGCAGTGGCTGCAGAAAGAGACAAAAACATTGGAGCACAATGGCACTTACCATTTTTCTGTCAAGATGGAGCCACTATTAGGGATGCTACTATCAGCGATGATCAATGTGAAGCAGACATATTTACTGGGAGTCTGTTTGAACACAATACAAGGGAACAAATAGCAAGGTGGGGCCATTTTGTGGGTAGATTACAACCTATTGCTCATGACCTGCCTTTATTACATCCCTTTCTTTCCATCTGAAGAGAAGAGAAACCCAAATAACAGCGGGTTCTGTTGCTCTGATGACAGCTTGAGAAAAAGTAATAAGGAATTCCTACAGCTATAAAAACAGAGTGAGGAAAGGGTGCCAAGTTACCCTTGGAGCTGTCACTCTTTGCAAGGCTCTTTTCTTTTCACTTACTTTTGTATAATACTTTATGGCTAAACAGCTATTTTTATAGCCAGATGAGGACATAACTCATCCTTTGAGGAGTCTTAGAGAACTGGCAAAGAATTTCTGGTAAAACTTCAGATGGCAAGTTTTATTTCTCATCTGTTTAGATACTGTGTATCTTGATATTTCAGGCATCTGAAATTATGGATTACCTCATGTTTATTGGATCTGTTTTTTGGGCTTGAGCTATGTCCATTTTGAACAAACAATGAATCCCAAAAACTATTTTTGCATTATTTTTTAAATAACAATTTGTCTTTCAAAAATAAGACAACAACCTGAATGCAGCTACATCAAAATATGTGAACTGATTCTGGAAGCACTGCCATTTCATATTCTTCATTCCTTTACATCCTATTTTAGCTTTTTGTTTTCTTTTCCATAATGCAGAAAAAGACAGAACTGGATGAATATTGTACAACAGTATTCATGAACATTCACAGGAATGTGAAATGGCTGTTTGATCTCTCCATATCAAGGCCCCTTGTTATCTGCTGCTCCTGCGGTTTCAGACAGAAAGTTTTTTGTTCCTGAGGAGGTTTGAGGAACGGCTGATTTGTGTGAATACCCGTATTTGCATGCGAACGAGGCTACTCCTTTACAAACAAGAGCGTTCATTATTCCTCTGTTTAAAAGGATACACTAACCCAATTAGTGAGCTGGAAGAATATCCCGTGACTTGGCTAACCAATAACATGCTCCAACTAGGAGGCAGTGAATACTTAAACCATGCAGTATCTGAACCCCCATTTGGCATTTCCCAAACCTTTGAAAGCTGAACCCTCTCCTTAGGAAAATAGGAACAATTGCACTCTTCACCCCTCCCATGGTGTTATTAAAAGCATACCGAAGAGAACAGAGGCTCAGAGAAATCTGTATGGATCTGTGTGTTCAGATGCTTCCCCTCCTTCCAAAACATGCTTTGAACAGTGTAGAAAGAAACTTAGTGTTGATGCTTAAAACCAAATAACTCCTCTTGAAGCAGAGTGCCATCACACCTCTACAGCCTCAGGCTTTCTGCAGACTCAGGCAGGTGTCAGTTACACTCAAATAACATTTACAGCACAGCCTATGAAAGAAAATCTGAAGGACTGAGACTGTTCACCTACAAATTTCCTCAAGTTCTGATTGTAGTCAAATGGAGACCACCATTAATGATGCTGACAAAGGTTAGAGTCTATTCACCTAACTTGTGCAAATGCTAATTTCAGGCAGGAGGTACATTAAAAAAAATAGGCTCAGAGGAATCAATGGGATCAAGAGGCATTTCACATTTTGGAGATCAGACTTAAAGCCTATTCACAAATGATTCTCAAACAGAAAAAGGTAGTATTTGCCACCGGTATTGCTGAGGATTAATAATCCATCCAGCTGTGCTAAGTAGCATTAGGAAAAAAAAAAAAAAAAGAGTTCTTAAGTTATTTCTGGCTAAGTCATACTACACACAAGGAGGTTTATATGATTTAGGTAAGATCTGGAAAAGAATCCAAACTTCTAAATTTATACTCAAGTTTCCACACCTCTGGGTTCAGGGTAAAAGGGAAGATTTACAGAGCCTGGCACAAAATTAAAAAAGCCTACCTAATCATCAGTACTCCCAACCCTTACCACAGCTGCTATTTTCCCCCACCCCCTCTTATTTTCCTCTTCTTTTTCTTTTTTTTTTTTTTTTTGAATTTTTACTCTAGGGGTTTTTTTTTTCTCCCCTCCTCCACTCTAACCCCTAGGATATTTAATTAATTTTCTAAATTATCCTCTTTTTATCTTTGTTTCTTTAATAACTGTTACTTCTTTACCCCACACTGTTCGCTTTATCTTATCATGTGGCTTCTCACATCTACTCTGCAGATGCATTTTCAGGGCGCTTTGCAGCTCTGCCAGAGCACCTCATCTTTCATCATCCACCCCTTTGTTCCTCGTTATAGTGTTTCCTCTTCATACATTGTTGCTGCAGCTGAAACTATGACATTTCCGCACTGTTCCCTGGGCCTAGGAGAAAAGCAAATATAAACCAGTTGCATTCCAGGAGAGGATGTTGGCATGAGAATGTACATCGGCACTGTATTAAAGCACTGGTAAAACAAGACCTCCATGTTAGCTATAGAAATAGCTATAGAAATATAGAAAATTAGCTAACATGTAGGTCTCATTCAAGGTAGGATTATACCCTGTCTCTGAAATTTGAACTTTTGAATTTTTGGCATTGACTTCTATCTTTGACTCGTATTTTTTCTGGGTTTAAATCCGAGAAACTTGATGTATATCTTTAGTGACAAAATGTACTATCTTAACACAGTGAAAATTTCAATGACTGTGGTAGAAAATTTTCCTGACTTTAGAAGCTACCTACCAAAATCTTCAGATGACTGAGGACGAGCTGTGAGGCAGACACCACATAGCTCAGAGAAAGAGAAAAATGTATCTCTGAAGTTGTTTAACAGAGGAGAAAAACAAACAAACAAACAAACAAACCAAACCCAGGAGGTTCCATGTATCCTTTTCAGTGTGTTGTGTTTCTGGGATCTGTGATGTTGTCCCCAGAAGGCCATTCTGACTTTCTTTTTTCCCCAGCCCATGAAATGATGACTCAGTTGTCCTGAAGCATCCTTGATTGCTTTCAGTCACATGACATAACTTAGAAGTTAAGCTTGAATACCCTTCTTAGGACAAACAGGGAAGTATTGCTATTAGGAAGCAAGTAATCTGATCTTATTTCCTCTTCCTTGTGTTCTCTTATCTTCTCTTTTTTTTTTTTTTTCTTTTTTAAAACTAAACAGAGCTTATAAGCACAATATATTGGTTTTAAATTACTTACACTGTTTGCATGTAATCCAGAATTCCTTCTTTGTTTACCTAGTTTCAGATTCTCTTCTGACATAACATACCTGCATAATTTTCAGATCAGTCTTGTCTTTAGCTCCATAAAATGCCTTTCAAATGGCTTTAGATAATAAAATTTAATGATAAATAATGTAGTGTATGAAGTACTTAGTTATCTAGTTTTTCATAGTGTCCCTGTATTTTTCCATCTTCTTAAAGAAAGTGTGGAGTTTAAGATTTATAAGCTAACCACAAGGAGTCATTTAGTTTTTAAAGAAAATAGTGTGCAGAGCTCCTGTCCTGTTCTAGCTTCATTCAATTTTCTTTCTAAAAAGCACATAAAAATTCTTGTTGTTGGGTGATCCCATCCCTCTGAGTTGAACTGGGATCAAGATGGAAGTGTTGGCCAATTTCTCTCCAGCCCTTTAAAGTCACCACACAAAAAGAAAAATCTTGTTCTCCGTCACTTCCTGAACTTTGAAGAAAGGCTTAAAATCTCTTCTTCTTGCTGTTGGTTAGATGAGGGTGCTTGAGGACCTTAGCCAGCCCAAACATTGTATTTAAGAACAAATTGTTTATGCTTCTGTCTCCTTCATCTCCAAGGTCTTCTGGAAGTTTTGGAAAGGTTAGTGTATCTTCTACTAGAAGCACGTCCCAGCATATTGGAAGACATTTGCACACGTCATTTATACCTGCCTTCTGTAAAGCCCCTGAACTGCAGGGCGAAAAAGCAGAATGGTGTTGTCATGTTAAGACTGTTCCCCTCTTTTCTGGAAATGTTTATGTAAATTTCTGTGTAAGCTATTTCATCCACTGAATGGAGAAGGCTGTGTGTTGTCACTGTAGACCTCCTTTGCCAGCTAAGGAGAAGGATTCTGAGATGCCTTTCCTCAACATCCAGCTTTTTCATATCTTGTCTGTGCTTCTGCCAGCTACAGCACAGAGCTGTGTCTGTCTCCCTTGCTCACCCAAAGTTCCAATATTTCAGGTTGAGAGAAATATTTCCTCCCTCAGCATCACCACTCTCACAACAAAGTGGTGCTTATAAAGCAAATGGAGGCTTTTGGATGAGCATGAATTGCATTCCACTTCTAAAGAGAATGAAGATACACAAGAAACAGAATCATAGCTGTAATGAGTTAGGAACTTGTACTATTTTGCTTTTTAAAAAAATGGTCAAGATAGCAACAACTATTCCCCAAATACTAGCTTAATTGAAATCTCCAGGACAGCTTTAAATCAAGCAACCATTAGCTTAAGGAGTTCAGAAATCCCCAACCACTAGTTCTGTTTATACAAACCTTGATGTTCCAGTTCCTTCACTGGAAATACATGGAAGATTATTAGCTCCCAGCTCTCTGTTTTATAATCTTATGGAGATTGACAGTTGTCCTGGTTTAGGATGGGAGAGAGCTGATTTTCCTCCTAATAGCTAGCACAGCCTTGTGTTTTTTGATTTAGGAGGAGTATAATGTTGATAACACCTGGATACTTTATCTGCTGCTGAGCAGTGCTTGATAGAGTCAAGGCCTTTTCTGCCTCTCACTCCATCACCAGTAAATATGTTGGAAGTGCTCAAGGAGCTGGAAAGGGACACAACACGGACAGCTGACCCTAACAGGTCACAGGGATATCCCATATCTAATAGTATCATGGTGAAAAACAAAACTAGGTGGGATTGGCTCAGAGGTGGTGGCCCGGTGCTTGGGTATTGGCTTGGCATTGGCCAGGGCGTGGTGAGCAATTGGATTGTTCATCATGTTTTACTTCTTTAATTATTATTATAATTTACCTTTCTCTTCTGTCCCATTAAGCTGTCTTTTTCTCTACGCATGAGTTTTGCTTTTTTTCTGATTCTCTTCCCCATCCCACTAGGGTTAGTGAGTGAACAGCTTTGTAGTGTTTAGCTGCCTCCTGGGTTAAACCACAACAGATATATAAGAGCAAATCCTAGTATTTCTTTTGAAACAGCCCTTTTCACTTCATTTCAGTTCACTTACAGCAGAACTGGCCACTGCTCCTGACTGAAACCTTAGGGCATTTCCGAAACACTAATAAGTAACTTAATTAACAACAACAAACCGTCTCTGAAAATTCAGAACTGAAGCATAATGCTAATTTCAATAAAAGAAATGAGATATTTTATGCCTATTGCACTCAACGAAACACTAGCTTTGCTTGTACTATATTAATAGCAAAACTACTGTTAATGTAAATGTACGCAGGACTTTACCCATATTTCCCATACAACATGTTTTCAAATGTTAGTTTAACTTGGGCAAAAATAATCTAGAAGTTAGAACTGTCATTAGTAGCTGGTAGGTGACCTTAATATACGTGGAAGCCTTACTGAGGTCCTTGGAAAGTTGGTATTGATGACTTGGTCCAGGTTGATTGCATTTTGATCCATGTCCTTAACCTCAAATAAGTACCTTTTTCACAACTGTAGCAACAAGAGCTTAAAGCAATTTACAGCAACAGCAAAAGACTCCACTGGGGAACAGCATGACATCTAACTGCTTTCTGCCTCCATTCCCACAGGGCCAACTTGAAAAGCCCTGGGGGAAGGACAAGCTATTCTGGCTATGCCAGCTGTTCTCCGTAGCATCATTATTCACTGGCACCACTAAGAGTAGTTCTGAAAATGCTCTAACTTGCAGAAGGAATTGATGTGTATGTAGGAGCTTTCATGAGCAGAAAAGTGGGAGATTCAGGGGGACTGGTGGAAAAATCCTCATTCTAAGGGTCACTGTGTACTTCTCTGACACAACAGGAGCCTAGTCTTTAATGTAGCACTGAAAATTAGATGAAGAATTTTATTTCCACTCCCTTGTATCAATCATTCTTGTTTCCTGTGCAAACACAGACATTTTAGTCATTAGGCTAAAAATAAAACCTTTTGAGAACTCAAGCAACTGGTCTGTCTAGTTCTTTTTTGAAATGTTTTTTCTGGTAGTAGCAATAACAGGATGTGCTGACCATTTCTCAGTGTAATAATCTGGTTTAGTCACTGATATAAACAACTTGTCCTTTGACCTTACAATTTATTCACAGCAGGCCTAATCCAAGACATCTTAAGTAACAAAAATACTGATAAATAATTTGCAATTATAGACACTGTCCTGTGTTAAGTGTAATAATATCACAAATAGTGTCCTGTGGAGAGAGGTGTCTTTCATAGAGCTGACTAAGGTAATATTGCTATCACTATTGCCTTTCCAAATACAATCCACTTAAAAGCCTGAGCATGGTTATGGTGCTCACTCCAGCGCATGAACCTAGGAGGCTAAAGTGTTGTGCAAAAGGCATGTCCATGTTTGGGGTTACTCAATCCTTTCTTGCAAATTGGTTGTGCTAGTAACTATGATGTATGCACACGAAGGAGAATTAACAGAGTTTGTATGAGGTGCAGGGCCCTCTGTCATTTCCCTCATTCCTCCCTTATTTCCTCTTTATTCACCTAACTCTCATCAAGCCTTTCATTGCCCTCCCCCCCTGCTGATTCAAGGAAGTGTTTTTGAATGGTGCTCTCTGAGTTAATTTTAGGGTTTAGGTCTGAACGGTCCATATTTCTGTTTCCATCCTGATCAGGAAATACAAAGCCACAGTTTGTATTCATGCTCAGGTTTGCAAAGAACCATTTCCCCAGCACTTATTTTAAAACTTGTTCTTCTGGGAGGAAGAAAACCTTCCAGTTTGAAATCAAGCCAAATTAGTTTCCCCTTCCTGAAGTATTTCTTGTGTTTCATAATTAAAAAAAAAATGCTGATAGTCAGGAAAACATTAATCTATGTGCAGACCTTTACAGGTGCTTATGTTTTTTTGAGAAAAATGAGATTGCAAGAAAAGTTTCTGAATCTTATCTCATAATCTCATATACATTAGATTCACAAAGGAAATTTTAGTTCTTCTGGAAAACTTTTCCCTGAATTATAGGAATATATGTTTAAAGTGACTCATTACTATAATGAGTTATAACAGGGAGCGTGGCTGTAAAGAACTGCTGCTTTACTCAGCTACTCCAGCCATCCTGTGGGCTGAGTACTCACTGCATTTGTAAGGGCTGTGTCTTTTATGTTATACACAGGGAATTGTAGTTAGACTATTTAAAACAGAAACTGATGTCTGTGGGGAGACTGGGTATGAGACAATGTTTTATGCTGCACAAGCCAAAGGCTTGTTAAAAATTTCTTTTTCACACACACTACTTCTGTGCTAATACATTAACAAACTGTGGTAAAATATTCATCAGTTATAAATAAACATTACAAATGGTCCCACTGAATATATAAGGCAAGACTGAAACTGCAACTGGAGTAGGGGTTTTCCACTAGCCCAATGCAGATAGGGGTTAAGAGGGATCTTGTCAGAGCTGCAGCCCTGGGAGCCCATGTTGGGGTGCATGAGTGAACATCTGTAAACTGGCTGGCTATTGCCAGAGCACGCTCATCAGATGCCTGTCATTTTAACATGTCAGGGGGAGAAAAAACTAGATACAACTTCAGTCTGGGGGTGAAAGATGGTAGCTTTGATTCTTTGTGCTCACGCCAGATCCATGACTGCTATTTTTTGGGGTATGCTAACTTCAATGGAGTTGTCTGAGAAAAATCAGGTCTGGTGCTCCCTTGAGAGCTGGAATAGATGACTGACCTTCCATAGCTTATAACTCTTGAGGGAACAATTTACAGAAAATGGGGTATGGGAGATTTATTTGGAAACCATATGGAAACATTTAGGTGTTGTTTTTGTGGGTCTGGGATTAATGTAACAAAATATGATACTCCATATTTGTTGGCAGGATGGTGTTGAAATGGAGGGTTCACCTTTCTATGCATTCATTCAAAAGTGTTTGGATTTTTTCTTCCAGTACTTGACTGTGTTGGGGACCAAACATTTACAATATAAATGGACTCTCACAAAGAACAGTTGTAAAAGCTGGTTTCCATAAAAAATATAAAACAACAAGGTAAAGATTGGCCTGGAATACAGCATATGAAACGGCTTAATCATTTGGGTCAGTGTAGTCATGCCCTACTAAAGCAATTTTTCCAAGATCTAGCCACAACAGGTAATTCTTGAAAACAGTTTTCTTATGCCCATGTAGCCTCTTTCCTTTACTGTATTGGAATTACTGGACTGATGTGGCTTATGTCGTATTAGATCTGATTTTATGATCTTGCTGTGACTGGTCAGCTTGAGGGGAGATTTAAATAGAAACTGCACTGCTGGAAGAATTTAAGGAAGAATTCAATCTGTGATCTCAATGAGAGCCTCTGGAAGTGCGCAGTGAAAAGCTAACCCCCTTTGCCATGAGAGTTTGCATCACACAGTTCTGTTTACTGGTTTCTATGTACCACTCAGGTTCCTGACTGGAGGCTCACAGTGCCTTTGCCTGTAGGTAAAAGCAATGTTAGTTTTCCTTCTACAGATTGCAACTGAGCTCACTGCAGAGATTTAATAAAGAGTGATGATCTGTGAGGCTGCTTCTCTTCTTTGAGCACTGGTAAAAGATGATTAATTGTTCTCTCAACAAATATTTTAAAAAATGTTTTCTCACCTTCCTTTTCCACCTGTCTTCTCTGAGACTACATCTGAACTTAAAATTTGTCACAAAATGTAGGTGATGGAAATGTCCTAACTGCTGTCACACAATTGCATTATTTGGATGAAGAAAGTGGGAAAGAACTTAGATAGCAAAGTAGGATGAGTAACCCATACCATGAATTGTATCAGACACACTCTGTCTAGATTCTTCCTTTATCCTAAATATTACAGAAATTATTAATCATAATTATTATCATGAAACATGATCAGAAAATATTCTCAAATACTATTAATGAACACTGGAGATAGACAGAAGGGCCTGTCTGGACAATGTTGCCAAAATTTCATCTACACAGACCCTAAAGGCCATAGGGGCCTAATTTTTCCTGGAACAGAAAGAAAAGTTAATGTGATATTTGCTGAGAGTAGTGTACATTTTGATACAAGTTAACCAGAAACCCTTTGGTGATTATGATATGAGTCATCTAGGGAAGGCAGATTAGAGAGGAGCAGATTGTTGTTGTAGGGTCAGGCGGCCCCAGGCCAGTGAGGACTATATGAGTAACATCCCCAGTGAACCTGTACCTTGCATTTCAGCTGTAAAGTACCTGCCTTCTGCAGGAACAACAAATTCAGAATGAAGAGGAGGATGCTAGAAGTAGTGAAAAGCTCTCAGAGGAGAGAAGAGAGCCTCAAGTAAAATGGAAAATGAGACTGATGACAGGATAGTGTTCCCTCAAACAGTCTGGGTTACTTGGACATATCTGTGGTGAACAGCTGATACTCGTGTCTGAGTTTTTCCTTCTAGGGCCCTTCATGGAGCAAATCCAGGTCCTGTTGCTCTAGCCAAAAAAGTAATAGCAACTCCAAGATCCTAGAAAGCACTGAGTTGGTTGTGACTTGGCATAGTGACTCATAAGAGAGGAAGGTGCCAATGCTCAGACAGCATGTCGGGCATGTCAGCTGGTGAAGGAATTTGTTGGCATTGCACCCCAGCTGGTGCAGATACTTGGCCTTTTAGAATTTGATGGAGGTGCTGTAATACCTAAACTGTTCTGCATCTCCAAAATTGCTTGGATCTGCCTTTTTTTTTTTTTTTCTGCAAATAGCAGCGGTTGCGCTAAAAGTGGATAAAAAGTTTCTGCTTTATGAAAGTATTTCTAACACATTACAACTTAGGTACTACTTAAAGGATGCTATGTTTAGGGAATGAGACTCCTGAGGAGGCTACTACAGCTAATATAATTCTCCTGGGGGAGTATTCAAAATATATGTCCTAAAATACACCACTCCTGCTTACAAGCAGTGTTTTCTACTACTGCACGTCTTTCGCGGGAACACTGTCCTCTAGGTTTAATCCCCTAAGACTTTAATAAATTTTTCTGGTGGTTGGATTTTTGTGTGGGTTCTTTTGTTAATTTGTTTGTTTTAATTCTTTCCTATTTTCCACAGCTTTTCAAGAGCACCTTCTTTGGTCTTACCTTGCCTTTTATAGCAGAAGCCAGGTGGTGTCTATTAATTATTAATTGGTCAAAAATGAACAGAACATATTAGTTGTTCAGGCCTTGCAAGCCCTGGACTTCCTACTACTAGAAGGAGCAAGATGGCTTGTTGCAAGGTTGTTTCCATCCTTATCATGCATTTGTCTGATTTCCAGTATATGCTGTAAAAATGGTAGGCATGTGTGTCTATTTCCTTACAAGTCACGGAAGAACATGTGTACACTGAATGTGCCGCTATTGTTAATTTTTATGCAAGTGTTTTGTTTTATTTATTAGGGTGAGATATATCTTATATGAGACTGTAACACACAGTTATTTCTCTCTGTGCAGATGGCTGTGTCTAAGTATTCAAATCTTTTTACAAGCTTTTTTGCTAGCTCCCTTTTTTTGTACAGGACACACTTTAATTCTAAGGCAAAAAATACAGTCCTTCAAATGTTACTTAAAAGAATCAATAATCCTTGTTTCTCCAATGATGCTGACTTTACAATCCTTCATTAAATAGATCAATGCATTTCCATCACAATGTTATTCTTACTTTACTGCAAAATTAATCACAAGTCTATCTTTTCTGAAAATTGCATAAACTGGTAAAGAAAAATCAAACTTACCTTTTATGTTTCCTTTGTATTTGAGGGAAAAAAATCCTTATAGAGTTTCTGTTAAGATCTGCAATAAATGTTAAATGCTTCTTCTGTAAGAGGACCTCTAAGAAGTCTCTTTTAGAGAAACCAAGTTCTTTAAGACACAGAAGGGTCCAAAATTATTACTAAGTGACTACAAAATCCAGTTATTTCAACTCAATTGCAGCTCTCAGGGTCTGACTTCGACTGTGACTGCATGTTACAAATCATATGCTATGCACAATGGAAGCAGAAAAAAGTCAGTAACACTGAGAGGGAAAAGACCTTAGAGAAGTAAATTTCTATGAACAGGTTGGTGTTCACAGCACTATCCAAATTAGCCTTCTAAGTGCTGCCTTTTACTGCTATGAAAAAAAAGAAAAGAGACCCCAAACAACCAACATTCCCTCAGAAACTTCAGTATAAACTCGCCTTCTTAACCCGGGTGCCGCTAACATTTCCTCCCTGGATCTCTTTGGCTCTAACCCACCAGAGCATGGCTCCTACAGCAGTCATTACAGTGAGGAATTAAGCCACAATGAATCAGGTGAACTTCAACAGGGTTCTAGAACTTATGAACATAAAAGGTCACTAAAATTGCTAATGCTTAATCCGACCACATTAGCAAGGAAAGGGGAATGTTTTGATGCAAAGCACTAAAATACCCAAAACAACCTTTACAAGAACAGTAATATTCATAAAGGGAAAATATGTGTTAACTCATTGTTTGATACTATGGCTGAAAATCTTTAAAAGAAAATGTCCTTTTTTACTAAATGTAGTCTGTGTTTTATTCTGTTTTGAATTAGTCTTATCAAGTCTGGATTTTCCCTTGCTTGTAAAATTGATTAAAGAAGCTTTATTTGTGAAAAGCAGCTGCTGGGATTGTAGCATTTAACTAGTCATATATTTAAGGTTTGGTATAACTAATCTGCAGACACTTTTTTATGTGGGAAGTTTCCTGACATAAAATACCTCTTGCACATTTCTTAACAGACTCCTGATAAAGAAGGGTGGTTCCTTACCCATGTCATTCATAAAATATTAATTCTGCCCTCTTATTTCATACAAAATTTCATTACATTTACTTAGTACGTAGTTTGTATACTTTATAATAATAAGTAGAAATAGGTAAAACAAGTAAGGAACTTGTTATTCAATAATTTATTATCTCTAAATTATGTAAAAATTGACCAAACAAGTTAAATAAAAATATTTATTTTTGAACATATTTTTAGGTTTTTTGCCTAACTTAGAAATGACTTATAGTCAAAGAGAAGTAGAAAGGGGAAAGAGAATTGGAAGGGAAAGTGACTTCTCAGGTCATATTTTTGTTCTCTGCATAAAATGTAAATTAAGAAATGCAGGGGTTTATAATGGCTTGAATTAAAACGGTCTCTCCCTCTTTCTGCTGAGTCCTATGTGTTTAAGGGTCTTACCAGCTTCTTATGGTGCCTAGGAGTTGCTAAATGAGTTAAAAAACTGTAAAAACCTTCCACCAAACTACCTTGGTTATTTGCAAGGATCAAGGAAGGATTTGGATTGGTTTTTTTTTTGAGATGGATTGAAAGATTTTGAAAGGTGACAAGCCAAGTCGCAGGGTTTGGAGTACTGAGGTGATCCTTGATACCTGATAGTTCAAGAAAATGCTTCATCAAACAGGGCTGGCAGGCATCTCTTCATTCCTTTGAACCTTCAGATTTGATAAGGAGGTTTTAAAACTGATATTTGTAAGAATATTTGTCTTTCACGTATCTGATTATTGGTAGGGGATTTTCAGTAGAGGGAACGTAACAGTGACTGCGTCTTCATTTGAACAACATCAGTGTCAAAAAGATCTGCCTTTCAGCAAATTTTTTAACAAATCCTTTAGGAAAAAAAAAAGTCTCTGGAATCACTTAGGAAATTCTGCCAGTAGTAGATTTCATGTGTATGTATGAAACCAGCAGTCTAGTAATAGGAACGTTGTAATTAGTGATTGAATATTTTGAAAGATCTTGTAAGTAGCAACCCAAGCAGAAATGGAGAAAAGAATGGTGTGTCCATGGCTCACCAGCATAACAGATCGTGACTTTCCAGAACATTCATATGCTTTGAGTTTTTCTTAGAATTTTCTTGGATGAAGAAAGCAACTGTATCCTGGGATATTTCACTGAAGGCCTCCTGTCAAACAAAGAAACAGGAGAAGGCTGACCTCTCTCTTTGCTTACAGAAGGTTTCCTATTTTCTAGGGTTTTATATTTAAAACACTTTACATAACAGGCCAGGCACTAATGTCATGAAGTCACCAAGCATACTTGTGCAGTGCTTCTAGTCAGCAGCAAGAGGTGGACTGGAGTTTATCTGGAGACCAAAACAGTCATTGTGAGAGAGTTGAAAATTGATCTTCCCTTCTCTTACTACCTTTTCCTGGTTGAAAATGGAACAGGGTCTGACAGTCAGAGGCAGGAATGCTCAAAGAAACTGTTGCTAACTGGTGGAAACCACTGGGAAAATACAGTTCTATCTGTTATCTTAGAAACCCAACATACTTCAGTCATTTAGTCACTCACTTCTTCCATCACACTCTTATCTCTGTTTTATTATTCTTTATCTTTTTCAGAAGCCATTCTGGGTCTAAGTCTGTAACACGTTTGCATTGGGCTAGTTTAACAAAGTAATTCTTTTTCTGCAAATACCTGCACAGTGCATCTTGTCCTTCTGGTGTGACAATATTTATAAATAAAAAATAATAAAGAAAAATATTTTTCTTAGGAGAACGTGCTAAATAGATCCATAAATTTTAGGCTGCAGCCTTCTCATCTGCTTGTTAAACAAATGAATTTCATCTATAAGACAAGCAGAACCTGGGATGTGAATATCAAAGCAGAATCTGACCTTCATTGTGTTTGTAAGTATGACCTGAAGGAGAATGTTTTATCTCTGCACTGAAAGCACATAAAAATGTAAACTGGAATTGGTGCTACTGATTAGGTTCTGGTAGTTGTTTCTTTACAAGCTTACTACAGTCTCCATGACTTTTGGGGATTTTCAGAACAGATGCATATTTTTTGCTTAAAGAAATGAGTGTGGGAGGACTACAGTGAGCTGGGCTTGTTTCCATTATGCTTAGAGGCCTTTTCTCTGTCACCGAGGTTAAACTGAGAGGTCCAAGTTAAAGCACCCATCTGTTAAACTTTGCACGACACAGAATGTGTTACTCTAAACTTGTGAGAAAATAAAAAAATAAATCCACTTATTCTGGAAGAAAAAGAAATCAAGAGTCATCAAACAAGCAAAGTCAATGGGAGTAACCAGCACGAGGACAGGGAACAAAGCAGGGATGCAGCTGATGGCAGGATGATGTGAGCTATAGTAGTATAGGTAAGAGAGGTCTTGGACAGATCTGGGTGAAACAATTTTGAGGAAATAGTGGTACCTCTCACCAATTACAGTAGAGAAACAAAATTCTTCAAGGATGGACTGCTTCTGAGGTAACGAGTGAAGGGAAGGCCTACTTCAAAGGCTGAGAAAGTCCTTTTATTTTTCAAGCGGTGTATATGAGCTATTTATTTTATAGATCTTTCAAACCATTGCTCTGAGAAGTTGGAAAGGACTGACTGGTGAGATTGACTTTGCTGCCCCTTGGTGAACTCCTACCCTGGGATTCAGCTGTGAATCTCCCTCCACCATCTCAAGAGCATGCCTAATTTACACAATCTATCTCCTTCTGTACAACTTCCAGTGGAGTCAATGGGAGTTGTGTGCCTGAAGCCAAGGGCAGAATTTGGCTCAGAGAGAGTATAACAGCTCCAGTGCTTTGCCAAATGAAATACATTTAGAGTCTGGCATGCACAGTTGGATGCAGTAAGTAAAAAATCAGTTTTACTGGATACAAGACTTCACTGACTAGTGTTACTTCCTTCTTATCATTGTTAAAAGATGTGCTTTATAGGAAAAACTGTGCTAGTTCAAGCCAGAGACTTATCTTTACCTACTGTTCGTAGAGTGATGCTTTATGTATCTTCTAGGTTTCCAGTGCTGTGTGGCTAAGGACTTTCTGTGTCACAGGCCACATTTTTTTATTTAGTTCTGCATAAATTATAATAAAAGTTGTGCAAAATTTAATTGATTTTCTTTGTCACAGTTACTTGAAACATAGGGGGTTTTTTAATTCATTCCAAATCATTTTCCCAAATTCAACAGCAGTAGCAACACAGGTGACCGATAAGATCTATACCTCATTTAAAACAGACATTCGGCTTGTCTAGTCACTGCTAAACAACAAGTATTTTACTGTTAATTCCCAGTATCTCAGTTCACCAGTGTCAAGAACATGAGTACTAACGTGTGTTTTTCTTGTGAGGTTCTTATAAAAAGCCATTCTGAACTGCATGCAAATGACTTGTCTTGTGGAAGTGGCTTTTTAGTCTTTATTGACATTATATATAGCTAATTCCTATGGGATCATTTCTTCTCATCGTTACAAAGTTTAATTCAACAAAATTGCACATATGGTCAAGAACTCAGCTATCCACAGACTTTTACAGTCTCCAGAAGACTTCCATGGGAACCATTAGTTGCAGCTACTTGTTCTTCCCTAAAAAAACAGTGGCTTACTGCTATTTCCCTAAACAACTAAGTGTAGAAAAAATTACAGTGGTTCTTATTGCTAACTGCATATCCCTGAAATGATCTGCATTTGTTTCTGTGTTGTGTTTTTGAGGCTTTTATCTTCTCTTCTCTGATGCTTCTGCTTCTTTTCCTTAGTGGTTTTCATCTTTGCTTTTAAATTTACAGTTCTCTCCTCTGGTGAGAAAATCCAAGTAAGGAAATCTCTTCACTAGAAATTATTTTTATAGAAATCATCAATTCGTTCAGCCTCCTTAGAACAGCCACTCTGCACAATATTAAGGAATCTGATCTCTTTGACATGGTAAAGTTCAAGACTTTTATCAGCTGTTTCCTCTAAAGCAAGGCAGAAAACCTTGGGTTGGATCATGTGATAGCTTACAATACTTCTGTGCACTGCAGTATACAAGACCGGATTATTTTTCTTTAAAATTATGTCAGTGCTTTGTTCAATATTCCCAGGAAACACTGATTTTCTAGGTAGATATTTCAAGAATGGAACAATCAAAAATTTCATAGATGCAGAAGAGATTTATATAAAAAATTAAGGTGAAAATGTTTTGGCTGAAACAATGAAAGATGTTTGGGATTCTTTTCCCCCTCAACATGTGTATTCTAATAACCGCTGTTTGTTGTTAATTACTGAACATACTGCTTCTTCTAATAAATATGTCAAAGGAGAAGCAAGTTAATTTGTTATATTCCCCTTTGGATATGGTTCCCATGTAAATAATATTTAGACTAAATCCTGTGACTACCTTTTTCCAATTGATATTTTAAGGAGCCAGATTCTCAGCAATCTGAACAATGAGAGGGCAGGGGGGACCAATCCCTGATCGTGCTCAAAAACTGAAATGCCACACTGTACATGTCTGTGAAGTTAGGTGCCTTGAATAGACCAAAGATACCTAACTCATATGCATTCCTTTGAGCAATTAAATCTTAGTACTGGATGCTGAAAGCCTGCCTTTATGTGTGAACTTAGCTTTCAGCATGTGAGAAAGTTTGCAGAGCCTAAGAGAAGGAAAGAGAGAGAAGCACTGGTAAGATGAGAACATTATGTTGGGTAGTGACTATAACCTAGGAGGATCTTAAAATGTTATATGCATCTGAAATATTACCATATAAGTTTACATCATATGGTGTGTCACTATTAGTTAGATAGGTACTTTATTCCTTGTTCACATTTGTACAATCTGTACATACAATAAAGGGGAAGCCACATGTATGGAATAGACAAAGAAATGGAATAATCAAAGGCCTGTGTTTGAATAATTAAACAACACAAAATTATTGCAATTCAAGAATATTTTAATTAATCAGAACTAATAAAAAAACTTAAGTGAAATATAATTAATTTTATATAGGTTTTGATGTTTCTTAATAGAATAAATCTCTTGTGTGAAATATTTAGGTAATGACTATCGTAAAGGAGACTGATTTAGAATGTAATAATGTGTTCTAAAAGAGTCTGCATTTCTGTGTCAGTTAGGAGAAAGATCTCTTTATGTTTGATAGTGCATTCATTGTGCCTAATACTCAGTTAGCTGTAGCAGAGTGTGTACAATAATACTTCCATAGTATTTTTTACCCTGCCCACACACCCACTCCATAACTGTGGTTATCCCCAAAATATTTTATAGAGTTTATTCTCTCGCTCTGCTACATTATTTTTCTTTCTCATTTCTTATTGTGCTGAATACATCAGAAGGAGAGTGAACTGGTGAAAAAAAAAAAGTGGGATAGGCATATAAGAGTTTGTCTATTACTTTTGTAAATTTTACCCATGACCACCCACAGAACAGGTTGGCCTTTTTTTTTTTTAATTTTTAAAAATTATTTTTAATTTTTTTCTTCTATTTATTCTTCTTGATGTCTTCTGTCATGTTTCCAATTTTATGACTGTTTAGAATACCAGAATTCCTGCAAGTGAGTAAAGTTAGGAAATATCAGCTAAGGCTTTGATATGTTCATTTTCTGGAGTTATTACTGTACATGAGTGATGTGAGAACATTGTGATCCTCTGCAGTTCATTATGGCTATGTACCTGCATTTAAGAAGGTTTGCTAAAAATACCATAAAGTTCATTATGTACTACAATGGCTAACTATTCTCATTAATTTTGAAAGCGCATGCAATTTAAATTGGTATTGAATACACACTAAAGCATGGAAAAGTCTGATTGCACAGTGAAAGAACAGATGGTCTTTGCCTTGAGGAGTTTACCACCTGAAAATACAAAAGCCTTGTAGGGAGAGGGTGTATACACAGAAATGAAGGGCTCACCACACAGGAGGAGAGTGGGGATGGGAAGGGCTGAGTCACAGGGAAGGAATGAACAACAGCCTGTCAGGAAACACCCTGTGAGTTCCAAACATTTTTATTTTGTTTGATAGGGGTTTGGGTAGGTGGAGATCAGTTAAACAGGACAAAGAAAAGGCAGGGAAAGAGAGGCAAGGGCATTTCAGGATGTGGAGAGGAGAGGAGGGAGCAGGCGTGCGACAAAGAGGAGGGTAGAGATAGGGAGAGGTGTGGGGGCGAGATGGATTGCAACAATCAGCAGTGGGAAAGGATAATTAAAAATCATGGGTGTCTGTCAGACGTTAAGCCTCTTTTACCTTTGCTATGTCAGCTTCATTGTCAGACTGGATCCTCCCTGTAGTCTCTTCCTCATTCCAGGCTGCTCCTGTCATTGTTTAACGCAGTTGTGCATGAACCGTGCGTTCAGACTGAAGCCATAAAATTATACAGTGCACTTAATTGAAAGATTGAAAAATTACTTTACAGCGACAGACTACACAATGGTTGACACTTAGGGACTGATCTTAGGCTACTGTACTCAGTGAGTGTAATTTAATGTTGTAACTTTCATGTATTAAACCGATGATTTTTTCTTTGGCAGAAGGAAATTGTTCTTATACCACATTAACTTTTAGGGTTGGAAGGGGAACTTCTCCCTTAACCTATCCCTCTTAAAGATTCAGATAGCTAATAATATTTCTCACTTATGCTTGAGATGGCCTGAATCTCAAAAATGGTCTCTGTGTGTGTGTATTTCCTTAGGTGGAGTGAGATTTGAAGTTACCTTAATATTGAAATGATTTGCTTATGTGCTGAGAATTTTTATTTTGCTTTCAAAAATGATGGAAGATTAATAGTAAATAAATATTCTGATCAGAAATCCTAGATCAGCTCTAAGTCTTTTGTCTCTGCCACCCTTCCTTTCTCAGGGAAACAAAACCCAATTAAGATCCAATTCTATCTGTCTCCCTCCTTGCTCACCATAACTTGTTTGAAAAGAGAAGCTTGTTTTTTCTGAAAAGCTGCATTAAATCAGAAAATTTTGACATGGAGAAGTTCTGTGTACCCTAATTTCTTCCATAAAACCTGATAAAAACAGCCAAGTAGATCCAAACATCATCTAAATTTTTTGAATAGTGGCACATATCATGGCTAAGCTTTATAGGCTGCATGCCTGTTTATTCAAGTTCAGTTACTGGCTGCCAGAATTATACTCATGGGACCCCAATATCTCCAATCCATAATCTTATTTTCCAGTCAAAATTCAGAAAAAAACCCACCCCAAAAATAGAGGAAACCCAAACAAACTGTTCTCTGTATGAAGCCAAGGGTTTTTGCAATTCAGTAAATTCAGCCCTTCTATCCATAAGCTTGGCATTTGCATTGTCAGCACTTACTCTTTTAAGTGGAATTAGAAAAACAAAACATCAATGGAAAATCAAGCTGATTTCAATATTGTTCAACAAAGTAGAATCAGCTGACACTGTAGGAACTTCTTATCCCATTTTCTCTAAACAGCAGGGTAGGAGCACTTTTAGTATTAAGATATTTCATTTTCTCTTAAAATTACACTGAGGACTGCAGTCTGGTGTCATTTACAAATATTTGAATTTCACAATTGTTTCTCTACAATATGGAGACGGAACCCACTAGAATTCCTGACTTATTGAATATTCTTACTGCCAGAGTCTCCCTTTCAGTATGTAGTGTCAAACTTGCATCTTTTGATCACATGTGCTGAATCTCTTACATTAGAATATTTTTTTTTATTTACTTTTCAAACATTTCCTCTCATGGAAGTGCAACTAATGGCACATTATTTGCAGCCTCTGTTCAGTAACACTTTGTTCCAACTAACACCTCTACCCAGAGCTCATTAAAGGAGCACTTACATGCCTTCAATAAAAAGGGAATAGTTTCAGGATGAGCACTGGTTGTCTGCTCTTCTTTTACACAGATTATCCCTTTTTTCGCCCCTGCTCTAGGCAGTGCATGAACGAACTTATTCCTGAAATACTGTAGCAAGAAATGACTTCTTCCACTCTCTTATTAAACTGTCACAAAACATATCTGAGAACCAGATATTCCACTGGAGTGTACTAGGAAATTTAGGAGATCCTAGAGAAATTATCTCAATAAAAAATGAAAATGTTTGTCTTCTACTGACCTACAAATTACAATTTCTTGTAAACATTAATTTTTTTAGCTTTGTAGTATTAAAACTTTTTCATTAATCAAACACATGAATGTTATTTAAAAATCTGATTCTATATTTGATACAATGAGATACGATCATATGGTCAAAAAGCCAAAAAAGATGCACTTTTTTGACATGAAAACCCTATCCTTGAAAACGTTACTTCAAACACCTCTGGTTTACTTTTACTTTCCTTTCCCTTTCATAGTTTTACAAAATGCAACCACTGAGTCCCAGAGTGGGAAGCAGAATCTCATTCCTGTGAAACGATCAGACACCTCATTCCAGGAGTCAGGTGACACCAGGCACAGTGGATGAGTCCTTTGGAAAGTCTAGTTGATGAGATCAGGCTTGGGTCTCAAGTGGTTAGATGCCTACTTTGATTCAGGTCTCATTCTATTGCCATTAAATAAATAAATTAATACATCAGCATTGTCAATGACATAAGTTAAAGTCTCCTCTTTATTTTTTTCTGGATTTTCATTTTATATATGGATCCTTGAACTAAGGGTCCTGGTGGGATGAGGCTGGCACAAGGCAATAGCTATAGAAGGAGACACACCTTCTTTGCGTGTGCATGCAATTAAGTGACTCTAGCAGTGCCTGACTAATCATTCTGGCTTACCTTCTGTGTTAAATAATGCCTCAAGGGAAAAAAACCTTGAAACTTCAATGTCCCATCCTCATGTGTTTCCCAGTGAAGTGAATGCTCAGTCTTTGCTTAGATTGATAGGCTTGCCTGACTGCCACGGTAGGACTCCTTTCTAACAGAACTAGCAGAAAAGACCAGTCTAGTCTCGATCTGGGTCTACGTGAGTGACAGAAATCAAGCTTCTTCCTGCCGGTAGAAAGAGTCATTAAAGAAAGCAGTGAACAATGCTAGGTCTTTCACAGTCCTATATTATATATGTTTGTTATTGCAGTAGTACCTTGAAGCTCCATCCAAGAATTGGCAACAGCTCAAGAATCTCTGTGTGGGTTGTCACAAACAGCCATAACAAAAAAACCCAATCTTACACACTGAAGACCTTGTATTTAAAAGACATGACAAATACTGAGGAGATGATTGGGATGTGAAACCAAGAAAGTTATCAAAAATACTTGCTGCATATCACAGATCTGTGGCAGAGTCGTGAGTAGCCCACTGTTACAGAAAGTTGACTGTGTTTAATCATAAAATGAGTTTTTTCACTGTTTGTGTTCAAGTTTCAAAGCTATGGCGGCAAAGCCCGTTGCAATGCCTGTTACTCGGATGGTCATATGTCTCCTAGAATTTCCAGTTGCAATTTGGATTAGATACTGCACAGGTGAGCATTGCAGTTGCACCTTACTGGCACCTAAATGGACATCAGGTGTCATTTGGATCCATGAGGTGAATACCAAGTTCCGCTTTAAAAAGTGAGACGCAAAGAGGAGAATTAATGTCTGCTTTCTCCTTAAGAGGATGTATGAAGTGAAAACCCTTAGGGTTCTCTCCTAGATCATGTATCTTTCAACATAACCATAATTGTGTAGACAGAGAGCAACTAACAGAAAAATGGAGCTGGTTAAGCATCCTAAATTATTAAACACAACAGGAAAAAGAAATTGTCTCTCTGCATGGAAGTATCTCACTGAATACACTGAATAGGCAATTGACTGCCAAGTCAAAAACAATATAGTAAGGTTGAAAATGGTATTGTGAAGCATGACAGCAATGGTTAAAGGCATGGAATAACTTCAATGACTAAATAGACTAAGATTCTTCAATATGAGATAGAAATCGTTTAAGTGGAATATGAATGATTCTGGTAAAACTGGATGGCCCAGGAAACTTGTGCTAGAAAAGATTTCTTGTTTCTCCTAATGCAAGAACTAGGGGAAAACAAATAAAACTGGCTGGTGTTGAGTTGAAAATGAACAAAAGAGAGATTGTCTCTACGGCAGACATGCTGTGCAACTCTGGACCTTAAATTATTGTGGATTGAAAGATTACCTGGTTCAGAAAAGTGATTAGACATGTGGAAAAAATACGCATAGTATGCAATGTGAAGTTATGGACTGGCTCAGGAAGGCTGTCATTTGCAAGTTTATGGAGAAGGAGAAAGTCAAATCATACTATAACTGTATTCTAGTCCTGTTCTCTAGGTACCTGCTGTCTGCCACAATCAAATATGATTCTGCAATAGGTGGAATTTTTTTGCCTGCCCCTTTACGGCTTTTTTTCAGGCTATTACAGGCAACGAATGGGCATAATTAGGTCTGTCAGTATAACTGATAACAGGTAACAATGCTGAGTAAGAAGCCATCTAAACCGGCTATGTATACCCCGAGAACAGGTCTGCCACAGCAGTAAAAGTCCAATTTGACCTCAGCAGTAACACAGTGTTGGAGTATGCAGAGGTGCTTTCACTGTGTGATGATGGACCTTAAGCAGGAAACCCTCAGCACCAAACAGGGTCAGGCCTCAAAGCATAATTAGGGAAGAAGTTCTTATCAGATAATCTTTTGCTTTGAATAGATTGCAAAATCTCACTCAGGCAATTTGGCTGCTTTTATCTCACCAAGCAGCAAAGCAAGGACAAAGGCAGGATCAGCACTGCGGTAGGGTTCTGTGGAGTTCATTCTTGCATCGTGTGGCTTAGAAAATGAGCTTGGTCTTGCTGGAGTCAAGGCTGATTTGTGATCATACTGATTGTCCTGGACTGGAAGTGTTGCATGAGCAAGTTTTGGAATAGGTAACACAGACCCTTTAGGGACCTTCTGTGGTTTGTAGCCCCCTTGAGAGCAATTGGATTCTCTTCATCTGTCACATTAACATTGCAGATTTGAAATTAAAATAATAATAAATTTTAAAAAAATCAGGCTTGACTTAAAATTAGAAAGAAAGGAAGAAAGAGTCCCACTTCATTAAATGACTTTGTAATATATCTGGCAATTTTGACAGGGAGTTTGCAGTATGAAGAAAGAAAGAAAGAAAGAAAGAAAGAAAGAAAGAAAGAAAGAAAGAAAGAAAGAAAGAAAGAAAGAAAGAAAGAAAGAAAGAAAGAAAGAAAGAAAGAAAGAAAGAAAGAAAGAAAGAAAGAAAGAAAGAAAGAAAGAAAGAAAGAAAGAAAGAAAGAAAGAAAGAAAGAAAGAAAGAAAGAAAAAGAAATGTAGTGAAGTTTATGAGTGTTTTAACAAATGGTTTTCCTCCCTCCTCCGAATCTCTGGCATCGCAGGTAAAGCATTGTGCAGCTGGTATCTTGGCTTACCATTGCTCTCAGGCTCTGCAGGGAGTGTCAGACCGTCAGCACTGATGTTCAGAGCAAAGCTGTGAAAACAAACCGCAGCAGATTAGTTGGACTGATGACTAGGTCATTTAGAGCTAACCACTTTGTGTGCCCTTACATCTCAACCAAACAATTACTCTTTTTCATCCTTTTATTAGTGCATGTACTTATCAAGAAAAACAGTATTTGCAAGGGGACATTTTATTAAATAGGATGATTCATTTAAGAAGTGTTTCTTGGACTCTAGAACACCAATATATTTTGCTCTTTAATTAAGAAGGTAACACAAAAGACAAATATCAAAATGCTAGTTATCTGAAATACTTGATTATCTGAAAGAGAAACCAAAGGCAGCTGGAGAAATGCTGGAACCTGATTCTGTCCTTTTGAACAATAGTTCTTATACTAATAGCTTGGTTGTTTACCTTAAGGTCATTCACAAAGTGAGTGCCATTTTGTGAAAGGTAGTGTTGTTGCATAGCTTTAAAATTAAAATATAAAAAAGATTAGATAGATACTTCAAAGCTGAACATTTAACTCTTCACTTATTTTTTCTCACCTTCCAGAAATGTTTAAAAATGATTAGTCAACTTGATTTGTCCCCTTTTTATAACTTAATATGTTTGTAGTTAGAAGTAATGGCAGATGAATGAAGTGGAGCGGTCATTTTTAAGGTGAAATCACAGGGAATTAAAGATGAATTGTTACACAGCTTCTTATTAAAGGTACCAGATATCATGTTCCCTTTTAAGGAAACATTACACAATGTGACTTGAAAATAATTTTTTTGACATTTTAGAACTATAGCACTTTCTAAAGGGTTGTCATTTGTTCTTAAGTATTGAGACTTAGAATCAACTTTTTATTTAGTGCAGTAGCAGAAAACATTGAACTTGTCCTGGCTTTGTTGTTGTGAATAAGTAGATGCTGTCAAGTTATTAATGCTTCAAGAAATTCACTGAGTTACTTATTCTGCTTTTGTTGTTTTAAGACTTATGTTCTTTACATTTTTTCCTCTGAGGTTTCTGTCAAATTGTATACAGACAGTACTTGTTCATAACTATCCATGGAAAGCCTTGGTTTATAATATTATCAATTTCTCTCAGGAACAGTGTGATTTGCTATTACCACACACATACATTCTCCTGTGTTAATATTTGTGACAAGCCTTACCCAAGATTGCTAGTTTGCATCTTGTCCAAGTGATTGATTTCAAGATGATTTGAAAAATGGAGGAGAAAATAAAATCCTATCAAACATGTATCTCAAACTTCGGACAAGATGGTAGGTTTGTCTCCTCTGGGGAGAAAAATTGGCAAAAGTTGCACAAGAGACATCTACCAAGAGTAGAGATCCCATTTTATCTTTTTTCCCATTTTGAAGACTTAATTTTAATCTTTGGAACAGAGTGTACAAACAGGAAGGAGAGATTACCACAAGAAGATAGGTGTTAAAGAGATATATTGAAATCCATTTCCAGGCTGCATAAACATCACTGTGGTTAATTCCTCCATTTTTAGACATTCTTTACTCGAGTTATTTTTTACTTATCACACTTGATACCTTTAAAGAAAGGTTGAATAAAAGACTCTTGCTCAAGGCTATCTTAATGAACCTGAGATAGAGAGTCTAATTTTGAAAGGTAGGTACTTTGACAGCAATTTCAAAGCCAATCCCTTACACACAGTCTTAGCTCAAAGCAAATGCTCCAGGAATAACTTGTTTATTGTTTATATAAAAGCTCACTTCAAACCATTACTCCTGGGGTGGAGAGCAGCTGGAGTAGGCAGAGCACACATTTGTTTTCTTTTTTTCTAATAAGATTATCACAAAGACACTTCTCCCCTTCTCCTCCTTTGCCCTTTACCCGTAAAACAAAACTAAGCACAGCTGTTTGGGAGCAGGAAAGGTGACAGCTCATCTTTATGCAAATCTGTACCTTTTCATTAAACTAATTAACTTAAATCAGTGGTAAACTCATGTTTAAACTCTTAGCTAGCTTTGGATCATCTGATTTGCAACTGTCTTTACCAAACTGAAACGACTGTATCTGCATGGCTTCTGACTCTTCTTCACGAAAACCATTAACAAATCTTGGTCATTTTAACACTCAAAGAGAACCAGCACACTCCATTTTCTCAGTGTGTTAATTTATCAACACTAAAAATCTGCCAAATGGGCAGGGGAATGTCTATTATTGCTTTTAGGGTCTGCTGGAGCAGAACTATCTCACATCACCCAAATCCAAATATGGAAAGACTGTGAAGTCCATGTCTTTTAAATGGTAAATTTGCTGAATATTATAGTTTGAATTTCAGCTTTACCATCAGTAAATTTAATGAAGTTTCTCTAGCTCTACGATTAGAAATTATATTTCTAGACGGTTTTAGGTGCTCCTTCCTTCTCCCCAGCTCTGCTGGAGAATGTATCACAAGTGCAGAAACTCTATCTAAATATTTTGGATGGTGTCTGGGGCACCAGCACACTGCTAGCTGAAGAAACAATTCCTCCAAACACAATGGGGACGTTCCTCTTTCCCTAGAGTTGGCCTAAAAAGAAGAATATTAAGAAGATGAATAAGACATTTCCTTCTCTCAACTTCTCATTTTGGGCTGTGTGGAAGCAAGTTTGTTTGATGGGAAACACAGGGGCATTCAGTCTATGGCTCACACACCCTAGCCAGCCATGCCATCCACTTCTTCATGAGCAGGGAGTGGTCCAGGAAATATGGCTTCTAAATGCCATCTTTTCAGGAGCCTAATCCTCCATCATTTTAGATTGAGGCTTTTTATGCTGTAAGTTCACAGCCTGCTTTCTTCCCCTACATTAGGGTAGAGTTTTCAGGAAGCCTTCACATTAGACCACTAGGACTTTAATGACTTTTTTTTTTTTTTTGAGGAATGTTTTGCTTTCTCTGATGCTCAGACTGATTGTCTCATTAAGGAGACAACGGACTGGGTGATTTCCTTATGCTCTCTCATAAAACCAGAAGATCTGGTTTTCCAGATGGGCATATTTTTTACTTCTGCTCAAGGAGCAGTCTTACATGTCAGCTTTTCACATAGCCTCTCTTTTATGAAACATGAAAAAATTATCAAATCTCTGTGACACACTGCCTTGGTAGTGGCAACTTCTAAGTTATGAAGACAGGAAGAGATGCTGAGTTTCTGCCTACTATTATGAGAAGCATAATAGATGTGTAACATCTGATTGTTCGGTGCCAAGACCCCACTAAATCTGGAACAGAACATTTCTCCTCAAGTGACTTTGCACACGAGCAGTGTCTTACAGTGTTGAAGCCTTTCTGATATCTGTGTCTAATGGGGTTCTTGTGTTTATACCAAAGATTGACTGAGATGACTATGTGCACAAGCCAACTCAAAGGTCTATGAAACACTCTCTCTGGAAACGCCTTTGATTTGTCCAAACTCAGGGAAAAAAGAATGAATTGTACCAAATTGGTTGGGACAATTTCTAAGTTGCTTTTTCAGTTGTGGGAGAAGAAGCTGAAGCAGGGGATCAATAAAGCAGGCTGGCATGGACTAAGGACATCAATGTAAGTGAAATAAAGGGCATGTAAAAGAGAGATGAAACAAATAGTTCTGAGAGCTGCTATCAGAGAGGACTGGGGAGAAAAATGAGCACCTATCCTGACTGCAGTCATTTCACTGTCTTACAGGTGTCAGATTTATGTGACTGAGGAATTATGTTCTCAGAGCCTCATGAGGTACATCCCAGGAGGTAAGTGTGGATAAACACAATAGAGACCTCAGATCATTCTGAAAGAAACCTAAAATAAAACAGAACAGGCAAGATTTTCTGAAATCTCAACATTTGTAAAGGGCCTGTAAGTACTTCTGCCTGGTCGTGGCAATGGTAGGGAACTTGCTTGAAGAGGACTAGGGCTGTCCTTCTCCTAATTCATGTATGGAACATGTTCATGCATTAAACTTGAAAGACATTTTGCAAGCAAGGCAGTGTACATTTGCCTTTCTAAGGCAGACCTGTGCCTTGGGGAGCAAAAATGTGTGTGTATGTGCACATTTGTGTCAAGCTGGCTAGAGTCATTATACCTCTGTGATGCCTGTCTCTAAACACCTCCACTGGATTGTGTCAAATTTTAATGAAAAAAGATAAAATAGTCTGGCTGAGAAACACATGTGAGGCTGCTTGCAGTTTTCACTGAATTTTGGTGATGGTTATTGGGATGTGTGTAGAAAATAGATGAATACAATAGAAAGAATGAAGGTGTTTGTGGAAATTGCCATTCAAAGCAGACCGACATTCAACTTTGACACAGGAGATATGCAATTCTGCTGTAATGAAAGTCCTCAAAGTCAGAGGACTGCAACACAAACTTGTTTAGAATTACCATTAAATTGTGGTACACTTCACAAAGAATTAGATGTGAGCATTTCAGAAAGCAGTCATCAAGCACCTTGTTGTTTGCCAAGAAAAATAGGCAATTATGAACATTATGTCCAACTATGCATCATATCGGCTCCAATCAAAACCATTTAAATCCAGTCAAGCATTGCTTTCACACATAAAACCCTACCCAATGCTTGATTATACCTCAGCATACCAGGTATGCAGCCTAGGATGCTGGCCAATAACAATATTCCATTGTCTAGGAATTTTAATCCATGCATCTATATTTATAAATGTCATAAATTTGACTGCAAAAGATTGCAATTATCAGTCCCTTGCTGTTTTCACTTTTCTGTCCAAATCTGTTAAAAAACTCTTTGAAATCAAAAGCAAACAAATAAACAAAGTCTGATAAAAAGGGGCACTATCAAGCATTTAAGTGGGAAAAGCCGGACAGAGAAAATTACTTAGCTTTTCTGCAGTTCTTTAGCCCTCCCTAGGTGATGCTGCCTCTCAGCAAAGAAAAAAATTCTATATGGAGAAAATGGTTTAAAACTGCACATACCCAGACTGAAGAAAAAATTGCTTCAATATAGATATATTAAAAACAAACAAACAAGAAAAAGCCTTACAGGCACTTTTGTGGTCTCACAGAAACAATGAATTCTATTCCTCCTACTGCTCTGCTGAGGTAACTAATTAGCTTTTTTTTTCCCCTTACAAAAGCCCTTTATATTGGAGACTTATTCTAAAAATGTGTCACTTGCTGGTATGCAAGCACCAGGTCATCTCAGCTAGTGTCAGTAGCACTGGAAGTCTTAGCGTAGTAGAGTGACCCATGTTTTAACATTATGTCAATTTGACCTGCTGTGAGCATGCTATTGAATTTACAACACTGACAGACTAATTGAAGTAGAGCTCTCCACATTTACAGGAACTGGAACTGAGTCACCATTAGTAAACCCAGGAATATTCTTCTGAAAACATCTGCTCAGAGATTCAGTGTTGTGTGTTGTAGGTGTATGCTGCTCTGCCATCCACTGGATGAATACTTCCTTTCACTGTCTCCATCCTAATTTGCTAGTCTTTTTTTTTTTTTTTTTTTTTTTTTTTTTTTCCTTAGCACATCTTCCAGTGAGAGACACTTGCCTGGTTTCATACTAAAAAAAATGATGGCTAAAATATCTCTGACAGAAATCTCTTTCCAAGAGCAATGTGGCTGTCAAACACTCCAGACAAACTATGTGGTTAAATGCTTAACTCTCGAGTACAATGGCCACGGCTTAACCGAAAGTATGATCTTATCACTGGTATTAAAAATGGCATGTACAGTCTTAAATAGGAAAATGGAGGGATCGAATAGCTTTGGTCTGTCACTTCATGACCAGACATTTCAGGAATCTTTGAGAGACCCTCACCCAGTGAAAAGACATGTACAGTAGCTGACAAAAAAGTATTTTTTCAGATACTATCAAGAGTGAATCTGCACAGAGGTACATTTCATTTCAGAGCAGCCAGTTTTGGAATGTACCTGCCAGAAACAAGAATGCTTCCTTCATTAAGCCTGATTTATCATTACAAGAACTAACAGAGCTCCTTCATAATCTACTGGAACTCAGCTCTGGCACAAGTCCAGCAAAGTTGCACAACTTATTTAACACCACAAGGAATATAATGCTTCTATTTACCCTTCAAATAATGCCCATCATTTTCCACATTGTACCAGAATTCATTAATTGATTCTGACAATACATAGGGAAAAAAGATATTTCTTTTTCCCATCATAATTTGAAAACCACCCATGACACCAAAGATTCAGGTAGGTACCTTAGATATATTATAGACCCTAAAGTGACTTCCTTGGAAGGAGTGCTAGGCACCTAAATACCTTTGCAGTGTGCTGGCAGTAGACATCTGGGTTCTTAGGAAGAGATTTAGTCATGAGCCACTCCTTCCTCATGCCCACCCGCTGGATGACTTACATCTCCACCTAATTTAGGTGAGTGCTGTCTTTTTTCCCCTTAGGGCCCTGGAGAATTTCCCTGGCTATTTGCCTTGTGTACCTTTGCCTTTAAACATCTGTCTTCTAGCCACTTTCACTCTGGATGCAGGGTAAATTGGTATCGAATTGGGACCAGGGTTAAATAGACACTGCTGACCACCTTTCACATGCTTTTGTGTATATTGTGCATAAAAAATATACATGTGTGCAAGGGGAATGTTCATGTTATGCAAACAGTGACAATGTAATCCCTGCATCAGTGCTCCATGATTTTCTTGCACTTAGCCTTGGTTCGCTCTCTGTGCTTGACTCTAGCAACCTCACTATTTTTCTCCATATCTTTATTCAGTAACTGAGAGTTTGCATCCAGAAAGATATTAAGGTACCTAAAATTTGAAGTTGTCTAAATTCTTTTGATTTTAGCAGGAATTAAGAGATGGATATTTGACCACATTTCTAGATCTGAGTGTTGGTGAGTGTTCAACAGCCATCTCAGTTTGTGAGGAAAAATAAAAGATTCATGAGAGTAGTTTTTTGGCCAATGTGAGAAATTGCTACAAGTGCTGTGAAAATCCTAACATTAATGCACAGGCATTAATCTGATTTCACTTTTCAGTGTTGATATCTATTCAAAAATATGTTAAATGATCAGCAAATCAAACTCTGAATATTATTTTAGTTGAGAGCACAAACTGAGTACAACATGAGAAATGAACCTTGAGTGCTTTTTACTTGAACTTTGTATGTAACCATATTAAGATGCTGAATATTTCAAAAGCTGATAGTATTTATAGCTTTTGACTTTTAACCATATTATATCCTTTGCCTTATTTCTTGTCCTCAGCAAATGTCAAGTGGGTGTTGTATGGAACTGAGAGAGACCAATCTCAAGAGAACATCCGCCTTCAATAAGTGGAACTCCAGATTACACAAAGCTGCAGGCATAAAAGCAGCTACAAAAGCAAGTTCGCTCTGAAAATGAAACAATTTTCTCTAGAAAAATGAACATGAAAGTTAAAGTAAGGACTTAAATGAAATCATTGTGCTTTTAGAAAATGTACTTTATATGTAACAGTATTTGCAGTCAAATTAAATCTGTGGTGCAGGTTATAGTTTTAAAACTTTCTATTTCCTTTTCCTGGAGTTGGCATATTTATATAAAAAATCCAGCCCAAATATGCACTCTGCTCCTGAGAATTATGGTCTACCAAATAAGCTTGAATTTCTGAGAATTATGATCCACTGAATAAGCTTGAATTTCTCTGTACATTCAAGTCATTCTTTTAAGAAGAGCATATAAATGCTCTAGGCAGGATGTTTTTTCAGAGATGTAACTCAAATCCAAGGACTGGACTATCTGACTTGTAGTAAAAGAGTCCAGACCAGGTCTTGCTTTGTAATGCATGTACAGAGTGCAGAGTACAGGCGATGACTTGAGGTGTGAAAGCTTGCATTATAAAACCTGCACCCACACACTCTGAAAACTCTGCCAGGTTTGTCATAAAGGTTAGCTAAAGTTGTGAACCTTTCAAATAAACTTATGGCTAATTTTGAGTGAATATTGACTGATTTATGGTCACATATGTAACAAGCCAAGGTTCAGGGTATTTTCTGACTGTGTTACACTTGGAGATATTTTGGTTTATTGAAGACTGGAGTTCAAATTGAGTTTCATGAGACACAATCCCTTAGAAAGTAAACCCAAGGACACTGATAAAAATCTGAGGATGGAAACTGCCAAATTTCAGATAGGTTTGGATGCAGCAGAGGCTTCTTTTCATCCCTTTTGCAATCCTCCACTCTGCATTGAAAATAAAACTGAGGTGTATTAAAGTGAGTTTTGACTGAGGAGAATGGTTGAACTTTGAGAAGAGAAAGGCATAACAAGCAAATAAATCCAGTTTCTCAAGAGGAGATGCAAGATAGCTGTATATTCTCTACATAACATAGTGAGCTAAAGTTTCTTCCTAATTTCCCATGGCACTGTTCTGTAGGACAACTCAGGACAGAGTACATCCTTGGAGCCAGGAAATGGAAAAAATTCTGTTTAGGAAATGTTTCTATGACATGCTTATGTCCTGTCTAAGTTTGACTACCACAGCAAACAAAACACAGGTCTACCACTGTTATGTGCAGCAGGCCCAGGCCCACCGACAGCAGTTGACAGTTTTATCCTTCTCTTGGTTTTGATGCAGTTCTGTGCTTGCTTTGGGTTTGGCCAAGGCACATGGAGGCAGGCAGAGGGTCTGTGTGGCCACACAGATGCACTAAGACAAGCCACATCTTGCTAGCCTTGAATCTCTCATATAAACCCATGTTTCTCCTGTGAGAGTTGAACCAGGGCCACTGTGAAGTATCTCCTATGCAGAGGCAGCAGAAAGGCTGAGCCTTCATCAAGGGGCAGTACAAAGCCGCTTGGGCTGTGCTTCATAGGAAGGGGAGGGAGAACAGCATCATCTTTCCTCTTTTTTTGTTTTCCTCTACCCGCTCCCCTTCCCATGAGGCATGTATCTGGGCCTCCTGAAAAATGCTCCCAGGTTTTGCAGATTGACATAGGGTTTTTTTTGGCTTCTTCTCTGAACTGCCCTCTAGAGGAATCTGGCAATGTCCCATAATGATATGAGGATCCCAGGGAGACCTGTGTTTCTACCTGCGTATATAAGTAACATGAGAGGTGGTCTCACTATCCTCCACTGCTTAACCAGCTAGATAGCTTTCCATAACTGTGTTTCACTACTTAAGTAGATCAAACAGATAATAATGACCTTGAAGTCATGTATGACAACTTCCAGATTAAATTCCAACCTCATGTCCTGTATTGTCATCAGTCTATAAAATGCAAGAGCATATACACAATACGGAGTCTGTTGTTTCACATCATCTGGAGTATGAGTTTTACTATTCTTTGTGGTTGCTTTTTATGTCTGTCTTGAAATACAGTTTTTGTAATTGTACTGTTTGCTACTCTGGAGAAGCCAGATGGTTTTCCTGTTCTCTTTTGAAATTTAATAAATTCCTTCATGAGTGGTTAGGAGCTGAACAGAAAAGGTCTACCTATGGGTCAGAATCTTCTGGCTGTATAAATATTTAGGTTCCCCCTTTCTAGATACAAAAGAGTTTCCTCCAGCAGCAACAAATTATAAAGATAAGAAGCAGCCAGGACATAGTGAAAATAATTACCAATTATTAAGTAACTACTGTTACGTAATCAAGTTCTTTATACAAAAAAAAAATAAACTGACTCTATGACAATCTATTCTCGGTAACTGTGGTAGTACAGATAAAGGAAAAACTAGATAATTTATTAGAGAGTTATATAAACAGCTAACAGATAGTTAAATGCTGACATTATCTTTCACAGGATGAACAAATGTCAGCTATATAATGGCATGAAAACCAGCTATGTTTCAACCTGAGTTTAAATATTTGGAAATGAACACCTTCATTATTTTCTTAATGTGCTTTGTTAATTAAGTCAGTGGGACGTGTGCTCCCATGTTCCTCAGGAGTTGCTGAAAGTGTCGCCCTATGTCAAGCTGATTAAGATATGTGAAATGTGATTCAAAAAACACACCAAATCCCATCCCATGCTTCCAAGAACTCTTCTAGTTACCTAAAGGTACAAAACTCAATAATGATTTCAAGGACTCATATGTAGTATATATTTCAGTTCTCTAGACTGCTCTTCTTTCTGTCCATCTCAAATGTCTGTCAAAGCAAGGGGGTCTGCCACCTCAAAATCCTCACCTCTGAGGTACTCAGCCCAAGGCCTGCAGAGCATGAGAGAGCAGGGTGGGTGGCAGCAGGCTGTTGTGGTAGATGCAGGGCTCTGTGGCAAGGGTGAGATGGAGCAGGCATCTCACTTTTGGGTGAAAGGCTGAGGAAGTGCTAAATAGGGCACTGTGGACTGTGGGATGGATGTGGTATGTGATAACACCAGGAGAGCCACAGTGAGAGCAAACCTTGGCAGTGTGGAGACACTTTAAAGTGTGCGTATAGATGTGTTTTACCAGCTGGGGAGGTTTACACTGGGTGAAACAGCGAAACAGCCATGTGGCTCAGACTTTTCAAAGAAGTCTTATGCAAGTGGGAAGATTCTGATTACCATGGCAGGACCATTGAGAATTTGTAGAAGTTTGCTAGTCTTGCAAACCTGTGTACTGAAAACTCAGTATTGTTTCTGACATGTGGGCAGAATGGTGAGTCCATACAGGACTCAGATGACACAGATAATTCCAAGTCCCATTTGAAAATCCCTGAGTTCTTGAATATGGTTGGTCATGGTTTTTATTCTATAATTCTGTGTTGTGAAGTCAAAATATTTGAATGGACTGAACAGACCTCTGTCACAGCAACTAACAGGGTGACTTAACAGCTATAAGGTTGTCAGAGAGTGTGAATATTTGGGATAGAATAATAGAAACACTGAAAAAATAGCTGAATATTATATGAGGTGCTATAGACATGGCTCCTTTTTTCTTTATTTCAGCAGCCATCCTTACCCTTGCCTGAAAGACCTAAGATAGGAGGTGGAGAGGAAAGTGACCACTCTTTGGTCTCTGCATGAGAAACTATAAACTCCACTGTCGTGGGTGACCAATGTACCAATGAATTAGAGGTGTCTGAAAATGTTCCCAGGCTCTTCTGCTGGACTAGAAAACAAACCATATTTCTTCTAAAAAATTCCACCATTCTCTGAAATTAGATGACTGCATGAAAAAGTGCCTGTTGAAAATGATCCTGGGAAGATTTATACTCCCAAGCTGATTTGGGAATTTTTTGTATGCGTGCTGGATGGCATGTGTGCCAAAAGTGTGCCAGGAAATGGTTTGACAATTTAGGGAATGCCCATATTTGGAAAAAATGGCAAAAAACATCTGGTGCTGAGGATCACATCCACACTGGCATTCAAAGTCTTTATATTTCAGAGTTTCACTGTTGCCTAGCTCTAGGTTACTTCTGCAGACAGAAGGCCCATTAGCAGTCAAAGTGCATTAGATACCCTCTGAGACTGAGACTGCTCCTTCAGGTTTATTTTTATCTGAAAGGAATTCATTTTGCACATTCCAAGCATGATGTGAACCAAAGTGCAGGAAGTGGGAACTACTGGGAGATTTGCTTTAGTGGTGCATCCTGATCTGAACTAAAATGCTACCACACATACACCCAGAGGCAACTGCGTCTCACTGTTTGAGAACATTCCCAATCACAGTTTAATTTACCAGTTCACCCAGTTCAATTGCACATAAAAATTGTGTGAGGCTTTGGCATGCTAAGTGGAAATTGGATTTTAAATTTTATTGCTAAAATTGAGTAAATCTCTACTGAATGTTTGAACTGTCATTCTTCAAGAGCCTGGAATAAATTTGGGAAAGCTTGCAAGTGGATGCAAAAATGAGGGCTGTTATATATAGACAATGTTCTTAAAGTGTTTTAAACGTGTCTCGCTAGTGTATCTCAGAAGAGAAAAGGAGGGGGGGCAAGAGAGAGAGAGAGAGGATGTGAATGTTAAAAGGAAAGGGAAAGGCCTAAACAGGATTTCTTCTTAGATTACAAAAATCTTCATAGTAAATTTACAACCAAAATTTCCAGCCCTGACTAAAACAAGTGATGTTTGGCACACTGTGTCTGTAGGCCTTGAGCTTTAATTACAGCACAGTATCTTACACTGTAAGATCTGGATGGCAGTTGCCTTTAGGTTGGAATCCAAACTGATAAGGAGCTTTTTATCACTACAGAGTACATCAGATGTAGTTTGTAAGGAGCAGATAGTCATCTGCTGTACCAACCTGCCTATTCTAGTTGAAGTTTCCCCCAGGAAACAGATACCAGAAACTTTACATTTAGAACACTTAAAAAGAAAGATTCCTGGCAAATGTGATGGTGTAAGTGGTATTTAAAGAAGAGCTGTGTAATATAGTACCTAAATAATTTTATAGTCCCACTGCTATTTTAGTATGCTAGTAGGATATCTGAACCACTTGCTCTTGACTTGTACCTTGTCTGTAATGATGTTATGCATAATGCAGCTAAAGGAATTCTTCATTCCTGAGCAGGGGAACAGAAGTGAACAGAAGTGCTTTTTACAACTCATCTCTTATGGATCAAAGCAAACCTCAAGCTTGCCTTATCATGTAAGCGAGTTTAGCGTCCTTGAGCTTTACTGTTACAGTTACACATGCTTAGCCCATAGCTCTTGCTATGTTTGCGTTAACTGAAATTCCATGTATAAAGATTGCACAGGCTTGATTTCTCCTGGTAGTTAGATGTTCAATGTGTCTATTAAAATGACATGTTTTCTGGATTTACTGTGAAGATTATGCAGACATTATTAAAAAATGTATAGATATTTATTTTGGTCCATAGTAATCTAAAAAAACCCCAAACCAAATTAATTTCAAATATAGTGCGTGTGGGGAAAGATTAAAAAAAAAAGATAAAAAGAAAATCCCAGTAACTGGAAAATTATTCTTTTTCTTTACTTTTTTCAGATTTTATTTTCCCTCTTAGTGTTTGTGCTTTCTGTGTTTGTAAAGCATAACTTAAAACCAGTATAGATGTGAAGGCTGAAAGTTAGGAAATAAAACCTTGCTGTGGTCATACAATTAAAATGGATGAGGTATTTCATTGCTTACTACACATACTTTTCTTTCAGAAGCAGTTTAAACCTTCATTGTATACTGAGTATACAAATCATATAAGTGATAAAGTAACTGCTCTACAGTGCTAATCAACCACCAAAATGCTGTTTTAAATACAAACAAACAAAAGGCACTGTAATATTGCACCTTAATGTCTTTTGGTGGGGGACCTAGTACATTATGGGTCTGGACAGCATTGCTTGTCTCATTTAGATTTCAAGATATTTAAGGCAAAGTGTATATTCCATCTAGGTTTTGTGTCTTGCTGATCAGTTTGACAGTTTCTACTAAATCATAATAATTACAACAGCAAAAATGGCAATTGGTGTCCTTGAGAAAAAAGTATCCCATGAAGATTCCCTGTCAGACAGTCAATATGTGCTTCCTTAATGGAAGAAATCCGTAATAGCCAAGAAACTTATTCCTAGTCATGCATTTACCCCATCCCTCCAAATCTATATTATACTCTTGTTGGAAAACAGTTTAACTGGTTGGGTGGTTGTGCTGCTGTTGGCCTTGTAACTTGCCAGCCTGCAGCTATTATTTTTTTGCTGGTTCAGCACTTCTTCAAAAGAATGCTCATTTTCCAGGAAAAAAATGCCATAGAAAGGATCCTGAAAATGCACTCTGGGCGTATTTAGGTATTCAGTTATGCTCTACTTTCATCTGTTGTTTTTTGTAAACCAGAAAGGGATGAGCCAGTTCGCATTCCGAAGCCATGTAGTTATGTAAGAAACTCAGGTAGAATTAGGGTAATAAATCAGGACTTGCATTAAAATCATGGATCCAGTTGCCCAAAGGTCTCTGAGACTGAAACTGGCGTTCTTTCTGCTCTGTTTGGACCCATGGGTAGAAAGAGTGTGCAAGTGACTACGCAGGGTTTCCCATGACTGGCTTAGTGTGCTGGTGCCAGCTTTCGATTAACTTTCAGGCCTCTTCCGCAGTGACAGAGATCTGGGTTTGGATGCCTAAATTTTGATATTGTCTTCTTCCATGGTTCTTAGAAAAGAAACAGTGGATGCCTACCTAGCTATTGATGTTAGATATTTGCCTAGTATTGCCAAAATTAAAAACGGAATAAAAACAGAACCTTTACTTTAATGGGAAAAATTATACTGGCAGTAAAGTTTGCTTATAACAGTAAATAATTTTTTGTCTTACCACTGTGTGCTGTCTTGTTTTCTTTTTCTGTAAGCTCAAAGAGGCAGAGGTTATTAATGGAAATTGCAGAGTAAGTTTTAGCTCTCATCTAGATTAAAATGTCACAGGTCTCAGTTAATTTTGCCTATGGATAGCCTATTTGTTCTTTCCTTTAGTTGACTGTAGTGGGGCTTTGAGCCTATGAGCAAAAATATCTTTCAAGTATCTTCTAAGTCTTATTTTGGCACTCAGCTACTCAGGCTTTCCTTTGAACACTACCCCTCTTTGTACAAATAGGAATATTCCTTATATGGTTGTGTTCTGGCATCAACAGCCTCTATGAGTTTTGTTGTTGAGGGAATACAGCCAAGATTTCGCCTTCCAAAAAACTCCAAAAAAACTGTGCAAATCTGCCGCAGGTTTTTGTTTTCTTACCTGTTTTTTAAAAGTTAGCTGAAGATGTTTGGGCTGGCATAAACATGGGGATGCCACAAACACTGGACTGGTTAAGGGAAATGTCTGGCTTGGCATGAATCAAATATGGTGCATAATTTGGGTCAGGACTCTGCAGACTTCATGGTGTAGAAGTCGCAACAGCAGCAGCAGTCCCTCACATACAGGAGCAGGAGAGGGCATATAACTGTTCACCCAAAATTCATGCATACAGCAGTCTGAGAAACCATGAACTAGACATTTCAGTTAGAGATTTCTTATTTATGCACTTATTCAACCTGATCTAAAGCCTTAGTATGTGTGAGTACTTATATATATTTGTGTGAATATATATATATATAAACGATATTCTCTGAACTACCCACTAAATATCCAACCAGATTATTATTAATCCTATGTTAAAAAATACTTTCCTGTTTTAGTAATTTCCCCATAAAATAGTATCACGGAATTCCTGCATATTGATGCAGAAAATAAATTACAGTTGGAATCTACCTAAGCTTAGATCTTTGCTCAAAACCAACATGCTCATACCTTTCACATATAAAATACTCCAAGATACATACTAGACATGCACTATAGAAGTCAAGTAAGTTTCTTCTCAGGGCAAGGAGAAAATATGTCCTGTAGTAATGTTTTTAAGTGTTTGAGAGTTTTGTAGTGTTACTTTTAATAACTTGGATAGATATTTACTTTGCAATACATTGTAAAGTAAATTACATAGATAGATATTACTTCACAATACATTGGATCCAAAGGTTTTGGAGTGGGATCAGGTAGATTAGTCTTAGCATTCATGGCACCACTTGTAGTCTTGGATATTTTTGACTTTGGCCATAAATTAAATGAAGAGTACAGCAGAGAAACATGGAGTTTATTGAATTCAGGGTTTTCCAGTGTTACTGATTATGACTTACAGCAACTCCAGTGATAATTAGGCCCAGAAAAATTCAGTTTTTGGTGTATTCCATAGTGTCTTCAGGAATTAAGCTTTCCCTGTTCTGATAAGAGATATCCTTCCTTCCCTCATCCTCCCTGCCAAGGATAAATGTCAAATCAGTTATAAGCTTTTATGCCTGTTTATGTATAGCATGAAACTGCTCTCTTCTTTACATGATTAATGCGATTAACTTCAGTGGCACTACTGAAGTAGTGGGTGAGCTGGATTTGACTGTGTATGTATGCACTATGTGTTGTATACAATTTATAGGTGCCACCTCTTATCCTCTGTATTCTTTGTTGAAAAGCATCTCTTTTTGTCTGAAAATCAGTTATAGCAGGAATCAGATGTGCCACCTGTGTAACAGGTGCTATTGTCAGCTTTCTAACTTCAAAAATTGCACATAATGTAAAGTAACCATAAACTGTGCTTTAAAAGCTAAGGTACATTTCTCTCTGTTATTTTTAAAGATATTTCCTTTATGAAAGATACAGGTTGAGAACCTGCTCTCATTTAGGTAAGATATAGTCTTGTCACTTATTTCAGTGTGAGAAGTGTTGGGTCCATATTATAATTTGATGACTTGATTGTGAAGTCACTCATGCTGCACCTAGTTGCCATTGAATGTATATCAGTCACAATCGCATTTTCCTCAGATAAAAAAAAATAGCAAAGTGGCTGAGGGAACTGGGGTTGTTTAGCCTGGAGAAAAGGAGGCTCAGACACCTCATCACTTCCTACAAACACCAGAAAGGAGGTTGTAGCGAGGTGGGTGTTGGCCTTTCCCCCCAAGCAACCACCAACAGGACAAGAGGAAATGGCCTCAAGCTGCCCCAAAAAAGGTTGCAGTTGGACATCAGGAAGAATTTCTTCACTGGAAGCATGGTCAAGCACTGAATGAGCTTCCCTGAGAAGTGGTGGAGTCACCATCCTTGGAGGTGCTCAAGAAGCAACAGGATGAGGCACGTAATGCCTTTTTTAGTTGACATGGTGGTGTTGAATTTGATGATCTTAGAGGTCTTCCTCAACCTTAATGATTCAATGACTGTATGTGAGAGAAGGTAAGGGGAAAGTACAACAATAAAATGTAATATTTTGTCTTATTTTTAAGTGCAGCTATTTGCACTTTGAAAATTACTCTTTGAATCATGAGTGATTGCAGTGAAGTCAGTGAGTAAGACTGGGGCTTGATCATACTGAGTTCCTTAATATAGATCCTTTCCAAGACTCATTCAAGTCTGTTGGAATTTTTTCATGCATCATGAATATAAAGTTGATCTGGCCCTGCATTAGGAATCCTTAATTTCCCCAGTTTTTACCAAGGTTTGAAATTCACCATGTACAGAGGGGCAACAGAGTCTGTAAAAGACAAATAGCTATTAAAGCCATTAGATTAGACCTTAAGTGGGAAGAATATGATGCAGATGTTTTTGTTGCTCTAGCACGTAGAGTGAATTATTGTGAGGATGAACCTTTATCCAATTTGCCTTATCTCCACATAGGTTTTCTACAACTCGATAGCATTATCATTTCATTAATTAAAAAATAGAATACTTTTCCTCCACTGTATCAAGATAAATGCATTTTATCTTTCATCTGATGGAACTTCTGTACTGTAATCCAAATAACAAAAAATATTAGGATAATGAACAGCATGTGGGAGTTGATTCTTATGTTAAAACCAATTTGTACCTTAAAAACATTTCTTTAGTTTTCTGATTTACTGTTACAAGACATTATGACTATTTCTAGTCCCCTCAATAAAAATTTCTTCTTTTCCATTAAGGCAAAACATGACTCACAAATGCACTTAAAAAACGGCTATCATATTAAATGAGACTTTACACAATGAAAGTTGGTTTCAAGCTGTCCCATGACTCAAGTAATTATTATTTCTCCAAATATTTATACTTGATTGTTATGCTTACCACAAGGTGCCTTCTTTCATAATCAGACATTTAACATGTTTTAGTCTCAAATAAATATTTTTAGTTATACAGAAAGTAAAAATCAAGACAAAGACTCATAAAACCTTGGAATAGCAAAACTAGTTTTAAACCAGCTTTTGTCCCTCCCTTCAATCCACTAGCAACTCAACTTTTGCACTATTCAGGGAGCTTTCTTTTGTGAGTAGCTTAGGTTTGTAAATTAGCATGAGAATACTCCTTCCTTGCATAATCACCATCCTAGGAAGATCTTTTTGTGGTTTTCTAAATTACCAAAAAGTGCACAAACAGTGACTTTGGTATGAACTTATCTTTTGGAACATTTTCAGAGTAAAGAGTGTAAAGAAAATAGTTTTGGTTTTGGTGTTTTTTTTTTGGTTTTTTTTTTTTTTTTTCAAAACTTCTGTTAATATTGACACAAAAGGAAAGGTGATTTCCCTGGTGTGTTATTGATAAAACTCCAGCATCTATTTAGTGAAAATGGTGATAGTGTTGTTTGCATTGTTAAAATGTTTAACATTCAGAAAGATGCAAATCCCATAGAATGAAACACCTTTTTCTCTGGAGGGAAAATGAATGCCTAGTAAGTTTTCCCTTTCCTTCTGCAAGACATTTTAGCTTCACTAATAGAGTGGTGGAAAAGCTGAAGTTTATATAGAGTGCTTATGCTGTTAAAGCAAAAATTGAGTTTTTATTGTCTTAGTAAGGAAACAACTGCTTCCATCTAGGGGGAAGAAAATGAGATTTTCTAATAAGGAAGGACTCATCCAGTTGCTTCCAAATAAAATCTGAATATTTTAGTGAAATGAGAGATCTCAGAAAATATGGATATTTAGAATGACTGCCATAGTAAAATAAGTAAGTCCATCTGCTTGCTGATCCACAGGGTCTGAACTTGGATTCAGTCTCCTCACTGCAGAATTAAGTGAGATTAAAGATCTGCTTATATATTTGGTATGAATTAAATTAATCAAAACATAGGGGGGTCAGCAGTAGACCTAGAGACCCTGTATATCTTTAATACATAAGTGCTACATGGCTCTGGCCTTTCCCCAGAGATAAATTGCCCCAGGGGTCACATTGCTCTCCTCACTTTACAGTGGATAGACAGGCCAGAGCAGAGGAGAAATACACTGAAACCTTCTCTCTGTGCTGGGTGGTGATTTTTACACAAAAGCCATGTCAAGGGCTCTCTTCAGGAACCCTCACATCAGCAGTGAATATCCATATCCATCAGTTTTCTTGTGATGGGCAGCATACAGAGGGATGGGGTGGTGTGGTCACTCCCCAGCCGCCCAGTCTGTGGCTGTTGTGTAACACCAAGCCTGGGCCCCCTCTTCTTCTGGCTGGGACAAGAGCAGAAATTCACGAAGTCATTGCACCTAAAGCCCTCCCACAGGACCTATGGGTATGAAATGAGTTGCCATTAGGATGGCAATCTAATTTACCCTTTTCTTGCCATACTTTTACACATTTTCTTTTTCTTTTCTAAATTGATATTAGTTTCTTTCCTTTGTTTTTTCCTTTGTTCACCTTCCTTTTTGTGCACAGTCTTTCTCTTTTCCTTTCCTTATTAGTAATCAACTTTTTCACTTCATCTTTCTCTTCTGGCTTTCAAAATACCATTTTCCAGACCTTATTCTCTCTTTTCTCTTTCTTTGTAATTTGCTTTAAATGCTTTTTCTTAAACCATAGAAATGTTTTACAGTTGAAATATCATCTAGAATCTTAGCTTCTATTTCTAGTATGACCTTTTTTTCTTCCTCTTTTTTTTTTTCTTTTTTCTTTTTTTTTTTTTTTTTTAAACTGGTTTTGGTTGAATTTCCCTTATCTTTGACATAAATAAATTGTATTATGAGTAGTTATGGGTTGAAGTACATTCTTAGAGGAAAAAAGGGATTAAATACATCCAGTAATACGCAATGAAAAGAAAGGGAAGTTGGGAGGGGTAAAACTAGTTGTGCTGACAGGATGTCTGAGGAACTCTGCTCTCCCCTAAAGCAGACATTAGCACTGTCTGTGAAGATTACAGCTACCCCTGTTTGCAATGTCCTTCCCTATAGGAAGCACTCAAAGTGAAACAGAGTATCTGAACTTTGAATGCAGACTGCAGAGAAGCATAAACAGGCAATCAAATCCAGCTATAAAAACATCTCTATGTAATACATTTGAACTCTAGCATATTGGATGCTTTTTATTACAGTTATTAAGAGCCTGTGAGATCTGAAAAATAGCCTTATCTTAGAGGGAAAAGAAAATGACACTCTTTATTTGAAGCCATTACTTACTGTATCACTTTGGGAGGGTTAACTGCATTGTCTAACATGCATCATCTTGGCATGCTAATTTTTCACAGGGGAATTCAGTTATGTAATTCACTATTTTCAATACTCACTGGAGTTACATGCTCTATAGAGGGGATCACGATACAGACTTTTGTGTGTACTTAGCAATAAACATATGGAATAAGTTGCCAGGGAAAAAGCAATGTGAAATAAAGGATGCAAACGGGTCAAGTTTGTTTTACAGAAGGAACAAATAGAGAGTTGTAATCCAACAGCAGAAAGTCTGGGACTAAAAGACACTGAAAAGGGGCAGCAGGTAAGAGCAAGTGGTCCTTTCTTAATCTCGTAACTGCATGCATTAGAAGCTCTCATGTGTGCCTTTCATATTAATCATCAAATTTGTGGGCATAATTACTTAGCTGCACTTTCATATGTCATCTTCAAATTCTTTAACCTCGGTGTTCTTAGTCTACAATCATTTCCCAATTAATCACTGCAAATTGCTGACAGCCTTTAACAGCCAGTGTGATGAAGCAGGAATGAATCTATATGTTCATTTCCAAGGGACAGGTTTCAAAACCTCTAACTTTACTTTTAGCAGATGAAGGCAATAAAGATGTTGTGACAACTTTGCTAAGACCTCCTTTCTGCACTGTTACTAAAATGCTAACTTGTGGCCAGAAAGTATCACATCTGTTTACAGGGAATGTTGAGAGCTCTCATGACTTATGAGGAAAAGACACAAAATAAGAATCAGGCCTTGCTCTTCTGTGGGGGGAAGGAGAGTGTCTGGGTTTAAGGAAATGTCTTTGGTAAAATTTAGTAGGAAGTGCTGTTGGAAGGAGACAAATGTTGCTAGAAGAAATTATCAGTAACTTGGTGAATCTGTGATTAAAAGACTCAAGATATTTGTTACCTCCTAATAAATCTGAGAAGAAAAGTTGTTGTGGTGCAATGTTTTCCACAAATAACAGAAGAAAGAGAAACTCAGTTGAAGAGAGTAGAGTAATCCCATCCACCCATACATATCTGTTGTACTGTGCTGAAGTTAAGATGGAATTTGCATGTTGTGAAACTTTATATTCACCTCTTTCCATAGGCTTGATTTTCATCTACTGCCTGTGCTTCTGGCAGTTTTTAACATGTGGTGTTAAGAAACATGGTAAAGGTTATGTGATGAAAATAGTGTAATACTTGGTGAGGTATTTTTGTCAGCACAGGCAAGGGTAGTATTTCTGTGAAGGCTCTTCTTGGTAATGGACAGTGGAAGAGAATGTGATTGTCCTTCTGAAAGAAGAACAAACCAATAAAAGGGTAGGTTTGATTCTTGTCCCTCCCTCAGGTCCTAAACAATCAGATCTCAATGACTTCAGCATACTTGCTGAAGGAAATGTACATCCTATAAAAGGAAAAGGGTTTTGGAGATTATGACAAAAATGTAAATTACTTCTTCTCACTTTTAATTATGGTGAGTAAAGAATGTGATAGCTAATATACCCAAATTTATAAATTATTGATATCCGAAACCTATAAGGAAAGAAATAATAGTGATAGGATTATAAAATTACAACTATAACATACAATTATTACATAGCATAATATGTTTGGATCCTACTTGTGATTATTATTCTTCAATATTTTTTTTTAAAAACTATATAAAATTGCAACAGATTCCTATGGGAAATCACATTCTAAAATACAGGGAAATTTAACTTTTTTGGTGTTTAAAGTGAGATTTTTTAAGGCTGTTCCATGAACTTTGGACATGCAAGGAGACCTAGCATTCAAATCCTGTAACAGGGACCAAAAATATCAGCCTAATAGTAATGTTAGAAAACAGAGTAGGTCAAATTCCTTCTTTAAGGAAATTGTTCAGTGCTATCAATAGAATATTGCTATGTTTCATTAGCTGACAGTTTGTTTCACTGTATGAAAGATGCTATGAAAAAATCTTCAGCGAAGTTGTTCTCTGCATGGGCTACAAAATCAGCCAGACTCTCAGACCCTTCATTATGTTTCTGCTGGCTGGCAGAACACATGCCGAAGAATTTTGTCGGCTAGTACTACTTCCTAAAAAAATGACTTTCACAGAAATGTCCAACCCCACAGGTTCCTGGGGTTTCTCTCAGCTTTTATTGGGTATTCACTTTGCTGCCCTTGAGAATTATAAGAAGAGGCTGAGCATCTGTGTTGCTGGTCCTAAGGCTTTGGATACACTTACTGTGTAGTTATCCTTAAGGCAAAATATCCTGTGGCAAAAAACGAAGGAGGACACAGAAAAGCTCTAAATATTGACAGTATTATCACAGACATTCTAGAATCAGATGAACTGGGTAACAAAGCACTAAACTATACATCCTATCCTTATCTCTATCTATGTGTCAAATTATCCTCCCTCTCTGAGAAAAACAGAATCTTAACAATTGACCTGTTTCTCATCTAGCTACAAAGAAATCATTAATCCATTATGATGCACACATACTGTTCCACCTGGCAGGAAGATGTTTGAATTTTACTTTTTGGCAAAGATTTCAAGGAAGACAGCATGCTCAAAAGGAAGAAAATCAACTGAGCATGATATAGAACTCTGATTTTTTTTTTTTTTTGAAGGATCATTAAAGGGATCTTTAATGAAAGCAGCTGAGTAAAGTGCCACAGAAAGAAATAGACTCATAGAGGGCCTTGAGTACATTTGTGAGAGAACAATGACATCCTTATGTTTCAAAATGAAGTAAGAATGTGGGGAGGCTGGGCTGAGAATTCTAGGATAATGAGGCTTTATGAGGAGCTCTGTTCTGTCCCAGAGCAACCTTTTCATTTGCCCTGGACAAGCTAAAGTCTGTAAGAGGTACAACACATCTCTCCATTCTGTGACAGACTGCTAGGATTATTCAAGGGTCTCCCTTGCTTTGTTGCTGTAGTGCTTTGTCTTTATTTTCTCAAATTCTTGTTGGTCCTCTTTGATCTATCTTAGGTTAATTCTGCGCTTGTGCTTGCAGTTGATACAAAGCTGGGAGAGGTGGGTGATACACCAGATACATTAGGCCTGTCAGATGGACCTGTACAGACTGGACAATTGGATTAAAGGAACTTCATGGAGTCCAACTGTAGAAAATGAAGAGTTGTTCCTCCAGGAAGGCATTACCAACCCTGTGTACCAGTATGGACCTGGAAGTGACAATCTGGAAAGAAGCCCTGCAGAGACGACCCTGGGGGTTTTGGTGGACAACAGGCTGAGTATGAGCCAGCAACATGCCCTTCAGCCAATCTGACCTGCATTAACCAGAGCACAGCCAGCAGGTTAAAGAAGATGATCCTTTACTCAGCAGTGGTGAGGCCTCAACTGGCATGCTGTGCCCAGTTCTGGACTTCCCAGGACAAGAGACAAGGAACTGCCAGAGAGGGCCCAGCAAAGGGCTATGAAGATGACCAGGGGAGAGGAGCATCTCTGTTCTGAGGAAAGGGTGAGGGACCTGGGCCTGTTTAGCCTCGAGAAGAGACAACTGAGAGAGCCTCATCAATGCATGTCAGTATATGAAGGGAGGGTGTCAAGAGGAGGGGGTCAGACTCTTTCCAGTGGTGCCTAGTGGCAAGACAAGAAGTAATGGGCACAAACTGCAACACTGAACTATGAAAAATATCCTGTAAGGGTGACAGAGCACTGGAACAGGCTGTGTGGGGAGCCTCTGAAGTTTGCTACTGTGCTGATATTCAAAACCCACTCAGACGTGATTTTATGCAACCTGCTCTAGGTAAAGCTGCTTTAGCAGGGGAATTGGACTAGATAATTTCCAGAGTAATTGGAATTCTTCCAACCCCGCTGACATTCTATGGTTCTGTGATCTTGTGATCTTTCCTATGAAGGAAGGCTGAGAGGGTTCAGTCTGGGGAGGAGAAGGCTTGGAGAAATCTCATCAATGAATATAAATACCTGATGGAGAGGGTGAAGAAGACAGACAGACTCTTCCTAGTGGGCCCAAGTGCAGGAGGCAACAGGCACAATGTTGAAAGACACAAAAATATTCTGGACCATAAAGTAAGACTTCTTTTACTATGAGGTTGGCCGAACATGGCAAAATGTTTTCCCAGGGCTGTGACCGCATAGGTTTGTAGTATCTCCAAGAATGGAAACTCTGCAATACCTCTGGGAAAACTCTGCAATATCTCTGTTCTAGGGTACCTTGCTTGAGCAGGGGCATTGGACTTGATGACCTTGAGAGATTCCTTCTTGCATCATCCATTCTGTGGTTCTGATACTTGTAAAATTCTTAGCTTAAACTTGTGTTTAGATAACACAGAATTAAAACAATTCAAGAAAAAAAATGTTTGACCTCAGTATGGATAACTTAAATTTAGAATTTAAATAGAAAATTAAGACAATAGGGGTAAAATATTGAAGTTGTTTTATACATGGTACGTAAAAAGAGTTACACTAAACACGGCATTGAGCTGTGGATTTGCCATGCACAATAAGAAACTGTGCTGCATTCATTTAAAAATTTTGAAATTAAAATTTTATGGATTTTGTTATGTATTACAAGAACTTATAAACAATGTATTTTTGTTAGAGTATCAGAGGAATATTTTATATCAATCACTGAACAATTTTCAAAGTGACAGCAGACAATCAAGCTTGGTTGTGTCAATCATTTTTGAGATCAGCTGACAAAATTCCTCAGTTTCTAAAATCCTACACTGTGGACAAAAAAAAGGATGCTGTACCAATTTTATGTTTGATTTATCAACATAGTTAAATCTTTAAGAAACAGTACAAGACTAATACATTCCTTGGACTAGTTTGTAAGAAATGAGAGTAGGAGCATTGGGATATGTGATGAGCCATTGGAATTTGATAATGTACTGAGGCTGCCACTGCGTAGTGCAAATTGGTCAACCTGGGAAATAGAGAAATAGACCAATTCTTTAAAAGTACAAATGATTTGGAATAAAGTGAAATGCATGCATAATCTAAGAAGTTAAAATCTCTTAGAATCTCTGGGGCACAGCTGGAGAGGGTAGAAGTCATTAATTTCCCACCTACAAACTATAAGTGCAGCAGAAAGAATTCACACACTGATGCATTTGTGGCTCAGGAGCCCTCACGTCATCTCAGACACAAATCTGGCTTCCCATTCCCCAGAAAAGCTATACATGTTTCAAACGAAAGTCAAGCAATAACCACGCCCCCCTCCCTTTTTAAGCCTGAAATCTTTGACTGTAAGACAGAAGAAAATACTTGGTAAACCCCAGGATTTTACTGTGAGCTAAATGGACTTGGTCTGTGGATTAACTCTGTGAGCAAATAGCCGCCTGGCAAATAAAGTGTTTGAAATAAAATGATTAAAAAATAGCATATTGGTTCAAAAGCTATGTATGATAGCCTAAAAAAGGTACAAAATTTTCAAGAGAAGGCATGAAGAAGAATTAAAGTTATTTACTAAGGATAGTGATATTCTCAATAATCTACAGAACAGAGCTAAAAAGCCCCACTTGTCCATGAGTCATATGAATAAAGCACCCCATTCACCTGAAGAGAGAGGTTAAGGAGAGTCACTTGAAAGGTTCAATGAAGGTTAAGAGCAAGCATGCACACTTGGTAGTCTCTTTGCATACAGAGGGTCCCCACAGAACTAAATAACTGTATTGAAAGGGAAAATTTTCCATTATTTCAATTAAAAAAATACTGGAACAGGTATTTAATTTAACCTTTCTCTCAGTTTGCTTGTTCAGAGAGTTTTGGCATGTATCATCAGAAAAACTAAGTTTGCATCTTTTCCTGTTCAACCCTTGCTTAAAGAGATGCTATTTTCCAGACTATTTGTTTATCCTTTGTTCCTGAGGTATGTCACTGAATTGTGTTGTAAGAAAGTTTGACGTCACAACAGCTATCATATCTGATATTGCTTTATATCATGGGACAACAGTTCAAAGTGTAACAAGAAAGAACCTTAGAAATATTCAGAGCTACGACTATAGAAATAAAAATTTAAAAATCTATTTAATAGAAAAATATACCTGGCAAAGTTAGCACAGCAAAAACTATAGGCAGGTTACTATGGGAGGGAGGTGTCAAACATGCTTATTCTCAAATACAAGAGTCGCAAGCAAAGTTTTCTTAGCAGCAGTGAACTATGGAGGATGACGTGCCCAATTTGGCTGCTGGCAATTCGAGAGTGTTCTGATACAAAAGTATCTAATAGATACACCTCAGAATATTAATAGAGAACATAAGGAACTAAAGGCATAATTTCTGAAACAAGTGAGAAGCAAATTTAAAAATTGTCTACACATTCATGTAATAGGAGGCCTGATACATTTCTTAAAGAAAATCTTTTTCAAAAAGAAAAAAAGCAAGGGAATTCTTCTGCATAATAAGCTATCACCAAAATTGTTTGTCAATATGATCAAATAAAGAAAGAAGCTGTGGTTTTAGTCTTCTGAAATGAAAGATTTCATGTCTTTTTAATGGAAATTCAGTGTAAATGAACAGATCCCAATTACTGGAATTGTCAGATAAATAACAGAGTAAGGTTGTAGAGATTTATTGGTTTTTAGGCACATATGTATGATTTTCAACTTGAATACTAATCAGGAGGAGAAGCTGTATTGTAAATGCACGCTCCAGATATTTTTGTGTAAGAGGACAGCTGAGATAGATTATATACATGTCAATCTTTTATAACAGTAAATCTGTTTGGTCTTCCATGAAATATGAAAGACTATTACTAGAAATATTGCAAGAGATGAGACATAGTAAAGAAACTATTGAAGTCAGAGTGTATAGAGAAGAGAACATTTGTAGAATCTCATTTGAAAAATAATATCTGATTTAGAAAGGAATTTTTAGGGAGGTAACTGAGTAATGATTCCTAAAATACTTAGGTAAAGGAAACTTCTTTTTTTTTAATGTATATTGAGTGGATAATTGAAGTTTAAAAGTGAAGAAGCAAGGAGGCTCTACATCTCCACAGTATGATACCTAGGCTAGTAGAATGTAGAGGTTTTTTAACCTTTTTTAAGGCTGTTGTCCCAGGCTATGAGACTGACGGACTGAGTTTTGGCCAGTAGTCAGTATGTCTCAGAGGCAGCTGGAATTGATTTTATCCAACACATGGGTCAGTGTCATCCCACAGAATCCACCCCTGCAGCCCCTCTGCAAACTTTGCCAGCATCACCTAATACACCACTCTTTCTACATCTCACAATTCTTTAGAAATCTCAAATAGATCTCACTTTTGTGGCATATTTAGGGAAGAGAAAAATCTAGGCCAAGGTGAGTGGACATGAACTGATGGTCCAGCAAAACGTGCTCTCAGATCAATATTGATTTCTGCTATTAGCCAAAAGAAGTATTCAGGTTCCTAAATAATATATTGCTTCTCCGAACCAACCTTACGTGAGATTTGCATCAGTATAGAAGACATCAGTGCAGGTTAATTAATCTCTGGTAGTGATACGTCATACCTAGCACAGCAATATCTACCAGAGAAAAAATCTTTAGTGATTGTGAAGCAGAATGCTTCCGGAAAAATATGAGCAAAGCTTGCTGTTTCTGCTGCTGCAAACATGTTTGAATTTGCAATCACTCCTCTGCAGGCAAAATAATAAAGGGCTTGAAGAATAAGCCAGACTTGGAAGACATTTCTTGTTGTATTATAGCACCAATCCAAAGAAATGTGGACTTGTGGTTTGTTGATATTTTGTATATCATAAAAGTGAAAACAAGTGGACTTTTTGGAGGAATACTTTAAAAGTTCCTCTCAGCAGAAATTGCAATTTGCGTTTCTGTAGTGTTCACTAAGGCTAGACGCTGACTGTGAGATTACCTCATTTGGTTAGAGCATGGTGCTAGGAACGCCTGGGTAGCGTGTTCAATCCCCATGTGGGCTTTTCACTTAAGAGCTGGACTTGAAGACCCTTGTGGGTCCCTTCTCCCTTCCATCTCAGAATATTCTGTGATGTGTGACTGGTTTCTACTTAGTGTCTCTGTAGTTTTCAGTCACTTGAGTACTTACAAATGACACAAAGACAAGCTTCATCTTTTTCACTTCATGTCCTAGATAATTAATCTTACCACAAAGAGTAATGAATAGAGTAATGAATAGAGTAATGTCAAATGGCACCTTCTTTTTAGAAAAGATAGTAGCTTAACAAAATTCTGTGGAACACAAATGGGTCATCTCCTAGAGTAAGAACTTTTATTCCTCATAATTACATTACTAGTGAAGAAGATATTTCTTTTATTTTGTATGCATTTTCATGGGCAACTAAAACAATGTTGCTTGCTTGAGTTTTTAAACAATCAATGCATTCAGTAAAGGAATATTTAGGAGAGCAATCAAAAATATGTTAGGCCACTTGAAGAAATTTCTATAGTCTTTCAACTACACATTGAACTTGTACCAGGCCATAATTTTTCCTGAAATCTTTGCTGTGGTACACTTTGGTTATGGTAATAAGTTTGGGTATCTTATGTTACACTTTCACAATTGGAGAAATTATTGAAATAGGAACCTAGCTTTTCTTGAATGAAAAAATGCTCTTTTGAAAAGTTACTACTACAATACTGACATTCTAAAATGTTAGAGCTATTTGAATTCAGTGCTTTGGGAGCTTTACTTGGAGTAAATATGTTTTATTATGGCAGAATGACATACTGACAGAGTGTTGCTAAGCATTTGCTTTAGACTTACGAGGCCAATCTTCTCAGGCTCCTTCCATGGGGAGTGAGTTCTTCAGGGAAATGGTGGGCTCCTCGGTTGGGGTCATGTCCTGAAGCCCACCCTAAGGATGCCCATCTCTTTTTATGACCTTGGGGGGTGGAGGGGTGAGGGGGTGCCAAAGAGCTGAGGTTCTTAAAGTCAGCATTTAAAAAATTCTTTTTACTTTTATAAAGTCAGACAGTCTTTGAGTAGAAATTCAGAGAACTTTCTAGCAGGGATAATAAGTTTTTCCCCTGTCTTTTTGGTCCCATGCAGTTAATGTATGATTTGATCTATACATGTATAATAAAATATATAACTTATATGTTATATAATATTTATGCTTTGCTCCCCTCAGCTTTGGAATATGTTTTTGTACAAGAGGTTTGTGCAACTATATAAATGATGAAAATTTGATATGATTTGCTCCTGTGGGCCTAAAAATGTGTATATAATTCTTAAAGCCAATATCCAAGTTTAATATACTTGGCATTATAAAATGCCGTCTGTCAGGTATCCAAAAGAATGAATTTGGCAAATAGAAGAACACTGCATCTTATAAACCAAAGAAAAACTAATATTTCAGTAAGTTAGTACAGCACTGAAAACATAATTTTGATAAGTGACTTCAAAATGGTTTTTTTCCCCCTTTCTTTCGTAGCGCTGTGTTTGTATGGTTATCTGCTCACGATATTCAATTTTTATTTGTAATGAACCCTGTAAATATAAGAAGTACATGTGTTTTTAGTTATTCTGGTTTTGTTTAATTTGTTTAATAAACAGAGGTTTTAATCTCTGAAATAATAATAATAAAAATATTTGTTTCCTCCTAAGAAAATGACAGGCAGGTTGAAGGAAAAAAACAGTTGCCACCAACAGCTTTTTCAGAGCTTATAGAAATACCATTTATTCTGTATTCAAAAGATAGAATGAAAAATTTTCTTTTTATGCAATGAAAACTTGATTTTCAGTAATAAAGGAAACAAGCGATGTGAAGGAGAAAAAAATATCAAAGTGCATGAAAGACATCCAAATTACAGGGAGGTATACTAGAGTGGAAACTTATTGTAGATTAAATATTCTATGGTATATGTATTTTCCCAGGTATAAGGAGAGGGAAGACTGAAGAAAAAAAAATAATTCTACAACATCTGTAGCTCTAAGAGCACAGGATTAAGTCCAGAAGATCAAGGAAAAGTAGATTAGCATTTTTGGGTCATTTTATTTCATGTAATAACATTTAAACTCCTTTTACTAAAAAAATGTCAAGTTCTGACTCTTGAAACAGAGAATTATAGAAGGGTATTGAGTGAGATTTGTGCTTTGAGAACAAACATGTCCTCTTTCCCCATTTTCTGCATTAAATATTTCTGATGTCACCATCAGACAGATGTGAAATTTAGATTATTCACTTAGAAGTTGTTCATTTTTATGGTTATTAAACCTAAATGCTGTATGAAAAGAAAACAGCTTTAATTCAACAGACCAATTTTTGAGCCAGAGAGGTCTTGCAGTTATATGTAAAAGGAGACCAAAGAATTACAACTGAAATTTAAAAAAAAAATAAATTTATTACCCTTCTTTGGCTGAAAGTGCCTGAACTAAGAATGTGTACACTTTGTAAGAAAAATGTGTTTTCTATTGCTACAGATCTGATCATGCCAAAGAGTGGCAAAGTACTTAGAGCTTCACTGAGAATGAGATAAATAGTTGGTGTCTGATGGGTTAGGTTCCAAAGGCTCTTTCAAAATCTCCCACCAATACCTCCCACTACTTTCTGTAGGAGTTCCACTTCCAAGTACAGACTCTTACAAAAGAGAATTTTTGTGAATATTTGAGATCTCTGACCTGGTACAACTGATAAACTGAAATTTATGAAGAAACCAGATATCTTTTCTCTGTAGTAAAAGCTGATCCTCCCCTCTTAACTTTCTACCCCTGTCCTCCTGAACAGACTTGATTTTCCCAGTTACCACAGAAGTGAAGTAAGAAATTCATCCTTTGATCATCTGTTTCTTAAATGGAGCCTTTGTCCATTCTTACATAGCTGGAAATTAAAAAGAAAAGTGCTGAAATTACCATATCTGAAGAAAAGTCAAAGTACCGAGGACAAGATTGCATTAATCCTGAAATATGCAGACAATACTGTTCATAAAGCTACAGAAAAGTTTTCAGTGGATCTTGAATGCACAGGCTGGTGAGCAGATCACCTTTAATTTTTCCTTCCTGAACTTCAATGTGTCGCTAAATGGCATGTCTGAATTTGATGAATTTTCAAAGAAATGTTCTGTTCATCCATGACATCTATTTCATTGCCCTGGATTCTTTTTCTCTGTACTAAAACCGGCTGGAGATGACACACAGAAAACAAAATCTTGTAATCTAGAAGTATTAAATATATCTCATGTTTTTTCAGCAATTTTCTCTGAGTCAACTTGTAATGACTACAAGTATTATTTTCTCCAATAAATTAATTAATTAACTTTCCAATGCATGAAAATTTACTAAAACATTTAACATCAAAATGTGGGATGGTTTGGAGGCATGATTTGAAGTTCTTTTCTGTTAATTTCTTTTTACATTTGTCCTTTTTCTAAAACAAAAGTTGACATAATTTCTGAAAAGAAGTAAAACAGAGAAACAAAAAGTTCAGGTCTATTTTGACTAACTAGAGTAGACTTAGGAAAGTTGTAAATTTTAGATACTTAACATTTATTATCTGGGTTTTTTCTTTTGCTTATGGTTGTTTTAAATCAGAAATTTATATAGCTTTTATAAAAATAGTTAAAAATTACACCTGATATTATTTTTATTTTTATTTTTATTTTTATTTTTATTTTTATTTTTATTTTTATTTTTATTTTTATTTTTATTTTTATTTTTATTTTTATTTTTATTTTTATTTTGTTGCTGAATATGCACACAGGATGATTCTCATGTCATTGGGTGAATTCAAGTTATGAATATATGTTAATCTTTTAAAACAGACCCCAGCAGAACTCACTTATATTGAAATTTATTACAGCTGTATTTCCCTCTGCATTTGTCCATGGACCAGTAAAAAATAACCTGACTGAATTAATGAATCACAATAATGTCAGCACTGTACTTTTATTTTTAATTGTGAAATCTGCGGTGAGTTGAGGACTGAATTGTAGAAATACACCTTGTTATGCGAGAAAAACTCCTCTGTCACATGGCCAGTGTTCACCTGGAGGGTGTACATGCCAAAACATGAAGGTACAACAATACAGTATATGTATTGCAATTAAAGAATACCATATGGAGGAGAAGGAGCAATAATGACATCAAGATAGATTTACTTGTTCTGTATTCTACTCTCTTAGAGATCATGTTGCTTAAACTTAAAATAATAGACATAAACATCTGTGCATTATTTATAGTTGCTTTGCTCATTGTTTCATAATTTTAAAATTCCCCAAATTCTGGTGGGATCTTTCTGGCAGCAGGGAGTTGTGGTCATTGCTTCACTGAATATTCCACCCTGCTTCATGCAGTGGAGTCCAGCACATTTTTTCAGGAAGTGTGGGTTGGAGACAACATGATGAGGGATGAAACTGTAGTGTTCAAACATTGCAAAACTTTTCCTGAGACAGAGTCATCTTGATTCTTTCTCTTTTTTTCTTCGTTTTTTTAAAAATAAGGTTATTGAGGGTCTGTAAGCTGCTGCTCATTTTTAAAGATAACATAGCAATTTTCTTTAAGACTAGAACAGAATAAGATTTGCCTCAACAGTTTGGTGGCTGTTTGATATCATGGATTTAATCAATTTTTGATACAATTTAATTAGTTACCCATAATTTTTATATAGAGGGAGCACCCATGAGCAGTCTAGGAGCATTGATTTTGGGCTTCTTTTAGTTGTTTTTATTAGTTTTTCAGTGTAAATTAGATAAAACAGAGTATCATTTTTAAAGATAATATATCTAATAGCATACATACTTCAGATGTAAGATCTGAATCTCTTAATTTGGGTAAAGCAGAAAGGATATTTGCATTAGAAACACTAAAGAACAAATAACTCTTATCTGTTGCTGGCACAATGCTTTCACTAAAACATTCTGTAAATACCGTCATTCATGTCTGGACCTGACACATGGTATATTATCTTGTGCTTAATTAGTGGCATTTTTAGTTTCTTCTCTACATCTCCCAAAGTGAAAATTCATTTCAAAGTTTTATGAGATGTCAGACTTCCTCTAACAGTGTGAAAAAACAGCTTGAAGGCTTTAAGTAAAAGGTTTTGGGCCATGATTGACACAGTTTAGTAGGTCATATACCCCCTGGACAAGCAGTAAATTCTGAGCTATACTACAAAATACAGGTGTTTCTAAGGAAGACTCTGACTGGATAATTTGTGAGCATCAGCCTATATATCAAGTGTAGCAGAATTTAATGGCTTGTGAAGAATCTTTCTCTGCTGGATGTGCCCAGAAAAGAGATGATGCTGTGTGTGTGACAATGAATTATATCTAACCGCTGGAAATGGGGATTACAGATTACACTGATGAAAAACACAGCCATCACTCAGACAGACTTTGACAGGACCTTCCAATCAAAATTCCATTTTCTGGCCCCGGTGGGTTAATTTACAAGCACACACAAATGCATAAAGTTTGAAGTCCTATTGATGAACAAATCACATCTTCCCAAACAAATCTGGTTAAAAAACCTCCTGCAAATGACTGTTTTGTTAATGCAACCAGTGCACGAGATGATGGAAATGCCTTTACGCAGAACACTTTGTATCATAGTGTCAGAATGCTTTCATTGACAGTTATTATGTTCCTTCCCCTCCCCCCCTCCCCCCGATATTTTAGTACAAAAGGCATTTTGATACCATGAAGATGCATTTTTGTATTTTCCTGGCTATTCTGTAGCAGTGAGAAATGGATAGTCATTTTTTGTTAGTGATGGATAGACATTTTTTGCTTGGTTCAGATTTTGAACTACCAGTGGTGTATGGAAACCACTTTTCAATACCCTGCTTTTCTGTGACATACATTTTCTGCCTTCTTTTGGCATAATTACAGCTATTTGCATGAAAAGAGAGGGTGGCAGAAGGGGTGGACTTAGAAATCCACCTACTCTTGTTGTTTACTCTTTGCATAAAGTCATAATCCCTGATGAAGTAATCAGCATTTCTGCAACAGCATATTATTAAAATTGCACAAAGGAAGCCTCACTTCAGGGATTCTTATCTGAAAGGATTCCAAAAGCTGTTACCTGGTGGCTGACTTCAACGGGACCAGAGACAGCCAGCATGTCCCGCTATCAGAACTACTTTCCCTCAAGACAACCAGTAAAATTGCCATTGTTTTCAATGAAGCAGAATGATACCCTCAGTGAGAAAAAGGAAATGAGTATTGAAGAAACAAAGATGCTTCTTTCATGCAAATTGCTTTACTAATAAATAAAAAAGAAGGAATTAGAATCAGGAAATATAGGAGATAAAGAGAAACAGTTGTCCGAATTAATGCCTTTCAAATTTTCCAATGAGGCATTGCTTTGATAATTATTTAGAGCTTTCTCCCTCATAAACTGCTTATAGTGAAAGACTGTATCATGGTTCACTAGTTAGGGATTCTTTTGCACCATTATGCAAAAACGAATAAAGAGTAGTTTTTCTAGGAAAAGGATTGGGAGTCTGTGGAATAAAGCAGCTCAATTAGAGGAGACCTGAAGTTAATGGGAGTGTGTTCTGTAGGACATGTATATTTTAAATTAGCGAATTCTAAAAGAATAATCCAAATTTAATTAAAACTGAAAAAGCAACACCACAAGCACACCTCCTCCAAGGCAAAACTGTAAAATCTTCCCTTGCTATCTACCCACCATTATACCAGCCAAAAGGAAACACAAGTAAATTGGATGGGATATATCCAGTGAATGTTGCAAAAGCCAATGCTTAGAAACTGCTACTGTGGAGTAACGCTATTGTAACCTGTCTTTCCTTCAACTTCTGTTACCACAGGTTTTTTTAAGTTACTTGAAGTTTGTAACTTGAAGGAAAACATGAGATGGTAACATCTAGGATGACCAAACTCTGTCTTCACTGAGCTAATTTTTTACATTATGCCAAATTTATGCATGTATCTAGTCAGTGTGTTGCACTTATAAGGTGAGACAAACACAAACAAATAATAAATACTGATGAAACTGTATATAACTTAATAATTTACAAAGAAAAAAAATGTGCAAAGTTCAGTGTTTAGTTCCTAATGGGACATTTTTTACTCAATGGTATCTATTGAGAAAAATTGATTTTTTTTTTTCTGCATTTTTATAAAGAGGTACTATTTGATGCTAAAATTCAAGCTGAAGGGAAGAAAAGTTTTTATTTCATTATATTCTTTCAAAAATCAAAATATGCAAAGAAATATTTTATTCCCTTTAGGGGTTTTTTTTGCTATCCCTAATTTGTTCAGAGCACTTATTAGAGCCTACATGTTTTGTTTCAACTTGACCCAGTCAAAGCAGTTTGAAGACATTTACAGTGATGAAGAGGGAGCTTCAATTAACCTTCTTGGCTGAGATATTTGATATGCATGAGTTACTATATAACTGTTTAATTGTCTAATACTCTTTGTAAAAGATTTCTAATAAAGAATGGAATTGATTTATTTCTTATGAGAGAATAATAACTAATTTAATTCCTAATCAAATTGCTTTTGACAAAATGTATGTATATTAACCACCAATCCAGGGGACCAAGACCAATAGTCAGGACCTGACAACTTTTGAATTCTCTGTATTTTGATAACTTTACTTTGAAGGAGAAGCAAAACTGTTGATAACAAATAACCAAGTTCTCCAGAACTGCACTGCAGGTCAGAACTCATTAGGGCTGTAGACATCCATTTTAATTTTTATTCTGGAGAGCCATTATCATAATTTGTACCACAATACATAGAAAGAGTTAGAAAAAAGATTTTTTGAAATTAATTTTAGAGGACTCAACAGATATTTCTTATACATATTTTTAATAATGTTATTTATGCCTATTATTTTTATGTCATTTGAATTAATATTTTCATTCTCTTTACTGAGAATATAAATATATATATGTTTTCTTTAAGATTGTGTACTTGTAAAAATGAACATAGGAGTAGATTTGGGCTCAACCACGTAAAAAAATCATAGTGTTTCAGACTAAGTCCTGGTTTATCTCAGTCCTGACTCAATCTAGGGCCATGGGCCATTCCTAACACATAATAGTGAAATTCCTGGTGGCCCATTACAACAACAGTAGTGAAACAGTGTTTGTCTTTACTGGATCCACTGTCCAGGCTTCTTACTGATAACAATACTTATCAGATTGCAAAAGAGGAAGCTGAGGGACCAAAGAATGCAATAATTTCTTGAAGATAACAAATGGAGCTGGTGACAAAGAAAGAGAACAGTATTTGGGTTTGATTCCTTTGTTATCTGCCTTTCTCACATGGATTTTTTTTGTTTGTTTGTTGGGTTGGTTTGGATTGTTGGGGTTTTTTTAAAGATAATTTTTTTTATATTTTAAAAGGCTCAAATCTGAGAACTGTGATTTTTAAAAAGAGTTAAAAAAAAAAGTAAAGGAACCAAAAAAAAGCCAGAACACTAGTCAGCAGATGAGAAAATCGAAGTAGCCAGGGTGAAATCCCTGCTGAAGTTGATGTGAAATTTGTTGATATCTTCTGGGAATCAAGAATTTCACTGTTAAGTGGTGGCAAGAATTAAATCCCCAAACATCTGGAAAAGGGTAGTTCAAAGGTGACATTTAGAAGGAGGCTTGGGAAGTGAGTATAGGAGCAAGAGGAAATAGAAAATAATGATTCAGAGCTGTAAGCAAGAGTAGGCTTGTACAGATATCTAAAGGTGGGAAAAAATGAGACAAAACCATCTCTCATCACTAAGACAAGGTGAAGATTAATATTTTTTGCATGAAGGCTTATGTTTTTTCACTCTTTTGAAACATGGTTCCCACTCCAGTAATAAAGATGATAGGCATAAATCCTTCACAAGACAAACACAGATAAAGGGGGTTTGTTAAAACTGATCATAAATGACTTTATATTTTCTAGAAAAATAGAATCTTTTTGTTTTGTTATTTAGACATTTTACTTAATTGTCAAAAAGTTTCAGCAAAATCCCCAGAATCTTATCTTTTTTGCATTTCATATGTAAAATATAAATATAAAAACCATTCCCTTCTTTTCAGGAGACAGCTTCACCATGATTTGACTTAGTTGCCCCAGGTTGCCTCCACCCTTCAGGTCCCTGCAGTGAAGGTCCTGAGTACTCTTTTTGAACAAAAAAGAGAATTTTACACCCAGCAAGCAGGCTGTCTGTAAGTAGGCATGCAGGCCAGGGAGGGTGACCAGGGGTGTGGTGGAGCTCCTGCCTGGCAGGAGACTGTGTTCTCTTTGGTTGTAGACGGAAGTGATCTATTAGCACAACGTCAGAATTCTACTAATTTTCTTCTGTAAAATTTAGAAGCTGAACATAGGTGACACAGGGCTTGCTTTTTTTACTGTTTATATCAATTTCTTCCTTTTTATCTTTTTAAAAAATTTGCTCATAAACTTAAACATCTAATTTCTGCCTCAGTTACATTTTCATGCTCAAGTGTTGTCTTGAATATCACCTGAAAATAAAATAGAGACTGAAGATTATGCTTTTCTTTTGTACATTGTTAAGTAAGGAGGAAATTACCTCCCCTTTATGAAAAATGAAGCTGTTAACTATAATCGCTCTCAGTGTGGGACTGAAATGTTAGGCACGAACTAGGATTTCTTTGTTAGAATGCTTCAAATTGTACTTACCATATGAGGTTTTTTCTTATGCATTTCTTATGTGTCACAGTGCCTGTCTGTGTTACAAGTTAGCACAAAAACGATGGTCAATTCCTTAACTTGTTGACTGGGGTTTGAATTTTCCTACAAAACCTACAACACATATAGGTAGAAAAGGCTGTCTTTCTGAAAAGAAAATAATTGGTTAGTGAGTCAATGCTTCAAAAACAGTATAAATCTGTCAGTGTAAAAGTGGAGACTGGCACAACCACAGAAGAGGTTCAGTCTGGCTCAGAGAAAAGAGCAGGAAGTGCTCAGGTTATTTACACTTCAGTAGTGAAAAGTTTGAATTTGCAAATAGAAATTCTAATGATATAGGATGGGAATCACAGTAATTTAGTCTAGGATACTCATTCCTAAACAAGTCAATGAACACTAATTTAAAAATAATGGTCTATGTTGTCCTAAACTATGAAGTAGGTCAGTGATACCCTCTGGGGTGGTAAAATCATCCTAGTAATTGTAGGGCCAGAGAAGTAGGAGGTTTAAAATGGAATAAAGATTTGGAATACTTGAAAAGTCATCCATGACCAGCTGACAAAAAAAAAAGAAAAGAATTCTTTATTAAAATAAATTTGATTTAAATCTGATTTTTTGTCTGTTTTTGATGTTGTTTGTTTGTTTGTTTGTTTGTGTTTTTTTCCTTTTTTTTCTTTTTTTTTTCCTATAGAGACTGGTCCACTGAAAAAAAAAATTCCAAAATTTTTAACAAATGAGGCCTTTTCTCTGTTAACTTTCAAGTGCTGGAAATAAAGCATAAGAAATAATGAAGATGAATCTCCAAAAGTTTTAAAAGGAAAATTTTGATGGCATGGAAAAAAAAAATCCCTTTGAAACTGCTTAGAAGAGGTTTGGTGTCATCAGAGCAGTTCTACTTTCAAGCAACTTAGATAAGCTCCCTTTACCTGCTTCAATATAGCCAGAACCTGGGACTGTTTATTTTCGGATGCAGAGAATATACAATATCACTAACTAAACTGTTGTGCAACTAAGTTACTGTATATTTTTCTTTTTCCTCTGCAAATTCAATTTTCTAGTAGCCATAAAAGAGGAAAAACATTTTTTGCATAATGAACCCTTTTCTCTCTCTCTTCTGATGACATAAAAATGAATGATTTTTTTTCCCTTATATATAACACATTCACCCAATACTTATCAGTTTTTCCAGTAAGCTCTAACGAAATGTGGTGAGTGCATGGGAAAGAACTTGACCAGACAAAATAGAAGGAAAAAAACATATTAGCACACTGAAATATGTTGGGTTTTGTGTTATAACAATCATCACGCAGGTGACTGAGATGGTGAGAAAATAGTTGCATTCTTTATCTGAGAATTTTTCCTCCCCCGTCATTACACTGTGTCATGCCATGAAGCTTTACAATGCTGATACAGTTCCTGTAAGCTTGCTTAATGGTAAACATGCAAAAATCACTCAGCAACAGCTTAGAAAAAATATCAAAAGGTCTTTGTTTAGTGGCAGAATTAAGTTTCTCCTCTGACAACTTCAAGCAACAGGAATGCAGAAAAGGAACATTCTCAGTCAAAACACTGAGCAAAGTTTAGGCACATCCAGGTATGCTCAGGATACGAAGTTCATTTAGCAAGATAAATGGTGACATTGCAGCAGGCACACAAGCTGACAGAGATAAACTAATATTTTGGAAATCAGAAAAAGAAGTTTTGCAGGTACTGCAGTTCTTTGAATTTGTTGTCTGTTGCTGGCAAAAGGGGAAAAGATGGCAAGGAGGAGCGGAATAGGAATGAAGAAAAGAGTTTCTGCTGTCTTTTTGTCTCTCTTGAAAGCCCTTGAGTTTTTGCTAGGATTTTAAGATTCTAAGGTCAGACAAAGCTTATAAAAAGAAGTGTACATGTAATGTAATCATAAATACCTTGTCATCTTCCAGTAATTAATTGGTTAGGCAACTCTAAATCTGGATTGCTTTATTCTTCATTAAGTTGTTGGATCCCTTTTTGAACACAGGTATAACTTTGGCTTTGACACTAACCCTCAGCAAGAGTAATTAATCAAATATCATATTAATCAAATCATCCATTGTATGCCAGTCATCTTAAAATCACTAAACAAGTGCACTCACGTTTGTATCCCTCCACATAATTTGTACTTGTGTGGATCCCAGTTCTAGCTGTCGTGAGGATATAATTTCACTGGGTTGTGTGTTGAATTAGGTATTTCTTGTTCTTAAGCAAATAAAACAAAGAGCAAAGGCAAAAACGTTATTTTTCTTGTAAGAGAAGGGAACACCAGAGAAATTAATTTGCTTGCAGAGTGGGTACAACACAACAGGGCACTGAACCCAGAGGAGTTCCATGCCTCTTGGATGAATCTTCTCTTTGAGCTTTTGGCTTGTAAATGTTGTTGATTATGTTGGCTGATTATGTGGAGAAAAAGAAAAAAAAGCTGCAGCATTAACAGTGTCTTTCAGAAACCTGTTTCATGCCCCAGATTATGATTTGCAACATGCAGACTCATCTCCTCTCATTTCCCTCACTCCTACCCCTGCACATGCTTTCTGTCATCATTTCTGCTCTCAAAATACGTGCAGCCTGACACATATTTTTGTGCAATAGCTCCCAATCATTTTCTTTCCAGTTAAGATGGGAGCCTTGGAGTTAGGGATTTACTAATTGACATGAGTCAGTGGTGGTTTGGCATGTATATTTTTCTTTCTTTAGTGTCTAGTTAGCTGAAAAACCTCATGTATTCATCATCATTTCTAAATAACCACAAGTCATGGATGTTCTGCCTGTATCCACCATTCCCAAAGTACAAGGTTCTTTTCTTGGAAGAAGCAACAGCAAATGAGTAATATGATTTAATGTAGTCAAGTGAGAATTTTTCCTCTTAATCTACTAAAATCAAATAAATTAAACACACATTGAAGGGTTTTTATGAAGGTATGCTCTTGCATCAGCAAAGGCTGTGTATCTAACTTAAGTTCATGAGAAGTTATTTTTATATGCTCCAACAAACCCCATTTTGAGGGGTTTCTATAATTTCTGTATTTTGGTATAAATAATCATATGGTACACAATTTTTCCAAAGTGTACGTATCATATAGATTGAATAATAGGTAATAGTTACTTCCTTTAACTGCTTCAGTCATTAAAGATTCAAATTATAATCCAAGATAAACTAACTTCAAGAGGTCAGGTTTACTATGGATTTTATTATCCCATGTAAAACAGAAACAGAGTTGGTAGTTTTCTTCAGGAAAAAAGTCCATTAGTAATTGACACTAAAAACCTGTTAATTTCATAGTCTTGCTCTAAACATTTTAATCTTTCTCAGCAGCTGTAAAATGAGTAGTGTCTTTTCCACTGTGTGGTGGAGCCAAAAATCCAGTCTAGATGAAAATGAGTAAATCAAATGAAAGGGAGAGATGAAGCAAAATTCAGAGGAAGGAATGCAAACATGTATGTGATAATGAATTGCAGTGTAGGCATTAGTCTTGAGTGTGTTCGTTTTGGTGCTGTCTCACTGCTTAGCTTAAGCTCTGTGAGGCCTTTAGGTTCCTTGCCATTTGAGTCAGGAATGGGCTTTGTTCTATGTGCAAGCAGCATCTAAAATAACTGGATGTTTATGCATTTTCAGTGCTGGTGGATGTTATTCACGTGGTTTCATTAATTTTTATTGTACAAAATATTTTCATATACTTTGGAGAACACAGACCATGTTTGCTGTCTTTGTCTTGCAATGGAAATTATTCAAAGGATTAGTATAGGGATTATTATCTCTTATTATTATATATGGGATCTGCTATTCTGACTCACTGGCTGGTAAACAATTACACTGATGTGATACTATTCCTATATGAATGGTAAGTTTAATTAGCTGTAAGGGTGCATAGCACCCTTGCATATGGGAGCCCTTCAGCAATTTGAATATAAATAACTCCTTTACAAATTTTTGTTGCCTAATACTTTGTTTAAACATCTTTGAAATTTTCTTTTGCATACCAAGAAGAGCTTACCTCTTCCATTAATTTGTTCCTAGTGATTGTTTTACAAGACAATCAAAGCCCTTGGGTATGATCTTAGGTCTTGAAAGCATGACTGAGTTACTGTATGTGGACTTTTCAAGAGAACATTCCAAATCTGAGAGAGGAGAGTCTGACTTTCTTCAACCCTGTGTTAACTCAAAATTACCTTATATTTGCTGTGAATGAAGAACACATGATGTTTGTTACGACAGCTGAAGTTCAGAAACTTTTTTAAACTGCAGCACTGTCTGAACCCTTACTGGTTTTAGCATTCTACAGCTATAAAGCCAACCATTTGAAAACATGCTTCTTAAACTGAACATTGGTAAAAAAAATTCTTGTGGGATTTAGTTTCTAGAATATCTTGTTGTCTAGAAGAAGGTAAGAAACATAGAATTTGCCTGCCAAGATTCCAGTTATTAAAGGAATATTGAAGCAGATGAGCATAACAAATAGACAATGTATTTATCCATAAAGATTTGTCTCTTTCTTTAAACCATAATTTAAGGGTGTTTTTTGTTATCTTTTTTTGCTTCCTGAGAAAGCTGTGGGCTAGAGGGTGGGGTGAAAGCATGCACCCTCTTGCATTCTTCCTTGCCCAAACTTGGATGTGACTCAAAGTCTGTTCTTCAAATCTGCCTGACTGTGAATAAGAAATTCTGTCACTGTAGTAAGCACTAAAATATTGTGGGATATATTCTGATTTTATTCAAATTTGTTTTGAAATAACATTGCTCATTAGTGTTCCCAAAAATGTATACTAGTGATCTATATTCACCCTGTGTGAAGAATAACAATGCCTAAATGAAGCTATTAATGTTATTACAAATTAACTTTTTAAAAAATTACAGTAATTTTATAATTTCTTTCAGTTTGATTTTATTTCTATTTTTTTCTTTTGGTTTTTTTATATTGCCCAGAAAATTGATCTGAGAAGTCACACTAAAATTTAATAAGACTTTTCCAATTTTTTTATAATTATTTGTAGTTTCCATTAAATGTTTGCTTTCAATACATATAAAAATATGGTCTAGAAACCTGAATTCACTAGAGGAAATTCTGAATGGAGAATTTGATCTGAAAACTCTTATCTCACAGAATATGCTTAGTGATTACAGATATTAAATGCTTTGGTTACAAGTTTTAAAAGAAATATAAATTCCCAAAAATTAGCTCTAAAATATAGATATATTCTTGGCTGGAATCAGGAGGGCTAATTATGTGGATAAATGCAGAAACACATTTTTTAAATGATTTTGATCTCCCACAGAAACAATCTACACTTTTAATGAAAAAGGCTACAGAGTATAGAGAGATTTTCAATAGAAAAACTCACTTGGACAGGTTTGGAAATTTTGATTTAAGTGCCTTCTTTGAGTTCCATATTCTAAAAATCTATCTAAAGATAGATTTGTATTTATAAAAATAAATAAAAAATTTTCAGTAATCTAAGATAAGGAACAGGGAGCATAAGTTAGTTATAGTTTACTAACATATATTTTTTTCTGTAATAGGAGTGCCTATCATTCTTATTTCACAATTGTCTTTCTCTTACCAAAAAGCTAAAAACCCAGGAAATTCATACAAAGTGTCATTTAAAAAGTATTAGGGTTTATGTGAAAGAAGTCTATCTACAAGAATAGAATATGTGGCCACTGGAGTATGACTGGGGCAATGTGACATATGTGTGGAAATGTGTTGTTAGATACCTAAGGTAACAGTCATTTTAATTACCGGTTACTCATAAAATTGTCTAGGAGTGGGTAAGGAAATGTGGATAAGGACAATGCCCTCAAGACATTACCTACCCAGATCACATCCCTTTCTGGAGAAAGAATTGCTTCCTTTGCTGCCAATGGATAGGAGTGACTCTAGAAAACTGAAGAAATTTGGATGTAATACGTAAAGGAACACCAACAAAAATTTATATCTGTATCTATGTCCATAAACACATTTACTTCTTGCTTTTACCCTACACTCCTCAACTGAAAATGCAGAGGCAGGCCTTCTCTCTTGAATAGTACATGAAAACCACAGTGCTAAACCCCCACATGACTCTTTGAAAGCACACCCCATGGCGATAGGCTTTCATAGCTCAGCTTCCAAGGAGGCTAAGCCTCATTCAGAAACCCAAATTATCAATTTCTCTTGTTTGGAAAGCTTGAACAATTCAGGGAGATAAACATACTTCTGACCCATTGCTTAGTGATGCCTATTCTAAAAACTTGTCATCAGTGGAAGTCACCGTGAAACAAAATGCTATGACACTTCAGGGTTGTGTAGTTATGGACTGAAGTTATAATGGTCCTGAAATACACTTCAGGGTCTGTGCTCTAAGTTTACAGAGCACCAGCTCACCTCATTGAAATCATGTTAATCCCCCAAAAAGCAGGAGCAGTCAATGGCACTAAAGCTTCATATATGAATGATCAAGAACATGTGAAGTTGCTGAAAGAATATTGTCTCAGTGGGAGGACTTAGGGAAGCGATGATCTATAATCCCTTGATTGATTGTCCTTTTCAAGGAAAATTACTCCAAATGCCTCTTGGGATACATTCTTAGAGTTGGACCTTTATTTTGTCTTCTTATTTTCAGAATGAACAAGTAGGAATTATCTTTTTTTTTTTTTTTTTTCTCCTTGCAATAATGAAGAGAATCAAATGGTCTGGTGGATTATACACCCTCCTGAACTCGATTCCCAGGAAGGATACAAATGTTTTGGATTTGTTATCTTGACCACCTTACACTAGACTACTTTTATCAATGTAATTTAAACTATAGGGTCAAATATATAGACAGGCCATGGGTAGTCTTACATATGATATGTCAGATAATCTGCATAATTTGTCAGATGCTCAGTATTGGAGTCTTTTATAAACTACCTTTTTGACTCTCTGAGTATCTGTGTGGGAATCATGTTGACAACTTTTGCTCTTAATTCTTCTTGGCAACAGGCACAGAGAAGTTGTAATAGACTAGAGGACGAAATTTTTCCTTGTAGATTAGGAAAGGAGCCTGTTCCACTGCATTCTCTGACATTAAAGAAAGCATGACTCATCACATTTCTGCTGATTTAGAGAAATTAAAATATTTTGCCCAGACATCTCAGAATTTGATTTTATTCTGGATTGTTCTGATTTATTTAAAAAGTCTTAACAAAAGACAGAAAAAGGAACACTGGATATCTGTGAAGAAAAATTATTTGTGGTCTAGATTATTCTACCCCACATGCTTTTGGAAATAGATTTTGATCAAATTGTTTGAGGAGGTTAATAAGGGATGGCTTTTGGTGCTCCCCTTCTACTGATGAACAAATATGTTTGGCAACTCTGAAGCCATCCGTCAGCCAGATAGGAGGAAGCTCCATGGGGGAGGTGTCTCTTTGACAGATGCCTGCAGCTCTTGCTTGAATTGAATGGATTGTACATCTGGCTGCCTACAACTGTATCACACCACATGGCACAACCTCTTTGTCTCCCTGCCTCCCACACCCTATCTCTCCACTCCCCGTTTGTTCCGGGTCTGAATCTGCAGCTGTGACACGACTCCACTGTGCAAATGTGGGGAGAGTCTCCCTCCACTGCCTGCTAAGAATTGCTTTGCAGAAATATGGCTGCTGTCCAGACGTCTGTTCTTGTCTCATCTTGTACTTCTGTTTAGACCTTTTTATCTCATTCCTGCCTCTGTTGTTTTGTTTGTTTTACTTCTTGTCCCAAGAATCCTGTTGCTTTTTTGGTCTCTGAAGCCTTTTCTTCAATTGCAGAGCCAGTCTTTCTGTCTACTCTGTCCCAGGCCTCCACCAGGCTGCAAATAGGTTATGCAGCTGGTAGCTGCAGTTATCCATCACACCAAAGGACAACTGTGGCAATATAGCCTGTGTCTGGGAGATCTCTTTGACTCCAAGATTTAAGAAGATATTTGGTGGTCAATATTGGCCAGTATTATTAGTGTCTTTGAAGTGTTATGTATTGTCTGGACACTTGCAGGGTTTTTTAAAATTTTATTTGATTTTGTTTTCCTGGCAATAGCATGGTTTGTATTCACCTTTTTTTTTTTTTTTTTTCTTTCTTTCATTTAAGCAAGTGTATATTATTTTGCATGAATAACTATGGAGGATCAGCTTTGGTTTTTTTAATAAAATGAGTTTTACTCTGAGGATTCTGATGAAAGAACTTACATGCTAACAATCTCTGTTTTTTCATAAAGCTGACCACTAAAAAAAAGGTTTAATTATTTGTAGGTGACAAGAAGGTTACTCAAGATTTTTTTAATTTCAATTTCGATTTTTATCTCAAAATGTGTATTGTAGGTTGAGTGATTGCAATGAAGCACTATTGGAAATTCTGAGTAATCAATGAAAAAATCAATTGGAGCACAAATGGAAAAGGGGTGAGGCATTATGTACTTTATTTACCAAAACAATACACTGAGTTTGAAGGAATGTGCTGTATTGACATAATACTACAATTTTTTCTTCAGAATATAATACATCAGTGCAATAAAAGATAACACTGTGATGAGAGCAATTGGCCAGTGACAGAAAGCAGAGTGCACACAGTTAAAGAAATCTGCTCTGTTCTTTTGCTGGACTGTCTCCTAACTGTCTGTGTGCACAACCCTATTACGAGACATTCAGAGAAACCTATGATTTATCAAACTTACAGGTGTTCTTTCCTTGCTTACAATATAGAGCAAGAAGATCTAATAGGACTGTCCCCAGTACACTCTTGGGAAAATGAGGAGAGAGGAGAAGCATTTTGATCTCTGGTTTAAGGACTGCTCTCTTTCATGAACCCTTACAAAGAAGGGTCATGGTTGCTTCACAGCAATTACATTGTTTTACAAAATATGAGTGAAACAGTGTTGAGTGCTGTCATCAAAAATCCTATACCTCAATACCTTTGTGCAGACATACCATTCAGTAATGTTTTCCCTTGACTCTATTCTATACATTTACACAAGCAGAACTGCCACAAGATCTTGCAGCTTAAAGAAGCGCATTCACACACTGAGTTGCCATCTAAGGTGGCTGAAGCTTTCCAAATCTTAAACCTGGCCACAAATTTCACTGAAATGTTGCATCTCAATAGCAGCAGCAAGTGTAAACCAGCAGTCTATTTTCCAGCCCGTTCTACCAAAGCAGAGATTTCTGAAATATCTTCAGCGTTTAGGATAAAGTAATCAGTTATATTTTTCCCCTAAATTTTTCATGAGCAGTGCTCATTTTATTATGCTCTTATAGTAAGGACTCTGCTTTGGTTATTGGTAAAAGAGAGTCCAGTATAAAGTGTAGAGAGTGCCTAAGCTATATGAGACACTCTTAGCAACTTAGTCCACAAAAGACGTATGACTAAGCTTAGTGATGAATATATGTAGAAGCTGAACTACTTCAAAGCCTCTAGAATTAGATCCCATGGCAGTCTTTTAGCATCTTCCATGCAGTTTAGGATGCTTCTGTGAAGTTCCTAACATATCACTAGGGCCTCTCAAAGAGAAATTCAGGACTGATCTTTTGTCCTCTCTGCTTTTGATGGTCAGTAATCAAAACTATGTGAAAACACAGAAGGAAAAGGAAAGCAAAAACCAAAGGTAAAATCATTCAGACCAGAATGCTACTGGATGAAGACAGTAACATCTTGTTTCTGTGGCTGAGAATTTATGCTTTTTAATTGGTTTTACCTCTACTGCAATTTTGATTCCTTTAAGGTTTTTGCAAGTTTTAGCATATTTAATTGAATAATTTAATGAAAACGTGGAAGGGGATAATTTTGGACAAAGAGTGAATCTATTTAAGAAGGGAGGGAATAAATATAATACTGGTAGACATGGGACAGACCAGAATGGCCAGCTGAGAGATGTTGTCAGAAGAGCTTGTGACCTTTAAAAAAGAGGCCAAAAGTTTTTTGTTTTGGAAAAGCATATATCTACTAATCTAATATCAGGGAGGAAGTCCCACAGAAGTTTAGCAGTTATCACTGTCTCTAAATTGCTGGTAGTTTAGAGCAACTAACTTTGTAACACAAGGTCTGATCTCACATGTATGTGTCATCACAAAGTACTTCACTGTTGGATGCAGTATTGGAGTTGGCTTGTGTGCAGTATGTTTGAAATATGCTATTCTGGTATCAATGGCTTACTGAGAAAAAAGAAATTCTCAAATTAAACTATTGCAAGAGCCAGTCATCCTGCAGTTGTAACACAAAGAGTGGGTTGAAAAATGAACAACAGCAAGCAATGCTTTTTGAATAACAGGCACATAAAGCAAAACCAAAGAGAGAGGATTTATACTGCTTTGATAAGTATGTCTAATCCTGCTATTCATGACCTCTGAGAAAGGAAGAGCATACAGAAATGCATCTTGAATACAATATAGAAACAATCTTTCAAGGCTCCTTTGAAACAGGTTGCCTGTGTTTAGTTTTTGTGGATTGTTTTATTCTCCATCACTATTACTGAAACAAGAGACATTCTAGGTCAGTTATGACTCCATAGACAGACCTAGCTGGGATGTGCCTCCCTGAGAAGAGCTCAGCACAAGGTCTGTCTTCCAGAGAGGCTTGAATGTCTGCTACAAACGGGACAGATTTCAGGAGCCCCATCTGCTGCAGTGAGTCATCACTTTGCATCTCCCAGCAGGATCCACACCTGTCAGCAGGGAAAGAAGAAAAAGCTGCCAGCCTGTTCCACGACAATAATCTCTGTGCACATTGTACGGCCAAATCATAAGCATGAGATTGCAATAAAAGGCAACATTGCCATGAATCTGTCATCTGACGGATACGGCTGGAAATGCCTGTACCTCACCCTTCTGTGCAAAACTCCTAACCCAGTGTTATCAGCAATTTCAGAAAGCCAACATTTACAAAACCAGCAAGTATCAGCAGAGTCAGCTCTTGGAAGTGCATGCAGGTAGGAATACTTTTGTAGCACTTTTGTTTATTTTAAATATCACACCCTGTCCCAGATTGAACAGTAGTCATTTTTTTTTTGTAGTTTTCTTTACTCACTTCCAGTTGTTCATTAGGCTTTTAAAAAATCCTTTGTTCAGCTTCACGATTTTAGTTCCTTAGATATACTGTTAAATTCACTTTTTGGTTAAATGCTCTTTGGAGAGATTTTAGTTAAACTATGATAGGTAAGTTGCATGATATCTCCTGAAGATTAAGAGTCTGGGGAAAAAGTCAGTAGTTCCTGGTTGCACCCTAAACAGGGAGATATATCTCACCAGTATTTGCCAAAAATACTTTGTGTTTGTTGAATTTCTTTTACAAAAATAGAAGAAACATGAGATAAAGTATGATTTTCTAGAAGACAGTGACACTTCTTATCATTTTCTCAGTTTTTGAGGCACAGCATTTGTGTTATATTGATGATGCCTTCTGAGTGTAATAAGCTTCTGGATTTTCCTTTTGCTATGGAATGCTACTATATGACTGTGGTTTCACATACCTATTGGAAGATGCAGTGGCATCTAATGCAGAATCATGAATCACTGGGGTGGAGCACTGTGGGTAGAGGAAAACCCAAAATTAAAATCTGCATTCACTTATGTGTGCTAAGTGGCTTTTGGGGAAAGTGAAAGACTGAACAAAACTCATTCTTTAATTTAATTCTGGGGTTTGGGGTTAGCAATATATGCAGTATTTTCAAAGACAGGAAACTTGAAATTCTTGGCTTAAGTGGAGGGAATTTTGCTGAAGTCATCTTTGTTTTACAGAAAGACTAAATATGGTTTGCAATATCCTGTACGTGAATAACTTGACACTTAAAAGCATATATTGTGAAGGTGTATAAATGAATCACATAACCAATAACAATTAGAATTCTCACCTGGCTTCAATATTTGGTTTTATATGAGCTTTTAAATGCATAGGTGTAGCAAAAAATGAATATAAACTCAATGTGAAAATTGATGAGTAGTATAGCTATGAGACCTGATCAATATTGGTGATTGCTGATGAGCAATTACCATGACTTGATCCAGAGAAGAATCTTACATTCCAGAAGCCACTTGAACCATATTTACTTAGACACATCCAATAAAAAGCCTATCAACTCTAGTGCTCTTTAGGTCCTCTGGACTGCTATCTGATTGAGTGGAAAGGTGAAACCTCTGAAACAATTAGATTTGAAGGAGTTTGTGAAAATAGTGACTAGTGCAGGAGGGAAAATTCGAGGTGACCTGCCTGAAAGAAAGGGTTCCAGGTGAGTTCACAGCTTCTTAGAAATTCCCTGGTGATAAAAATCTTTCTCTTGTGTTTGAAGCATCTCTTTGAAACAGAGAGCATGGAAGATTACAGCTGCCTGCCTTGTCTGGGTGCCAAGCTGAAACTGTCCTTTTTCTCAGAATCCTCTGGTCACAGCCACTGTGGCTCCTCAAAGACAGAGCAGACACATTCTAAATTGGAGGGAAGCGATGCAGCTGGGAAGCAACTGCTGTCATATAACTTGGAAGCTTCTGAACTGTATAGGGCAGGTGGGAAAAAGTCTGCTAGTCCTCTTAGGGTCCTGGCCCCCAGCCCCAGTGTCTGCACCTGACGCAGAGTACTTGGCTCTGAGGACTGAGACACAGACGCACAGGAGATGAAGCAGCACTAATTCCTCTAATCAGAGAGGCATTTGTTTTATCACACTTTGCTGCAAGAGAGAGAGTCCTGCAGGGTCAGACTGCTGCCATTTGCCATAGAAGAGCATTCAGAGCTCTTAACTCCAATTGTGCTCCTGTGGAGTCTCCATTCAGGCTTGTCCTGCAGAGTTAGAGGACAATTTAACCTGCTATGTGGCTTGCAAGACCTTGCTTTATGTGACCTGCTGGCCATTAATGGCTCTGGCTTGTATTAACTAACCGTAGTAATTCCAAAATTAACAGAGAAATGTGAATTAAAGAAAAAGAAACACAGAGGAATAAAAATACGTAGGTGTTGAGGTCCTTCGGTTCCCTAGTGTAGGTTGGAGAAAGAAACAGTGGCTGGTCTTAGCTCAGGCTCTGTTTATCATGTAAATCAATTGAATCAAGGGGAAATGGCTCTTAAAAACTCCTGTCTAACAGAAATGGAACTTGATGGCTTAAACTTATTTGAACATATTTCAAGGCTGTCTGCAGCTTAAAATACTGATCATGCTGTGAATTGGAGTCTTTTTTCTTGTCATTTATTGTTAACTCCTTAGAGTCACTGGCTAACAACTCATGAAGTCTGATTATTACCTGACAAAGTTTTGTTTGTTTTCAGTTTTCCACAGCTTTCTAATGACACATTTATAAAGCTTTATAGCTGTCATTGATGTATTTTTCTCTTGGGTTTATAGTGACGACACCCTGGATTGTAAAATAATGATAATAAAAAATCCTTCTTATGTATGAGACAAGCTCTAATCACAGTCAGTTATGGGAAGTGAAGGTACTGTAGCACAGTGGAGTTGATGTCTCCCATTTCCTCCTCACTTAAAGCTTGGTACTGAGTTCAGTCCCTCTACAGATGCCTCAGCTCAATTTGACCTGTGGGATTCTTCTCTCTCTTCAGTTTTGGGGGTTTTTGGGTTTTTTTTTTTTTTGCTTTTTCTTTCTGAATTAGGCTCCTATTTATATATTTACTTATTTGTTTGTTTATTTATCTTTTCTTATTACTTGGCAGACACTAGAATTTGCTGTGAACTTTATTTTTAATGACACAGCATGTGGTAATCATGTTCAGATCTATTTCAGACATCTACAATGAAATTTGCTTTTTTAGGTATCTGGGTATACTTTCCTCAACTGTTCAAATGATACAGAAAACACAAGACAGCTATTATTCTAGCCATCCACTTTAATTCTCTTGGTAAGATAAGGCATTTTGGACAAAAGTTTGATGCTATTTGGTTAACTCTCTTCCACTAAATTGACCAATTTAGTGGGCATAGCAATAAGTAAGTACATCTGGACTTTTTTTTTTTGTTATCAAAAAATAGATAGTTGATGAGAGTCTGAACCATGTAAATGCCACAGTCCTGATTCAAATTAAGTTTTGGAAAATAATGATGCATTGTGTCACACTCAAATTCCATGTATATACATAAGGAGTTACTTTAGTGTCAGTCTTAGCAGCTCTTAGTCTCTATATGAAATTAAACTGAGCACTGAAGAAAACATGAAACTCTCACACTTAGTCAGCTTGAAACAAGCTCTTGTTTCAGCATGAAAATTTTATTCCAGAAATGTGAGGTGCATCTCACATGCTTGTTATTCACTGAACCTTTAAGCATGTATTTTTGCTAAATATTTCACTAGGGACTAATTCAGATATTCAAAATAATAAAAAGAGTTGAGTTTATACATTCATTTGAGAAACTCATTTATATAGCTCCCATCTGATTATATTATTTACTGGATTAAAAAAAATGTAGCTAGAAATCCTTGTTTAATTTTGTATTTAATATTTCATCTAGGTAATTTCATTTAAAGAACAATGGGGAATTCCCTGAGTGAAGACCAAACAAACAAAAGGTAAAACAGTTGTTCATCTGAAGAAGAGCTCTCTGACATATCAGTTTGGACGGGACACAAGAATGAGCTGGTTTCTCTCATATAGAAGTTCAACCTGGATGATCAAAAATGGTCAGTGGCCTAAAAAATCCACAGGCAAAATATTTTCTTATTGATTTTATAATATTGATGGGCATGGATGGGGTAAGCCTAGTGAAACAGAGGCTAAAGCTATCTAGAAGAAAACAATTTAATAACAGAGAACTGTAAAAATAATGATTATTTCCTCAGATCTTTTCTGTTGGTGGGGCTTCTTTGTTGTCTGTAATATTCAAGGAATGTTCTTACTCCTTTCCATTCATAATTTACTTTGTGACCATACATTTATAATATTTCAAGCACTTACATTCTATTCACACTGTATTGCTATTTTAATGCAAATGATTACCAAATAATGACTTTCTATTTAAGAAATAATGTCTATTGTTGCATGGTCTGCATCTGATAATTGAATATGACTAAAACTGTACATCCAGAGCAGAAGGTGACGATGTATAAGGGGGATCAAAATCAATTATTGGGCTACCTTGCTCACAACAAAAGTGAACTATTGCCAGTAGCACATTATTAATTAAAAAAAAAGGAAATAATTAATGATGCCTTTAAAATTAAAACAAAAAATATACCATTAATTCATTTTTTTCAGGTGAAAACCAGAATAAAAGTCAACCAAAGTAAAAATCATTGTATCCTCATATTGTGTCTACCAACTTATTAAGCACCTCTGAATGCAGATGGGCTTGTGAGATGGAGAGAAGGGTGCAGTTGTGAATAACGGAAAAAATTCTTAATGTCTTCTGAGGGAAGTTTATGACCTGGGAAATTATTGATTTCACAAATTTCTTCCACGGAGGAAATTTTTGTGATTTGTACACTTCTGTTTCTGTTGTTTTCCACCTTCTAATGCACACACAGAGGCATGTACTTGTACACAGAGACACACACATATTCATGCAAAATACAGAGAAATTCTCTTTCAAGTTTAACTCATTTTGCTTGAAGTGGAAATTGTTTTTATAGGGTTTTTTTTTGTCTTTCTGGTATCACTTTCTGTTACAAGGCACATGCTGCATAATCAGCCAACTACTCTGTAATTACATTGCAAAGACTATGTAAATACCTAATTATTTTCATGCAGATTACTTGATAATTATACTACCAGTTACAAAGTAATTCAAAGAATAATTACCATATAACTTCCACTTTTTAGATGTGACGATAAGGCTTTGTTTTAAAGATATAGAGAAGTGCATAATTATCCTGGGGTTACATTCTACTCAGATTGTCGATTATCCTATATTTACAGTATTATTATATGGCTACTGCACTCAGTATTGTGTCATCATATTTAAAAAAAAAATAAATCTTTGCTCTTTGCTTTATAACAAGTATTAGACAATGCCAATGTTAATTTTTTCTACTTTGCTATTAATTGCAGTGGATTTAAGATTTTTTTTTGACTGTGAAGAAGGAACTGTCTTCTTGTACTAAAATTCTACTGTGATTTTTGAAAAATAAAATTACATAGGCCCAGATTCTTACATGGCACTTAGATACAAAAAAGCTCAATTAAGCCAAATTTTTCTTTAATTTCTAGAATGGGTACAAAAGAGTATAGTTTATAAGAAGAGTGAGGCATTCCAATAAAGATACCGTGACTCTCATGGGCTAGACTAGAAGGAGAGATGTTGGTGGGCCTCATCTGCTTTTCTCAGGGTGGAATAGTCTGCTCCCAGGAACTAGTGCTGTCTAATGAGGTCCTGATTTTTAACTGACAACCTCGGGAACTCCTTTTTATTGCCTGAATAGCAACCCAAGAGGAGCAAAATTTTTGTGATTGAACTTTTCAAGAAAGTTACTGACTCAACTTGCAACCGGGATGGAAAATTACTATGACAAAAGCCTCTTATGGCCCTATAAACAGAAGTCCAAAGTGAGACCCTTTAAGCTTTCCTGGGCCTAATCAGGCTGTGACTGGCAATCTCCCTCTGAGTATGGCACCCTTCAAAGCCAGCAAACTCTCAGGTTTGCTATATTTTGAGGACCACCACCAAATGATGCCAACAGAACCTGGGCTGATACTCTCACTCCTCGAGGCTCAATCCTTTTTTATCTTGAGAAGACGCAAAGGCATCCAATGTGATCACTGAAATCAAGGGGAATTTTTGGTGGGTATACCTCTTAAAGACTTCTCCAGGTCTGCATGTGCAAGTGTGAATATGTTACAGTAAATGTACTGTGCATGTTGTTCTCATAGACTCTTAAATAATTCTTATGACGGCCACACAGCAAAATTTTACCAGTGAGTTATTTTGCAGGTGAAAAAGGGTAAGGCAATATTTATATTGCTGTGAAACCCTGAACAACCCTTGAAACTATTTTCATTTAAAGGCTGATCGTGTTATGTTAGCTCTGTTATTTCAGTGGTGATTACAGTGAAAAAACATTATCATGGGCATCAGGATCTGCTGCATCTAGTGAAAGAATGCAGAGAAAATTCCATGCATATAGGCATGCAAGATATACCCTCAGTAGAGAAACTCACCTGAGATTTGCTATACTGATTTTTTTCACTCAGGCAAAGAAACCTAGAGAAACATTCTTCCCTCTAGTTCTTGCCCGATACAAATAACTCTGCTGAAATTACATCATTTCTAGTGTGGCTTGGATTTAGGTCCAAAACTTTCAACATGATTTTTACCTAAAACCTTTTATAAATCCAGTGTTCTACCCACCCTTTTTATCAAGGCTTGCCCATGTATGTGTTGTTTCATAGTTTATAAAAGAGAAAACAGTCTTTCTTGTACGTGTCTATCCTTTTTTATGTCTCTCTGTATAAATACACGCAAGTTTATGTATATTTTTTCTTGTATCTGCATGTATGTATCAGACGCTGGGTGATCTTAACTAGAAAATGCCCCATTGTAAATGAAAGAAAAAACTTGCTGTCAGCCACCTTAGTATCATGTGACTAATCCACTCAAACTGCAAGGCAGTATGTCCTGGGGCTCCCTGAAAAGTTTCAACTGGTGCGTTTCAGAAGCATTCCACCTGCTGACACCCTGGAGCTGCTAAGGTCTTGTATAGGTGACAAAAGAGGCAAATCTGAGCTTCCAGGGAGCCTCTTGGCTAGTCTGTAAGAATATATTGCCGAAGCATTTTGTTTCATCAGACTGGAGGATAATTGTACCTAAGATAATTGTTTGTGTGTTTTCAAAGTTTCAGTTTTTCCCATTCTTACTATGGCAACGGGCCAATACTTCAGTGTAAAATGTCACTGGGCTGTCAGTACCAGAGACATTGTGCCTATTTGGCAAGACTTAGAGCTGATTACATTGTTTTCAAAATCCACTGGTGTTGTTAATTCCATCCCTTCTTAACCTGGCTGTTCAGATGTGGTGGGTTTTGGGAATGACATCAGCCGGCTGGTATGGTGAATGATGAAGAGTAAGAGTTGGACCTTTCTACTCTCACTGGATACTGTTTCTTTTAGAAAAAGCCAAATATATGTGACATGTTTCTTGTGTGCAGAGCCTACCTGTCCCTTTCTGCAGACCCTTCAAATCCATGCGCATAGTGAAAAGCACAAAGCTTCCTGGGAAGAAGTTGGAATCTATTCCCAAAGAGCGGTATTGGTCTCTGGAACTGTTCAAATGATTGAGGCACTGAGACAGCCATGACTCACAGCACTGTTAACTGGAGCAGACCAGGCTTCCTAATGGTGAATGTCTGACTTGCTAGGTATGATTCCTCCAGAAGATGTATGATGTAGGATACTGGAGAGATAGCACAGGATGTGTGTGGGTGCTACATATGGCACAGGAGTGTGTGTGCAGGGATAGAGCATGTGGAGCCTTAGGGTTTGCTACGCCATATTTAACAACAACCACAAAAAATAAAAGTTTTTCTGCATTAATGACCTGGTAACAGTAGCTTTGACGCTGTGCCCTCGTTCTCTAATGTGCTTCATTTTCAGACCTGGAGTAGAGGGAATGCAGTCCACATCTTCACCAGATTTTACTTTTGGAAGCTATTTTAAAAGCCCGGTCGATATATCAGCAAGACTGGGGAATATTCAAGTGATGTAGCATATGTTTTATGGTATCACTAACTCTCTCAGTGGAATCAAAATCCTTATGATAAAGTTAGTGGGTTTTTTTCCTACTTAAATCATCTGCTCAGATGAGGAAGATGTACAAGACCTACAGCTATGTTTTTGGAAAGAATGTGCATTTTACAATTTCCTTGGGCAATAAATACACAACAAGACTTTCCAATGCTTTTCTAAAACAAGCTGTTAAAATATTTACAAAACATGTCAAAAGGGGAATTACTTTAAAACATTGCTGCAAAACATGTCAGGAAAGTCAGTGGCTGAGATGCAGATGTTTGATACTGTAGGGTTCCCAAGACATCCACACAGGGCTGGAAGATGTGGCAAACAGAAAAGACTGGTTGTTGACCCAAACCCTTTTGCAGAGAAGTAAGGGTACTTTATATTTACTTTTGTGGTAGGTGTCTCTTTTTAGGCCACTGAATTCCACTTCTGGGTTCAGCTAATGTGTATTGTCTCACCAGTCCACATCTCACAGAGGCTGTGTTACAAGCAGCTCACAGAAATCTTACCCTGCTCTCACCCTGCTCAATTTGTCCTCTCCTCTGTGCACTGTGCTCACTAGGACTGCACCTCTGGCTCCAGCTTCAGTTTAAGCTTGTGTTCCCATCTCCCTCTTCAGCTACTTTCCTTTGCTAAAGTAGGCAGATTGCAAGAAGTCATCTGAGTCCTTAAAAATCTCAGATGGGAGTTTTGGAGGAATACAGGAATAGCTTGAGGGTTTATTACTTTCCAGTTGAAGCTTGTCTACTCTGCCTGATTTGTGTATGTTACTCAGGTTATGCATCATAATGGTGTACTTTTTTTGTCCACAGAAGACAAAATACCATGTCAGTGTCTCATTTGAAAAGCATGAGCTTTGCTTTTGACTGGCCAAATCTTATAAAAGCAAGCAAGAATGTTAGCTGACCTAGAGAGCTGTGTGCAGCCACAGTCTGCAGCTGCCTCTGGTGGTTTTGTAGTGAGAGAATCTGTTCTGCATTACAATGAATGACTAGGGGCATGATATTTCATTGAACAGGTATAATACACCTGTGCACCCTTTTATTTCAAACTGCAGAGTAGAATCTTAGCAAGTAAATAAAACAAAGCTTTTCTTGGCCTGATCCAGTCTGTCTGGATCCCTGCCTAACCAGCTTCCGTTCAATACAGAAAAGTGGCCTGGGCACCTATCCTGGGTCCAAAACATAATCCTTTTGTATGTGTTGGGATATGCTCAAATGCTACCTTACAAGGTACTGTTTATGCTTTTTCTTCTGCTTGCAACTCCAGATAGTATGGGTAATTTAGTGGGTTCAGGCTTTTGGAAGAGTATGCCCTTGTACATTTATTTTTGCCACAATGGTGTTGCATTTTGCTAAAATAAACATTACAAGGCTGCTCAGTCTGGTCTTTGCAACTATGAGGATGCAAAAGGAACCATAAGTCTTTGTGAAGTGAATGTTCAGTGGATTTCCCAGTTGCTTCTTGTACCAACTACTTCATCTCATCATTTTCTCAGAGGAGACACAGTGTGTGATTCAGTGAAGTTATTCACAACATTTGATATTGACTCGCACCTTTGGAATTGTATGAAAATTCATGCAGTGTCAGAATTAGCTAGTGATTCTTAATGCTGCCTGTGCAGCTCCATTTTGCATTTTATAAATTGATTTAAGATTCCAGAGAGAGTCAAGTGAAAAAGCTGCTAAGCTAGTCTTTTCTTAAAAAATGTAAAATTGCTGATAAAAATTTTCTCTTTCCGAATACATGAACACATATATGAAGAATTTCCTTACTATTTAAAAATAATGCAAAACTCTGGAATTATTTCATAAAATCCGTTGTAGTTAAGGTCATTGTCTGTTACAATGACCTGATTGACACCATAATTATTTTCAAATTGTATTCACCATGGCTATGTTGACACATACTGTTCCTTCTTTTCCAGGTGGCATCCTTTTCTCCACTCATCAATGCAAGACTTTAGTCAAACTTTGTAAATTGATTTTAAATCTACAATTTGTAGTACATTTTTTGTTGCCAAATCTAAGATTTTTTTAATGTGAAATGCTTCAAAAATATCTGGAAAATAATCGAGTTTTTTTAAAAGACAAAGTTTTTAGAAGCAATTGCCTTATCTGAAAGAAAACTAAATTAAAATATTAAATGTTTTTGAATGGAGAAAATTTTCTGTCTGTGATATGCAAAGAAAACATAGCAGCTTTTAAAATTAAACTTTTCCAAAAGTAATATTTGAGAAAAAAATTGTCAATATTCCTAGAAATTATCTTACTGGGTGATCATAATGTGTTTTTTTAAGTGTTCTGTAGTATTTCATTGCAAATAAATTTGTATTTTGTTGTTTTATTAAAAGCAAATTATCTGAGCCCATTCTCTCGGAGTTCTCTGCTTTAATTTGGGCTTATCCCATTCTCAAATAACATTCATTGGGAAAGATTAATTAAGTCAAAACCATTTCTCGCTATAGTGCCCTGTATTGTAAACTGTTTGGTTAGGGCGAGTTAGGGGAGACTTCTGTAGGTACAAGAGGGCACACTGACATAATCAAAAAAAATTTGACATTACAAATTGTCTGAAATATTTTGACTTGAGTTGTGCATGCCAGGCAGCATCCTTGCCGTGGTGTGGCCTTCAAGAACCATGAAATAGACTGATGGGATGAATTCATAATGTCTGCTTCTGATATATCCTGCATTTTTTTGAACCTGTATAAGGGTTGTTTGAGGTGTCTCCCTGTGCCAGCAACATGATCTTCTGGTTCAGTTGGATTTTTGATAGGTATAACTACCCATGACTGTGTAATTTTACAGTGCAAATTCCTCTCCCCATCTCCACCTCTTCAACTTAAGCAAGGAGGTGAAAATATTTTGGGGCTGGTGTTTAAAATGTTCGTGCTTTAAATTGATACTCCTTTTCTCACTCACCTAACACAAAGTGTAATATCAGAATGCTGAGAAGTTACTCTTAGTGGATTGTTTTGTGGGGTTGAATGAATACAAAATATGAGAACACAATGAACACCTTAGGGGTTGTAGCAGCCTTAAATATATTATTTTAAAGGAAAATTTACTCCTAGAATATAATCTCATATAGCAGGGGCTGGCTACAAATGAATCATTAACGTTGATTTACACTCTCTTCCCTCTCCTTAGAGGCTGCACAAAACACTCTTCAGGCCTCTAAATGAGAGCACTGCAAAGTATTAATAACTGGGCGGGGACCGAGGGAGATAAACCTCTTGTTTCAAAAGACCCTTATAATGACTTTTTGAGAGAAAGGAAAAGCAATACCAGCCAGTCAATGAAAAGGAAAACAAAAAGCTTTCTGTAAGTAGCAGTGGACAACTTGCAGGAAAAAACAAAGAAGTTTCACATTTTCAATGTGTATTTTTCAGGGAGATGTCACTGGAGAAAATCTGGAAATTGCAGCATATACCAAGCATGATATATTGAACAGCAGTCCTCCCTGCCTGGCCTCCTGTTTCTATATTTATCATTACAAACTGAAACCTGGCTTCTGCTTATGTTGCTATCTCTAAAACTTAGAATGGCTTGAAATCAGATAAAAGTGACCAGAATAATCTAAATAACAGTGTTTCCTATCCTGAACCACCATCAGGCTATTTTTTTTCCCCCACTCCATTGTTTGCCTCACTCTTTTGCTGAACATGTGTCTTAACTTATCTCTGAAGCCCAGAGAGTGAGAGGGACAGGCATTGAGAACAGAGCAGGCTGGACAGCACAGAGGGCTGGGTGTAACCCCATCACACCACGCCAGAGAAAGCTTTCTGCACTGGCTGTAGCCAAAGGGGGAGACAATACAAGTTGATTCATGATGGAAACTTTTCAACTGGCACAGGTTTTTGGGACCCACACAGTGATTCTGATCTTGATTGAAATGCTGCTGCATTACTTAAAAAGAAATAGAGGCACTGTTAGAATTTCAGAATGAGAGAAACACATCTAATGCATCAGAGACAGGCAATTCTGTGCTGTGACTTTTGTCTTATATTCAGTTTGGAATAAATAGATGGAGATCATGCTGCAACTGTAACTTGACATTTTCAGTGCATTGAAGTTTCTGTAGGGAAAAAAAAAAGCATGAACTGCAACATCTGTCACCTTGCAGAGACCAAGTGATTGAGAATCTTGCAGTACCTTGCCAGATAGATCCTGATGCATCACTGATGCTTTTTCCATTATAACAGATAGCCACTATCAGAAATGATACACAACCAAGAGGCAGCATTTCATGTCCTGGATAAATGTGTTTCTTTTGGTGGATGTGATACTGGTTATTTAGTAAATAGGCACAGGCAGTTCTTTTTCCCTAACCACATTCAAAGTTTTTGAAGCGGAATTTTAAATTTTCCTCTAAGATTATAATTTATCCAAAGGCTGACAGAGTTACATACATTTTAATGTTGTTCATATGGAATTTTATTAATACAAACTGATATCCTCAAATTGCAACTGAAGCTGTTAGATGTCACCTTAATTGTTTCAATTAGGCTCTGCATACCCTGCTGCTGGGAAATAATCATGCTGTAAAGCTTTCAAAGAGATGACTTCAGTAATGTGTTAAGAAGTAAATCAAAGCTTAGTTTTTATCTGCTGCATGCTAGAGGAATTGTTATTTGAACATTTATAGCTTTTAGATTGTGAAAATTTTAATGACAGCGATTGTCATCTTGTATCTAAGAGGTTTTCTATCAAAGGAAGACTGTTTCTGAAGTGAATAGATTTGATGCAGCCGTTGCAGAGAAATAGGCAGGAAAATACATCCTGTGGTTCAGAAAGGCTATAACTGAACAGACACAAAAAGTTAAACTAAACTAAGCATGGAATGTAATTCTACTAGTCTTGTAGGATTGCCCCTCACTCCTGACCACCTGAAGCCACAATAACCCATCCAAAGTCACACCCAGGTAGAAAATTAGAAATAAAATTAATGCTTCAAATTCTGTCAAGAATTAAAAAAAAACAATTGTAGTAAGTACTGAAATGAGTCTGTCTGGCTTCCTCCTACTTTAGGGCTTCAGGATAAAGACAGGGAAATGAAGACATACAGCATGACAGATTAGATGACTGGGTGACTTGTTACTTGTGCATTGCCAATAGTAACATTCTCCTTTCAACCAAAGACAAGACACCATCTAGTGTCTTCCATCAGAAACCTTTTCTGAGGAAATTTTGGAGAACTTTACTGCAGATTAGTCACTCTTATTACAGAGGGAAGCAAATGAGCAAATCAACATCAGTTGTTTTCCTTTCTATATACTATATTGATCTTCTATATAGTTTTATTTCTTTGTACTCTGCATTGCGCCATATCAAAAAAAACCTGGTGAGGCTGAGAGTGGGGGTAGGAAGGCAAGTAAGAGCGACTGGAGGAGGCATTCAGAAATGTGAGTCATGAATGCAGAGAAATATAGAGAAGAGTTCATCACGAGTAACTTGAGTTATGTGACTCCATAAAATTTTAAGTTACAGCTGAAATGGGATGTTTTCACATGCCTATACGATTCCACATAAGCTTCCACACCTGCCCTAGATCTATAAGTAGCCCTAGATGCAGGTTGTATACTGATGTATTGGGTGTGCTTTTTAAATTTCAGAATAAAATGCCTCTGTTGTATGCAGTGGAATGAAAATGCATGTGTTTCCACTTACCAGAGGTGACCGCCAGTTTCAAGCAAAAAAGTCTTTATTTAACCGCTGAAAAGCTACACTACTGTCAAAAATCTCTTTCAAATGGTATTGTATTAATTTCTGATAATATCCAGTGTAATATAATTGTGTTCACTTTATGCTGCCTTAGCCCATTTTTGTATTATGCAATAAGAAAGTTCAATATTCACAGGAAGTCTTTACCCTGCTGCATGTAAAAGTCTTGCTTTCAAGAGATTAATGACGGTTGCTTGATTTTTCTGAGACTTCCCTCCCTGCAGCTCAACATTTTAACATATTCATCCAGCTTTTCCTTCCTTTGCCTAATATGATATCTATACCGAAAGCAGGGGCAGCAGACAGATTTCTCTATTCTTCATATTGCAGAACTTTCCTTTCCTTTCCTTTCCTTTCCTTTCCTTTCCTTTCCTTTCCTTTCCTTTCCTTTCCTTTCCTTTCCTTTCCTTTCCTTTCCTTTCCTTTCCTTTCCTTTCCTTTCCTTTCCTTTCCTTTCCTTTCCTTTCCTTTCCTTTCCTTTCCTTTCCTTTCCTTTCCTTTCCTTTCCTTTCCTTTCCTTTCCTTTCCTTTCCTTTCCTTTCCCCGCCCCATCCCACCCCATCCCACCCCATCCCACCCCACCCCACCCCACCCCACCCCACCCCACCCCACCCCACCCCACCCCATCCTTCTTCCTCTCTGCCTCCCTCTTTTGGTTTTTTTTTCCTAATTATTTTTTCTATGGTTGACAGTCCTTTTTACTGCTGTAGGCAGCTCCCTGTTTTCCCAACACATTTTAAAAAAACTTCTTAAGAAGTAAAAAAGTCTCTGAATATACTCTAGTTATTATTTAATATCTGTCTAATTTGCTTCTCTTTTACACAGTTTAAACAGTTACATCCCTTTTCTGTTTGATCTGGAGATGCTACAAAGAAAACTGTGTACTGCAGTATTTTGACATGTAACTCTGATAAAGTGACTTATATAAATAAAGGGGGGGAGGGGGAAGTTGACATTTTTAATGATTTGGGGGGTGATAAGGCATCTTTCAGAGCTGCTGTAGATTTTTTTTTTTTTCTTCTTTCGCCTCCCAGGGAAGATTTGTAACTTTAAACCTTTGTTGACCAAAATTGAAACAATGATGTAACAGGCTTGAAGCTGAAGAAAGCCATGAATTTTGACTTCTCCAGGCCTTTTCTATACAGCTGACAAGTAGTTCACATTTTGATATAGTTTTTCCCTTATGCATTTTTTTTTCCTTGTCTGCTTTTAACCAGATTTTTTATTTGACATTGACCCATTTCTTATAGATACCTATTCAAATGGTAGGATTTCACCTCTGGCAGTGATAAAGGAAGCAGATCCACCAACTTAGATCAATACATCAAGGTGTTTAAAATATGTCTGACTATACCTACGACTGTTGGTGACAGTTGTGGGATTCTGGCAGTGACATTTTACAATGACTTACAACAATACTGAAAATAATGTCAGCTAAAGAGAAAGTCAGGGAAAAGGTTGTCAGGTTGCCTGGGAAAGGAGAAGTAGAGAAAAGATCATGCAATAGAAATTATTATAAACATCTCTCTAAAATTACCCAGTTGATAAAGATATAATAAAGACTGTGTCTGAACCTAAAAATTGTTGACTAAGGGATTCATACTCTTGGTCTTTATTAAGCTGATTAGATGGAGAACTGTATGTCATATTTAAAATATTTTTTAAAAGTAGGGTGAACTTAATTCTCCTACACCAATTATTGAAGGGAAATGAGTCAAGTTATTCCTTTACAAGAAAATCAGGTCCTGAGGCTCCTGAGCAATTCAGGGGTGACTCCATGTCAGGAGTCTGCATGTGACCAGTGGAGGTCCTGAGGTATTAGGAGGACATTAGAAAGGAGACATCAGTAGTACTGCATTTGATGCACCGTTGCCCAGTCTATATCCATTCTTCACTGGAGTGGTAGGGCTTGAGGAAATGTCAGGAGCAATATGTGGACCCCATCCACTGCTTCTTTAGATGTCTTGGGAAGATGGTGTATATCTTATGGACATGTAAAAAACTTACATGGCCACAAAGAATATCAAAATAATCTTATTAACGTCAGAAATTTCCCTCATAAAAATGTATCTGGATGAGTTTGGAATGTCTTTAAAACAGAAATTGCAGAGAAGAACTAAAAGGAAGAGCTGGATATAGTATCTGAGGCTTGTCAGCTAAGCAAAGAAGAGACAGAACAAACAGAAGTCATATATATATATATGTCAAGAAGCATGAAGCTACAAGAATGAATGTCAAATGGGCTACAGTAAATCATGTATAAATACTATAAAATGTTGCATTGGCAGATTTTAAGGAATGGAGGATTCTGAAGGTATTTTACCTGAAAATTATTTGCTTCAGCATGCTCTGTCTTTGGAATTAGATCCCATGCACATCTCTTCATCTTTTCTTCCTCCATCAACTTCTTGTGAATACCTTTTTCAAGTATTCACAGGTTGCTCAATCTGGTTCATGTCTTCTGTCTATATGATCGTTTTGAATTCTGCAAGCCTGAATGACCAGTTCTATGGTTATTATAGGAGCTGTTTGACCTGGTCTCAGACTAACCTACAGTCTGGATCACTAAATGTAAGAGGTGAAACTGGATGGTAAACTCACTTCTGTTTCCTGGGAGAGTGCTACAGGGTTTTAAAACAAGAAACATGTTTAATTGGAAGGAATATTTTTCTCTTTTTTTCTTTTCCCTATATACCTGCTTTAACATTAAGCATGCTCAGAATACATTGATTAGTCTCAGAATCCCATGGTCTCTGATACAAGGAAATCTCATTTATGAATTTTGGATTTATATGGAAATAAGATTAAAGCTGCATGTTCAGGTCAGTTAAGATGATTGGACCAGTACCAGACTTTCACATGCCTAGGTAACTTTGAGTTGAAAATATGACATGACAAAAGGGATTGAAACTGATGGATTGAGATTTTATGGGTTATTCTGTGACAATTAAGCACTTAGAAAAGAGAAAATATAAAATAGGTGCCTCTTCATCTTTGTTAAGCTCACCTCAGAAAGCCCTAGAAAAGAGCATGTTCAAAAGTAGAGGAATATTGATTTAGTCTGAAAAGAGGGTTCATAAGTTCCCAAGGAAGGAGAACAGATTAGGGTCATGTCAGAAAACATTTGTGAATTACTTAGGAAGCACATGCAAGAAGATGATGGGAAAAACACTCACAGAAAGAGTCACATGAAATTTTAGCTGGGAAGAATTTGCCAACTGATATTTAGAAGTGCGTTGTGAGGACCAGACAAATGACCCACTGTGTTCCAGCCAGAGTGGCTCTTGTGTGTTTCCATATAGTGCAGTTGACCATGTGATAAATCCACTAGAAAGGTACACTACTCGTTCCTCTGAATTCTGTGGTTTTTGAATGGGTGAGTCTTCTCATCAAATGTCTACAAATTACTGCTTATTCTAGTGTTTTGTGTTGGCACTTTCAGAATACCTTGTCAAGAAGGTGAAGGAGAGTGCATGAGAGAGAGACATTTAAGAAGATCATAGTACCATGGCTTCTGGAATTTTGGTATGATCTCATACTGCCAAATAACATGGCAGATCCTGGTAGGGTGCCAAATGCTGTTGAAAGTTCCAAACATGAAGCAGTGTCTGCTGTCTGAAGAGCATATTTCTGCACACACCCAGTTAAGGTCCGGAATACTGTCAATGAAGATATCAAAGAACATACCTTTTGATATTTTGCTTGGAAGTTGTAACACAACATGAGCCAGAAACCGGTTCCTATCCTCAGTAAAAACACTGACAGCTGGCTGTAGGAATGCAGCTGAGAGTACCAGTGAAAATACACAAGGTATAGGAAAACACAAAGGGAGGGACAGTTAACATCCTCTCCCTCCTATTACAGACAAAAATGAAAGTAATTTTCCTCAGGTCATGATCCCAGTGCCTGTAAGCTGACATAACATAGCAAGCAGGATCTCCACCCTTTTCCATAAGAAAAGCAGCAGGTACATTGGCCAACTTGGAATAAGTGCTCTGTGACCATGAAAGACAACCTATTGTAAACCATTAGTGAGAAGCTAGGGATGAGTGTGTTGTGCAATGCAATGTACTTGAATTTGGGGACACAGGCACTTAACATCCATCTATCCTTGCTTTTGGAAAGAATATTGTCAAGCGTGTGACCTTAAAAGCAAATCCCTGTGGAAGAATGAAGACTTCAGAAGAGAGACAACAAATTCTGTGGCTTTATTTTACCTGGAAACATGAAGTTACAACTAGATACAACAAAACACAGGCTTATTGAAAGGTTGGTTTGGGGCAATAAGGGTACAGGATAGAACAGGAAACATTGATCAGGGAAACTGACATTTTGATGCTAATGTGTATTACATGATGAAAATAGTTAAAGAGAGAGTACTCCAAGAAACATTTTACTTTTAGGTGCAACAAATATACTATCAAAAATAAAATTTATAACCAAACCTTCTAGGATAATTACCAAGTAGCTCAACTACTTCACTAAGTTGCAGAAGATGTGGAAAAGAAGGATTTCTCACCAATATGTTGTATAAATATAACATGCTTATTAATTTACCTATTTCTTACCATTCTGCAGGTGATGTGGAGTGTAAATCACAAGAAATTTCTGTGGGAAAAATGAAAGGAAATGAAACAATTATAAAACAAGGGAAGAAATGAGAGACTTTTTTTTTTTTTTTTTTTTTTTTTTTTTTTTTTTTTTTTTTTTTTTTTTTACCCTTCAGAACGATGTCAGTGAACAGATTTTAGACACTGCTATTTCATCTACTATAATGAAGCTAGTGATTTATTTTCTAGGGCAGTGAGGCTGGGGGCAGAACTTCAGGCTGAAGGGACAACTTACAGTTAAATATTATTTCTAGGGAGGGATAGAAACAAAAAGAAGCTGAGTCGAATAGCATGCCCTGGTTTCTGTGATGTGCTCACCCAGGTTGTCTGTCTTTAGTCATGATCCCAAAAATATGCAGTTCCCCAGTCTCAAAGAAAAGGTGCTGAGACAGTGCGTGAGTATTTCGTGTTTGCTGCTACATATATCTGGGTGCTACTGGGGAAAGAGAAGTCCACACCTGCTTGCAAGCAAAGCATAAATTTAGAAAAAACCTTGTGTAAACTTGCTATTTTGGCCCTGTTCTGTGCATATTGTTTATGTTTGGCTGAATATAGAAAGCATTTGCTTTACAAAACTTGTTTTGGGATTAGTTTAGTTGATGGAGGGACAGAGAAAAGCTTTAGCAGAGTCCTCTGTATGATCTGTAACTGTTTTGCTGTGATAGGAAAATTGTGATGTATGGTTTGAGTATGGTCAAACAAAATTTTTCTCTCTTGTAAGAAGCAATGTTAGTCTTACGACCTGAGGGTGAGGTGTGAGACAAATTACAAAGGAATGTAAAACACAGCTTGTCCTGTAACAAGAGCCTGAGAGACACTCCAGGCCCCCGTGAAACGCCTGAGGTGGCAGTAAAGCGACACATGGCTTCACTGAAAGGAGCCTGGAGTGAGCTGACTGTGGCTTGGGCAGGCAAGGGCAAGACACAGGGTTCGGCCAGGGAGCAGGTACGTGTTTAAATGCCAGTTAGATCAGGCACATGCTTCACTCAGGCTCTAGCAAGCAATCTCAGATCAATGATAATAGGCAAGGGAGCTGAGATATTTCATACCTGTTATCTCCTTGCAGTCATCTTAGATTGCCTCTCAGAGGCAGAGGCTCATTGCTGGTTTATTGACAAGCAGTGACAAGTCGCTACTTCTGCTTCCCTACCAAACACTTTTTCCATTTAGCTGTTCATAGATCCCTGCTTTTCATAAGCAAGTCTGGAGACGAACATTTCATGTTGCAGCTACCACTGGTTTAACTTTTTGAATATGTTCCTATACAGAATAAAAGTCCTTTTACACCTTTTTTTTCCATACCCCAAGTATTACAGTGCAAATCCGATTTCTGTACAGTTCCCTGTTCTAGAAACTTATCCATATGAATACAGGTTGATACAGTCTTCTAAGAAATAGGTTTTTCAAGCTAGGTACTTAGTTTCATTCTCACATTAAGTAGGGCATAAGGTATTGTATAAACCATGGAAACTCTTCCAAATAGGTTGGCAGACAAATAGACAAGTTCACAGTTTTTTGTGCTTTGTAAAAAAACTTTGTAGAAATAGATGAACAAAAATATCCAAAAATTATGTAGAATGGCTCTCATTACTGGGATCACAGAACATTCTGGCTAGTGGGTATGATCCTTAAGGTCAAAAGTCCCCAAATCCCATGAAACAACTGTAATGGAGGAGAATGCCTTAAAAAACATGATACAAATCCTGTGATCCACTTAATGTATCTTAGATCTGCCTGAGGTAAAACTGGCACAATGTGTGTGGTTATTGTCCAGCAGTCCTTCTCAAAATCACCTCTGCTGGTATTTATAAAGAATGAGAAGTAAGTGTAGTATGAATGCTATTTTTCATACTAAATATAGTGTTTCATTTATTATTCTTTTTCAGTGGTTTTGGAATATATGCACTGTTCTTTTAAAGGCTCTGAGTGAGCCAGAAAATCACAGTGAAGTTCTACTAAAATAAACCCAAAAAAATGAAACAAGAAGAAAAAGGATTTTCAGTATGCCATGGGTCTTTAAAACTTCCACTTTTTTATCTTCAACATTGGTACTTGAGGAAAAAGAAAAGTGTAGAAGTAAACTGGGGCAGCAGGTAGCAGTGCTTCCCCAGAGACTCCCATCCTTTTATTCTCAAATGAGCAGATGGGTGAATGATCCAAGGATGATGTGACACTAGTAACCTTAGAAGCCCCTGATGATTCAATCTCTCTGACCACAGAGTCTCATATCACTCAGACAAGATGAGTAACATTGTGGCTATTAGCATGATATAGTCCTGTGGAAGTCATGTTTAAACTCTAATCAGAGTTCCTTAGTTACCCAAGAGTGACTAGAGGTGCATGTAGCTGCAGCTGTTATTCCAAAGGCAAGTAATATTTTTAAAGTAGGTGTATAGGTGGGGAACAAAGTGATTATTTGGCATTTACTCTGGTTACTCTGATTAGATTACAGACCATTATAATAATTGTAATGATAAAATTCTGCAAATAAGAGGAACCATATGTTTTATCACCTGCACAACTACAAAAAGAAAATCTGAAACCCTGCATTTTATCTCTGCATGACGCACTCTTTCCAAAACCCCACTGAATACACCCAGAGTAAAGTTCAACCTAGACAGATACTTCTGCACTCAGAAGCAATCCTGTAAAGTAACTTTCTTAAATTCTGACACTGTCTGTGGATTCTAAATCAGTATGAACTGCAAAATGAAGAACACTAAAAGATATAACTGAACTGCAGAATGAAGAACACTAAAAGTTATAACTGAAAAAAGCAATTGCTCTACTTCATTAATTCCACCACAATTCCATGTGTGATTTATGCTCATACTCCCTCTTTAACTTCCCTTCAGCCCATAAAATGTTTTGAGGTCTTAAATATATTACTTCAGGTATTTCTCTTTATTTGCTGAAGACAGCAAATAAATCTGCCCCTTGTCTTTCTGATTGCTGGCATTCTTTAGTGCATAGCAAAGATTTTTCACACTTTGTGTGTGGTGATTTTCTGCTGAAGATTATTGCTTTATATTGAAATAACAGTATCAAATTAATTTAGTCTGATCCCTGGAGCTGAATTCCAACCACCTGGTCACATGGGGAATATATATTTTATTTATAATTCATTTACTACTGACAATCATAGTGGCAATTTCATTAAATGAAATGTATCCCAAATCTAAAAGCCTCTTAATGTATACTTATCATTGTTCTAACTTTATTAACTTCACTGAATTGTTCTATTTTTTCCAGGAGATTAATAAGTATGTTTTAAAATTATGATTGTTTTTTAATATGTATACATAATTTTTAAAAATAGTTCAGAAATAGGTGTTTCAGATAGAGCAAATAAAAGAGCTATCCTCTTTTCTAATAGTAAACTTTTAAGTAGACCATTAATCTTTAAAAAATAGAAAAGGTTAATCATTCTAAAACTCAAATCTGCTTGGAATAATTTCTCTAAGGGTTAAAAATAAAATAGGCTTTTCAAAACTAAAGCAGGCTGAATAATAACTTTTTTTTTTTTTTTTTTTTTTTTTTTTTTTTTTTTTTTAAATAGTGTAGAGTAGTCCTCGTTTCTTATCAGCTGGGCACGGACTTCCTGCTCCTGAGCACACATTTGTGTCTTTGACAATATAATGGGCATGTACATTAGCTACTCTATTGCTTTTACAGTGCACCACAAATAAGCAATTGAAAGCTGTTTCATCTTTCTCTCAAAAGATGTTTTCTGCTGTCTGTATTAATTGGCATTTGAGATCATGTGCTGTCACTTTTACATTTTGATAAGGAAAAAATATGTATTACAGCTACTGTTGTTAATAATATAAAGCCTGACTTTTCTTACAGAGATTAATTTGAAATGACACTATGGAGCCTGACAGCTCTTGTTGGTTATTTTAATTTACTAGACAATTTTGCATGCTATTGGCATGGGGACATGGTCTCAGGCAACAGTTTTGTTCTATTGGTTATTAGTCTAAATTAAATAAATATTGAAACAAACAGTAAGCCTAACTAAAGATTAAGTTACTATGCAAGATGAATCTCAGTAAATAATTATTGAAGGGAAATGTGGTGATACACATAACAAATGATGGAATAGTTTACTGATAAACACTTTCTGCTGGATGAGGGAGTAAGGTGCACACAAAGTTTTGGCCTTTTTCCAGAAATTTTAAGGTGGTCATATACTGTCTTTGGAGTGCATGTTATTCCTTTCTATAATTCAGTCATTTCAGATCACTTTAATATGACTTCTTACATCTCTTTATTTTAAGGCAGTTGAAGAGGTTTGTTAGCAAAGTATGACAGGGCCAGTCTTACATGTATTAATATGTGATACTGAATTGAAAATTGAATCTTGTAGAATTTTTTTTCTTCAGCAGAAGTACAGAAAACACTACTAAAAACCCCCTGTCAATCATCCAGATTTAGTAACTTGGCAAAGTCTAGGTAGTTATACACACAATGTTTCAGTGAATTCTGTGAATTGTTAGTTAAGTTGTTAATCTAGGATGTGATTCTAAAAATGTTGATTCTTTCTTCAAAATAAGTTTAAAGGATAGAATAAATATGCTCTAATTCTGCAAGTGGATATACTAGAATGGTGATTCTTAAATTAATGCAGTGCAGCCTTGGACATCAGTAGATAATAAAGGAAGTGTTGAAATGTGTCCTACATGAACATAACTCAACTGGCTATTACATCACAGGGAAAAACCCTCTTTTTGCCTTTTCCAAAGGTGTTTTGCTGGGGCTCTCTGTGCTGATCATGACTTTGTCACCTCATTTTTCTGTTTCATCTGCTGATCCCTTATTGGGTTTTAGGGACACATTTTGTGTGTTTACACACACAAAGGACAGACCTTTAATCGGTCATCATGACCCAAGTCCCCCTCTCTTTCCTACCTTTTCCTTCCACAGGTAAAATGCCTTGAAGAAAAGAAAAAAAATACTAAAATCATAAGAGGATGGATCTGGTCACTTTCCAGACTTTGCACTTCAAGCTCGCAAACAGCCCAGAGCTTCCAGAAGCAGATTTTGAAAAAATGGCTGTGTGAGCATGCTGCTTCTCTGTCCTTGATCTTCGTTATTCCTGGTCACTACACTCTGTCTGCCCTGGCTTGGTGAGTGATTCTCAAATACATTTTCCTGCAGGTCCTAAAATCACTGAATTGTTTTTAGTCTGATGATGGGTAAAGTCACTAGAATTAAATATTCTTGTCCATGATTGTGCTTCATCAACATTTCAGAGAAGGAGGGTCTTCTGTACAGAATGACCTCCCATAGCTGTTCTGATTCACAATGGGGAGTATCTAGCTTTTATAAAGGGCATAGTTCTCTTCTTTTTCATGCAAGTTCCTTGCTAAGACTATTCCATTTATCATTTATGTGAAAATCTGCTGTTACTAGGAATTGTTCATCCTATCAGTTATCAATGAACTTCAGATATCCAACCCCATGAAATTGCTTTTATTTTATTCACAAAGTTGTTATGGGCCTTGTTTTCCAACACAGGGTACAAACAGGACTGTGATGTGTGAACCTTGGCTGGCCACCTGGTGCCTATCTTGTTCAGGTCTCCTCTTCGGCAGGACAGGAGACAAAAATGCCATGCTCAGGGGCTGAGATAACAACAGGGAGGCCACTCATTAGTTCCTGTCACTGAAAAAAAAGGTTGACTTTGGGAAATTATTTTTTTTTGCAAGTTAATAACAGATGTGGATAGTTAGAAATAATAACAAAACTAAAACCCTCTTCTTACCGCCCTATTCTTCTCCCCCGGTTCATCTTCACTCCTACCTTCACATCTGTCTCTTCCCCTCAAGTGACGGAGGGTGATAGGGAAAGGGAGTTGCGGTCAATTCATGACACTTCATTTCTAGTCCTCCTTCTTCTGATGCAGTTCCCCTGTTCCAGCATAGGGTCCCTCCCAGAGGATACAGTTCTTAACGCAGTTCTTCAGCATGGGTTCTTTCAGTGGGGTACAGTTTTTCAGGAACAGACTGCTTGGAAAGGTCCCAGGTCATGCCAGAAAACCTGCTTCTCCGGAGGCTTTTCTCCATGGACCCTAGTGCCTGAAGCAAGTCAGCTCCAACGTTGTCTCTTCACAACCTGTAGCTTCAAATCACATCCACCTGCTCCAATGCAGATCCCTCCACAGGCTGCAGGTGGATCTCTGCTCCACTGTGGTCCATGGGCTGCAGGGGCACAGCCTGACTCACCATGGTCTTGCCCACAGGCTGCAAGAGAATTTCTGCTCTAGGCCCTGGAGCAACTCCTCCCCCTCCTTCTACACTGACCTCAGTGTCTGCAGGGATGTTTCTCCCACATATTTCTCACTCCTCTAACAGCTGCCACATCACATTTTTTATCCTTTCTTAAATATGTTATAATGGGCTCAGCTTTAGCCAGTAGTGGGTCCATCTGGCTGCTGGCTAAGCTGGCTCTGTCTGGCTAACTTACAGAAGTCACCTCTCCAGCTCCCACTACCAAAATCTTGCCACCTGCCATAAACAGCAGAGTTCTGTTAAATCCAAAAGGTAGTTATGGCCTGTAGTGAATTAGTTTAAACACAGAGTAGAGAACAAAGAATGCTGAACTCGGCTACAGTCATAGCAAAAGGATGCTGGTTTATAGCAAAAACTTGAAATTTGACAATATAAAGAAAATACTGTAAAGAAAATATCTGCAAAGGAAAATTGTCAATAATGGAACTTAGTTGTTGATTTTCTATGACTTTTTCACTGAGAATTTTTTTTTTTTGTTTGTTTGTTTACTAGCACAGATTTTCTCTTCTGACCATCATACTATGATGACTGAAGGTCATGGAGATGAGTGCATGGTTCATGGACTTACTTCTTGATTTCAAGTTATGAAGGATGAAATTCTCTTCTGTGCAAGCGGGGCATTGTGGATCATAAAGAGGACTATGCAATGGGACAGGTATTATATTCACTTCTGGAGAGGGGTCAAAACCTCTTTTTTGTATGAAATCAATATTAAATCCCTGAAGTGTTTAGAATTTTCCTTTTCAAATCCATCCTGTTTGAATTTATAATGATTTAATTCAAGAAGTTTTTGAATTCTGGTGAAAACTATCTATATTTCTTCCTCTGTTAAACAAAATGTAAATAAACTTTCTAAGACAACTCCCCTCACAGTATGATGTTAATAAGAAAACATTGCCCAAGAGTTAATTGTGCTATTTCATATTAAAATGTTTGTCTCAAAAGATTCATAAATATTTTATTTCTGTAATGCAAAATGCTATTTTCCTTTTTTAAAAAAATATTTCTCTATACTTCCTTAATGACTTTACTAACAAAGAAATCTGTTGAGAATTATATAAAATCCCTTTCTTTGATGCTCATTAAAACAATTAATTGAATATTAAACACAGTAGATATCTCAGTGTTTTGGTGTCTATTTTACAACTAGTTAAATCCTAAACAGTCCTAAACAGGTCACAGGCCTCAGTTTAAGGATGTTTGTTTGTAATAAAAGCTCTCCTGCACCTGGCTTTGTGCCTTGTAAGAAACTGTTTTTCTCCAGGGTACAATTACATCAAGAATTTTTTTTTTTCAGCCAGCAAGAAGAAAGAATAATGGGCAAAACTCAAGTTACACCAAATATTTGGTCTAGAATTTGCCTTTGCCAATCTATTGGATATTAAGCATAAGAGTTTGAAATCCCATGAGAACAATAGGTTACTATTTTGTGGATATTTTAAAAGGCTCTAATTTACACTGAACTTCCTTTAATTTTTCAGTTTATATCAGAGGCTTTAAGTCAGGAGCATAAACCATACTTTAACTACATTTTCACATTCCACCAAGAAAAGAGATAGTGTTTTCCTTAGTGAAGTTTAATATTACTAATGGCCTTTAGTCTTTAGAAGGGATTTAAGAAGCTAATTTGAATTAACTGGAAGTTATTATTATTCCTTCTAATTAATTTAAAATGTTTTATTTTCTGTACCAATACTCTGTTTTGTATGGTTGTCATGGTTTAAGCCCAGCCATCAACTAAGCCCCATGCACTTGCTCTCTCATGCCACTACCACTGAGACCAGGGAGAGAATCAGAAGGGTAAAAGGTAGAGAACTCATGGGTTGAGATACAGACAATTTAATAGAGAAAGCAAAAGCCGCAAATGCCAGGAAAGCAAACCAAGGAATTAATTCATTGCTTCTGAAGGGCAGGCAGATATCCGGCCATCCCCAGGGGAGCACGGCACCATTCCACAGTGACTTGGGAAGACAAATTCTATCACTCTGTCATCCTGAGGGGGGGAAGGAGTATGCACAACCACACACTCCAAAATCCCCACCTTCTCATTCTTCCCCTCCACTTTATATATTGAGCACGATGTCACATGGTCTGGAATATCCCTTTGGTCATACAGGGTCACCTGTCCTGGCTGTCACTTCTCCTAACCTCCCATGCTCTCTCAGCCTCCTTTTCAGCATGGCAGTAGGAAAAGTAGAAAAAGCTTGGCTCTATGTAAGTTCTTCCTAGCAATAACAAAAACATTCCTCAGTTATAAACTGTGTTTTCAGCACAAATCCAAAACACTTCCCCATACCAGCCATTGTGCAGAAAATTAACACTTTCCACCAACTCTGCTGCATGAGGAAGAGGTAAAGGAAAACATAGGTGTTTTAGAAAGACAGGTTTCATGGGAAAAGACAGAATATGATGGAACTACTTTCAAGTTACAGTTTCAAATTAAGCACAGTATTGAAATATAATCTATGCTTACTACTGTGGAAAAGTAGCAGTGGTGATACTGAATTTATATTTCAACAAAACTTTTGAGAATGTTGGACAAAAAATCCATTGTCAGCTTAGGGAATTTTAGGAAAGGAAGTGTGATTTCACTAGCAAGTCCATACAAAAATTTCTGTATAAAAAAGAATTAGAGTCTTTTTGGAAGGACTCTCATTTAGTGCACTCTAAGATAATGCTAATAGATGGACATAACCTCTTTTTCATGTAATTCATTTTTTGCTGTTGTAACAGCACTTTTCCAAGAATGCAAGAAGGAATGGCTTTGAGTGAGAGGTGGCATACTTTGTTAGGTGATCTGACATTGATCAGTCATAAGTTCTTGATTAAAATTAGACATCTAAAATGCTAGTAATTTTATAGAAACACTTTGTAATACCACCAGACTGTTTCCACAGTTTCAGTGTTCCAGGAGTGATAGACCATCTCTTCTATAATATTAACCAGGAAGAGGGCATGATTCCCTCCCTGTGGCCGGAAAAAAGCCCAAATTTGGCTACAAAGTGTAAAACTTCAATATGCCAAAGGTGCAATGCCACGATTATGGCTTTGGGAAGTAATTTGGAAAGTATAAAGTGCCTGTTTTATTGTGCCCAATGATTCTCTTCTCAATTCACTGAGACTGGTCTTTTTACTTTAAAGAGGTTCCATTGATCTCCCACTCTGGTGAACACTGGGAAAAAGCTGTTTTTTAACTCCACCTTCCCTTGATGTTCTTCTGTCTTCTATCCTTTGAATCTGTACTCTTTCCCTCACTTACCATGTCCTAACCTTTTCTCAGAACTTCAGATAAGTGAGATTACCCTGCAGGAAAGAAAGAAATGGGCAAACAGTTTCTGAAAGATGTCTGTTTCATTTGGGGAATCATAATGTTTTAGATTTTTAACACTACTTTAAATGTAACAAAGACTTTACACAGGCAGAGTCTGCTGATATCTGTGCACGAGACAGAATATCTCTAATGCAATATTTGTCTGGAATCTCTATTTTAAGTTATTTAAATTAGTGATTGTTTGTTTTTAATATTTTTCTTCATGAAATACTTATGTTTGAATGGACAAATGATTCTCTTCTAACTCTGAATTCACCTTGGTTTTGTGTGTATTTGAAGCTGGGCTCTAATTTCTTTTATGTAAGTGAAATACTTGAAGCTTAAGGATATGATTTAATCCAAAGCATTAAAAAAATAAAGAGAGAGAGAGAGAGAGAGAGAGAGGGGGTTTCCTTTTATATAGTCCCCAGCAGAAGAGTGTTCTACTTTCCATTCAGTAACAGTGCTTGGACTATATCAAATGCAGTTTTAAAAGTGAGGTCATGATGCTATGATTCAAAATTTGTCAGATGTAAAGCCATAAGGGATTTTTAGAAGATGAAAAGACTAGACTTCTGATGTGACCTGATGCAGCTGAGTAACTCCCAAAGTCACAAGTCAGTTTCTGACTATAAAAGAGACATCTGATCAGATTGTCATGCTTTATGTTTAATGGAGTGTTACAAGGACTTTGACACAAACCATTACCCACTATTTACTTATTCAAGGCAGAAACCTACTGGAAAATTGAACGAAATTATCCATACTTTAACAGCTTTGAGCAGATTGCAGTATGATCAAAATTTCTAAAACATGCCCTTTTGAGAACAGTGGTATTAAATGTTCCTGAATTCATGTATTGTACTCTAATCATTACACTTTAAGAAATAATTTTTAACCTCAGGATGCTAAATAGAAATGTTGCCAATGTTGCCATTTATATCTGCTGTACACGGCTGTGTTACAGACAGATTTTTTTTTTATTGACTTGGTTCAAATGGTAATCAGTTGTGAACCTGTTGTCCTTTCACAACTTACTATTCTTGAAACAAAACTATGTTAGTAAATTTCTTCACAATTTACAGTACCTTTGGGAATCAAAGCCACAGTTAAAATCACTTGCAGTAACTCCAGTATCTGATGTTATAGGGAATTTGAGTTTTCAAGTAAAAAATAAAAGCTCAGAGGAATCTTGATCACATCAAACTGCACAGAAGAAACATGCTATTGAATAATTGCTTCAAAACTTAATTTTTGCTACTCAAAAATAAAAAGCTGGTAAAATCATAATGTTTTTCTAGGGAAGGATGCTCTTGTGAAAGAAACAGTGAAGTAAGGCATGATGGCTCTTTTACAAACCCAGTTTAATTGTACATTGGGTGACCGTGTGATTAGCTTGTACTAAATCTGAAACTTAGAAAACTAAGTGGTTTGAAGACTCTATGACATAAGGTATAGGCATAAGGAAGTAGAATGAATTAAATAATCCAGGCCCTTTTTCTTTCCTGCAGGAATGACAGGGCAACAGGGCTTGTACAATTTTTCTGAAATGTGATTGCCAAATAAAAACTAAATAACCCAGCAAGCAGATTGTATTTTCATTCAGGACACTAATGATAGTAAAAAAAAAAAAAAAAAAAAAAAAAAAAAAAAATTCTGACTTTTTTTGAAATTATGTAGCCAGTTGAAAAGGATCACAAACAGTACAGGGACTCTTTATTTTCCACTGATGTAGTGGTGCAAATCTTACATGAGTCAAAGTATTCATTTGCATCAGGTTAAATTGGTCCCAGGTTAAATTTTGTAGACTGCTTGTCTACAAAAAAAGGATTCTGAGTACTTGAGGACATACTTCAAAACCCAGTTAAGTATTAGCTAAGAAAGAAGGTTTTTGAACAAATAACTTTGCAGAGTGAATCAATTTACTAATCTGTATCTTTATTAAGCCTTTTGCTGAATTTTTCTGTGGATTTTATTTCTGATGAATCCTGTAATTGCAGAGATTTTTATCAGATTAAGCTTGGCCCTATAAGGCAAAAGATCAAATTGTTTTTCACTGTCTAGCTGCATTAAGAGGGCCTGGAGGTCAATCACACCAGCAAAAGATCTATCTGTGTCAGGAGAATAAAGATGACTCAAAAGTATTTCTGTAAAGATGTCATAATTATCAAGAGCCAGGTTTAATTGAGGGGTTTTACATATGTTCAAATAGTTCACTATTCACCAATATTTTAGTGACATGTAATATTATTGAAAGGAAGTGCAGAACAGCATAGTTTCTTGAGGTAGAATGGCAGATTTGTCACAATTTGTATATTTGAAAATGCATATCTTCAGAACTAATTTGCATCTGCACTGTATTTAGACAGTATTTTTAAAAGAACTTCAGTCCCTTTAGACAGTTTCCCTTAAGTTCTATTAAATCTGTTGCCCTGAAAAAGAAGTTGCTCATTAGACCAACTAGGAAGAAACAATTGAACATCTCATAAATTGTAGAATCACTGAATAGTTTAGGTAGGAAGAGACCTCTGGAGGTTGAATGCAACTCTCTGCTCAAAGCAGGTCTGATAAGATCTGTTAGCTTAAGAACTGACAAGCTGAGTTTTGAATATATCTATGGATAGGAATTCCACAACCTTTATGGGAAAACTGATGTACTGTTAGGCCATCCTCACAGTGGAAACATTTTGTGTGGTATCTAACTGGAATTCCCTGCACTGTCAAGTACTCTTGACAGAATAGCCTCTAGTATCAATCTCTGAAAGATGTCGCTTATTACTAGCTACATGCTGAACCTATGTCTCTGATCACAAGCCCTACAAACTGGTAGTCCAGTGTATTTTCCACATGCCTGATTCATTCAATTAATGAGACCAGATACTAATAGTGTGGCCATAGGTGTGCTACAGGACACAGTGTCTGAGACCTTACTAAACTGAGGCATGTGACAGCCACTGCTCTTTCTTTGTCCAAAAGAGTAATCAAATCATTTTAAAAGGCAACAAGGTTGGTCAGGCCTGATTTACTCTTCTTAAAGTCCTTCTGGCTGTTCTAAGCCACCTTCTTATCTTTCATGTGTTTGGAGGTGATTTCCAGGAACATTTGCTCTATAACTTTCCCAGGAATTGAGCATGAATTAAGAGTTATTGGTTGTGTGTAGTTCCTGGGTCCTCCTTCTTGCACTTGTGTTACTGGGCAATACTGTTGTTAATGGAAGTGAGTCTTTTACCATCTGCATGAAACTGCTGCAAGAATTTTCCTGTGAGAGGAAGTCCTAATAGATGAAACTCCAGTATACAGGAGCATCATAAATGTAAAAATCTCCACCTCTCTGTATAGCAATGTAACTCTAGACCCTGTTGATGTGTCCAAGTTATTTGTGGAGGTTAGACTACAAAGACCTGCTAGTCCTTAGGCAGGTTTAGTGAGCTACATGCATAACAATTTGATATTTTATATATAAATAATTATATATTTCATATATATATTTCATATATAAATGAATATATAGACTTTGTTTATATATGTTTTGTGAGTGTGAAACTGAAGTAAGAGGCATAAAAGGAAAAATAATGGGATTGAAAGGTCTGCTGGACAAGAATAACACAAGACAAATTTGTAGATCAAACCTGGTTTTAGTACAATATCTTTGCTTAAAATACAGAGCTTTGAAGCTCTGCAGAGAACTGTTTCTAAATAATTAGAGAACTTCTAAGAAAAAAAGACTGAAAAAAAGAATAACTTCTATTTAAGAGTGAAAAATGTTCATGGTAACAATGATTTAGCTGTTTATTGCAAGATACTGATAACTAATGACAGCAAGAAATCTCAAGGCTAAAGTTATATAAACAAAGAATAATACTAAATGTAGAAAAAAATACATAGTTTGTATACCACAAAAATTTCGTTTTCCCCATTTTTAAGAAAATATTGATTGCAGTGCATGTGCAGATGCATTTCTTACAAACATTTTCAAACGCATCATTTTCAAACAGAAGCTGTATTGGTAAGCTGAAAGGTTTGCAGACTGGATAAAACTGTTTTCTCTGCTTCCAGCACTTGTTTGAAACATGTTCAGTAAGTGTATAGTTGTCACTGTGAATATATCTTGCATTCCGATCAGAACCTGAGGCAGGGAAAATTCCCTCTCATATTAAGGCTTATTGGCATAGACCATCCTTTTCAGTACTTAGGACTGAAATTACTGTCCTAAGAGAAACCACTGAAAAGATAATTGTTCAATAGGCCAGTCAACCTACAATATGTCAGGAATGTACTTCTAAAATAAATTTTACCTTGTCCTATTAAGTAGTTATCCTTTCATGAGAGAGCTGTTTGTATCTCACTTGACTTGCTGCTCATTTACATGATGAAAAATAGGAACGTGTAGGAATTTGTAAATCTGTCCAAGGGCAAGTGGTACTGCAGTAAAAGTAGGGTTGAGAAATAGAACACTGGCAGTATCCTTCAAATGTAACCCTTACAGCAATTCATCCAAATAATATGATTGTAGATCTCTGTAATGATATTGATGAATCAGATGCTGCTTTTATGTCTTATGCCCCCATTTTAAAAGAAAATTTGAAAAATTCAGTGAATATAGGAACAATTTAAGTGAAAAATGCCTGAACAGAGTAGAAAGAATTCAACACATACAAGTAAATAAAAAGATGAAAACATGACTTGCTTCTTTTCTACTCTTGAATTCCCATCAAGAAAATGGCAGATTTTAAAGAGATCTTGAGCTTAAAAGAATGAAAACATATCAAGATTTAAAACTTCAGTGATAAAATCTGGCAAATCCAGGCTAAAGTAGCTGTATTAAAAAAAACCCCCAAAAAACAAAAAACAAACAAACAAACAAACAAACAACCCCCCCAAAAAACCCCACAACAAAACAACAACAACAAAAACAAAAACAAACCACAAAACCCCCCCACAAAACAGTTTAATAAAGATAGGATGAAACTAATAAAGATGAATGAACATTAAGTAAAAGTATTCTCATGATTGGGAATACTGAAAAAAATTAGTTACTTAACTATCTTCTTTAGTTTTCAATTCAACCCTAGAAGAAGTGCATTTAACTGAAGCTTAGTCTGTGTGATGCAGTGTGGCATAACATAGATAAAACAACAATCACAGCAGAAGTACAAGGATACGTGTCAGATTTTTGAGGCAAGTCATGGAGGTAAACAAAAAAATTGCGCAAATTTGGATTTTTTTAGCAAAACAGGCCATGTTAGGCTAACTTAGTGTACTAAATAACTTTTTTTTTTTTTCTTTCAGAGAGGAGAAATAAAAGAGATCTTGCCAATCTATATAAAGAACCACTGAAGTAGCTATGGATGGAAAGGACCTCTGGCATCCTCTGGTCCAGAGGCAGATGGTTTAATTTAGATGGGGTTGCTGAAAAACTTTGGTGAAATTTTTAATAAAATCCCACTTGCAGAAGATGGAGAGGACAAAGTCTGTAAATTAACACTAAGTATGGATCTTACTATAGAGATAGTAACAACAGGCAATGTTGAAGCAGAAAGTCTAAGATGGGAGGGACATTCCTCCAGGATGAACCAGAGGATCAATATTCTCAAATATCTTAATTCATGAGAGAGTGGTAATGAAATTTGTCCATGACGCAAAGTTCAGAGGAATCATGAACAACTGGCATAGTATATACCCTTAATGAATGAAGTGATAAAATGCATTTAATAGCATAAAAATTGCGTGGTGAGACATCATGGGATTAATAAAAGTATTTTTATAATTAACTGCAAATTATTTGCAAATATATAAAGAAAATTTTGATTAGTTCACAGGACTGTGAGTCACCTGTACAGTGCAACTGTGAAAAGTGTAAAAATGGGGAAAGCTGCTGAGTTATTTGCTGATGACTTAGTAAATGAAGATGATGGCTCAAGAAAAATGTGATAAAATTGTTAATAAACAGTAAGATCCTCAGAATGAAGCACGACCTATAAGGATTCGAATAACCATTTCAAAGAATTTCCCTTCATACTGGATCATATCAAGTACACAAGTGTTCTTGATAAGGGCAATATTTTAGATTGTGTAAAACTAATTAAAAAATGAAAAAAATGTCCCATATGTATGGTGTCTCAAACTGCTCATACGCTCAGAGGTCAACAGCTGTAATGCAGGATAGTGAACAGAAAATAGCAGGGGAAAGGTTTCACAAAAACATCCGCAAAAGGCATTAAAACGTGATTAGAACAGCTGCTCTATTGGTACATGAGCGATTTCTTCAGGAATAATGAAGAGCTTGTGAGATACGATCAAGTTTAATTTGGATCGTACTTAAACCTGTGGGGCTGTATTAGATTTCTCAGTATTGAGGAGCAGTGAACAAAAATGAAATCCATGCAGAGTGGAATGGCTGTGCACTGTATTCAAAAGAATTTGCTCACCTTAGACACTGGCAAATGTAATTATAAAAATATCCCTACAGAAAACAGAGGATATGCATAGATCACAGGAGCTTTGGATCAGGCATAAGGGACTAGTTTTACAAAAGGTAGAAAAGCAGATAAACGGAATAACAAAACCAATTGGGAACACAGAGTGTTTGTACAGCTTCATCTAGGAATGTTTCCATCTTAGATCTTCTGCTTCTGCCCTGAGTGGGGCTCAATTATACAGGAGTGTTTGGCCTAGTGCTGTTGATACACGCTGCCCCTGGCAGCAACAGGCTCCACTCTGAAGCAAAGATGCCTCCTCCAGCCCACTCGCTGCTGCCTGGGTTTTTCCTTGGACTTCCTTCAGCTAAAGACTGGGTAACTCTGATCCTATTTAGCCTTTGTGATCAGAGAAGATCACAGCCTGAAGTGGTTTGCGTAACTTCAGGTCCCAGTGTAAATACAAGAGTGTATTTATATGTATTTGTATTGGTGTGAAATCTGATAGCAAAAGTTTCCGGTAGGTTCTTTTGGTGTTCTCTTTTATCAATAAAACCAAAATGTGCACCTACAACCCCTAAAAAATGTCTTTCATTTACCCCCCAAAAGACTTCTTTCCTCAAGAATTCCCTCTGTCATGAATCTGGAGAAACTGCTGCAGGCATTAATGCCACCAAAGCAAACAGATGAAAACACTAAGCTAACCCCCTCTCCCCTCAAAAACCCCAAACAAACCAACTAAAAAAAACCCAAGGAAAAAAAAAAAAACAAACCTAACCAAACTGGTAAAGCAGAAATCCTGCTAAATGAGGAAAGACTGTCATTAACATTTACAGAGTGCAAAATGCATAGCACATGTGAAACTATTTCATGGTTCTCCAACAAATAAGAAAACCTCAGATAGCAATACATCTTTAAGGGTCATACTTACTGTTGAGGGGAATTCACGGTACTGCTGGGCAGTGAATTAGAACAGCAGTGTTGAGTTCAGTTACCCTTCCCTGAGAAAGAAAACTAAGCAAAACTGTTCTGACTCATAAATGTTTAATTTTTATAGAAGAGTGGCTTGGTTTTAAAATTAAATCCACAAAGCTTACATTCTATTAATAAGTTAAATTGCCATCTCTCTTCCAGAAATGATTGGACATTTTCTGGTGGGACATGTTTTAAGTCAGGAAGTTCAGATTCACTGAATCGAAATGTGTTGATGTTTAAAAAAAAAAAAACAACAAAAAAACAAACCCCAACCCAAAAAACCCCAAACAAACATAAACCAACAAAAAACCCCAACCATTTGCCAAAACTTGTCAGATTTCTGAAGGGGAGAAAAGTACCCTGGCTTTCTCCCAGCTTGCCTGATTGCCTTCTTCATCTGTATGACTTCTTTCCCTGACAGAGAATTTTGGAGCTAGACCTCTATACATGCCTATTCTCTTGCTTTTATTAACATCAGCCCCTCCTCTGCCATTTCAGTTTCAAGGCTTGCCACTGAAGAAAGTTGAATGCTCAGGTAGTAAATAACCTAGAAAAGCAGTCAGCCAGGGAGATTTGCTCTCAGCAACCTGGCAGTCAAAGCACCTAAGTGTTTATTGAATGGGGAGCCAGAGAGCCTTCAGAATTAATAGGGAAATCAAGAAACCAGAAAACCAGGGTGGGAATTACCAGCACAGTCCCAAATCTATTGCTCTTCATAGACCACTTTTTGTACTATGAAGGTGGGAAACCTGTGAGTTAAAAAAACCTCTTAGCACTAAAATTTCAGACCTCTCAACTGTCTGCCTGAGATTTCTAGGCAATTTCTAAGCTTCAGAAGCTAAATTTTAATAAAAAAACCCCACAATTTAAACCGTGATCCATGTGGAAATCACAAGCACTCTTTTTAAAGCAAGAATAGAGTAAAGGTTGTGTTTGTTACAGGAATTACTCTGGTGTCTTGGATCCATGGTTCACTGAGAAGCAAAAAAACAGTGCCTGAATTCGTGGGAACACAAGAAACCACACTAGAGAATTGCATTATAATCTGTTTTTATGAACATATATGTCTCATTTATAGTAATTCAATTTGAGATTAAACTGTGAAATAAAAAGTTTAATTTGCATTAGCTATTCTATCTTTCAATGATAGTGGATGTCAATCTTCCACATAGTAAGAATTTGAAGGTCTTTTCTGTGGTAAGATTTATACCGCAATACTGGAGAAAAAAAAATTTATTGCCTTTGAATATTTTTACATCTTCTTTGATCATTAAGTAGAGTTACTAATTTTTTTATTAAAAAAAGTCTCAGATGACAATTCCATCACTATCATTAACAAGATCTTGACTGAAATTTGTGGACTGGATCTGAACAGTGCCACAGAAAAAGTCATTTTTCAAAACTGAAGCACTTTCAAACTCATCCCATCTTTGTTAATCAAAATATCCAATATCAGGATTTACTTTCTATTTAATAGAACTAAAAATGTATTCTGTAATAAATACATAGAGTGATTTTTCCATATCTGAGTCAAGTAGAGCCTAAAACCTTACTTTACCAGGGGTTAATAGTCTCAGTCCTGTACAGCAGAAGACGAGGGATGCACAACATTTTCTGTGAACGTGAGGGGAGTTACAATTGCTCAATTTCAATGAAAATTTTGCTGGTATTTTAGCTCTACTCCTAAATTCAAAACAACTCAGTATTTCATGTGTTAAGCCCCTTTTGTAGCCTACCTCTCATTTTCAGTGTGGTTACATTATATATATTTATATGTATCTCTTGCTTTAGCAGAAAAACAGCCAAGAAGAGTCTAGGAATGGTTTAACTTAAAACATTCAAAAGCCTGAATTATAGACAGCCTTTTGAAAATGCTTTCTTAAGATTCAATAGAAGAATGAAGCTATAGAGTTAAAATCTACTTGCTATTCATTTTGGTAAGTAAATGTGTGATAATTTTGTTGTTTTTAGGAGAGAGTACACAAGTATATAATGAGCTAAAAATTTCCTTTTTTTGTACGCTGACTTTGGACAAATGTAAAAATTTTACTTGGTGCTTTCTCCTGTAAATTACAAATTTACTAGCTAACAGGGCACAGAATGGAACATCACCAAGGCTTGTCTGATTTAACTTATATTTCACCATCAAAACCTCAGTCTGACAAATGAAGTAATTTGGGGATAAAGGAATATTTTTCATAGCAGGCTTCTTCAGAAATCGGGATATATCGAGTTGATATTATCGACTTTTATGTTCAGAAATTGGGAGGCTCCATCAACAAGGGAATAACCCTCTAATCTGTTAGGGTATGATCTTTATAGCAATATCTTACAGGTATGTGCATGGCTTCTTTTCATTAAAAAAAAACCCAAAAAACCAAAAAAACAACAAGCAAAGACAGAGTCTATTAGCAATTGATTTTGAATGGTCATCTCTCCTGAAGATACCACCCAATATAAAAATCTTGCTTCTGGAATGCAATCCTACCATGAGTCAGGCTGGAGGAGTTTCCCCCCATGACCCCAAGGCAAACCACACTGGATATTGACTCTGTTCAGCCATCTCCCTGGTAATCTTTAAAATTATGCTTGCACGAGTTCCTGTTGGTGCCTGAAATGCCCTCTCCTCGATGCAAGTTTCTGGTTTGCTGAATTTCCTCAAATAGACTGTTCAGTGGTCTGGACTCTGCATCTTCCTTTCTATCACAGGCTTTCAGTACACAAAACAGTTTTTGGGTGTCCGTGTGTAAGGAGCTCTGTGATAAGCTTCCAATCCACTATTCAGTAAAATACTGCAAATTGTGCTTACACTAAAGAAATCAAGCATGAGGTACAGTTAGATATTATCACCTTTACTGTTCAGTACAGTGTCAGTGGGACAAGCTGTGAGATAAACTGTAATAGAAAACGAGGGAATAAAGTTGTGCATCAGAGAATGATATCTGTGAATATATATTTTGTAAAGGTTTTCCTGGAAAATGACCAATTTTCATCTAGGCTAGCTGAAAAATAGTATGAACTCTTTACTCGGGGAAACCTGCTCTCTGAAGGCTGTGCTCTTTTGAGGGATAAGCATGGTCTGGAATGACCTGCAAGCCGAAGACTACATACATGCAGTATGTGGAAATTTTGCAACCGTTACCACAAAAGATAATGATCTCATCAGATGTTTGGCAGGATTAGGATTTGTCACCATTTACATGTGAAATTTTTGGAGAAACTGAGGTAATAGAAAGTGGAAGCAATGATACAGCAGCTGGCACTGATTCCTTTAAGTCTGATCTATTTGGAAAATTAATTCAGGCTGAGCTATGATATGAAACAGTGATTACAAATTAACTGCTTTTGACCTCCTGAGCAGGTAAACCCTGAGAACTTTAGATAGTCACACTGAATCGTTTATTTAGGCTTCCTTTAATAATCAATTTGATTTCTGTTATATGATTTATCTTATTCTAAAGGTAGAAATCTAAATCAGGGTACATAAATCACATCTGTTGGGCATCTCTATCTTCCTATTTGACTGTAAAGATGACTTGTTTGATTATAAACATCTCAGCTGTAGATGTCTGAAGCTAAATGAAATTAATCACATCCTCTGACTTTAAAATAAGGGTCTTTATTCCAAATTACACACTTCAGAATTGAGAATGTGGGCATCAACACAAGAAGTCAATCATAAATTTCAAATTAACCTCCCACGTTAAGGGAGGCCTTTTCATTGAGTTAAGGTCTTTTCATTGAGTTGATAGCATGCTTCTTATGTTAAGAGGCAAGATGAGACCCTGTGCAGTCATGGTTTCAAGGCTGCATTTAATCCATTACTACAGTTTATGTTGCGTAAAGGCATGAAACACTATGATAAAAAAGAAGTAAAATACCCATAATTAATATAGTCATATTCAGCTGGCAGTATAACTAGTCAGGCTGAACAAGATAGTATCTTCTCTAATTTGCCACTTCCCAACATTCATAAATTCCTACTAAATTGCCTCACCGTGAAACATTGCTGCTTTTCTTGATTGATAATAGTTCAGAGAAAATGTGATTTACTGACATAAAAAAGAAGTTTTCTTTGATGAACTAGATTCCTACTTATCTTCTTGTTCCTTTCATTGGCTAGAAATTTTAGTAATAGCATTTCCTCACAACATTTAACAAACAGTGGGTTTGTATCATACAAAGACAAACTGCCTGTTTGTGCCACAGCGAATGTATGGGGTGGTTGTGGGCAGCTGTGCCGCCATACAAAGGGACCTTGATAGGCTGGAGAAATAGGCTAACAGGGAACTTGTGAAGGTTTCTCATCAAAGGGAAGTGCCATGTCCTGCACCTGGGAAGGAACAACTCCACATGCTGGGAGCTGAACAGCTGGAAAGCAGCTTGGCAGGAAAACGCCCTGGGGGTTGTGGTCATCAGTTAAACATAAGCCAATAATGTGACCTTGTGGCAAAGGCAAATATTCTAATGGGCTGCATTAAACAGTCCACTATCACCAGGTCAATGGAGGTGTTCCTTCACCTTATTCAGCACTGGTGAGGCCACAACTGGAGTACCATGTCCGGTTTTGGTCTCAGCAGTGCAAAAAACCCCCATGGATATACTGGGCAGTGTCCAGTGAAGAGACATGAAGATGTCTAAGGGACTGAACCACCTCTCCTGTGAGGGAATGCTGGGGTTTTTCATCTTGGAGAAGTCTCAGGAGGATCCTATCATAGAATCACAGAATCATCAAGGTTGGAAGAGACCATACACCTATAATGATTAAAGCTGATTTTTTCCTAAATGTCTTGCTAGATCCTCTAAATCAAAAGAAAAAAAAAACTCCTTCCATTTTAATGTCTTTAATATGTCATAATGGAACAACTAAAAACCTATGGCAGTTTCTTTACCAGGCCTCACTGTCCTCTCTGCTTATTGTTTTGATTTTGAAACCTAGATAGTTGAGGGTGAGACTCATGTGATAGCCTGAATGTTACCTGTGACCTTTATGGTCTTTACACAGATCCATGGGTAGGAAGAGACCATTTTTTTTGCTATGACACATATCTCTGAGATAACTGAGAGTTCATATAGTAGATGATGAATGGCTTTCCTGCTAAATAAGTGCTCTAAATAGTTTCCTTTCCTGAAATCTAATCCTTTGTTCTATATACCATGCATAAAAGCTGAAAATTAAAATTAGAAAAAATTCCTAAAACCATACCCAAACCTCTTAAAATCCATAACTCAAAAGGAGGCATTTGACTCCAACTGCAACCAGATTTCTTTATCCCTTTTAGGGACCAGGATGTGTAATATGTTCTGAGGGTCTAATATTAAAAACTGCTACACTCTTAACTGAGGACTTACTGTTATCTGTTCCTTAATCTGTTTAAAAAACTCTTGAAAGAAAACTAGGACTCTAACTGACTGCTTTGATAACTGCTTCAGGAGCATGAAAGAACAGTAAACCTTCCTCACCATCCCTCATACATAGTTCTGATCAGTAAGCAAAGTTTACTTATATATTATTTACATTGTATATGATATGACCTCTCCTCTGAAGTATTTGTGAATATTTGGTTTAGGTATTCAAGAATCCATCTCACATCTACATGAAGCTTGGTAAACTTCTGTTGTGCGGTAAGCAGGGAAGATGTGCAGCTGGAGCATAGACAAAGGTGTATGAGGCAATGGAAGTGCCAGAGAGATGATATCTCTCTGGGAACTATAATGAAAAATTGTTGTTTCCTCTAAAATTTTCCAAATCATCTTCCCAGCTAATATCACCTGTGGGTGACTATCACTATCCCTGCCCTTGTATATATTCTCTCATATCAGGTGAGTACAGCCGGCTCCTGGGTACAAGGTACAACTGCACCATCCATCTGTGAGGTCTGTGCTAATGATTTGGTGCCACACAAACACATTTTTTTAATAGGAATTACCAATACGCATGATTGATTCCCTCAGTCTGAGGAATAAAATCTGTCTCGCACCTATGCAAGTTATGTATGCATGTTAAAGCGTACATAGGGAATTAAACAGAACTTCAAAGGGTGTATGGAGGAAAACAACCAGTGTAATTATCCATCTGTTGATAGAATGACTTGGAAAGTCTTAAACTGCTGACAAGGCAATTAATGAATAGTCATTTTAGTGTTATTATTATTTCAGGTCTTTATCTTTTCCTCTTCTGTAGGAAGATGTCATTCATAAGTCTCTCTTTTTTTTTTTTTTGGTTCTCTGGCTACCGTTAGGTAATTTCTTTATTGTTATCCCGAACTTCACTCTATTAACGTCAGAGGATGGCTCATTTCAATGGAAATAAACCCTCACCCTTCAAAACAAGAAGACATCATAGGGTGTGATACAAGAACAAGGCTAGAGAACATTACAGCACCATCAAAGGCTAAGATATTTTGGCAAGAGAACTAACTACCTGTGCTTGTGAAAACAGTGAGTTCAATTAATGTGATTCAACAGAATACCACCACGAAAACACCCAGCTTGCAAAAGTATATGATAATAGATATAGATATCACTATTTGTTTACCATTTATGTTGTGGCATCACCCAAAATACGCTAGGAATGTAGAGGGGTATTTTCTGTGCTCAGGTGGTTTTAGCTTGAGTGACAGATATGTCACAACAATAAAGAGGTAGAACCACAGGTGGAGAAAACAACGGGATGGGAAGAAAATAATTGCAAAGGGAAGCTCAGGTAATTATATGACTCTTTGTGCAGACACCTTGTTCCCTAGTGTATATGGTATTTGTAGGGTTTTTATGATGATGGTTAAAAGCTGAGTTTATCATAACAAAGGCTGTGATTCAAATGGGAGTCTGAAGGGTTCAGGGTAGGCTCAAAACCAGACAGTGGAATGAGAAAAGAGATTACAGAGCAGTACAGTAATGAAGACACTTAGATATGAGAGGTCCAGCTGCAAGGCTTTTTGTCAGACAAGGCTGAGTACCCACTTTACCCACAGGGACATGACCTGGCTATAGATCCTTTCAGAGTGGCACTTGTTCTCCCTCTTTTTCTTTCTGTAGTTCTACTGTTCCTGTATTTGCCAGCCAGAGCCTTTACAATGCTTTCTAAATTAGATTCTTCCTTCTTGCCAGTATCTTTCTGCAAAGTTTAAGCTTAATATTCAAGTACACTTGTCCACAGGTTCTGAGAGATTTTCTGTATGCATTTAGGTTACAACCTTACTTTTGTTTTCTATTCTTTCCCAAGAGTTTTTGAAGTTATTCTTCCTATGTCGCTAAGGCTTCTGAAATTCTCTGCCTACCTGAACCCTAGCTGTCTCTGTGGGATTGTATTAAAAGTTGAAAAATATGTCACTTTCCTTTGGTTCTTCAGGTTTAATACATGGGATTTCCTTCTGAAAGCCATAGAAGATGAGTAAATGTTATTGTTAAATTTTCCCAGTGTGAAACTGAAGACAAGGGTGGTATCTGGCACACCTGAAACATGTGAGCCTGAATCAGAATGTTGGAATGTCCAATTCTAAACTCCTACATAAAACTATGGTGTTTACTTCTGTTCAGTTCTATGCCTTCACTCTGAAGCCTTTTGTCCTACCTGTCTCCTCTATTTTCATCCAAATGTCTTCCACTAGTTCCTATGCTGGCATAGTTATGAGCAAAGGATACCAAAAAGATTTGAAATGTCTTGGAGATTAATTTCCATTTGAGAATCTTTTGGCTGGTTCTTATTTCCTAAGAAACTCTGCTGATATATTTTCTTGTTTTAAAAATGAAACATAACATAAAAAGATCTAATCCAAGATAACACAAATAAGGATTTCTGGTTTTATTAATATGCCTTCAGTTTTTAAGAAATAGCATTGAACTTGGTTCTTGTGATGCTTTATTTTGATAATTATGCTTGTTCTTGATACTTGTCAAAAAGAAGTAATGAGATATCAAGAACAAGTGCTTGCTGCTAAATAAATTTGTAAACCCAAGCTTATAGTTAACTTAAGATGATAAACGATCACATATTTTTCATGTTCAAAACTAAATGCAAAAATAATTGTTTTTCAGGATGAGTGCTAGGAGAGCAAATCTGTCATTTCTGATCTGATGATGCCTTTTTTTTTTTTTTTTTTTTTTTTTTTTTTTTTTTTTTGTTCCCAGCTCTTTGAAAAACTCTCTGAGGAGGCACCATCAGAAGTTTCCTATTTGCTTAGGAATTGATCCAAGTGTAAATTTTCCACTATGTTAGATGTTGATTTCATTAGAAATTACCTTACAGTATTTTGCTACCCATTTGAGCAGAGCAGTAAAGCAACAGAACAGAACAAAATGCTCAAGGATTCATATAATTCAGTAGTTGTTGTTCCACCTGCAGTATGAAATAGGTACAATTTTTATCCATGTATTTTGAATTTTATGAAATTTTGATAAATTTAATAGTAGCAGTGGGATGACCTTGACTGGCTGCCAGGTGCCTACCAACCCATTCTATCACTCCCCTTTCTCAATAGGCTGGGCAGAAAATAGACAAAAAGCTTGAGGCTTGAGATAATGTCAGGGAGACCACTTAATAATTTCAATCACAGGCAAAACAAATTCAGCTTGGGGAAATAATTTAATTTATTGCCATATAATTATAACAGAGTAGAATAGTGAGAGATAAGGACAAAATTAAAAATACCTGCCCTGTCTTAGCATGGGGTTTCCTCATGGAAACCTTCAAGGTTTTACTTAGCTTCAAGAACTGCTCCAGTGTAGGTCCTTTTCACAGGTGACAGTCCATCAGGGATGGGCTGCTCCAGTGGGAGTCTTCTATGAGATGACAAGTAATGCCAGAAAACCTGCTGCTCTGTTGGCTATTCTTCAGTTCCTGCCATTAGTCCTCTCCTGACTGGGGTCTCCACATGTAGTATCTTCTTTCAGGAAATATTGAGCTGTTCTGCTGTTGGGGTTCTTCATGGGCTGCAGGTGAATCTCCGAGGGTGGCAGGGGGCAGCCTGACTCACCATGGTCTGTACCAGTGGCTGCAGGGAGTCTTTGCCCCAGCACCTGGAGCCTCTCCTCCCTCTCCTGCACCAAGATCGGTGTCTGCAGGGCTGTTTGGCTCACATTTTCTCATTCCTCTCTCCCAGCTGCTCTGCAGCAATTTTTACCCTTTCTGAAATAGGTTATGGCAGAGATGCTACCAGTGGGCTCAGCCTTGGTCTGGCTTTGGTCAGTGGCAAGTCCATCCTGGTGAAGGTAGAAGCTGTCTCCATTGGACATGGAGGCAGCTCCTAGTGCCTTCTCACAGGAGCCACCCCTGCAGTCCCCCCCTTCCAAAACCTTGCCATGTAAACCCAATATAATAACGCTATCTTTTGCAGAGTTTTATTAGGTAGAAAAGATGATATAGCTGAAAAGTCATCCTAGAGGAAATCTCTGCATTAATCATATATTTAAATTATTATCTAAGAATTCTGGCCTGAATTTAGGACTGGTGTGGAAATAGATGCAAACATTTTGTTTACCCAGAAATATATAGAGGGGCAGCTGAAGAGTTTTGAACTTTGAAAACTTCAGAACTATCCAAATCTAGATTTGTCCAAGGGAATCTCCACTTGGTGGAAGGGTTTTTCTCAACTACAGTACTTGATTCAACCATCATTGTCATCCCAGAGACATGCAGGATCCTTGTTTAGGTCACTTGACAGCATTTTACAGTGGTACCTTGTGAGCCAAATTCTATATACTCTCCTGTGCTTATACTGTATCCTTTCCCTTGGCACTGAAAAGGTACAAAGTACAGGAATCACATCTTTCTGTAGCCTTATAGGAAGGCAAAAAGATACAAATTTCAGAAATATTGTACTGATCTTAATGTTGTCTATTACATGTTTCTATAGATTTGTGGGTCTGTGTATGCATGCATACATATATATGTGTACACATAGAGGCTTATACACATAGGAAAACAGAACTCCACTTTCTGTCACTGAATTTTAAAAATATAACACTCATTATATCTAGATTAAAAAAAATCTGTTTAAAAATCCACTCATGTAGCATTTAGTGTTATTTTGTACATTCCATTTTACAAGGTGACTTTGAAGCAATTTTATTGGGCAGAGATTTTACATTTTAAGTGCATACAGCTCACAATCAGAAGACACATTTTACATTTTTATGTGGGCACAGAATCTCTAATGTAACAGCTAGTATCATTGGTAAATTATTCCTTTATGCTGTATATGCCAAGCTACAGACATATAAATGCAAAGTGTGTACACATTCTGTTAAAAACATTTTCATTACTGAATGTAAATTGCATTATTTGTCCAATGCTCATTCTTCAGCTTTTGTGCAAAGATCAACCAAACCCAGACTCCTTTTTCAAACTATGTCCTTTTAAATTCAACACATTTTAAAGTGCAGCAGTTTATACTGAAAATTGCTGTTCTAGAAGAAATTATGAAGAAAGTGTATGGCATTATTTGATTTCACTGTTAAAGAGTTTGCTGGCAATAAAAGTAAAGAATTTTGCTGTTGTGAAATGTTTCTGAGTTGTGTTTGTTAGTTTTACCTCAAAGTAGTTTACCTCAGGTATGACTATCCCTTCTGTGTTCCTGCAGTCATGATCTCAGAGGCTTTCAATTTTAACTCGTTTGTGCCATCAGTCTTTGTAGCAGAGTAGTGTTCCTCAAACCCATTTTTATAGTGGCCTTTAAGCTGTGTTGTACACTTCCATGGAAATCTATGCTGGGCATGAGCTATGGGTTTTGGGATGAGGTTTGTGTGTGAAAGCTCTAGGTTGTTCCCTGATCCAGCAAACTCCCATGATATTCAGTCTCATGGAGAGCTTTGTGAAGGAATGGGACTGGCTTACCTCACTTTCCAGATGGGAACAGAAGATTTGCACATGGGAGGTCTGTCAGTTATACATCATTTAAATTCCCTTCTTTGAATCATTGTGTTAGTTTGTCACAGCTATTGACAGCTGCTATCTGATCAGTCTGCTACTGCCAGTAGTATCTTGGCAACAGCACAAAAATAGCTTTCCCCCCTTGTGAGTAAGACCAGCCTTCACTGACAAACTAGAAACATGTTAAAGACAAAATAAACTGATATTTTGGGCCAGACTTACAGCTGTGATGCAGGCAATTATTCTACTGTCCTAACAGCTGATGGGAGATATTCATTGATGATATATTGGGAGATATACTGATGGAAATACCTCCAGAATGGGAGAAGACAGCCTCAAGATGCTGTATTTTCCACTGTGCCTTTTTGGTCAGGTAAAGGTGTAAGAGGAGGCTGTTACTGTGGGGGAACCCACAGCCAGCAGGGTGAGATTTGAGCTGGATGCTCATGGCTGGATCCAGATAGAAGGCAGCATCAGCTAACCTAGGCTGGCTTTGGATGTTTCCAAGAAAACAGCTGGGAGAGCTCTAGTGGAGGCTCCCTGGTCCTCCTTTAAGAGTATTTTCTCAGCTGAGGGGTTCTCTCCAGCCCCTACCTCTAGGATAGCATCGGCCTGGCTACTCCTTGGCAGGGGGAAATGTCCATGGTGGCCTCTCTTCTCCCTCCTTTGGATCTTTGCAACTTGCAAGTGTGGGAAATGCCACAAGTATTGCCACTTCCAGCAAGCATTCAGTGTGTCCAACCTATCTGAAGCACCTGGAAAGATTCAGCCTTCCTTTAAGCGCTCCACACAGGCAAGGCACACAGTCTGGGAAGTCTAGACCCTATGATGGTCTCCTGCCCAGTCTTCTGTCCCTAAGGAGGCAGGAGTGTGGCATTGCTTGCTTGACCACAGATTTTCCCATAATTTCCTGACCACCTCGATCCTTCACATTCTCTAGCTGGGTGAATGACATGTCTGCTGGGATCAGATTATTCCTTTGCCACCCCAAACTGACAGTCACACAGGTGAGAACACTCTGAGGCACAGTCCCTACCCAAGCTGGTGAGAGAGATGTTTAACTCTGTTTTTACTACTAATATCCCTGGCCCACAAATTTGGGACTTACTTCTTCAGAAAAAAAGTATAGTATCTTGAGTGTACTTGTATAAAACACTGGAAAAGGCCTGGGCTTTCAAGTGCTAAGGCAACAAGGCATAACTGAAACTTACCATTTACTGTATGCAATGAATTTATCTTAAAGCTGTGAACCAATTTACCTTAATTACAATTTGATTTCATATCATAGTGATTATGTATTACCTAACCCAAGGGAAAGGCACACCTTTATTTTTCTCATGGGATAAAAAAATTAGGTCTCTGGACTTCTGTGGGAGTGAAGAACTACTGTCAGACACACTTCCTCTTTCTTTCTTGGGACTAAGAAGGTATAAATATATGAAAATGTTCTCAGAAATATCTACATATAAATCCACTTTTTTTTCAAAATTTACACTTCTTGATAGGACTACCTTGCTTCAGCCCTGAAGCCTCAATTAGGTCTTGCCAGGCATCCTGCTGGGAGCTTGCATGTACATTCATTATGTTTTCTTAACTCTAATCAAATCTGGATGGCAAACCAAAACTAGGCATAACATTTTATTCAGCTTATTTCCCCCAGCCTCTATTTTTTGATTCTAATGTCTGAATAACTTCTGTGCCTGAGACTCACAAGCATATTTATTTGACAGTGGAATACTCTCCTTAGACAGCTGTAAAAGTGGTATCAGCTGATTCATTTAAAATCAGACTGGACCAAACTCTCAGAAGCATACTTCAAGGAACTATCTTGCATTTGAGATGATTAAGAATGACCTCCAGATCTTTCCTATATCTGCTGCCTACAATTTCCCATGTTCACTGTCCTAATTTTTCAGGCACAGGAAAATATCTACTTTTTAAAGTAAAATGAAGCATTTTTACCTTTGTCTTCTTTATTTTTTTTCTTCTTAAGATGTTTTGTTCACTTTAGGAAAGGAAATTTCATCCACATAAAGAAGGTCTATTTATTTGCTTCATGTTTTAATTTAATTCAGATTTTAAAAAGGGGTTCCATACTGTGTGATTTTTCCTTTTGTTTTGTTTAGAAGCTGTATTCTAAAGCATAAACATTACTATGAGTATTAAATGGTTTTGTTCTTTCTTAAGAAAAAGCCAGGATGTGTATAATAACTTTTCACTAATGGATCCAAGGATTGAGGAAAATTGGGTGCCAAGAAAACTTATTTCCTGAATGATGTTATTCATTACCAGTACTGTATAGATAAAAAAATCACTCTACAAAGTAGGGTGATTCTGTTTGATGTATTGTTATTTCTCTTTATACATATAAACATATACATGGTAGTGACCCTTCCAAAATTAAGTAGAAAAAAACATTTCACACGGTGAGCATAATTCATAAATTGGTGACATTTTAAATAGGTTCAGGTTTTAATTTATGTTGATTTTAGTATTATCTGTAATTGCTTCCCCAGAGGGCAAAGTTTATCTCGAATTGAGTTCAAATATAAAAAATGAGGAAAAAGTCAACAAGGAAACTGTGACCCTAGGCCTTCTTTTTATTTTTTGTTGAAGTCAGCAAAAAGAGACCGGAATTAGATCTTTGTGTTCCAAGAACATGCATAACAGTGCAACTGGTGAGTTTGGAAGACCTTTGTGGTTTTAATATTCTTGCCTTTCTCTCAGAAACTGAATTCAGAATGTAATGAGAGAATTAACAAATTCCCCCACAATACACAAATGTACAAAGAATGTTACCAAACTCTTTCACGTATGTTTTATTCCTAGGCCAAATTAGCACTACTACCTTTGATGTCCAAAAGAACCAGTCACATTAAGACATGTGCCTGCTGAACATGCTTAGATTACCATGCTCCTGTGAAAAGCCACCTGGCTCACTCATAGCAAAGCAGCCAGTCCAGTTGAAAACCAGTCAGATGGCAACGCTACCACAGCATAATAAGATAAGGTCTAGAACTGTGGTCCCAGGACCCAGTTCTCTTTATATGCATATATTTATTTATATCTATATATGTATATGCTGAATTTATGGGCTACTTCCACTGTTGCCATAGTATACGCAATGTCTCTGGAGGGGAAAAGCCTCTGAAGCTTCTGTGCTCTTGGCAAATTGATGGGACTCCTGATGGTAAATGTTAGGATTTAGGTTTATGTCTTCCGTTAGTTCAGACATTCACCACACAGTTAAATTCTTATGCTGAACTTTACCCTTTCTGTTTGAATATTTATTTGATGGTTAAGAGTTCTGTGGTGTACACACACAGATACACTGGCAGGCAGTGTCAGCCTGTTCTCCCTTTGTTCTGCTAATATGTTCTAGGTCTATTGAAAGGCTACCATAGGCCCAGTGCAGTGCTAAAAGAGAACGTGAGAGTTCTGTGTCCACTAGACTTCCCTAAGAATAAAGTCCACAGTGTATCTATGTGGACTTGTTTTTGGAAGGACACTGCTTTTGTTCACCCCAATGTAATGTGGGGCACAAATAGAAGGTCTAACATCTATCTGAAAATAAAAAAAAAACCAAACAACTTCCTTCCAAAGATAAATATATAAATACCAAGGTTCAATGTATCGGCTTTACTACATAGTATCATTATTTTCTATATTTATGAATGTAATTGAGGGACTGAAAACAAAGGGAAAAAAGGGCAGCATAATTACAATATGCAATTTATCTCTTCAGAAAAGAAACCCAAAGGATCTTTTTCTCCAGGTGTGATGAGAAGTGACTCTCAGTACTGAGAAGTGCTTCATGGATTTTGTAAGGTTACTCACAGACTTATTTTATTTAAGATTTGTTAGTGCAGGTCTGCCATTTGCCTATTGCACTGTTGTGCTGGAGGCCTGGTATCCCATTTCTAAAATGTCTAAGCTGTTTTTTAGGACAACAAAATTTCAGAATAGCCCATTAGTATAGGGGTCTTTTGTTTGTTTGTTTTTCTTTCGCATAATGGCTTATATGGAACTGGATTATTTCCAGAAGAAAAAGTTACAATTTTTAAAGAATTAATAGGAAAATAAGATTTTTTTGCATGTAGTTTACACTCACAGTAAATTTGAACCATAAATGTATGCACCTCTTGATCAGAAGACACCTTGATTTGCTCACCTTTTATAGAGGTTATTACAGAACACTACAAATGTTCTGCTTCAGGGTAAAACTTCTAGATTTATATCCAAACTTTCCCAAAGTACAGGGACTGTACTTTTTTCTGACTTGTTGCCTCTGCATCAAAGAGTTGTTAAGTTGTAAAAACTGGGATAAAAATTCAGGACATGCCTTCAGAGATGGAAAATTTCACTGGCACAGATTTGCAGCAGACCCAGATACACATGTCCTTGTAAGAGCGCTAACTAAGATGATGTTGAGCATGACCTGATAAAGCCTATCAGACTTGAGGTACCTCAAGCACCATGCAGAGATCACAGAATCACACAGAAAAAAATAGGTTGGGAAAGACCACTGAGATGATTGAATCTAACCTACAACTGAGCACCACCATCTTTTTTGCCAAGGCTGTCCTTGTATAAGTTTAATCCATTTATTAAGTTTGCTCTGCAAAGTTTCTATAACTTTCACATTAGCAAATTCTTTTCATGCTGCCAAAAGTTTCATCTGCAATTTGTGGTGAAGGGAATAGACACGGTAAGAAGATGGACTCCTTCTCTTTGCAGCAGCTGGATGTTGACTTTATGGTGTTCCTATGGTGCATTTTAGTGAAAGGGAGGGTGTTCCCTGAGGAGGAACAGGCAGGCAGTCAATATTGAAGCTGGCATGATCCATGAGACAAGAAGCTGTGCAGGTGTGGGAACACAGAAAGCTCTTTGCTGAGCTGCAGCTCTGTGAACTCTCTGTAATGGATTTAGGTATTGATCTTGGAGTATTTATTCATCTTTGGGTTTTCACTGAGCTGTCAGGTTTCATCTGAATTAACAAGTAAAATTTCCAACTTGCAGTGTTATGATTTTATGTGTAAGTATAAAATGGCATGATAACCCTTTTTTCTGCTCAGGTCCTTTTTTGTACCTTGCTTCCTGACATGTTCAGATGAGGATTTGGGAAATTTTTATCACTATTTTTGGTTGTTTATTAATCTCTTCATTTTGAAAATACACTGATTCATGCTTAAATCCACAGAAATAAGAGTTCTCTGAACAAATGCTCCTAAGGATCTCTAAGTGTTCTCCCCTGTGGCTAACACATTAACACGCAGAGTCCCATGGGACTATATAGGCCACATGCTAATGCAGTGCTTTAGATTTGAGGCCAATTTCTGTCTGATACATCCTGGCAAATCCACAGCCAATAATATGAGGAAACATAGAAGTGGGCCACACAGATTCTGGCCCTTTGAAGTATTACAGAGAGACTATTTCACAAGTCTTCATGATCACACCATAAAGGAATATTATACAGTAGGGGCTAGAAGCCAGGAAATAAATCTGTGAAAATATTTATTCAGGTACAGCTTTGGAATGGACAGTCCCTTCCACGAATCATATATTTTATGTAATTTTTTTTCTTTGCTTGTTTGCATTTATACTATTATTTTTGTTTTGTTGGTTGTTTGGGTATTTTGGTTTTTTGGGATTTTTTTGAGAAAAAAAGGAATGAAGGAAGATCAAGGAGCTTGGACAGAAGCACATGAAGAAAAGTACACTTTTATCGAATGGAGCAAATACTGATCTTCTGATGCAGGCAGATGGTTTGTAGTATAAACTAACTTTCTGTTGATACCTGTTCAACATTTTGTGTCCCTGTATTTCATGTTGTACTTAAAAGTAAAACAATGTAAGCATCCACTGTCAGATACAACTGTCAAGGCAGAAATAAATGGCCTTTCCTCAGTGACTTAAAAGCCATTTGGATGAATCTACAAGTACACTGAGCAAGACATACCTAAGTAGTAACTATCAAGACATTATGATTGCCTTAATGCAACCTTCTTCTTCTTCAAAAAGGACATTTTAGATTTGAATGAATTTAGTTTGTTACATTCACATCAGACTTTTTATTTGTAGCTATTATCTAGAAAGCAACAGTTTCTCTCTCCATTTTGTGGTAGAATGCTGGCATTTAGAATTTTGTGAGAAATTGTCAGAATGTGATGAATCATTCTTAAAAGATGAATTTAATATATATAAATATATATAAATTTAATGCCAGCCACACTTATCTTACGTTAATACTTTATCCTCAGAATTCATTTTGCTACTTACAAGAGGAAAAATAAACCTAATGAGAAGTAATCATCAAATCTTTGTCATTTCCTTTTTTCTTTCCACTATCATTAGCTAGAATTTTTATTATATATGTATGCTCTGTGTGCAATCTAGTTACTTAAATTGCTCAAGATATGTTTCAGGCTTTTGGGGAAGCTATATAATGGTTGGTAGTGTTCAATCTCACTTCCCTCCCCATTGTGCTTTATTTACCAGACTGACTTAAAAGTGAAACTTGTAGTAAATTATCCTTTACATATATGTATGGATAATTTACATATATGTGTATTTAGTTTTCAGCCTACTAATGACTAAGTAAACTCCTTCCTTTTTGTACTAAAATATTTATCTCTGGGTCAAGAAAAGATGATAGTGTAGTATGCATATTATATATGCCTGTCCACAACATTGCTCATGAATATACACATATATATGCACACCTAAATGATCTAGATCCTGTTTACATGATTCTACTTTCTTGTACAGTGACAGGGTTGAAGATAATAAGATTGCAAACAGAGAAGATTAATTTTCCATAGTGTACTCAGTGTACTGTTAAACTACAGTTATAGCCATGAATAAAATTCCCCTCCAAAGTAATTCTTAGTGTTACTAGGTGAGAGATACTCTATGCATATTGAAATTTTTTTAATGGAGAAACGGCAGCTTTCAATCCAAAAGGAAGCCAATATGGAGGAATACTTACAAGGTATCTTAGGGTACTGAGACAAAGACTGTAAGAGAGCAGTAGTTGCCAAAAACAGTATTAAAGCTGGGAAAAAAAAGAAGAGTTTAGGCTACACGTAGGTCTCAAGTGAGCAAAATGGTATCAAATATTGGAGAAAAGATTACTAATTTTGTCTTATTGAGATTAAAATGCATCACAGCTAACTAATCTCATATGAAATTTTCCCCTACTAGAAACATCAATGTCACTGTCCGTATTCTGCTGAAAATATGTTTTACCCTGCCATAAAGTACCTCACCACAACATTGCTTCTTATGTATGCTATATAAGACTGTAAGCAAACACAGTTTCCAGAAAAAGATCTTGACTTTGACATTTGCATAACACAAAAATATACTGCCTTGGCACATTGAGAAGTTAGCAGAAATTGATGAAATTTGAATTCACTTTGCCCACTTTTATAAACAGCAGTTATTTAAATCCTTTAAGATATTCAGCTGGATCCATCCGTCATGAATCTGTACCTCTTAAATATAAGAATAATCCTTTGGGCTAAACTCACAAAAGGATTTTGATATTAGAATGACTAATACTTAGAAATCCTGCTACCTACTGGAATTATACCTTGCTCTATCCACACTGTATGTTACAATTCAAACTCCTGAGAACCCAAATCGCAAAATCCATAGTGAAATGTGAAGCAACGTAGGGTAGCTGATAGGAAATTCAGAAGACTTGAGCTACAGCTGGGTACCATTTTATACATGTATAGATGTGTCTTTGCAAATTTCAGTGTGGCCTTCTTTTTTTTGTGAAAGAAAATGGAGATATTGATGGAGTCCCTCTGACTCTCTAGTCCTTCAACAATCCTGAGATTCAGGAAGAAAGATATTCATGTTGAAATTTTTATTCCTTTGCCTGATTGTGAATTTCTATCTAAGTATCTCATTTGACAGATGCTTTAACCCCTTTAAGCTAATATCTATATAGAGAAGGTCTCTTTCACACTCTTCTGCTAAAAGCGTATGCTTTGTAGAAAATAAATCAAATACTAATTGGAGCAATGCCCAGATCCTGTCTGGGAAAAAAAACAAAAAATCAACAACAAAAAACAAACTACAAGGCTATAAAATTATTTTCCCATTTGCACTGTATATTTAAAAACCCTACTGATATAAACCAGAAAGGCATAACAAAAACAATCCACTTTGCCTGTGCAGTAGGATTACCAGCCTCAAAGGCTTATGGTAGTGCAGGTGGTAGCATAAGCTGGTGAAATTCCCTTGCATCGGAAGCTAAACTCAGTTCATTGCTCCTATGAATCCATGGCAATCATGGATGAAAATGTCAAAGCATGGGCAATGATAATTCTTTGTGTGTCAGTTTCAACCACTTTCAAATGTTTTGTCTGTTATGTCACTACCCATTCCAAGCCTGTCAAGTCTAAGCTGAATCCTGTATGATCTCAAGTTTTTACCTTAACACTCTGTGATATGTAGGTTTCTTTACTTCAGATGCCCATGGATGTAGTCTTCACTGAGCAACCAGACTGGTGAAAGCAGCACCATCCACCTAGGAAAAAAGTAATTTGAAAGCACTCTTGGGCATGTGTTACTTATCAGGCTTTTCAACAGACTCTCATTTTCAGTAGCAAGGAACCATCAGAGTAAGGCAGGAGTCAGGCCTGTCTGAACAGAACGAACATTCCCCTTCACAGAGAGGTGCATCCTGGTCCAGGCTTGTGTGGCCCTTTCCCACAAGACATGGACTCTTCTCCACCACCGGCTCCATATTCCATTCACTTTTGTTAATGACAGGCTGGCCTAGCATCTGGAGTAATCCCTTGACAGACTTGGATATGGTAATGACAGAGGACCAAACGAGCACTCTGATCTTTGGTTCACTGCAAGATGCACAGAAACGAGCCAAGGAAGCTGGTGAGGGTCTGGCCATGAGGTTGTCCAGCCAATTCAACCGAAACATAAGCCATTGTAAAAGTGAGTATAAACCAAAGAATTATTCGTGTAGGGTTTTAAAGCAAAGGTAGTGGGATTGGGGTTTGAATTAAAAAAAAAAAAAAAAGGTAAATCTTTTTATAAAAAGTACTTAAATACACATTTTTGTATCTGATAATAAATACTGCCACAAAAGACCAAGTGATTTTTTTTTCTACAAATGTCTTGCTGAGGGTGAGAAATTTCAGATATTTCAGATCTTTTCCTTCAAAAGGTTTGAGAGGGTCAGTAAATAGAAGCAGAGCTCTAATGAATCTCTCTTTTCCATGTTAACTGTCAATAGGTCAATGCCACATTAACTCATCAGAGGATAACTGAGTCTCAGTGTGTCTGCATGGCTGGGGGTAGTTTATCCTTCTGGGGTCATTCCTGCACTATGAAAAGAGGAAATTAAATGCAATAGCTAAAATCATCATAATAGAATAAGGGAATTAACAGTGGGACATAAAACTAATAATAAGGAAATTCACAGGCCAGCTGCCCTCCAAGACACAATAGGAGCACAATAAGGAAGTAGTTCAGGAGGCATCCTGTTGGGCACAGATATTGGAAGTCAGCTTCAATTGCAAATTTCCTTGTTTGTATTAGCTCAAGTTGAAATTGAGCTCTTCTTTGGAAGTTGGTATTTTTTTTCTCAGTGAATTTCCTTGTTTTTATGAAACTTAAAAGGAACATTCTGTTCCCTCACTCATCAAAAAAAAAGTAATTTAATAATCAGTAATTCTACATTTTGTTACACGGTAGCTTGTAGAACTCTAAATATACATTGATTTTTAGATTCACTCTGCCTATGTCAATAGAACATATGTGTTTAATAAGAATTTTAATGTTTTAATTTTAAATTTTGATGACTGACATCTCACATCATAGGATCATTTTACAATGTGATGTATCCATCCGTGTCCTTTGAAGACAAAAAAACAAAAAAGCACTGTTTAAATTTAGGTGAAAACAGGCTACAGAGCAGTTCATAAATTTGCACAAAACTGCATAAAAATTCTAAATAAATTGCCACATATTTTCTTTAGATTATGGTACTTATTTCCTCACTGAAGACTTTTATTTACTTGCAATCCCTCCAGTAAAGAGAGGAGTGTATTTTATTTGATTTTTTTCTTTTTGATCTAGCCTAAACTCTATTTTGCCTGTGTGCAATTAAAAAAAAAAAAAAAAGTTTCCTTTAATATCACTTATATTGGCCGGTATCAGGAGCAGAGATATAAAATTCTAAAGCTATGATAATTTATTATTTTTTTTAACCATGGACAGAACAAGACCATAAGAACCCAATCCAATCTGTGAAACGTAAGCATCAGATTTCACTGGCTTGGATTTAGGCCTGTTTCTTAAGTAACTGTTGGAAATCTTGCAAAGAGCCTGTTACTGTAAGCCTACTAATGTAAAAGATCTTTGGCTTCATCCTAATCATGTTTGGAAAAGCAACTGAACTATTAGAGTCATAATTAAACACAACTGGCAAACTTTTTGGTGTTTAGCCATCACACACTATGTTTTGAGATATTTTCTGTGGGTCTGAGGGTATTCTGGCAGAGAATGGTGGTGAGAAAAGAAAGAATAAAACCTGGATCTTAGTAGCTAGCAGAGAAGCTTTAATTCATCTGGATCTTAAAACAAGAGATTCTGTAATATAATCCACAGCTCATAAAAATAATGTAATATTGCTTCACGGTTATATCTGTGAAAATGTGAAGAGAGATTAATTAAACTGATAATTATTAGTTTGCCTTGGCACTTACCTACTCCATGAGTTCCAATTCTATTTTGTTAATATAGGATCACAATCCTGGCACACATCTTTTTTTTTCCAGATACAGTTTTGGCAACAATACAAGAAAATTAGACCCAAAATCCCTGTTATGTTAAAAATACTCCAAACCAAACAACAAACCCAATTAAAAAAAAACAAAAAAACAAAAAAAAAAAAAAAAAAAAAAAAAAAAAAAAAAAAAAAACAAAAAACAAAAAAAAAAACCACAAAAAAACCCAAAAAAAACCCCAAAAAAACAACCCCCTCCCCACAACAAACTAAACAAAAAAGCCAAAAAAAAAAAACCAAAAACCCAAAAAACGCCAAAAACCAAAAAAACCCTCAACAAACAAACAAAAAACAAACCAGATAAGAGAATTAGGGCAAAATAAAATCATCCAATTGTCACAATCTGTTCACCAGGCTTTACCCAGAAGAGAAATAGCAAAGCAACATTAAATTTAAAGTACTGACAAAGTAATCCAATCCTATTCAATTTATTTTTCTAGCTATATATTTAGTCAGCAAGTAATTTGGGGAATAGATACTTCTGAATATACACGCACATCTGTGCATACACACTTATACAAAATGTATTTAGAAAAATATATTTGGTTTCTGCAGTCAAGTATGATATCTCTTACTGTTCAACCCCTTGATAAGTTTAGTTTCAATTTGATTAGATGAAAATTATTCTCATTCTCAAAGGGTCCAGCCAACTGCCATTGGAACAACAGCTTTCTCAGCTTAGTTCCCTTCCCTGGAGTTAGAGACATACCCATTGTATTGCCTCCTCTGCTGGGCAAGGTGTTCTAAGCTTAAGGAGGGAAAATCATACAAAAGGAGATTGTCAACATCTAGATTTTTATATCCTTTACACAACATGACAAAATCTCAAAGGACTCTACAGCTGAAAACACTCAAGTTTGAGATATTACCATGTTTTCTTACTTGCACATATATTCCATTGTAGATTTTAGTTAAACATTTTATTCTTGTATACCTTCATTAAACCACCTTCTTTGTTTTAGCTTCCCTAGATCATGTGTGAAAATGTGGTTTGCAGTATTTCCATTCCTGCAATTTAAATGACTTTTAAAAAACTGTGAATAAAAGGACTTTAAAAAAGTTTGGGCTGTTTGTTGTTGTTGTTGTTGTTTGTTTGTTTGTTTGTTTGTTTTCCTTTGGTTTGGGATACTTTTGTTGTTGTTATTTGGTTGGTTGGTTTTTTGGTTGTTTTTATTATTTTTTAAATCTCCCTTTGCCTTCTTGTTCTTAAGGTTTTAGGATTTACTTGTTCATCCTTTTCTGTAGGTTAACATTGGCTGGAAATTTAAGAGCCAAAAGAGAAAATAAAAGCCACAAGAAAGCTGAATTTCCCATGCAAGTATCTGACTCCTGGCTGTAATGAAAACAAAGAAATAAAAACTCTGCTTTCTCAGGATTTTCAGGGAAGAATTGAATGCTAATAAACCTGAACTCGACAGGGGAAAGATATACCTTTTCTTCCTGATGCACTTGGAGTGCTAAATAATATTTAATGAGTTGGGCTTGCTTGATTTTCAGGCTTATTTTAGACATGATTGCCAGCTAGGTAATAGCCTGTGATTAACACAACTTGCCCTCCAATGAGGCTATAACATTACTCCCAACTGACCATTTAACAATTACACTGTGCTACTGCTTTGTGGAATATTTCTGATCTCTTTGAAGCTGTTTGTAGTTTATTTCCAGAACAAGGCCCTCTCAAGTTTTTGATTTAGCTCCTTCTTCCTTCCTCCTCAACTTTTACATGTACCTCTGATTGCTGCAGCCCCGAGCTGCAGAGCATTCCCTGAGGGTGCTTCTTCTTGGTGCTACCTGTTTTCCCCAAACTGTTGTTCTCTGTGGGTGCTTGTTTGCTGCGTGTGAAAGCAAAGATTTTGCCTCTGATCTCTCCCAGATGGTGGTTTCCTCATTCCTGGTTGCTAAGTATTTTTAACATTTGTGAGCGTTTATCTTCTCTTTCAGGGAGCATAGTGCAAGCTTGCTGACAGGGAGGCTGTTTTTGGTGTGACTTGCAGAACCCTCTAGGTTAAATTGCCCATGGGGTAGTCTGAGCCTGGTCATGCTTGCATGTTGCCTGCTTCACCTATTTTAGCATAGCAAGACACACTGGCCCAGAAGCTCCTTTGGAGCTCCTCCAAGAGCTGAGAGACGTTGTGGTGCCATGTGGTAACCAGGGAGGTGTATTGTATGTTTGGCTAGATATCCTTTGCCTGCACAAAGTCCACAATCATGTCCAGGGTCTGGTGTAAAGGTGTAACCCCGCTATTCACTTCCATGCTTCATCCACTCCAGGACATCCCTCTTACGCTCTGAGGAGGATTTCCCAAACAGGTTTGCCATGCATTTACATATTAAGGGTAAGTGCAGTGAGCCTAAGGCTTCCAGGAAGCTACAGACTCACTGTGCATGTGTTTCTCAGTAATTTTTACATCATATTTACAGCATACACACAGGCCATCTGTGCAGCACATGCACAGTGGATCGGTTGGCCTCATTGCAAATGCGCTGTAAAGTTGATACACGCATGTGGAGTAGATATGTCCAGATTTTCTCCACTACTGCTCTGATTAGGTTGCCAGACATCCAGAAATCCTGAACAAATGTCAAAAATCTTTGAATTCCCTCTGGATATATGTTCCAGGCATTAAAAAAAGAGATGTGTTCAAGGGAACTGAAGCATATGGTAGTCTATCCGGCACAGACCACACTAAATGACTTAGTCACGTCTTAATGACAGAACGCAGGAGGGCTGGGTCCAGATGCACCTTCTGGATGCACCCCAGTTTTCTACTGGGACTAGACTTGGGTGATTACTAGTCCTTTGTGGATTTTATGGCAAGGAAATCTAGATATATGGGCCAGAGGAGAAACTGCCATGTCATTCAAATAAGCCCTTGATCTGCACAATCAATGGAGAAGAAGTCCCAGGTGAACGATGGAGGTTTTCTGTGCAGCAATGAAGCTACAGCCTCACTCACAGGGTGTCCCAGCAAGGAGTTTATTACATTCAGTATTTTTCCATATGTTATGTACTTAGCTGTAAAAAAAATTAGTGCCTTCAGAGAATGTGCCTTTGATATTTGGAGGATGTTTCTACTTAAAAAAAACAAAGGGACAGAGTACTCCGTTGCTGTAAGAGATGCTGGACTGTTATTCATTTGGAGAGCACACAGTGAGCAGTTACAAAACAGCAGTTCAGTAAAAGAAATCAAAACATAATGCAGTGAGTTCAGACATTTGTTCTTTACTCTGTTTACTAAATTGCCTGCAATTCCTGCTTTGAAGCTGGCAAAATAAAAATAAATACTGAAGAAAGAAAAAGGTTATCTGCATTTATTTCATAAGCTATTTATTTTAAGTAAGTGTGGAAACCGTAAAGTGTATGAAAAACATATGTATATTGCTTCTTAAGATGCATCCATTACTGGGTTGGCAGTTTGAAAGTCAAAGAAGAAGCCATAGACTAGAAACACGGAAGTAAATACTTTTTATTTTAATCTTGATCTAATTAAGGAAAATATAGAAGTTATATATTTATTTAATTTTTTCTTCATATCTCAGATGGCAATATTGTCTTTAGAACCAGCCTTAGGTAGTCAGTAGAGATAAAAGTTAATTCTTTTAAAAACAATAACAAAGGAAATAAACAAGGCACAAAAAACATTTTGGTGTATTTTTAAATATTCTTTTAAATTCTTAGCCATTATAAAGGGTCCTAAAATCTCTTTTTACAAGCAGACCATATATGCTGATAGACATACAAATTCACCTTTGCATCAGGGAGCTTTAACTAGTGTTTATTTCAGTGGAGAGAGTGGTAAGAACTTTTTAAACACATTTTCCCCCTACCTGCAGGAAAGATAAAGCAGCGAAACCAGTTCTCGCTGAGCAGATAACCTGGAGGCAAATGGATAGAGCTTGTTCTGTATGTGGGAAAGAGATGTGAAAATGGTTAAATATGCACTAAAAACTCTGCAGGTGGCATGGGAAGTCAAAATGTTTTGTTTTAAAATAAGAAAATGAACAGAATGAAATTCAGGAATGCAGCCCAGAGTGTAACTTCCTGTATCAGCAAGATGAAAAAATTTAATTGCAGATGTTTTGATTATGAGAACAAATCCAGAAAAAAAAGAATTCAGACCTGCAATACTAGCTCCAAAAATGAGGGAGAGAAAACGTGCTACTTTCATGTCAAAGCTGTGTGTATTAGTTCCAATTATAGAAAAGAGAGACTCCTGTTAGGTTTATCTGAATGTTCATTTGGCCTTGTGTAACAGATTATTTCCTATTTTAAGACACATTTTTCATAAGAAGTGACTTTTACAGCTTTTTCATTCAGCTGACCTGAACTTCATATTCTCTGTTTTAATATTTAGGATATTTGTCTAGAAGCTTACCAGGTGTGCAAATGCAACAAGAGCAGGTGAAACTTTAACAAAAGCCTTTTATTTGGGGAAGCTATTTATTACCAGAGTGCTGACAATATACTGTAGTTAGGCTTAAAATAAGGACTGGATAAATAAGTTACAGCAAACAATTTATTCAACACACATATTGCCATTGTTCCTACTCATGAATTGTGCAGGAACAGCTTGCAAAACTCTCGAACTTAGTGCCTGGAGCTGCAAAAATAAGTGAGTAATTTTACTTAAGCAACTAGCAGGAGACTGAGGGGAGATCTCATAGTAGTCAAGACCATTTCCTCACAAGGGGAGGTGCAGGGGCAAGCACTGATGTCTTCTCTCTGGGGATCAGGGACAGGATCTGAAGGAATGACATGAAGCTGTGTCAGGGGAGGATAATATTGTATATTAGAAAAAAATTTCTTCCACCCAGAGGGTGGTTGGGCATTGGAACAGGCTCCCCAGAGAAGTGGTCACAGCACCAGCCTGACAGAGCTCAAGAAGTATTTGGACCATGTTCTCGGGCACGTGGTGGGACTCTTAGGGATGGTGCTGTCCAGGGGCAGGAGTTGGAATTAGATGATCTTTGTGGATCCCTTCCAACTGAGGATAGGCTATGCTTCTATGATTCTATGAAATTTAGTCAGTCAATCCTCATCACTGATATATGCAGCCGCACCATATGACAACTTGCAAGAACTTCATATTTTGCTATTGGTAGCACAAATGAACTTAAAACATGAATGCTTGAGGGGAGTATGTCAAATACACTTTTCTCTAACCTAATTTTCCTTTTGACTGTCTGTCAAAGGACAATCCTTACTCTTGTGAGGGCAGTCCTCAGAGCTTTCTCAGCTATGTAATTTAAAATTGTTACACATGCTCATGTAGATGTCTCATGTAGATACTATGTTCCCTCTACTGGATGTAAGGATGGAGAAAAAGAAATAGTGAAAGTAGGTCAGAGGATGAAAAATGTATAAAGGCACTGATTGGCCAACCATGAGCTGGTACACGATTTACAACCTGACCTAAGAACTCAGGCATACCTTTAATCTGGCAATATAGGAGCAGTGATCCAATATAACATTATTCAATCTTTTCATAAGCTCTGTAAGAAAAAATGATCAACAAATTACAGTTATCATCTGTAAGATGTCCAGGTATGTCCATGTAAGGAATGTTTTTAGGGTTTTTAAACTGCGGTTTCATTCAAGTTTCAGTTACACTTTGCAATTCATCCCTGTATTCCATTTGCCTTCAAAGGTAGGCTCCAAGAAGAGTTAAGCCTTATATACAAAATATTAAATCCCTTTGTTGAGCATATAGGGCCACTTCCAGGTCATCTTTTATACTTCTGTTCAGCCTGATTGTATAGGCTAAAATCCTGTCCTGAAGGTAGATATTTGCAAACTTTTCTGAGAAATTGGATGTGTAACGAGTCATCTTTAAAATGAAAGATTTACTGCTGATCAAAGCAGTTATATATGAGCTGGAAAGTCCTCCCTGGGGTTTGTAGATTCAAACCACATTTCCTAACTCTACTTATCTGGATGGATATGTTCACTCTTTTGCAGTCCTTCTCAGTAGATCCATGAAACTTGAGTGTGTTCCAGCACAGTGATTTAGAGGAATGTCTGTGTCCAGAATAGCCAACCCAGTAGCTTGGGGAAAGAGAAATATGGAACATTTTCAATCCTAGCAAGGTATGTGTACATTACAGAAAGAGTGTTCTCATGGGGGCCAAGAGTGGCAGCTTGCCTTTGTGTTTTCTGAAATGTTGGGTCATGTCTGCTTCAAAAGTGCCTGCAAGTTTTTTAAAGGGAAATCCTATGATTCAAATGCTAAGAAAAGAGAATTTTCTGTATTATTTCCCAATGGTAGGACATTTTTGGTGTTTTTCAGACCATGGAACGTATCAGCAAATACCACAAAAATAGTCAGTGGAATTAAATGCGGAGTAAGATAAAAACTTTGTTTTCTCAGGACTGTAAGGTTTTAATTTTCAGGAATCAATAGAGGACACTATGGTTTTGTTTAATGTTTTGCAATATGGATAAGATTAGGGCAATTCACCTCATGGAACCTCTGACCTTAGTTTCAGTAGCACTTTAATATCTAAACGACATTAAAACTCACACTAAATGAGAACTCTGATATGAATGATGGAAAATTGTATGTTTGCACCATCAGCCAACTATCTATTTGTTATTCTAATCCCTACAAAATGAAAGAATTTATTTCCAAAGAGGAAAGATTGAAGCTTGCTATGTCAAGTGCTTTATTTTCTTTTTAGGAGTGTGTTAACTTGTCTTATGAAAACAAAATTGTATATTTTACTTCAAGTTGAAAAAACAGAATGCTTTTGTAATGGTTGTCTTGGAAAGAAATCTCTCATTCCCCAGTGGAATGATGAAATACTGGAAAGAGACTACTGATTAGTCGTAAGTACTGTTTTGCCCATGATCATGATGTTAATAAGTATCCAACTTATATATATTATTCAAAGTTTATACATTATTAGTAATAAAAAAATAGCTTAAATGCAGCACAAAAAAATTGAGGAACATATTTGTGTCTTTCTCTTTAAAAAAGAAGGATGAATCTAATGTTGTCTATGGGAAAAATATGGATATTGCAATATGTACAGTTTTGTTCCTTCAGATTCTGTTGAAAAACTCCTTTCATCACTTTACACAGAGAATTCTCCCTTTTTAATAGTCAAGCTATATACAGTAATGTACTCTTCTGTTACTTATTAAACACGTATAGCTCAGACGCCTATTTGGACTATATAATTACTATTACTAAATAAATTATTATTTCTTTCTAGTGTGAAATTGTTTTACCACTACTTACTTAATAATATACCAGAAGACTGTAAAAGATAAAAACAAGTTGGATGAAATTATCTCATACATTTAATTCTCCCTTTAAAAAAACAATCTACACCTTACTGAGGTTTCTGAGAGTGAGAAGAAAAGTGGTGGGTTTTTTTTCTGAAGGTTAGCATCAGGTCAGGTTTGTAACTTGAGATGTGTAGTCATCAGCTAGTTTGACCTGACTGGTAAGAATTTTCTTTACTCTTGGAAAGCTTAATCAAAAATCCAGATGTATGCAACCAATGATAGCATAAAGCTCAGTTACAGCTTCAGTGGGAAGCGGGAAATTTGCTTGTGCTCACGTAGGACAGTTGGGATGGCTACCAGGGTTTGGGGCTAGGAAGAAAAGTATGGGGCATGAAGGATTTGCAAAATAGAAATGTCATGCTTCTGAGGAAATCAATCCTCCACTGCTGTGGGAACTGAAAGTTAAGTCTGAACTGGGTGAACCTCCAAACACCTGCAAAAGTTTATTAGTATTTGGATAAGGAACTTACCAAAATGTCTCAATTTAAATAGAGAAAAAAAATCACATGTAGTTGTGAGTGCAAAGTGAGGAACCCCACCATCATACTTTCACATTCAAAGAAAGGTGACATCTTGAAAAGGACCTGTGCTATGCATGGAGGTTCTCAAGTTACGCTAAAATGTTTTTAGGTTTTACTCCTTCACATTTAAAGCTTCTTAAAGTGCAAGGTGATATATCTTGGACTGTTGCTGCCAGTATTTGAAAGATATTTTCTCAATTGCAACATGCTTCTGGTTATAGAAACCACATTAATTACTTGAACAATTTTGAGGAATGTCCCCTGGGCATCAACAGTCAAGTATCTTCATTGTTATGTTGTTAGAGGGGTTTCCAACAGCTTTTGAGTCCCTTCAGTGGCCACACTCCCCCACCACACTTCTACATAATTGCTAAATGTTTTCAGAATATCTGTAGTAAGGTTGAAAAATAAGAGGTAAAGCAAGGAAAATTTTATGATATGGATATGGGCCTTGCCAGTGTGCCACAAGGGAAGTTCTAAAGAATTTTAGTTAACTGCAATATAGAATATAGCAAACTAATGTTGAAGGAATAAAGGACTGGTCTTCTAAAGGAAAGGACTTGAGCAGAATGTACAGGCTTTAAGCTGAAATGATAATACAGGAAAAACCTAATAAGCAAGCTTCTGTCAAGTAGTGAAATAGAGCACCCATCTGAACACTAAACTACTTCATGGTTGCTTTAAAACTTCCTCTCATATAGCAGTACCAGTCCCTGTTTTGGAGATTTCTTTGCTTGGGTTTTGCTTGTTTGTTTGTTTGTTTGTTTGGTTTTTGGTTCTTGATTGTTTTTGGTTTTGCTTTTTTAAAACTTTAGTATTGATTAATAGAAAATGTCTAGACTGATCTACAACTCTGACCAAGAGATTTTTACTCATCTTTGTTCCCTTACAGCTGAGTGATGAAGCAAACCTAACAATCCACTGACTTTAGGTAGAAATTCTTCTGCCAATCCCATGAATTTTGCTCACTTTGACATTGTAGTAACAAAATTTCACAAAAAATAATAGGGAAATTAAAATTCTCTTGAGCAATATAACTTGATATCCAGAGAGAGATATATCATTGAATTTGAAATATTTGAAATGGTGAAAATGAGTGCATGGAGTTCTTTCTTTTTCTGAAAAAAAACTGGTACAGCTAGTAAACAATTATATTAAAAAAAATAAAAAGAAAGAAAAAAAAGGCTCTGGAACCTATCAGTTCAGGTCAATGCACTCAACTTCAGACAGTGATTTGGAGAGTAATTTTTCTGCAAACATTAATCTTTTTTTAATTTGAGCTGGGTTAAAATTCAGTTTTCTATCTAAATATCCCTGAAATACATGAGTGAGTGTCCTGTTCTTCTGTGTGTCTATATGAGAGATGAGTTTCAGAATGGGATTATTTTCCTTCTTTATAGCATCAATGGTTTTCTAACAGCATGTCCCTGCCATGCAAGTCACCAAATGCAATTGATACAGTCTCTGGGAAGAGGAGAACAGAGAGTAGTACTGTATTGTCCAGATTCAGTATAGCAGAGATCCTCATTAAGGCTGTGTGCATCAACCCAAGGTGAATTCAACACTGTATCACCACTAATTCTGTGTGTTCTAGAAAGGTCCTGTTCATGTAAGCCTTCACTGTGAGACTGCCTGTTTATCCTGGACTGCTGCCTTTTAAACCTCTTAATTTTGACTGATGAACCCAGGGAAGTGTTAAGGAAATTTTGACTTGCAGGTCCCAGTTTTGCAGAGATGTATTGTCACAAAGAACATTAGCACCCAAATTTAGGGTGCCAAAATACTCACCTGTGCCTATCAGGCACTCGGGTGGAATTCAGAGCAAAACACTGCTTGGTGCCAACACCACCAACGTTCTTAAGGGTGTCTTAGCAGTCTTGGTGGAGTCATGTGCAGTTTCAACCACACCTGGAATTTGCATGGGGCAAACATGTCTGTAACTTATGCCCTGCAGGGCTCAGGCATTTCAGCCCTACCATCCTTCCATGGTACACAACTCCAGTCGTGTTTTCCAAGGAGTAGCTGGAGCTCTCCTGCTGAGGCAGGCTCGGTGGTAGTGCTGCCACCAACTGTATGTTTCAGCCAGCGCAGGAGTGACTGTGCTCTGTAAGCTGGCCAAGAGCAGCCTCCTGCCAAACCTGGGTACATCTCTAATTCCTGACCAAACGGCTTCAAGAGGTAATGAGGCAAACACAACACAACTTTTCTGACAGCTTTATAACAATATAGCTCCATTGGGAGGGCACCAGAATGACCAAAACCGGTTGTCTCCCACCTATGAATTAATTTGTGGGACAACTGTGCTGTAAATTTTGCCCGTGGTGTATCATACTAAAAGAAAGACCAAACAAATCATTCAACTGACATTATATTTTGCATCTGATGCTGACCAAACGTGAACTCGGGGCAAAGTGCAAGAATAAATCAGGGATATTTTCTGTGTATTTTGTCTAAACAGCCAAGCATTTCTGACTCAGGGACTCACTGTTTCAGAAGTGATTCCTAAATATTTAGTAACTTTCAGTGACTTGTAGCTCAGAGCCTCAAGGAGATCCACTTAATTCTCACAAAATAAAAAAGTCTGATTATTTTGTATATGTAGAGTGGCCATCCTGAAATCTGTATCTGTCCTCCCAACCCTAACTAAGTGCCCTAATCCCCGGGGTAGGTTAAAATACATTCCTGGACAGACATCAAGGAGGACACACTCTCCTCATTTATTGTTAAATATGTTCTGTTCAGGACCAAGAGCCTGCTATTTTAGTGAAAGGACAACACTTAAAAATGCTATATCCGGCTGCAGCAAAACATGCTCTAGTGACTGCTCTGTAAATTGTTTCCTTTTTTCACTCAAATACTGTGTGATGTAAAATGAACATATGATAGACAGAATATTAAATATTAGATTTTTTCAGTAAGAGTTCGACGTATCAGGCAAAAGCCTTCTCAGGTCTTACTTTCTAAGTAAATTAACCTCAGAAAGCAGATGTATTTTGCAAGGCTATTTCCAATAGATTTGTGTTGGATTTGGTCTGGCAATTTCTCATTTAGACTGTCAGTTCACAGGACATTTAGGAAGAGGAACACCTACTATCTGGATCTTGAACAGCCTGTGACAGGAGCCACAAAAGGGTAGGAACAGGGCTGAGGAGAACTGTGAAACTCTAAAATCGAAGTGTAGTGCTTTGCAGCATATCTTTTTATACAACTCAAAAGGAATGAGAGTACAGAAGGAATGAGAGTTGGAAACAACTAACAGTTAACCAATGTCCTGCCTTAGATACCCAAGTCCATTTGAATGGATAAAACTTGAGACATTTGATCCAAAACTCAAGGCAAGACACAGAATATGGTGCGTAAAATAGAATGGCAGAATAATGCAGAGAGATGGCAAAAATTTAGATGTCTTTAACAAGTGTCTTTAGCTTCAATTTTTAGCTAATTACAGATTTTATTATTTTTTTTTAATTTTATGGTTTATATCCAGCATCCAAATATACATTCCTTATTTAAGTTTTCTTTGAACTTTAGTAAAACCTTGCCTGAAGTTTCAAAAAAGACCAGGCTCTGAAACATAATTTGAGCTCCTGCCACTCTGAATACTGCCTGCCATATTGCTGGTGCTTTTATCAGGGTCTTGATTTCTGATTTTGATACAAAGATGTGTGCATTTGGTGATTCCTCTACTTGTGTTCTTATTTAGTATAGGCTTATTTATTTTTATTTCCATCCCAACATGCTTTTTGTCTTTCTGTTCAAATGCCAATTTTAGATAGATATTCATGTGGGGGGAAAAAATATCACTGACATGCGGGGAGTATTTGGGGTATTGGCACAATTATTTGTCCTCAAAAGGTTTGGTATTCCCTTGACTATGTTTCAGATATCACACTGTTTTGAGAAAGCCATCTGAGGCATGCAGACAGAATATTTTCAGACTAGAAATACTGCATATTTTAAATGAAATATATTTCTCTCTTTTATTCTCCCAATAAAACCTCAATTTTCAAAAGCTTTTTTAAAAAGGATTCTTTGTGTTCAAATCTGACTTTCTCTATATGTCAAATAAATCAGACCTTTTTTTTTTTTTTCTGAAATGCCTGGATTGTGTGCCCTGACATGCTTATAAACTAAATGCAGGAACAGCAGAACTCCACTGCAGAAATAATTACTTCATGCACAACGTCCACAACTTGTTTCCACTGTTTAAACTCAGACACATTGTTCTTATTTCCACTCCTCACAAGACATTTGTTCTTTTCACTGTTCCATGCTTCAAGTGGATGAGGTTCATCTGGTTTGTTGATATTATAAAATATGGAATTCTTGTATTAATGGTTATAAAATCATATGGGAATACTTTGCACCATGTCTTTGTCATGATGCAGTATTAACTGGTATCATATAGAATGAGTTAACATGATATTGAATTACTCCTTTTTATGTCATTCACATTTTTTTCTTCTAAAGACTTTTTGTATTATGTTATATTTATGAAGTGAGCAAATTTGATACTGCAAAAAAGTCTCAAAGCAGTTTTGACCCTAATTTAGCAATATTTAAATCAACATATTAAGTCTGAGACTCCTGAAAAGCCACCCCTCTATAACAGATATTTTAAAATACTATAATATATTGTTGGTACAACTGTCCAACCACAAACCCACCACTAAATCAGTTCATATTGTTAACACCTGTTTTGCTGTTATGAAGGAATGCAAGGTAGAGGTAGACATATTTTCTTTTATGGCAGAAAAGATGGGGAGAGTTTGACATGGTTCTCAAACCCATGTCAGAAGAGCACTTGAGTTGAAGTTGGATCCATATCTTAGAAGGTCTTAAAAGCCTGGCTAAATGAGAAAATCCAAACTTTTTTTTTTTTTCCTCCTGATGTGTAGCAGCTGCCAAAGAGATATCAAACACCAGATCAGTAGGACAAAAATCAGATGCTTTGTGTATTATTCTAACAAGTTAAGAATTATTATCAGAGAATCGTGGGAAGGTTTGAGTTGGAAAGGACCTTAAAATCATCTAGTTCCAACTGCCCTGCCATGGGCATAGATGCCACCCACTGTATAAAGTTGTCCAGGGCCCCATCGAACCTAGACATGTACCCAACTGTAGTGATTGTATATTAAAAGAGGCAGATTAAAAGCAGCAATGCAACTTAGCATTGAAGAAAGGACTTTAGGCACAATACAGGACTATTTCAAAATTCTGATCTTGACAATCTGTTTTAACTTAAGAGGTATAAAATATGTGAACAGTCTGTAGAGAAAGCCCCAGAAGTCCTGGTCTTTCCTCCCAGGTAATGCTTTGATGATCCGTAAAACTGGGTTAATTTTCATGCACATTCCATCTGAATTTCAGGCCAAAAAAATAGTTAAAAATTCGACCTATAGCCACTCTTGAGGAATTAGGGATGAGTTTGACTTTTGATTAGCCACTCTGTAATTGGTGAAAATGAACATACTCTGTAGTGGTAATGAGTAAGTCCCAGTGCTAATATCGTAAGTGGCAAACCTCAGGCTGTGGATTGGTGTCACATAAGCTTCTTGATTTCTACTTTTATTATGTTTTATTAATCTGCTCTCCTCTTCTTCCTTTCAAAATCTCATGATAACAGTCTGTAGATGAAGAGAGTCTTGATGTTATAACAGGTATAAAATACATAGCAGGAAACAATGGGAAATATGCCTTCCTAAATGGCCATGCAGCTTATTTAGCATATGCCCAGTGCCTTGACTCAACAGGTTTTTTTCTGCTGTGTTTTTGGAGGTGCCAGTATAACTGGTAGTGATCCATTTGTCACAGATTGACTGGACACAGTCATCACCAAGAAGAATTATATCCAAGATACCTGGTCTTACCAAATCTCTGCATACCAAGGTCATTTTCACCTTTCAGAAATACTATTTCTCCATCTGCCTAAATCACTGCTGTCAGTACTATCACTACAGTCCTTAGAACTGCCATGGATTGTGTCCACGATCTTTCCTTTTTAAAATGTTTTGTTTAGAAACAGTTTCAGTTTTCCTGGAACTCACCTTTTGTTAATGATCCTTCTCTGATGTCAATAAACATGACATCAGAAAACCTGAAGGATCATGTGCCAGTATTTTGGTTTCACACAGCGACTCAAGAGTAGCCCTTGTCAAGATATTCTACCTGAACATTCAGAAAGTAGGCGAGGGCAGGAGGAAGACCTTTGTGGATTTCGGCCTCAAGCTTGAGAGGTTCTTTGGAGAATTCAATAGCACTTTTACTTCTGTATTGTAAAAAACGTAGCTAAAAGGGAAATAGGAAAAGGATAGGGCACAATTTAATTCTGCCCTGGATTTGATTTAAATTTTATGTGGTTCTGGTGGCTGTTATGCTATGGCTGAACTACAGATCACAGTCTACTGTTGTATGCATATGATATCCTATCATGATTGGTATAGCTGATTCTGGCTTTTCTAGAAATCCTCTCGGAGCACAGAGGATTTTTTCTCTGAAGTGAAAGCTGGATTATTTCTGACAGAGGAGGATAAAGCCTAAAGGCTTGCTTCTCTGTCACTAATGAGTTGAGAAAAGTAATTTATCCCATGTTTGTCCCATCTTCCTTATTTGGAACATTCCCATAAAATGTTTTGTATCCACTGAACTTCTTGCATGAAAGAAACTTTACAAGTTAAAGCAAGAGGTATCTGAAAAGGGTTGTTGAAAATCCACAAGGAAATAGTATCCATTTTCATTATTGAAAATAATTCCTTTCCTTATGACCTGACAATATTCCTATGATGTTGCAAGGCAATTTCTGATATCTTTAGTCAGTGGCTTCAGAGGTTTTACAGAGAGTGATCTACCTCCAGCTTCTGAACTTGCAGTTAAAATATAACCCAGGGACCCAGGAAGTAGTCAAAATAATGAAAAAAAAATACCATATGGAACTTCTTACTAGAAGGCTGAGGAATGTACCTTTTGCATATTACCATTTCTCAGTATACACTTGATGTGCTAAGGGAAGACTTCATGCACAGCTTTGCCTCCTCACTGCAGCCATATCTATTTCTAACACACTAAACAATCTGCTTTTCTAAAAGTTTCTTTTTGCTCCACTCCTGCTGTGTCTTTTTTAAAAATAATTCTAGTTCTCTCTGCCAGTTCCCATGTATCTTTCTCACTGTGAGCTGCTCCCTTTACCACTCCCTTTTCCCTGAGGCTCTGGCATATGATGCCAATTTTTATGTTAACAGCTCAGATACCCAGCTGACTGTGGAAAGCAAAGACCAACAGGTCAACCTACAGATCAACCAAATACTCTTCTGAAACCCCTATGTGCCAAATCTGAGCTAACGGAAGAGGTACCTTATATAGTAAATGGGAAGATATAGATCTTTTCAGGGGTTGATTTGTCTTTTTCCAGGGAGGAAGCCGAAAGAGATGTCTTAGATTAGATATGAGATAAACAAGAAAAGTAATATCATTCTGTGTCCCATGCTTCTTTCCATCTGTGCAAGAAATGATTGTTTGCTTTCTCCTTCCCTCTCACAGAATTGGGTCTTTCAATTAGCAGAGGAGTAAGTAGGGCAGCACCTTTTTTTCATAGACATAGTCTAAATTCAGGAAATTTTCAATATTTGTTTTTATTTACCCAAAAAGTAATGGGTTTTATTTTTTTTTCCTCCTTTTTTTTTTTTTTTTCCTTAAACAAAAGCTAAAATTTACTGTGTGCTTCTGTTAACTAGTTATTGGTATATTGCTCCTAACAAACTCCTTCTGGCCCTTTGGTTCCATTTGGCTGACTGCTGGACTGCATGCAGCTAATGCTTTCAGATGTACTTTTTCCCTTCTGTGGTTCTAGCAGATATGGCAGGATCATCTGGATGTACAGGGTGAGATTTTAACCTGTAAAGAGTCATTCATGGTTCACTTAGCCCAACATAAATCAGCTTCATTCAGTAAGTAGTAAATGTTCAAACAAATTAGGGAATCCAAAAATAGACAAGATTTGGTGATTACTAGTACATAAAATTGTGTTTCCTTTTACATCAGTCAAAATTCAATTTAGTTTCATTCATCTTAATCCTCACTTTTACAACTGAGACCCAGTGAGGTAAGTCTGTTCAGCTGCTATTTTTTTCTTCTTATTTTTAATGAAAGATTCTAGTATGGTTCTTCAGAATGAGAATATTAATTGCTACTGCTGTGTATCAAGTGCAAGCTTTGGCAGCATACTTGCCATCTTACAACGTCAGGAGCGTCTAGTGACTTATTGTCACTCTAGGTATATGAGAGAACAGTCTCTAGCTTCCAAAGCAAACCAGCTCTGTAAACCGACCACTCTGGGTTCCCCCTCTCCTTTCCCCATGAGTATTCTTCCTTATTTAGTCGATACAACAAGTTCTCAAAAGGAGTGAATATATATTGACATATGGTATTATGAAATCATTGTTCTAAAATGATTTTGTTATTTGAAGCCCGACAGTGAGAATTCTTACTGGGTCTGCTTTGGATGTGCAGTGAGAGTAGAAAAAATTAGATAATCATTATACATGCCTGAAAACAATGCTTGTAAATTTTGCATAGGCAAGTTTTAAACACATGTATGCACTTACATATGCTTTAACATATGTCTATTGCAAAAGATCAAGCTAAAAGGACACTTAAAATCAGAACTACATATACTTCTAGGATTGCTTTATTTAATAAAAGTAAAAATTGTCAAACTAATTGCCTTGCTTAAATGTATATTTAGAAGTGTATATTCCTCCTTTCTCTTGAAAAGTGGTCCCACTAGATATGTTTAAGAGATTCTCCATCTGGATATCTGCTGCCTATATTTTCCTGTATGATTCAATGACATAAATAAAGCCTATAATAGGTACTGGTAGATTACATTTATAGTTATTTATTTGGGAAAATTACTAAGGACAGTAAGAAGCTTTGACATACCTTGTAAAGGCTTCATTTAAATTGAAAGTTGTTTGAATCTATCCAGCATCAAATGTTTCAGATACTGTTAAGAGAATGGAAGCTATTCTTAATCCATATTCAATCTAACAATAGATTTTGCAGCAAATCGTTGCTGGTAGTTGCACATCTCTGAAGTCTTATCTTTTCTACCTCTTTTGTCTTAAAAAGGCTATGAATGTTTCATAGCTATGGAATGTTGCAAATGGTTTGGTTTGGTTATTTTTTTGCATATGTAAAACTGATGTGTAGAGCATTGCAAGATCTAAGATGATGCTCCCACAGTGCAACCTGTGTGGGTTCATGGGGTCATGAACGCACAGCCAATCCCAAGATTTGATCCTAAAAGAGGTTTTTCATCTGATTTCATGACAGTGACTTACCTCCATTTAAAATACAAGTTTTTTACATACCTCCCTATTCTGCAACTTTACCTGCCATTTTGGATAAATAATTTCCATCCTGTGGTTTTTGTTCCCATATGGTATTGTAAAACAATTGTAAGAAAACAGATGTCTGAGATTTCAAACAGCAATTAACTGCTATACTTTACTGACATATATTTCTCATTGTGATAGTGAGAGTTCATTCTTATTGTTGCCAACCTCCGAACATCGGTATAATGAAAGTAGTGAAACATCAATCAGTGAAAGGTATGAAAGAAGTGCAAGAAAAAAAAGAGGATGGAATGCAAATCTGTCACAAGAGTGAATTTAAGAGAAATATACTAATTGACTTAAATGGAAAGAGGTTTCATCAACTTTGTTCTAAGTTGATATGCTATCCAAAGAGTTTAGTTTGGACTGATGGTTAAGACAGTTTCTAGATGGCTGGAGGCAAGTGGGTCTCCTGTGTGTGACTCTCTCTAGCATGTGCTTATGCAGGCCTGATTATCTGTGGCTGGGAGGTGTGGCACTGCCTTCAAAGCAGCTCCAGCAAAAGGGATATTCCTGGCTGTCCCTTAATGCTTTTGCCTGCTCTCTGTCTCAAGTGACAGTGCATTGTATTTGTATTTTTCTTGCATGACAAAGCATAAAATGTAGGGTTTATAGCACATTATTTTTGTCTACATGCAAGGCTAATTGGTTAGGCTTCCTTTAATTAAATGCAGTGTAATAAGTCCTTCTTCAGCACCAATAATCTCATCCTTGTATACATCTCTAATCAGGTCAAATGATCAGTACATTGGAGACTTCTGTTTCTCTCCAGTGACTATGACTGGTACTAAGACAATTTGCTTAAATTAATGAATATTCAGCGTGGATCTGTAGAATTTCTGTACTACAAGTCCTTAAGACTTTTGCATTATAGACAATGTATTATCGATAGATTCAGAGTCACACACAGAAACAACTGTAGAGATAGTCAAAATATTCTAAGTGATTTAAATTTTTAAACATCCAGTTCTTGGACGAGGAGCATAAAATTCACATAGTACAACAGAAAAATATAAGGAGAAAGAAATATGGAGATGAATATTAAAGTTTCAGTAGTAATGAGGTGTGATAACCTTGGATTTATGCATTCATTTCAGCTGGTTGTGGGCTCAATTTTTTGTTACCTGCCAGCTTCGGTTTAATAGCTATTGCCTCATGGTAGTCTTTTGCAGAGAGAAGAGGGGTCAGAGAAAATAAGTCACTTAGTCTTTCAGAAGTAGCTTTTGTTAGGTGAGAAAACAGTTATAACCTTATGACTTTCTGAAATGCAGTTCCACCAAACAATGCAGGGTGTATGCTTTTCTGTTACTTTTTTTTTTTTTACAGTCTGCCTCCATTTGTTTGTCATGGCATGCTTCTCAGCGGGGGTTTTCCACCTTATCTCTTCACTGACATTTCTGTTTTCTTTCTCTCCCTCCACCTTCATTCCCACACACAGTAGTATCTCACTTGTATCTTGATGTGAGCATAGGAAAAAAGATACAGCTTTCCTTCGAGCAGCTCAGTAGGGCTGTCAGTGACAATTGAGTAGAAGCTACTCATAGCTGTAGATGTTTCCACAATCTGGACACTGCTTTTTAAGAAGATGGGCTGGGTTTTTTTTTTTTTTTTTTTTTTTTTTTTTTTTTTTTTTGTTGTTGTTGTTGTTGTTGTTCGTGGTTTTTTTTTTTTGTGTTTTTTTTTTTTTTTTCAGAAAGGTAGAATATGTTCAATATGATAGCCATCATAAACACCCTCTAGTTTCAGAAAATTACTATTACGGAATTTTAGACATCTGTAACTGAAGGGAAAAATTCTGGCTTTGTAGCTCAGCCATAGACACTTCTCTCAGGTAGATCATGTACCCCCCTTGATATTATGTTACTGTAAATTTAGCTAGCGTGTGCTAAAATCTTTTTCTGAAATCAGCATATTATGGACAATCATAAAGATAGGGCTTTATGAGAAAAAGAATATTTTTTAATTGATCAACTGATACTGTTTGAAAATACAAAACAGCTTTGGACATACAGAAACCTCCATCTGTAAAATATCCATAGTTTCCCTAACACCATTACCACACAGTCAAATTCCACTAAAATATGAATTTAAATTCATGAAATGAATAAGTCTCATGAATTATTTGTAGCAGTGTACATAATATTAGCTAGATATTCAGCAATAATCATATAACTGGACATATTGCATGTTCCAATTAGTTGCAATTGGTTTTGAACACGCATACTTCAAAAGCAAACAGTACTTCTTGTACACTTCCAAATTTTTCTGGTAATGAAGCAATAACATTTTAGCAAGAAAGGATAATGAATTGTAAGTACAAAAGTACATAACAGCTGCATTGGAACTGAAGAATCACTTTCTCTGTTCTACTTTAGCCATTGCTTCATTTGCTTCAGTAGAAAGAGATATCAGAATTACCTACTAATTGTGCTAATGCTATAGAAGAGAAAAGGTCATTTCAATCCCCTTGAGAATTATCTATTTAATTCTACCTACTTTTACTACCTATTTAAAGAATTCTGAACTCCCAAAGTCCAAAACAAATCTGCTAATAGTATAATGAGGAAAAAAAAAAAGAAAAAAGAAAAAAAAAAAAAAAAGGAAAAATAACCCAACAATAGAATTTCAGTAAATTTCAGTATAATTCTTTGGAAACTCTTTAATATTTCCTTTGTGCCATTTGGGAAATAAATAATTGAGAATTTCAATGGTGATTAATTAATGACAAGATATCATGGAAGCAAAGAGAAAAGTGGTCACTAGAAAACAAAGAAAAGTTTGCTTTTGTGATAAATAGTTGTGATAGTTTCTATGCATATTCCCTGATTCCTCAGCTGGAAAACCTCATAGCTTTCTTTGGTTCTGCTGTTTCTAATAAGAGTTACTGATAACTTTCACAATGGGCATGTGAGAAGGTAGAAATCAGTGTCATAGACTGGACTCCTATGGCATATGTACAGTCCAGCAAGGAGACACAGACACTGAACCATGTCTTATTTCCTACATGCAGAAATCTACTTGAGCAAGGTAAGAAAAAGTTTTAATTTTGTCTATTTCAGCACCTTTAAATTTTGCTGATGTGATGGAGAAACTAGGGGAAACTAAGGTCTCTTTCCTTTAATACACTGTGGAGAAAATCTTACAGACAGCTGTCTGCAAGACAGATTTTATGTAGACTATATTTTCTCTGCAGTGATTATAAACAATAAGCTCAGATAACTACTTCTGCATGGTAGATATCTGGATAGAAGCCCAATGTCTGGTGAGACTAATCCCACTATCTATGCTTTTACCCTTGCTGCACCCTTTTCAAGTTTATGGCAGAGAGAAATATCAGCCACTGCAGATCCTACAGCTCCCATCAAGAAATTTCTCAGTTTCACAGAGCTTTTAATTTCCTACCCCTCCCTCCCCAGACAGTGGAGAAATGCTAGAAGCAGTAGGTAGGAAGCAATGTACTGGCAGCTTGTAGGAGTGTGAGATGAGTATGTGATGAAGGGGTGTGGCAGCAGTGTAATGGCAGAAAATCTGAAAAGTGGGAGTCCTTGTGAAAAAAAGAGGTGAACAAAAACTAGAGCAGGGAAATGCATGCTATATTTAGAATGGTAGCTGAGAAAACATGAGGTGAAAGTGTAAAAAGAGGTACTATGGAGACGTGAGTCATTGTAGGAGGGGAGGTGAATTGAACAGGAAGACTTACAGAAAATAGTTGGAGGGAAATTTTAAAAAACAAGTAAGAGTTAGCTAGCATATAGACTAGCTTTTTTATGAGAAATGAGTAAACAAACTAGTAGTTAACAAGCCCAGAAAATAACTGATTTTGGGGAGATACAAAATAAATTTACAAAATGATGAGCATTAAGGAGAGGAAGAAGAATAATTATTTTTTTCACTCTTTCAAAAAAGAAGAATTAACTTTTGATGAAGTTAGCAGTATCTGAACTCAAAAAGAAGAAAAAAACCCAGAAGACTTGTGAATTTTTTGTCAAATAATGTCCTTGAAATTAAAAGCATATATAGACTTGGGAAGAAAAAGTCTGAGGAAGATAATGTCATTTAAAGTTAATAATTATGTGGTAACCAGAGGCAGTTCAACAAGTCCACTGAAATGGAAATGTTTGTAGGCTGAAAGAATTCTGGAAGTATCATGTATGCTTGTTTTGTTTGCATTTCACCTTATGTATTTGCTTACAGCTATTGCTAGAGAAAGCATACTGAGTTAGATGATCCTTGGCCTGATACAGCATGGTTGCATTGATTTTCTAAGTAGAGATGAGAAAAAGAAAAAAGGAGAGTGCTACTATAATTCAGAAATTATTATGAAGGCAGTATTTAGGAAATACCTTTTTCTCAGAACATACATTTAAAAAATATCTGCTTAGGAATTATTATTTTAAAGCAGGTCTTCCTAAGTACATCTGCCTATAGAGAGAATTTCCAAATCCATATCTAGCAGTCTCCAAGTAATGGCACATTCTCTTTGAGATTCCTTTTTCTGATTACTATCTCTGTAAAAAAAACAAACAAACAAACAAACAAAAAAACCCCAAACTCAAACCAAACCAAAAAACCACCCCAAAACCAAAAAACAAACACCAAAATAGACCCTTTCCTTAATAATATTCTGTTTCATTTATCCTAACAGAAAAAGATTTATCTGGAATCTGTATTGATGTCAGGGAAATTAGGCTTGTGCCAGTTAACTCAAGAGATTGTCATACAATGGTTTAGCTCAGACAAAGCCTTCTAAAACCACCACGTCATAAAAAGGCCAAAGGCCATGCCACTCTTTTCTATGGCCTTCCATCAAAGTGTGTTTATGGACACCCAAAAGCTGAGCTCTTGGAGAGCACCATAGGGGTCTTAGCGCTGTGTGCGTCTGTCGGTGCAATGAGAGACATATCAAACATCTGCTTCCTTTCATTTATTGATACTGATAGGTACATTTTAAATAATTTTGTACTTGGAAAAAGTGATGAATTGCTTAAGAAGTGTGATATGCACACATTAGAAGTACCATGCTCTGGCAGCCATGCAAATATCTGTACAGGAAGCAGCTTAATCTTCCTTACTAATGCCTGAAAGGATAGTGACATCCATCAAATAAGGTATAATTGCCTTTCTCTAATAAAAGTGAGTATTGCAATTATCTTAATATAATGGATCCAGAAATATCTTAAATCTGCCAGATTAATAAACAAACAAGCTCAGCATAGTGCCAGACAAGAGGTCAGATCATGTTGCCCTGAGGTTAATTGGAGTTTTTCTACTGAATTAAATTAGGTAAGTGCTCAGAAGAAAATGCTTGAACTTTCCTGAAAGGCTTCCTTTCAGTGAAGGGAAGGTGAACATAAGCAAGCTTTGGTTACATATTATGTCCAAGGCACAATTTTTTCTTGCAGCTTTAATCCGTAAACCAAACCTCACTCTTATGCTTTTCTTATCTTTAAAACCATTCTTATCTACAATCTATCAGTAATAAACTTTAAACACTCTCACTTTGGTTTTTATTCTGGAGTGTTGCTCTTGTACAGACAGCAGACAAAAAATGACATCTCACAATCTCTGTCTTGCAAATTGTAGTTAAAAGATTGTATTGTTTTTATTGAGAAATTCTCTCTTGCTGATTACCTGTGACTTCCTCCGCATCATTTAGAAAGTGAACAACTTGGCGTTGCTAAAAACTTCATCTTTCATTAGGTAAGATAGATAGGAAAAAAATTGTTAGGAATTAATATCAGTGTTAATTAAACTTTATTCTGTTGTCCATCTAGTGTGATAGCTACTCTATCCTTTGCCAATTTGAATTTCATCCTAGTGGTATCTACCTATCCTAGGTGAAATTCACAGTATTGAACTAAGTTCTGGGTCATACTAGAACTGTTACTTAACTTTTAAAACCTTGTATATAAATTTAAATGTGTGTGTGTGTGTGTGCAGGAAAAGAAGAAAGGAAGAAAAAGAGGAAATTAAGAAGGCAGAAACAAGAAAACAGTCATACATTCTTAAAAATCTTACTCCTAAACCCATATTTAACCATGTCAATAAAAATGATTTAAACTCTAAAAATGAGGCCAGTGGAGAATTGGAGGTGCTTGGCAGTTCAAAAACTGGATCTTGAATGTTGAAATCTAACATCTAGCAATCAAATCTGAAAATTTTTTAAGCTCTGTTCATGCCTACAGAGGCCGATTTTTCATCACGTAATATCTTCATTCTTGCATGTTTTTATATAACAAAGAAAAGGAGCTCAAAATCTTAAGCAAGAAAAGGAAATGTGGTTATGAATTTAAACATAAAATACCAGCATCAGCATAAGTTTTATTTTTGTTATTGATTATGTGAATCATAATACACCTTGAATATAAATCTTTGGGGGATTTTTTACAGTGGTGCTGGTTTCAGCATATTTTTTTCTGGAGAGTGTTCTCAATTACTACAAAAATTAATGCAAGGCACAGATAAAATAACATTTAATTTAGAGGCAAAAGTACCCTAGGAGAATTCAGCTATGTTTCTCTTAATAATTTTTTGTTTACTTTTTCTTTTAACTAGTGACAGTCTTTTACTTGCCAGTAAGTATGTCTCAAAAGGCTAAGACAGTTCATTTAAAATACTGAGATGCTCATTCAAATTTTTGATTTGTTTTCTCATAGGCTCTCACCTACTGGAAGTTTTCTTCTTTTCTCTCTCTCATTTCAGAGCTGATAGTTATTAGAAACAGATTTTTTGTGGAAACACAGCAGCTTTGATAGAAACAAACAAACAAACAAAACCTTTTGTTAAGAAATCTTTTCACAAGGTGGTAGCACTTTCTGTCAAGTTGAAAGTAGCACCCATTTCCTCTTTAAATAGTGAAGAATTAAAGGTTTCCTCCCGCCTCCTCCCCCCCCCCCCCCCTTTTTGAAATAGATGGTCCGGGTCCATTCTGTTTTAAAATTTGCAGAGTTAAGATTTGACTGCGAGTAACACAAACATCAGGGTCTTTGGGGATTAGAATGTTTTCTTTTAATTATTTTCCTATATGATAAATAAACCAAAAAAAAAAAAAAGTCAATTTGGTAGGTCTTGAGTTCATCAAAACATTAAAGAGAAAACAAACAAACACACTTCCACCCTTGCCAAGTTTTGAATTTTCCTGGGAAAGGAAATCCATATTCTTATCAGCCCAAATCTAGATTTTCTGCTCCAAACTGAATAAAACCACATACCAGCTACTGCTTATATGCTTTCAGTAACTTATAAACCCCTAGAAGATTGGGAATAACTCATTATAGCAGATATAGGAAAGCTTAAAGTGCCACTCTATTTGTTCATTGATTTAAAATAATTCTCTTCCCTAGGTCTTCTGCCTACACTTCATTTGAGGGAGAAGCTAAAGGGGAAAAAAAGGAAAGTGGTAAAAATAATTCAAGAGAGCCAGTAGCTATATATATATATATCCATAGTAACTGCATGTGTGTATATATATCTCATAGGTATATATTTAAATATTTCATAATAATGTGTATACACTTCACTCATTAGGGCCTGGGAAATGGCAGTTAGAAAAGAAAAGGAAAGCTTGTATCCATACCAGAACTGTAATGAGACATTTTGGGCACTTCGATTGCTGGCTTGATATCTTTTCCCCTTCTCTTCTATGAATCCCACTCTCCCCCCTCATACACCCTGGCAATTTACACTGAGTCCTGAAACAACCTGCAGCCTCTTGGGCCAGAGGGCTCCAGTACTTGTACAATTATTTGTCAGTGTTTCACCTCACCCTTACAGTGGCCCTGTGTGGGACTCTTCCACTGAAGAATTCATGCAGGAGATAGATGGAGCCCGTGGTTGGGGAGAATTCTATGTGAAAAGGGAGAGAGAAGAGAATGACAAGTGTTATTACATCCCTGGAGATTCAAAGGAGGGAAATCCAATGTTCCTCATACTATGAGCAGTTCTCTGTATTTTTCAGTCAGGAATTGCGCCACAGGCAAAATAATTAAGGAAAGGAGCTCCCTTGCAGTCATGTTTTTTGCTTCTTATCTAAGCAGCACCAAGAGTACCACAGATCCAATATAAGATGTGACACAGGAAGTAAAAAGAAAGGAAGGAAACTTTCCTTAGCTATGAATATACTTCCAGTGCTCTATTCACAGCATGAAAAAGAGGGCTAATAAGATAACAAAGTGTGTGATGAAGTGCAGCAAGCTTGAACTGCTGCATGCAGAGTGTGAGTGGAGACAGCCATTAATAACCCTTTCAGACTCTTATGAGCTGCAACCCAAACATTATTAGTACACTTCTATTTGCTATTCAAGGGAGGTGGCACAGCATCTTCAGGGAAGTCCAGCTTCCCTCTTCTATCCTGAAGATCTGGGGAGTAGGTATTTAGGCAGGAAGGGACCAAGGCGTCTTATGTTCTAGATGGAAGTAGAGGACCTCAAAGCATTTTTTTTTCCTTTATTTTAAGTTGTACAATGAGATCCATGTTGTTAGGTCTAGCTGTATCACCAGATGGCCATTAGAGAGCAGAGCTCTATTTTGAGTGATGAAATTAGAGAAAAATCTCCTTCATGATCCCCATCCCTTTGATACAGCATAGATAGCTGTTATTTCTCTGTTTGCTACATCTTCACGCTCCAGTGCTTCCCAAACCCCATTAATTTACCTGGCTGCTGTGCTTCTGCTTGCCCTGCCCACCTCTCACAGAGCTGTTACTGTCCTCAGACCACCCAAGCTGCTCCACTGCTGACACACTTGCACCCTTCACTTAAAAGAATAAAGATTCGTTGCTTAATTGGTTGATCAGCTGATAGACAGCTCAGCTTGGCAAATAATTTCCAAGGATTTATCTGATACAAAGGGGCAGCTCAACTTTCTGCTCCAAAGACATCGGGCATCAGCCCCTTCATGGGATGACTGATGGGTCTAGTGTTAATCTAAGTCTCCTGTCTAATGAAATTTTTCTATATTTGGAAGAAGGATAGGAGAGCCAAGTGTACCTTTCTATAGCATTCCTTCTACTGTGGGGAGACACCACTCCTGTGTCTAGTGTATGGCCCATCTGCAGCATGGAAAGTAGGAGCTTGGGCATTTCCCAGCAAAATCTCCATGACTCCTAAACATCTTTTTATCCACTTTTATTTTCTCAAATGTATGGCAAAGAGGAATGTTCCTGCTTTATTTCAAGAAGCCTCTGGGGGAAAAAAAAAAATAAATTGTATGTACTAATGATGTAACTATTGTGCATCTGTTCCCTTTTGATCTCATCTGACAGCGAGAAGCACAAGCTGCCCTTGCTGGAAAAGACTGAATGCTGAGGTGATCTGCACTACTTCAGATCACTCCTCCCAGATACAGAAATACATGAGCAGTAGCTGTTCACTTCAAAGAAGCATTTGGGACACAAAGGCCTTTCTTTTAGCCTGCTCTGCAAAAGTCTTTAGCAGCTTATACTAGATGAGAGATAGTGTAGACATGCAGCAGCTCTGTGTGACTCATCACTAACACCTTGGGAAAACATTTTGAAAACAACATTGAATCTGCTGTCAATCATAATCTATACAGACCACATGCACTAACGAGGAAAATGAAAATTACAAGATTAGTCATTTGGTCTTCTTCCATTCAAAGTGTTACTACAATAAAGTAGTCTGAATTTAGGTATTGTTTTACTAGTTAAATTACCTTAATATTAAGTAAGGATAAGATGAAAACTTGCCTCTCTATACTGGATAGTCTCTTCCCTGTATATTATTTATCTACTGTATGCATACTTAATTGTCTAAGAGAAGAGTAAACCAAACAGTTTAGCACTTCAAACACTGAAAAAAACCCAAAACTCAGGACTCTCTTGGCTCACTATGTTACACTGTAATTTGGATCTATGACTACACTAATATAACATTTTGGTGTTTTATACTTCTGTGCTAATATTTAGAATCAAATGTGTATAAGAATAAAATAAACTTATTTATGCAGCAATAAGATAAACATCATAATTGCAAATAACTTGCAAAGTCCAACATTAATTTTCTTTTAACTTTTTAAACTTCTATTTGGATTTCAGTAAAATTCTTGCTAAAAGCAAATATCAGACTGGATAATCTGCACGGTAGGCAGTGTGATTTTTGAGAGCTATTATAATATGCCACATTTAGAATATTTTTCAGTTTTGAAAGCCAGTATCTACACTATTCTGTCAGACACATACACAGCTACACAGAGGTGGAAGAACATGGGAATTCTTCAGCCTTTCTTCCATCTTTTATTTTTTTAAAAAATAATAAAGTATTAAAATACGTACAAAAATAAAACATTACATTTCCTTTAAATGGATATGAATAGATTCTTATCATTTTACTTAGACAATCAATTGTATTTTTAAGTAACAGTTTCCAACTTGCATTCCAGGCTATGTGAGGACATCTGAAAATGCAACATGGAGTCAGATTCATGTCCTCATAACTGAAGAAGGCAAACATCTAAATACGGATTTATCATAAATTTTGTATTTGCATCAGTAGAAAATATCTATATATACCTACTGGAGAGGGTTCAGATGACCTGCATTAGAGGCTTTTCTCAAGATGAGATAAATCCTTGCCTGGAGCTGCATATCTCCAGCTGTTGCCTGTAAAGAGAAAAATATTGTGTAAGGTTCACAACCTTAAGTCTATACATTCGATCTCAACTCATGCAACATTTGTATCTTTTCCAGAGAAAGTTACGGACAACTTCAGTAAGGAAATTTGACCAATTGAGTGGGTAAAATGCTGATTTTTTTTTTTCTTTTTAACATAGATTTTATGAATTGAGGTCCCACATGAAATGTTTACAACAGCTTATTTTGAAGTTCCATGAGATTCAAGAAATTCTCTTCTTCAGAAGCAAGCCATTAGGGCCTTAAATTCAGAATTCAGAAACATTCCTCCAAAAGAAATTCAGAAATACAGAAACAGGCCAGCATGGTTGCAGAAGTGCTGTAAAATGACTTCCTCTGCCCCACATTCTTTGGAAGCTTTCAATGGGTTTCTGGAATTAATCCTTCTTTACCTGTTCATTTATAATTTGCTGAAGGTGACTGGCAGGTACCAGGAGCAATGCCAGAACAAGGCTTATGTGGACTTTAACAGTTTTCAATGAAACTTGTTCTTATGTTGGTATCTGCTTAACTGCTTAATTGGTATCATACTGAATATCTGCTGATTTTCATAGGTATTAATTTTAGAGAGAAAAGCACATCAGAAAGCATGGTGGAGAAAGATAAGAAAAAACTCAAAAACTGTAGCCATGAATAAATGGTCAGCAAATGTCTCTGAACCCAACAAATGCTGCTAGGAACTTATGGCACATTTCCATTTTCAAAATACAAGCTGAGAAATACATGCAGAGTCATTGGCAGACGTGAGGCTTTGTTATGGGTGCCCTTCTCAGCAGAGTTTAACACAGATCTGTTTCTGTAAGGCTTCTGGGAGGAAAACAGTGTATTTCTAAGTGAGACAGCAAAAGATATGCCTTTCATTATGGTCATGGAATGATAATGGTGAGTGAAAAAGCAGAGGTATTTTTTCAGCCTTTTCAGGTTATGTTTTTAGTGGGTTTTTCTTTATTTAACAACAATAATTTAATAATACTTAACCACTGAGATTTTTTTTCTGATTTTAGTTTAATGGACTTTAAAAACAGTTTTCAAATCAGTTTGTCAGACCTAGGAAATTTTCAGAAGCTGAGGAATGGGAGGAGTTGGGCAGGATAAAATCACTTGCTGTTTTTCTAAGTCTAACAGAGTGTCCATAAGCATTATCTAATTTAAAAATTTTGTTCCTTTTTCTGAATAGGGTTGCCTATTGAAGGTGAGATAAACAGATGTGCACTTCAAGAGAAGAAAGGTAATGAGATGATTATATATGGCCAGCTGTGGAAAATGTCTTTCTTTACATATGATCTGGTTCAATTGTGCAACATACTCCCCTGGTAGTTTCTTTAGTCTGTGAATCTTTAGTCTTCTGTGGAGACTGCTTTTAGTCAGTCATTCCCTGATAAAAGGAAGTCTTATATTGCTGAACGACAGTTTTAGACTCTCTATCTTACATAATAATAATGATATATATAATTTGTTCAGGGATGTTCCCTCCTTTGTTTATATCCCCACAGAGCTGACCACAGGCACCTTCTGTACTAACCCAATGTGGAATTAGATTCAGTCTTAACAGATAGGCATCCTCAAATTCTTTGAAGAGTAGTAGAAGCCATACTGATACTGAAAGTAAAATCCAGATAATTTTGATTTTATATATGTGAGTTGGTGAGTTTGCTGATCAAGTAAGAATTTAGCTCCAGTGATGATGCTTCCAGCTAGTAGGTATTCTGTCAAATGGTTCTTGCTCTTTCTTCATTTATTGGGCATATTTTTGCCACATTTTAAAAATTTCCATTATTCCTTCTTAATCTTTCTGTTTTAAATATCATAGCCCGTAAACTATAAGTTTTGCTCAGCTACTTCTCCCACAGTTGTACTACTGTTTTCTGATAAAAATTATTTATGGCATATACTTACATAACAAACGATTCCTTTAAAAATTCCTAAGCATTTTCTAGTATGAGATTTGCATATTCTAGGGTAAAAATGGAATTACACTGATGATACTTTTGTTACTTTTCCTTATTTTAGCATACAATTACTGTTCTCATCAACAGTAACAGAAGGTTTTTGTTCCTGGCATAATTTATCATACTGCATTCATACTTAATGTTTTGTTAAAAAAAAAAACAAACAAAAAAACCAAAATTTCTTTTCATTACATTGCTATTCTCTCTATCTAAGAAAGCTGAAAGCTTAATGTAAATTACTAATGACAAATACAGACATCTGTTGCTGCTGGTAGTGTGCTTTCCTAAAGAGAAATCATGCCACGTTTGCTGCCATGTAGAGGTGGGGTAAAATTCAAAAACAGTTTCTCAAGTTGTTGGAAACATTTCTCTGAAACAAATGCCCTCTTTTATTTTTTCAAAAGTCCCATTAGATTACAAGGATGTAAATAAATAATTTTCCTTCAACAGTTTTTATGTGCTCTTGTTTGTTTTTCTTCCCCTTGGCTAGTTTCCTTCATGGCTTGCTACCTTATATTAAAGGAAACTCCCTTATATTAAGAAAACTTGTGAAACATGAACCAAAGGACATGATATGTGAGCCACTGAAGCAGACCTTGTCTATTCACTCATTTATGAGCAGCTCAGACTTTGTGATGTAAAGTATAGTTATTAGGGAAGGAGGTTATGAAAAGCCAATTTCTTCAGCTGTTTTTGTGACAAGATTTAAAAAGTTGATGTGTAGATTTTACTGTGGTGATTTTTTTTACTCAGTGATTTTTTTTACAATAGCTTTGCAGTCAGATCCCAAGCACAATTTAAGGCTTAAGTAGGCACAACTTCCCACATATATATCAGTGTCTTTCAGCTAGTTCACTTCTAAGTGTTAAAGAAAATAAGAAGAAAACATCGTTTTCCTGATGCTCATCATGTTGCATAAAAATTGGTTATCATTATTTTTTAAAAGTCCATTTTAAAAGAGAGATGAGACTCAGGCAGTAGTTCACCAAAGCTAACTACTATGTTTTCCTAAGACTCTACTCCAGCAGTTGGTTCAATTCCTCCAGGCTAGGTTGCTGCACTGATGCAACCATCATCACCTTCCATGCTACTATTTATTAGCTTCTGCACACTAAAGATTGTATTTGAGAATTATTTTTTCTCATAATAATCTATAGACTTATTATGAGCTCTGTTGAAGTATTTCACAGACAGGTGAAAAAGTGATTTGAGAGAAATGTGAGCAGCAATCTATTTTTCCTTTATACATTAAGTTTGCTGAACATTTATTGTTGTATTATTTCCGCTTTGCATCAATATTTTTGGAAAAAAAAAATCAAATACAAGTTTGCATAAGCAAATTGGATAATAGTGCGTAACAGCAACGTATGACTTACCTCTGACCATGAGAAATATTTATAAATAGGAGATGAGCATTGAAAAATCATCTATCGTCTGTGAGATTGAGTTATAATTTTTCTGTCTTACAGAACAGGAAAGTTCCATTTATTGGTATCTGTATTTTCCAAAGGGTGGATGCATAAACAATTGTTTATTTTTAGAATTTAGGAAGGTTTATTTAATATCTGTGTATCCATGTATTTTCTGTAAGCAAAATTACTCTGAAGAAGGTAGAGGTAAAAGTGATAAACCACTATGTTAACATATCTGTCATTGCTTGATGGATGTTACACGTTAAATCCAGCATGGAATCAGTTTCTGCACAGAAGCTCTGCCGTCACAGACAAGCTTTATCAATGGCAGGTTGAATCAATGACACTACTTTCATGCATTTTAAAAATTTCTCTTTAATTCTGTCTCATTTTTCCTCCTTGATCTTTAACATACATGACTACTGATGGTCATCTGCAATTTCTAAGTATAAACAGCCAACGGTTTCTGAAGTGCTTCAATTTCCATTGAAATAACTAATGGCCTGTTCTATTACACAGATTTGGAAAATTATCTCATGCCGAATATCGCCAAGAATGAGAGAAAGAACCTTTGTGGCTCATTAAAGGCTATGGCAAATGCTCTTCATAACAATGTGAGCTAAGCAAAGGAACAGGTGCAAAAACCAGCAAACTCACATGTGCACAATTGTTTTCATTCCTGTGAGGCCTAGGACCCAAAACAGAGGAGAGGATTCTCACAGTGCCAAAGCTAAAAATGCACAGGCTTTACCTGAGTAGCGCTTTCTCTGCCCACCAAGGAAATTACACCATTTATTACAGGCATCAAATATTAGAGTTATACATATTTTTACTATGTAAGCCTTAGAAATTTAGTTTACAAAAGCAATTGGGATTCTCAGCATTTAAAAAGTAGAGAGAAAAACTCTTCTTTTCTTGGACCATGAGGATTTTCTTTTATTTTTAAATTATTTCTCTAAAATGGGCTACAGTACATTTTTTAAGCTTATGATGGACCTTTATTCAGAGCTAGTCCTTCATTTCTTTGGAATATTATTTGTATTCTTGACACTGTATGTAAAGTGTATTAGATGTGAAATCACTTTTAAAACAGGAAGAACCAAGAAAAAAGGAAGGAGGGTTCAGCTAGGTGGGGGTTGTCCCCTTCTCCCAGGCAAGAAGTGACAGCACAGGAGGAAATGCCCTCAAGTTCCTCTAGGGGAGGTTTAGGTTGGATATTAGGAAAAACTTATTCGTAGAAGGAGTTGTCAGACATTTGAAAAAACTGGCAAGGGAAGTAGTTGAGACATTGTCCCTGAAGCTATTCAAAAGACATGTATATGTTGCACCTGGATAAAGGGTTTAGTGGTGGAATTGGGAGTTCTTAGTTAACAGTTGGACTCGATGGTCTTAAAGTTCTTTTCCAGCCTAAATGATTCTGTGATTCTACAAAACTTTGCAATTGTTAAGGAAGTCTTGTATCAGGAAGATATTATCAGATATCTCAGTTACCACCTCTTGGTGGTAACATTTACATACTGAAAATATTTGCTTAGCATATGTGCCTGATCAACACTGTGCAAAGTTTCAATGTGAGAGGGACATCTAGTCTAAACAGAGAAGATTCATATCTGTGTCAAAAGTAGATACATACATCTAACAGAATTGGGAGGACAAAAGTTACATTAAATTAAAGATTTGGTTTTGTATAGGTCAAACATTTGAAAACCAATTAATAAAACATGTCAGTATTACCTATATGTGCAGCATTTTTTTTATTAGGTTTCTCTTCAAATATAGTTACTCAAGATAAATGTATATAAACAGGAAATTTCTGTCTTAATTTTTTCTTTACACCTGAACTATTTATAATATGAAATGTAATTCCCTGCTTGTGATGTAACATCTGTGACTGTGAAAAAAAAAAAGTCTCTTAGAAACTTCATAAATTAAAAAAGGGAAGGAAACCATTAATTTCAGGTGCAAAAGACCAACCCTTGACATATTCTGAGTTTATATATATACCCATTAAACCCATTTTGTTAATAAACAAAATTGAATTATGTGCATACTGAAACTGTTGAAAGGAAGGAACGCATAATTTTCAACTAGAAAATATCAGTGTATTCTATGATTTAAATATATTACTATAACACATGTCCTTAGAAAACTTCAATGTTCCACTCTTGCTATCACATGAAAATTCAGAATGAAATTAAAAAATGTAGTAGTTTGCATTTACTAACATAATTGTTTTGTCAAAGAAAGTTGTAGTTTGGATATAGTTTAACCATTTGAAACAAACTAAGAATTTACCATTTTTAACAGCTGAGTACATATTAAAATTTTGTAATTTGGATTTTAGCATATGCCACTGAATTACTTTTGACGAGAATTAAGGTTCTTGGTCCATTCTATCCCTCAGTGTAATAGTCCTTTTAGCTCCAACATAGCCATAATAATTGGTTTTGGATTTAAAACCTGGATAAAAACTGTTCTGAAGTGGGGTCTCAATTAACTGTGGTTAAATGAACTTTTTTGCGATTTTGATTTAAAAGGTTTTAGTGTAGTTTGTGGTCCGTGAAAATGTCTCTTTTCAATGTTTTACTAAATTCCATCACAGCTATTCCATTCGATAAAAATGTCATATACACTGCTGGCTTAGGTGAGCGCAGGTTTGTAGAAGTCACTTACATTGATTACATCAGATGAAATGCTGAGATGTGGCTTTATTCATTTTCTTTAATCTTCCTAGCTGGAGAGAATTCGGAGAATGAGAATAAAAGAATCAATGTACAATCATTCCTTGGTAAAGGGGCAGTATGTGTTCATTGAATAATACCCCTCAAAAATCTCCAGGTAGCCTCAGGTTGTAAAATAATCATCCCTGCCTTTTAGTCTTTCTAGCAGGAACCTGAGCTACAAATTTATTTTCCAGAAATTGCCAAGAAATTTTTTGTCTATTAGTTTCATAGTGGTTTCAGGGGTGAAGCTGGAGAAAATTGATTTGGTCAGTGTAAAGAACATTGCTAACCATTTATAGCCATGGCCATTTGATATTAGATCATGCAGTGCTATAAGTTCAATAAAATCCCCTGGGTATAAACCATTAGCCATCAGAAAGGTATGTTGCCACTGTCACTTCTTGACAGATTTTATGAACTCATCGTTTTAGTGATTGGTTATGATAGTGACTTGAGAAAACATTTTTATCTCCAAAAGAAAGTTTCACCCTATTTTACCTCATTCACCAGAATAGAAAAATAAAAAAATTCAAATGAAATGGAAATAGAGAAATAATGGGATAGAAGTATAAGCTCCTTTATTAAGTTCTGCAGATCATGTGTTTATTTCCATTATTTAATTTTTTTACTCATTGCACCTTGAATATTTAAAATCTCTTGGCGACTACTGGAAAATAGGCTTCAGTGGAATAGGCTTGAAAATAGGCTTCACCTGTTCATCACCAAAGGTCAGATCATGGCAATATAACATCAAGAATGAAAAGGGAAAAGAATATTGAGAGCAATAGCAGCTCCTCAGGTGAAGCTAAAGCATTTGACCAGCAGATCATGCATTGCTGTTGCTTTCAGACAGACCAGAAAAAACTCGTCTGTCAGGTTCCAGATTGAGAGTGCAGAATAGGTATTTGTCAAAATTGTCTTCAAAACTAGAAAAACTCTAAAAAGCAAAATCGTGCCCAGAAACAGAGCACTGACCAAGATGGACACTTTTGAGTATAATGAAAATTCTTTGAATTAAAATGAAGAAAAATATTATAATGGATATGATAACATATTTATTTTTAGTGAATTATCTTCTTCATCTACATACTAAATGGATGCACGATTGTAGTCTTGTTTTTCTCACTGTAATAAGAATTCTTGATTCACTTGCCATGAGGATTTTACCCAATGTTTATGTTCTAGAGAATAGCTTCTAGTTTGCCATTATATATAAAGGCAAAGAGGGAGTTGTACTGGTTTGGACCCAGAATCTGAATCATGTGAGTTAATACACTCCTATAAAGCAACAAGAGTGTTTACAAAGAAGCAAACCAAACAAGTTAAAAATAAAGAGCACCATTTCACAAATATGATCTATTTTGTCATTTTTTCCATGCCCCTCCCAGTTATTTTTACAGTATTTTGTTCTAATATTAAAATGTTTGAAGTCTTGATAGAAGAATCTTGATCATAGGAGCATGTCATTGTTGTTTTGTGGAAGCATATAATGATATAATGTCTAAGGAAAAGAAAGAAACAATTCTTATGAGAAAGATATTCATAGAACTAAATCAAAGCTTTGTGCTGGTGTCTGTGGGTGAAACCATAGAGAACAATGGAGTGGTGACTACTTACTCCCAGGCTCAGTTTGATCCTCCAAGCTCTCCCTGTAATATGGTACGATCTTGAGGGTGTCATCCGCCCTGGTCTCCATCAAAACACGATTGTGCCAAGTGTGTGAAATGTATGTGCTTTTTCACATGTGACTGAATTTATGTTGTTTACTGCTTACATGTTCTTCATTCTTCAATCAACTATTGCTGCTCAGTGCTGCCTAAGTAACACCCTAGCAAACGCAAGGTATGATTTAATTTGAGTTTATAGTGTCAAAATTTGTTTTATATAGTTTAAGATATCTATCAGATTTCACTAGAGGTGGGTAATAACCTCAAAAAATATTTATCTTGAGTTTAAACTTTTTTTTTTTTTTTTCCTCATGGCATATTCATGGGGAGATAGTTTTCCACATAATTTTTAGTTCAGTAAAATGTCACATGTGGAGTTCCCAGTGATGTTTCTTCAGATAAAAAAGGGTTGAACTCATGTAGACATCATGGTTTGTCTCATAAATTATGTGGGAATGTCTCTGTTGCCTGAAGAGACCAGATTACCCAAGGGGCTTTGAAACATCTTTCCTGGAAGTACTTATCATATAAATATCCTGGACCTGTAAGTGGCCTCATGTAGCCTGTGTGATTTGTGCACATTTGGCCTCTCCCTTTTCCTTCCCATCCTCAGTGGTGGCACCACAGACAGTGTGGAGAGCTGGAGCTGGTGGAGAGCCACAGGGTGGCTTGGCAAGGCCTCCCCCTGCCATGGAAACAGAGGCAAGGAGTCTAACTCTTCTGCAGTGAACCACGTGAATGCAGCTTGTGACCGCCCTGAGGTCTGGCTGACAAACCAAATTCCTGCTCTGGGAATACTCTGCAGTACTTTGAGACCTGGGTCCTGCTATAGTACAAGGCCTGATGTTTGTGAAGGGAGTGCAAAAGCAAGTACGTATAAATGAGAGGAAATTCCTAAATTATTCAACTGGTATTTACAGAACATACTTAGCAGTATTTGCCAAACAGATTGACATTTTAGGTACTCTTATGGTCTTCTATTTTTAAACCGGAGATCCATCAGATACTCCTGAAGTCCAAACCCCCTCTAACTGAAATGAATAAGCCTCAAGTTTTCAAGCATTAATTCAGGAGAGTAAATGGAAAAACCAGTATTTTTTTGTGTCAGAATGCTTGTATTTACATGTTGCAATTTTGTAAGTTTACATGTCAAATAACTAACGTTTTTTCCCTTCAAATAAATTTTTGGGGATTGAGAACTTTCATTGTCATTATCAGGTGATTTACAGCATTCACCCAAAGGAAATGAAATACTAGTGTGATTCATCTTTGCTCACCTAGATTTTTCAAGTTTGTTCTGTTTTTCAATTCATTAACATCCTGTACATTTCTCTGTTTTTTTTTTTTTTTTTTAAATCTGTGTACCCCCTCCTTCCTTTTCTCTTCCCCTTCATTATCTTCATTTTCCCTCAGAGTCTTCTTCTTCCTTCACCTCGCACACACTTACTGCTCTATGTGGCATCATCAGTAAAGTGGGAAAGAGTTGTCAGCTTGCATCTCTTATTTACAAAGCAGCAGATTCATTAATCCTACATTTATTTGTTTCATTTTTTGTCATTCATTACATTAATAATAGATGTATTTATTAGGTACACATCATTTTAATAGAAGTTGGTCCACTGTGACAGCAATTCAAAATGGGTAATTTTTCATAAATTAAAATTCCTTGCAGCAACTATAACTTCGTTTCAGTAAATTGCAATCCACAGACTTCCATAACAAAGTGCTAATTGTAACTTGGCTTTAAATGTTACATTTTGTATGCAAATTGGCCTGTGGGGAGTTATTATTTAGTATAACATTGTTAAGAACGCTAACATTAGTTTGTAATTTGTTTGAAGTGAATACCATTATTACTAATACATTTCTTATGACTTAGAGAAACAACATTGCTTTCCCATGAAAGATAAAAATCTTTTATCAGTCAAATTTGTTGAATGTTTTCTTTTTGTGCTCCGTGGGAAAACAAAGGGTGACCTGAGTCATAAAAAATTGCATTGTGTTTTACATTACTTGAACAGAAGGAAAGTCAAAAGAACATGATGTAATCCTCAGGCATTAAAGGCACAGGGCCTGATTCTGCAAATGTTTGGACAAATGAGCGCCGTTTGCAGGTAATTACCCTTTCCTTTCCTTCCTTTCCTTTCCTTTCCTTTCCTTTCCTTTCCTTTCCTTTCTTTCCTTTCCTTTCCTCTTCCTTTCCTTTCCTTTCCTTTCCTTTCCTTTCCTTTCCTTTCCTTTCCTTTCCTTTCCTTTCCTTTCCTTTCCTTACCTTTCCTTTCTTTCCTTTCCTTTCCTTTCCTTTCCTTTCCTTTCCTTTCCTTTCCTACTTTCCTTTCCTTTCCTTTCCTTTCCTTTCCTTTCCTTTCCTTTCCTTTCCTTTCCTTTTCCTTTCTTTCCTTTCCTTTCCTTTCCTTTTTCTTTTTTTTTTTTTTTTTTTTTTTTTTTTTTAAATTTCACACGTGAAACTCTAGAATAACTTGCTCTTCTTCCTAAAACCAGACCAGAATTTCTGGTAGAATTTATTCGTAATGTGTGAAGTGTCTCAGTGATTTCCTTGCTGCATGTTTTATTTCTGCTTCAGTTGCTCAAAAACTAGCACTTTGATCTGACATAAAAAAGGTGCAGTGTCCTGGACATCAAAGCTTCAAAGTTCTAAAAATGGTTTCATGAATATTGCCATCGGGTCTTAAGCATCCTTTGATATGATATCACTTTTTTGTGTGTAATTACGTTCTGTTTGACCCTTAAGATGAAACAATACCTTCCTATAGGTACAGGAGAGAAAAGGCAATAATCGAGGCCCCAACAACACTGCAATGGGAGCCCATTGTGAGGGTGAGTCCATGTTGTTTTAACTGCCAACATACCCTTGTGGGAAAAAGAGACACTCAAAGCATTGCTCTGAGTAAGGGGTGGTTTACACAAACATGGCTCTCTCCCTGACTGACAATAGTGAAGATGCCAAATAATAATGAATCCCAACAGAAAACCTACCTATTTACATGAATTTCAAAAGGAGTAACCCCATCATGTCAGAATTCCAACAAATACCTTCATCTTTTTACAGTAGGTCTCACTGCTTTATGGAAACTGAATTTGTAGGCATTTGTGAAAGCTATTCATGCCTGTCATGCTAGAGTCTGGGTTCATCTCTGCCAAAGAGAGGAGACGTGTGAGTTCAGAAGGGTAATTGATTTAAAAAATAAATCAGAAATTTCACACCAGGGTTAGGAAAAAAACCCCCTCCTTTTACAAATAAGAAGATAGGACTTCCATTAATTACACTGAAAATTACTAGCACTTCTCGTAACTTTTCAGCAGCTGTTGATTAATTGTTGAAGAAAAATAATGGGAGCCTGAGAGAATTTTGTTGATAGGGAAGTTCACTTAGGTCAGCACATTTATTTGGAACACAGCTGGCCCTGGTAACCCTCTGCAAAACTTCAAGAACAGATCTATCCATTGAACTCACCCTTCTCTGCTAAACCTCTCAAATAGAGTCTCTTCTACTTCAGTAATGTAGTGGACAGTTTATACATGTGTTTTAAAAACTTGAGGTTTCATTTTAAAGTAATTTAATCCAATATTTACAGAGCGAAAAATGCAGGTGATACTTAGGAATGTAGATGAAAATAATAAATGAATTCCTGTCTATGACAGTCACAATATAAACATTTAGATTGCTCCATGGTTCTTATAGAAATATTTTCAAGTTTATTTTTTATTGATGTGTAATGCCTGACACTCATATTGTGGTAAAATCGAAAAATTTTGGTTTACAGGAGCCTTTCAGGGAACTTTGAACCAGTTCAATTTGCTGTTCTCCCTGTGGCTGCCTCTGACATTATACCACCATGTGAAAGGCAGGGTTCCCTGGCTTGCACTGAGCTGCCAATGGAGTAGTGGAGTGGGGAAGTAAGTAGTTGCACTTCTCTCTTGTTTTCTAGCACTTGACTGCTCCTGAATGGATCACTCCCAGCTTTTTGTGTAGACACTAGAGCCCTTTCTCTGTTAGGGCCCCTTCTCATTGCCTCTTCCTTCATTGTGTACCTGGATGCCCCACAGGCCACAAATTCAGGCATTCCCCCATGATATGGTGAGAGTACATCTTAATGTACCCAGCACAGGCTGATCAGAAATATATGTATGTTAATAAGCACTCCTTTAAAATGAAACTGAAACTATTCTTCTCATCATATGATGTATGAGCAAGGTGAAAATGAAAGACACAAGTGATCTCAGATCATCAAGCAGACACCTACACACATATGCATACATGCACACTGCCAGATG